>NC_138303.1:41936250-42570000 GCF_965601325.2 Salmo salar
TTAAATAAAGGTTAAATAGTCAAATGGCTTTGTATGGTAGTCATTTTAGAACTGAGTCAGTTCAGAGAAGTGTTATTTTTTTTAGCACTACAAAACACATATTTCGTATACTTTGACTAGGTTACTGTAGTGATAAGGCAGCTCACAGGTACAAGTAGATCCATGTTTTTCCCACAAATAATGTATTTATCTGATGACTGTATGCAGTGGTGTAAAGTACTTAAGTAAACATACGTTAAAGTCGTTTTTTGGGGTTTCTGTACTTTATTATTTATATTTTTGTAGCACTACTTCATTCCACTACATTCCTAAAGAAAAGAATGTACTTTTTACTCCACACATTTTCCCTGACACCCAAAAGTACGCGTTACTTTTCTTATGCTTTGCAGGATAGAAAAAGTGTCCAATTCACACTCTTATCAAGAGAACATCCCTGGTCATCGTGCTCAACGTGAGCAAGACAAAGGAGATAATTGTGGATTACAGGAAAAGGAGGGCAAAACACGCCCCCATTCACATCGACGAGGCTGTAGTGGAGCGGGTAGAGAGTTGAAAGTTTCTTGGTGTCCACATCACCAACAAACTATCATGTTCCAAACACACCAAGAAAGTTGGGAACAGGGCACGACAGGGCATGACAATTCCCATTCAGGAGACAGTCACCCAAGTCATAGACTGTTCTCTCTGCTAACGTACGTCAAGTGGTACTGGAGCGCCAAGTCTAGGACCAAAAGGCTCCTTAACAGCTTCTACCCCCAAGCCATTAGACTGCTGAACAATTAATCAGATGGACATCCGGGCTATTTGCATTGACCCCCTCCCTTTTTGTTTTTACACTGCTGCTACTCACTGTTTATTATCCATGCATAGTCACTTTACCCCTACCTACATGTACAAATTACCTCGACTAACCTTTAACCCCGCACACTGACTCGGTACCGGTACCCCCTGTATATAACCTCATTGTTGGTATTGTATTGTTTTTTTAGTTTTTTTTTTACTTAGTAAATATTTTCTTAATTCTATTTTCTTAAAACTACATTGTTGGTTAAGGGCTTGTAAGTAAGCATTTCACTGTAAGGTCTATCTATACCTGTTATATTCGGTGGATGTGACAAATACAATTTGATTTGATCTCTCCTGCTGCTGATCTGGCGCACTTACTAAACACATGCATTGTTTGTAAGTTATGTCTGAGTATTGGAGTATGCCGCTAGCTGTCCGTCAATAAAAACATGAAAATCTTACCATCTGGTATGCTTAAAATAAGGAATGTGAAATTATTTTTTACTTTTGATACTTAAGTATATTTAAAACCAAATACTTTGAGACTTATACTTTTGTAATTTACTGGGTGACTTTCACTTTTACTTGAGTCGTTTTCTTTTAAGGTACCATTTACTCAATTGGGTACTTTTTCCACCACTGAATGTTTGTCAATCAATGAATAGCTGAGAAAAAAGTTAGGTTTAAAGAAACGCTCTACCAATCATTGAAAACCTTGCAGGTAGACCGATGCTTATAATCCAGCTCAGTGGGCTAACTTTTCTTTTGTACACCTTCCTCCCCACAGCCCTCTCACGACGTCCCAGCATCCAGAGCTCCGGCGGCCACTAAGGTTCGTAAGACCATCAGCAGCCGTGTGCATGAGGCGGTGAAGGCCATCGCCCTGGTGCACTGTGTGACGCCCGTGTACGAGGCCAACGGTGTGACGGACCAGGCCGAGGCGGAGCAGCACTATGAGGACACCTGTAGGGTTTACCAGGCCGCCAGCCCAGACGAGGTACATAATGGCTCATTCTCAATACTAGACATAGCTGTCCATAAACACAGCAACCGGAGGATGTTAGTATTTGCCTCTGTGCAGATATAATATACTCCTTCGTTAACGATAGACCAACATATACCAAAATAGCCTGTGGGAAATGTGAGTTGTCTACTCAACAGCCTCAAAGGTTAAAGGGAATTGTCACTACGCCAATTACACTAGGTATGGTGACGGTAGAAGAATGGAATCCAGATTAAAATATGGAGAGAGTCAATTCAAATGGTTTTGCAGTTTGAACCCTTATCAGTCCCTGCAGTGGACTACCTGCTGCCCTTGAAGGAAACCTTGAGGAGACAAATTACATTCCACATGTACCTAGCTGTGACCTTGATCACTATGAATTGTTTGAACTCCAGGAAGAAGGCTGAGGAATTCAGCTTGATCCATTTCCTGCGGTGTAAATACGGATTTCCTTAATGTGCTCCCCAGTCCATTGGGCTTAGCCTATCCACCCTTTGAGTCTCCTACCTTCATAGTAGATACTTTGATATGGCCCACAGAAGTTGCTTTGTCGTGAGTTGTGGCCCAGTGTATGCTGAACTTCATGCAATATGAGCATTGTTTTCCAGAAAATGAATTGTGGGATAACAACATTTCTCACAGATTACAATATCAGTCAATGTGTAGATATTTCCTCTCTTGATTGAATGTTTTTTGCTGTTGTTACTATAGGTATATTTGATCTGCTTGATATGATCTGGGCTCAAATTCAGTTTGCTTTCCAATGGCTTCTCAGGAAGTCCATAGATAGATATAGTTTTGGCTGACGGTTGTCGTGGTCACAATGCCAGTGACAGTTGGATGTGTGGTTTTTGGTAGGAATCCATTCACAAGCCATTTATCTAACTTGTTTTGTTCTGTTGGTTGTGATACTTGTTTGGCAGACATAACTCGTTGTAGTGTGGAGTAATTTTTCCACAGCTTATGCTTTTACATATGCTTATTTAGTATATCTTATATATTATGTCTAAAATATTGATTGTGATATCTACTCAAGAGAAGTGTGTTCCTATAATAAAAAGCCAGAAGAGTATCAAGTATTTCTTGACGGTTACACTTCCAAGCAGGACCAATAAGAACTTTCGCTTATGCCAAGCTGTGGTTTTGACTCCAACCATTTGCCAGTAGCAGACCCAGCTCAATTAAACTCTAGACATTGCCATTACCAAGTGCCGCTGTTGTGGTGGAGGCCGATTCACTGCATGCCTTCACAGTGAATGTAGCCTTACTAATGTTACCATGACTAAGTCAAGTTCTTCATTCTCCCCAACTTGTATGACCAACGCACAAGCTAGTCAGAGCTGTGTTGACCTTCATGGAGTTCAGCTCAGGGCTACCCTTAGCCAAGCATAGCCTCAGACCAAATATTAGCATGTAATAAGTATTATTTGTTAGCTGGAGGAGAGGAGGCATGGTTTGGGACTGGACTTTGGGTGTTTAGGGTCCAATGGATGCCTCGTTCTGTCCATCTGAGATCTACACTGAGTCTACCAAACATTCTTACATTTACAGTTTAGTCATTTAGCAGACGCTCTTATCCAGAGTGACTTACAGTAGTGAATGCATACATTTCATTTCATACATTATTTTTTCTTCCCGTACTGGTCCCCCGTGGGAATCGAACCCACAACCCTGGCGTTGCAAACACCATGCTCTACCAACTGAGCCACATGAAGCCATTAGGAACACCTTCCTAATATTGAGTTCAACCCCCCCTTTTGCCTTCAGAACAGCTCTACAAGGTGTCGAAAGCGTTCCACAGCGATGCTGGCCTATGACTCCGATGCTTGGCTAGGTGTCTTCTGGGTGGTAGACCATTCTTGATACACACAGGAAACAGTTGAGCGTGAAAAACCCAGCTGCGTTGCAGTTCTTGACATAAACCGGTGTGCCTGGCATCTACTACCAATCCATGTCTCAATTGTCTCAAGGCTTAAAAATCCTCCCCTTCATCTACATTGATTTAGTAAGTGACATCAATAAGGGATCATAGCTTTCACCTGGATTCACTAGATCAGTCTATGTCATTTAGAAGGAGCAGGTGTTCTTAATGTTTTGTACACTCAGTGTCTATTAGAGAGTGGTCAGTGTAGGCATGAGGGATGAATTGTGTTTTTGATCTTGTGCTAATATCTGGAAGTTTAGGGACATTAATAACTTCTGACCCCCCGGAAATGATTCCTTCAATGATTCCAAATGTCATTTGTACCATGTTTTTGTACTGCTATCATGTTGTGTTGCTACCATGCTGTGTTGTCATGTGTTGCTGCCTTGTTATGTTGTTGTCTTAGGTCTCTCTTTATGTAGTGTTGTGTCTCTCCTGTTGTGATGTGTGTTTTGTCCTATATTTATATGTTTTAATTATTTATTAATTTTTTATCTCAGGCCCCCGTCCCCGCAGGAGGCCTTTTGCCTTTTGGTAGGCCGTCATTGTAAATAAGAATTTGTTCTTAACTGACTGTTAAAAATATTTTTAATTTTTTTTATTTAACTAATCTGGCCTTATCCTCATGTGCCCTTCAAAAGAAACCAGAAAGAACATTCAGCATACGTCTTTTAAAAGGATTATCTTCCTAGTTTGTTCAATCAATTTGTCAATCAATTTTCTTTGAGTGCAGAAATGCTTTTATTATTGATTTGCGCTGAAGTAGAACTGTGCTCTTTGCTCAGTTAGATTTTTCCTGCTTATTGCTATTTCCTGTGAAAAGGTACATCATGTTAAAATGGTCCATTCTCCATTTACGTCGCCAAACTGATCTATTTTGATAACCACCATTCACCAAACTGTCTCCTCTGCCTTGCTAGGTGTCGCTGGTGCAGTGGACTGAGAGTGTTGGACTGACCCTGGTCGGACGGGACCACAACTCCATGCAGCTGAGGACTCCTAGTGGACAGATCCTGAACTTCACCATCCTGCAGATATTCCCCTTCACCTATGAGAGCAAGCGAATGGGAATCATAGTTCGAGTAAGTGCTGCTGACTGGGATATGAATCTGGTTTGAAAATGCAAATTCGAGTCATCCATTTACAATTGCCAGCGGTGTTTGCCTTCCGGAGCTGAACTAATGTATTGTGGAAGATGATTTGTATTTTACTTGATTGCCAGCCAGCCAACTGTTAGTGTTTGGATGTAACTGCTCTTTTGAAAGATACAATCTATAGCTGACACCAGTGGGGCCAACTACTCTTTTGAAAGATACGTTTTCTGACTTTTGAACCTGGGCATTGGTCCAATGATCCATCAAGACGAAGACTGATCTGAAAAAGACTTTACCCGACTATGAACCCTATGACTAAGTCTCTGTGCTGTCTGCATGACTAACTATTGTTGTTGGCTTGGATAGACCTGGTATAACTCAACTTCAGGAAGCCTGGGGTTGGACTTGGGTTCCTCAAGAAAATATTTTCAAACATGTTTGAGACCAAACTAAGTTTCCCTTTCTACGCAACCAACTGAGAATAATAAACTCATATTTTTATGTGCATCCCTACACAAATGCTGAGAGTCAGGGGGAAACCCCGGAATGTACCTTATTGATTGATGTGAATGTTTTTCTTCTAGTTTGTTTGTCAAGCATGGAATTTAGGTAGTGACAGTGTCTGTTTTACAGGATGAGTCTACAGGAGAGATTAGCTTCTACATGAAGGGTGCAGATGTGGTGATGGCTGGCATTGTCCAGTATAACGACTGGCTGGAAGAAGAGGTAGGTTTTCCTTCCTCTAGTCTAGAACAAGTCATTTTAGTTTGAATAAAAGACCACCCTGATTTGAATATATCGTGTTGAGGTCATCTTTAGAGGTTGCTGTCAATTTACCCTTTTTGGCGGGGGGTTCGGAGTCGTTGTGTATGTTTGAACATTCTGTTCTGAAATTAATATTTTAGTGTTACTTTTGCTCTTTCTTCCAGTGTGGAAATATGGCTAGGGAAGGTCTGAGGGTCTTGGTCGTTTCCAAGAAGTCTCTAACAGAGGAACAGTACCAAGACTTTGAGGTTAGTAGCATTCCCTCTCTGTCTTTGAACGAGCTTAAATGTAACTGTCATCACGTTGATCCATAGGGTACGGGACTTAGCGGTAGGGTAGACTGTGCCATAACCAAAGCCAACAGGAGGAGGATGTTGTTTAATGGAGAATGAATTGACTGTCCTGAGTAACCAAGCCCGCCGTCGGTGACCTTGACATTTCAGTGTTTCATATCCATTTGGCAAACTCATTAGTGAGACTGAAGCCCAGGGTATCCATCTTGGTTTCAGTTGGCTTCTGCGAGCACATCCACATAGCAGGTCATAAAGACTCAGTAGGTTAATTCCTATATGGTGTTGGTTTTATTATGACGGTGTCGTAAAGAGAAGGCGAATTCATTTTGATGTCTGAGAATGAAAGATGATACCGAGTGTGTTATAACAACATGAATTGTTAACTTTTACTAGTTGATGCACATCCCTCTTCTTGTGTTGTTGTGCCCCAGTTAGTCATTGTGTTGGTTACCACTCCTCACAATCCCAAGGAGATTTCAGTAAAATATTTTTTTTGTAGGATGACAATATACACCGAGTATACAAAACATTAGACTGGCCAGGTGAATCCAGATGAAACTATGATCCCTTATTGATGTCACTTGTTAAATCCACTTCAATCAGTGTAAATGAAGGGGAGGATTTTTAAGCCTTGAGACAGTTGAGACATGGCTTGTGTATGTGTGCCATTCAGAGGGTGAAGGGGCAAGACAAAATATTTAAGTGCCTTTGAACGGGGTATGGCAGTAGGTGCCCGGCGCACTGGTTTGAGTGTGTCAAGAACTGCAACGCTGTTGGGTTTTTCATGCTTAACAGTTTCCCGTGTGTGTCAAGAATGGTCCACCATCCAAAGGACATCCAGCCAGCTTGACACAACTGTGGGAAGCATTGGCATCAACATGGGCCAGCATCCCTGTGAAACGCTTCAACACCTTGAAGAGTCCATGCACCAACACATTCAGGCTGTTCTGAGGGCAAAAGGGGGTGCAACTCAATATTATGGTGTTCCTAATGTTTTGTACACTCAATGTATAACAAATTTGTTTATATTCCTCAACATAGCACGCACTGTACAGGTTTTGGTATGTCCTGAATATCAACCTAGTACCTGCCAACAACAACAAATACAAAAACTAAATAGTTTCCACAGATACTTTCACCATTGTTCTTTAAATGTCAAAGCCTGTTGTTTGATGCTCAGATCACACACACACCCATTCTCAGGGCGAGCGAGGCAGGCAGTGTCTCCCCTGCAGCCCCAGCCCCATTGCTGGAGTGTATAATTTTGTGAGCTGGCTGGTGGGCGGTGGTGACTCACTAGCTTAGTGACTCACACACAGAGTTTGTGTTCCTGAGTGAGTCACTCAGATAGTTTTTGCTTTATCTCACACTGAAAATTGCCCTCTGAGCTGGAGACTACTGGGTGTTTACTTGCTGATCGATGTTGTTATTCCTCTGGCCATCCAGAACATGTTACATTTGACGAATTTGTATGTCTGACAGTTGATAAATCAATCTAGTTCAACTCCAACATGCTATATTCCAATATTGTAGGCATCCAATCGAAATCTTTTCTCCATATTTTCTCCCCTGCTACTTTCTCCACCCACAGGCCCGATACATCCAGGCCAAGCTGAGTGTGCACGATCGGTCTCTGAAGGTTGCCACGGTGATCGAGAGCCTGGAGATGGAGATGGAGCTGCTGTGTCTGACGGGGGTAGAAGACCAGCTTCAGGCTGATGTACGGCCCACCCTGGAGATCCTACGCAATGCAGGCATCAAGGTCAGGGGAGGTCACCGGGACAGAGGGAGACTGCCGCATAGCAACAACACTTAGCAGTTAACTTCAATACACTTTATTTATCCCTGGGATTTGTGCCCTCTAACTGTTGTTATGTCATTGTTTGAATGTGGATAAGAAAAGTCAAAAATGTTAATCATACAGAAATGTCATTTTTAAACTGTTATTACATGTGTAGGTGTGGATGTTAACTGGAGATAAGCTGGAAACAGCCACGTGCACGGCTAAGAACGCCCATCTGGTGACCCGCAACCAGGACATCCACATCTTTAGATCGGTGAGTGGAGAAGCAGTAGAGGGCATTTTTCTGTTTTACCACTGCTATTTCAATACCATATTTATTGTGGATTAGAATAAATAGCTTTAGCATAAGGAGTCATTCCTAGTTCACAGGGGCATCCACAGTTTCCTGTCTGCCCTGACCTTATTGGGACATCCATCCTCTGTGTGGTGAAGGCCCATAGTGGGGGTTATGTAGTCCCCCAGCCCAGCCAAGATCCTCTGGATAGCTGGCAAGCCCAACAATAAATACCTCACACAGGAATGAGCATCCAGGCCAGTGTAAAACAGACCTGAGCTCTCAAAATCTGCTTTCAAATACTATTTGAAATAATTTGAAATACTTTAGATGTGGTTGAATGATCTTCCCTGTTGCAATATAACCAATAGATAAGTCCCAAAAGTACAAACCCTGCCAACCCGACGCTCCAGGCAGGCTAAAGCAAACGCTCAAAGTATTTGAAAGATTTCAAATAGTTTTTGAACCCAGGTCTGGAAACAGGCTGGTAAGGACCAGCTGAACCACTCCCTTGGGAACACTGTGACAGAGAACCTAACTTCCTAATTTGTTTTGCAGGCTTAGCTCTCAAACTGCACTACTGCTTTGATAGTCCTTTGAGTTCCCTTTTGGCCGATCTCCAGTTGCAGAAAGGGAGAGCTTGCCTGCCATAGGAATGTTAGGAGTTGTGTACAACAGTTGTTACTGGAAGAGGATAACAATGGCTGGCACAGCATGAAAACAGTCCCCTTGCTTCTCCCAGCGGAGCAGGGCAGGGGCTGTGACTTTTGATTTGACCAATAGCCAGGGCATCTGCTATTGGCTTCCTGGTTCGACACAAATGGCACCTGGGTTGATGACTTGACGTATGAACAGGCAATAGGAGAGGACTATAGCCATACCAGTGCAGAACATTAGTTGACAGATTGATGTCTTGTGGTCATTTCCAGTTCCACATTTCTTTCAATTTTGAGTCCACATATGAGTTTGATAGAGTTGCAGAAACTATGGGATGTTTTCAATCAACCTCCATATTTGGTAATAAATAGTAGTCTATAGAAACCCACAAAATGAGCCATGGTTGAGCTGGTCCTCCTTATGGTTTTATAACTTACTTTGGCATTTCAAATCACATGTTCAGTTATGGTTATGGTTTGGATGCTCAGTTGACAGTTGATCAGTTCACCCTGATGCTAATCTAGAGTATGGATGACAGTTGCAGTAAGGAGAGCAGCTACTCCTGCGGGTTAGATAGCTATCTGTATGTCTGTGACCGTGATGGTAAGCCATGTACTGTCTGTGGTCCTAGGTGACGACGCGAGGAGAGGCCCACCTGGAGCTCAATGCTTTCCGGAGGAAACACGACTGTGCCCTGGTCATATCAGGGGACTCACTGGAGGTAAGCTGAGCACCGTCCTCACTCTGAACACTTTACCTTATCTGTGTACGACGAACCAAAGCACTGTTACTGAAGAGGCCTTTAGTGGTGGCTGTGGTATTGGTAAGAGTCAGACTTTTTCCCATGTTAGACTAACTGAGACACTTGAGAACCCTCAGCTTGTTTTGAGTTTTATCCTATCACACTGCTGCATTGTTTTGGGTCTCAATTGACAACTTCCTAGATAAATGTAACAGACGTTGAGGAAGGAGTCTACATCATTGATAAAAATACAGACGTAATCCACAGTCAGTCGTTGGCCCCTGGCTTGTTGTTCAAGCCTCGTCTGTCATACTGTGCGTCTCTTGCAGGTGTGTCTGAAGTTCTATGAGTATGAGTTTATGGAGCTGGCGTGTCAGTGTCCTGCCGTGGTGTGTTGCCGCTGCGCTCCGACCCAGAAGGCCCAGATAGTCCGGCTGCTGCAGGAGCGCACAGGCAAACTCACCTGCGCTGTAGGTGAGTCTCCCCAGTGTCAGCCCCCAAGCTTTTCTCTATTGGGACATTACAGTGTTAACAATTCAGCTCACTGAAACTCTCCAGTGGCATTTCACTGCAGGGTTACTGATCTGTATGTTAAGGATGTTGAATGGTATTGTTTTCATGATGTGGTCTTGATAAACAGTTTGCAGAGGTCAGATCAAGGGTGTCGTGCACACACACACACACACACAGCCCTCTCTCTTGTGAGTCACATTAACAGACGTATTTCTCCTGACACTTCCACTGATATGTTTGTTTTCTCTTAGGGGACGGAGGAAACGATGTCAGCATGATCCAGGAAGCTGACTGTGGCGTGGGAGTGGAGGGCAAAGTAAGAATCTCTCTGTCCCTGTCGCCTTGACACTGCTTTCACACAAACACACACACTCTCTGCCATCGGTATGTGTTGTGTGTTTCCTGAGAGTTGGCTTCCATCTGGCCAGAGCGTCTTTTTAACATACATTTGTCACTTGTTTATGTCATATCATGCACAGATGATTCCTTTTTGACTGTGTGAAAGCATGTCATGGGTGTAGAGGAAATGAATGTGACAGAGTGGTATTGTCTTTCTCTTCTGGTTGGGACTGCTTGAACTGTAGTGCTGACGGGTCAACCATGCAGAGTTCCTACCTCATTGACAGATTGCTCTTTCTGACCCATTCAGCAAATAAGGACAAGAGCTCTACATAAACACAATAGTTAGTAATTATTGGCAGAAATGGGGAACTATATAGTATTTAGTCAAAGTGGCAGTTTGGCCTTTCCAATTTTCAGTTGATCACTTAGTTTCAACTTTTCCTCTAAACTTTTGGACCTACTATTCTTTATATACACTCGTAAAAAGTGTTTTTCTGGTTAAAGAAGACCTTTGCTAAACTTTTTGTAAATTTCTCTTATTTTCCACCACCACGTTGTTTGTTGACAGGAAGGGAAGCAGGCTTCGCTGGCTGCAGACTTCTCTGTGACTCAGTTCAAGCACTTGGGCCGACTCCTCATGGTCCACGGGCGGAACAGCTACAAGAGGTCTGCCGGCCTCTCCCAGTTCGTCATCCACCGGAGCCTGTGCATCAGCACCATGCAGGTAGGCAGGACCAGGGTACCAAAGAGTGGAGCGGGGTGTGGAGTGAGTCAGGACAGGGAGTGCCAGAAGATTCTTTGGGACCCTGCAGAACCAGCCCCAGAGCCCCAGTTCCAGTGGGTAGTGAGGGTACCTAGGGCCAGGCATAGTGAGTTGGAGCAGGGTGGGGAGTTAGTCAGAGAAAGGGACCCCAGGAGCTCTTCTGGGAGGCCACAGCTTTCAGTGTCAACCCCAAGCCTCAGCCCTTGTGAGTACCACAGCCCATGCATCCAGCTCTTCAGCCTGCTAGTCTCCCAGACCAAGGAAAAAGGGAAAGCCATGTGAGTCACCAGGCCATAGACTCATTCGATAGGGAGGCCCCCATGTGTCTCGAATTAACGCTGCCCACAGCCACAGCTGTTAACTGTTTGGTATAGGGCATGAGCTGGCCCAGCTCAATGTCTGGCTGCTGCTCAAACCATGTAGAATCATACTAGTAGTCAGTGTTAGTCAGTGTTCTAAACTACGTAGTAGAAGTCGTACCTCCCCAGAGTGATGATAATAATAGGTTTATTATTTATTTTATAAACTATTCTTAGAGCTATTACTTCAATCAATTGACTCATTTTTAGATGAAAGTAACGTGTAGATAGTTTTGGCAAATTGTGTCAATGGTGTTTTGTAGTTGTGTATTACAGTTGTCAATGCAAAGTTAAGCACACGAGTTCTACATACGGTAATGATGACTCATCCGTGATCTCTTCTTCCTCCCCCAGGCTGTGTTCTCCTCTGTCTTCTACTTTGCCTCTGTCCCCCTCTACCAAGGGTTCCTCATTATTGGGTGAGCTGATCTTTTCTGAATAGCGGTGGCTTATCACAATGGCATTTCAGCTATGTGTTAGCTCCATGTTTTGTTGATATTTAGATTGTGTTGACGTAGTGTTGCTAAGACACTACTATGAGATGACTTGAACCCTACTGATTCATCAAAACCCCCTCTGTCCAGCCTTAGAATGGAGGTCAGAGAACTGTACTGAAATCTGTGAGAATTAATATTAGTAGGCACATAACCATACGTGATGCTTCAATCCGAAAGTAAAGTATTTTACATCCTACCGTTAATGTTCTCTGGCAGTTAATGTCTGGTAATGACGTGCTTGAGAAATGACTTGGGTTTTTTTGAAAATAAAATAATAGTATTCTCTACTATCGTCTGCAATCTGCTAATTATTTTTGTGAATGTTCTTTGTTTTAGCTACTCCACCATCTACACCATGTTCCCTGTGTTCTCCCTTGTGTTGGATAAAGATGTGAAGTCAGAAGTAGCCATGCTCTATCCTGAGTTATATAAGGATCTCCTGAAGGTAATACATGTCTTTATTGGCTGTGTAATTTGCATTGTGTTATGACAGGGAACATTGTTTTAATACATACTGCATAAACTTCTCTTCACCCTCGATAATACTTTACACACACATATTTGCACATATCTCAGTTTTCATTAAACGTTTAGTACTTATTGTGTGTGGATTCATTGTTAAAATCGTTCTGAATATTCCTCTTTTTCAGGGTCGACCTCTGTCCTTTAAGACGTTTCTGATATGGGTCCTAATAAGTATTTATCAAGGTAAGTCGGTTGTGGAAATAATGACACATTCGGTAGCTTGAGTATCTATTGATATGCATTCCCATAGATAGGAATGTTATGTTTTGTTGTTGGAAAACAACTAATCCCTTAGGCCTCTCTCACACAGGTACTACTTTAGAAACTGCCCTGCCCTGTGGTGTAGGATCCATGATGCTCCCCACCAGCCCACACACTTTCTTCTTAATTGCTAGTAGTAGAGTTTATTTATGTCTGTGCTTTGTAAATGTTAAATAACCTAAGGTGGTTTTACCACACGGCCCATTTGTGTTGCAAAGGCGTTGCCAGAAGCATCCAAACTACACCCCTAAACCTTTTGTCTACCGCTTAGTGCTCAAGCCTTACCTCCCACCTTTCCCTCTCCAAATAGTTTGTTTAGCAGAATATTCCAGTTGATGGAAGATCCTTAGCCATGATCCTTTTTCCTTCTTCTTTGCTATTGAGTGGGCCTGGTTTCTGTGTTTAAGGCCGTTGGTGGGTTGTTTGGTATTTATTCCGTTACAGTTTTCCACGAAGGCAATGTTTTGTATGCTTAAAAAAAAAAGAAGAATAATAAGGAGATGAAGGTTACTTTATTGTCAAATGTATACGAATGTCTAACAGGAAAATGACTTCTGTCTGACCCTGACCCTTCCACAATTTTTACTCAATGTGATGAGAATGCTGCTGTATTCGATACAGAACTATGATACATCCCATGTTAGATCTGTTGGTATTAATTACATTTTCAATCGCAGGAAGTGTGTTTTTACGTCCCTTTTTAGAGGTCACATTAACAATCAGAAAGGTTATGGAAGCGTTAAAAAAAAAAGATGGAAAGTGAAAAAGTTCCTTTTCCTCTTCCTGACATGGGAAACTGTGAGAAATCGCGACATCGATTCCCTCCTTTTTTTCTTATGCAAAATTTATAGGTCTGGTTGTACTGTGTTGAAAACTTTCTTAGTTGTATTTCAGTTGTCCATTTTTCTTCATAATAGCAAAGTGTTGCATAACAGAAAAAGCAGAGCCAAGGTTCAGGTTGAGCATTACAGTTACAGGTGTTGTCTTAATTTTGGCACTCTATAGTCGCAGAGACTTTCCCTTTGCCACATGAATTGAAATTACCCTTGTGATTTACAGAACCAGTCAAAAGTTTGGACACACCTGCTCATTCAAGGTTTTTTGTTGTTGTTATATACGTTTTTCTACATTGTAGAATAATAGTGAAGACATCAAAACTATGAAATAACACATATGGAATCATGTAGTAACCAAAAAGGTGTTAAACGAATTATAAGCAAGTTATAAACATTTTAGATTCTTCAAAGTAGCCACCCTTTGCCTTGATAACAGCTTTGCACACTCTTGGCATTCTCTCAACCAGCTTCATGAGGCATGCTTTTCCAACAGTCTTGATGGAGTTCCCACATATGCTGAGCACTTGGCTGCTTTTCCTTCGCTCTTCAGGCCAACTCATCCCAAACGGGTGATTGTGGAGGCCAGGTCATCTGATGCAGCACTCATCACTCTCCTTCGTCAAATAACCCTTACACAGCCTGGAGGTGTGTTTTGGGTAATTGTCCTGTGGAAAAACGAATGATAGTCCCATTAAGCACAAACCAGATGGGATATCGCTGCAGAATGCTGTGGTAGCCATGCTGTTTAATATATATATATATATATATATTTTTTTTTAACCTTTTCTATAACTAGGCAAGTCAGTTAAGAACAAATGTTTATTTACAATGACGGCCTACCCCAGCCAAACCCTAACCCGGACGATGCTGGGCCAATTGTACGCTGCCCTATGAGATTCCCAATCACGGCTGGTTGTGGTACAGCCTGGAATCGAACCAGGGTCTGTAGTGACGCCTCTAGCACTGAGATGCAGTGCCTTAGACCGCTGCGCCACTCGGGAGCCCAAAGTGTGCCTTGAATTCTAAATAAATCACAGACAGTGTCACCAGCAAAGCACCATCACACCTCCATGCTTCACGGTGGGAACCACACATGCGGAGATCATCCGCTCACCTACTCTACGTCTCACAAAGACACGGTGGTTGGAACCAAAAATCGCAAAGTACAGATTTCCACCTATCTAATGTCTATTGCTTGTGTTTCTCGGCCCAAGCAAGTCTCTTCTTATTATTGGTGTCCTTTAGTAGTGGTTTCTTTGCAGCAATTCGACCATGAAGGCCTGTTTCACGCAGTCCCTGAACAGTTGATGTTGAGATGTCTGTTACTTGAACTCTGAAGCTTTTATTTGGGCTGCAGTCTGAGGTGCAGTTAACTCTAATGAACTTATCCTCTGCAGCAGAGGTAACTCTGGGTCTTCCTTTCCTGTGGCGGTTCTCATGAGAGCCAGTTTCATCATAGCACTTGATGGTTTTTGCGACTGCACTTGAAGAAACTTTCAAAGTTCTTGACATTTTCTGAAATGACTGACCTTCATGTCTTAAAGTAATGATGGACTGTCGTTTCTCTTTGCTTATTTGAGCTGTTCTTGCCATAATATGGACTTTTAACAAATAGTGCTATCTTCTGTATACCACCCCTACCTTGTCACAACACAACTGATGTGTCAAATGCAGTAAGAAGGAAATTAACTTTTACCAAGGCACACCTGTTAATTGAAATGCATTCCAAGTGACTACCACATGAAGCTGGTTGAGAGAATGCCAAGAGTGTGCAAAGCTGTTAAGGCGAAGTGTGGTTACTTTGGAGAATCTCAAATATATTTTGATTTGTTTAACACTTTATTTGGTTACTACATGATTCCATATGTGTTATTTCATAGTTTTGATGTCTTCACTATTATTCTACAATGTAGAAAATAGGAGAAATAAAGAAAAACCCTGGAATGAGTAGATGTGTCCAAACTTTTGGCTGGTTCTGTACATACAATTAATTAGCAAAGTATTCAGACCCCTTGACTTTTTCCACATTTTGTTACGTTAATGCCTTATTCTAAAATGTATTCAATAGTTTTTTCCCCTCCTCAATCTACACACAATACCCCATAATGACAAAGCAAAATGTATAAAAAAATTGAAATATCACATTTACGTAAGTATTCAGACCATTTACTCAGTACTTTATTTAAGCACCTTCGGCAGTGATTACAGCCTTGAGTCTTCTTGGGTAGGACGCTACAAGCTTGGCACACCTATATTTGAGGAGCTTCTCCCATTCTTCTTTGCAGATCCTCTCAAGCACTGTCAGGTTGGATGGGGAGTGTCGCTGCACAGCTATTTTCAGGTGTCTCTAGAGATGTTCGATCGGGCTCAAGTCTGGGCTCTTGCGGGGCCCCTCAAGGACATTCAGAGACTTGTCCCGAAGCCAGTCCTGCATCGTTTTGCTGTGTGCTTAGGGTGATTGTCCTCTTGGAAGGTGAACCTTCTCCCCAGTCTGAGGTCCTGAATGCTCTGGAGCAGGTTTTCATCAAGGATCTCTCTGTACTTTGCATCATTCATCTTTCTCTCGATCCTGACTAGTCTCCCAGTCCCTGCCGCTGAAAAACATCCCCACGGCATGATGCTGCCGCCACCATGCTTCACAGTAGGGATGGTGCCAGGTTTCCTCCAGACGTGACGCTTGGCATTCAGGGCAAAGAGTTCAATCTTGGTTTCATCAGACCAGAGAATCTTGTTTCTCATGGTCAGAGTCCTTTAGGTGCCTTTTGGCAATCTTCAAGCGAGCTGTCGTGCCTTTTACAGAGGAGTGGCTTCCTTCTGGCCACTCTACCATAAACGCCTGATTGGTGGTTCCAAATTTCTAACATTTAAGAATGATGGAGGCCACTGTGTTCTTGGGGACCTTCAATGCTGCAGAAATGTTTTTGTACCTTTCCCCAGATCTGTGCCTCAGATCTGTCTCGGAGCTCTGCAGATAATTCCTTCGACCTCATGGCTTGGTTGCAAAAAATTCAAAAATCCTGTTTCACTTTGTCATTATGGGGTATTGTGTGTAGTAGATTGGTGAGGATTTTTTATTTATTTTATCCATTTTAGAATAAGGTTGTAACGTAAGAAAATGTGGAAAAAGTCAAGGGGTCTGAATACTTTCCGAAGGCACTGTATGTAGCCACTCAATAATGCTTTTTAATGGCACCAAAGTGTCTGCCGGTTGTTTGATTCATTTACTGATTAATTGATTGATTTCATTATTTTGACAATTAACAAAAAAAAACATGCACAGCTACACACCAATGCAGTGGCAGTGCTCTTGACGTTGTGCTGCCTGTTTTCTGTGCTCCTTAGGCAGTATCATTATGTATGGGGCGTTGCTGCTGTTTGAGTCAGAGTTTGTCCACATCGTGGCCATCTCCTTCACCTCACTGATCCTCACTGAGCTGCTGATGGTGGCGCTCACCATCCAGACATGGCACTGGCTCATGATCGTAGCCGAGCTGCTCAGTCTGGCCTGCTACATCGCCTCGCTCGTCTTCCTGCATGAGTTCATAGGTGCGTAAACATGCATACTGTACTCAAACACGCACACAGACACGTGCTCACACACAGATTTCTCAGCCTAGCCAGTAACATTGCCTTGCCCGTCTTCCTGCACAAGTTCATAGGTGCGTAAACACACATACGTACACCCCCACACTTTTAATGGCCAAATAATTCCTATGTCAGGAATTTTGATACTGATGAAGCAAAATAATGCAGCTACAATTTTATTTACAAGTACACAGTGATAGATTTGATTGTAATGGACTTTCCCAGTTTTACTGCCGTTGGATTTGTACGTCAGTATTCAGTGATGACAGGCTCTTATCCATTCATACAGCCTCTGGTGTCCAGTTAGCCCTGGGCTGGCTGAGACCTGGAATGTACTGCCTGTAGGAAGTCCTGCTAAAGGTGAATAAAGTAACAAATAGTACCAGAGGAGTGCAGCCAGCCACCGGCATGCTAGCCTCATGTTAGTTTCCTGCTCCAACTACCACACACACACACACACACACACACACACACACACACTGGCCAAGGTCTTTGTGTTTATGACCAAACAGAGGCTGTAACTCAGAAACTACTGTACCACATGTCGAACATCACATTTTTTTAAAACATTTTTTAGAGAAACTTGTTTGTCACTTAAAAAGCATAAGGCTTCGTTTACACAGGCAGCTTAATTCATTATTATTATTATTTGATACCTTTCTGATCTTTTCCCTAATGTGTGAACAGCGAAAAAACACATGGAATCTGATATTTTGACTTCCTATTTACACCACCTCCATATGTGGATCTGAATCCTGATACAAACTCGATCCTCCATATGTGACCTCTGATGGAACCCTCAGATAAGATTTTTTTGCTCAAATGTTGTTTTTTGGACATGACCTTTACCATGACAACCCCCCCAAAATGTAAAGGAACAGTGACAGGAAATGAGCATTGCATTTGTGTGCTACTTCAGAGGCTACATCTGTGTGAATGAGCAGATCTGATATGGGTCACATGTAAAGTCAGGAAAAAAATATTTCTATATACAGTTGAAGTCGGATGTTTACATACAGTGGGGGGAAAACGTTTGCCCACTGACAAAGAAAGGATCAGTCTACAATTTTAATGGTAGGTTTATTTGAACAGTGAGAGACAGAAAAACAAAAATATCCAGAAAAACGCATGTCAGAAATGTTATAAATTGATTTGCATTTTAAAGAGGGAAATAAGTATTTGACCCCCTCTCAATCAGAAAGATTTCTGTCTCCCAGGTGTCTTTTATACAGGTAACGAGCTGAGATTAGGAGCACACTCTTAAAGGGAGTCCTCCTAACCGCAGCTTGTTACCTGTAAAAAAGACACCTGTCCACAGAAGCAATCAATCAATCAGATTCCAAACTCTCCACCATGGCCAAGACCAAAGAGCTCTCCAAGGATGTTAGGGACAAGATTTTAGACCTACACAAGGCTGGAATGGGCTACAAGACCATCACCAAGCAGCTTGGTGAGAAGGTGACAACATTTGGTGCGATTATTCGCAAATGGAAGGAACACAAAAGAACTGTCAATATCCCTCGGCCTGGGGCTCCATGCAAGATCTCACCTCGTGGAGTTGCAATGATCATGAGAACGGTGAGGAATCAGCCCAGAACTACACGGGAGGATCTTGTCAATGATCTCAAGGCAGCTGGGACCATAATCACCAAGAAAACAATTGGTAACACACTACGCCGTGAAGGCCTGAAATCCTGCAGCGCCCGCAAGGTTCCCCTGCTCAAGAATACATATACATGCCCGTCTGAAGTTTGCCAATGAACATCTGAATGACTCAGAGGACAACTGGTGAAAGTGTTGTGGTCAGATGAGACCAAAATGGAGCTCTTTGACATAAACTAAACTCGCCGTGTTTGGAGGAGGAGGAATGCTGCCTATGACCCCAAGAACACCATCTCCACCGTCAAACATGGAGGTGGAAACATTATGCTTTGGGGGTGTTTTTCTGGAGACAGGACAACTTCACCGCATCAAAGGGACGATGGACGGGGCCATGTACCGTCAAATCTTGGGTGAGAACTTCCTTCCCTCAGCCAGGGCATTGAAAATGGGTCGTGGATGGGTATTCCAGCATGACAATGACCCAAAACACACAGCCAAGGCAACAAAGGAGTGGCTCAAGAAGAAGCACATTAATGTCCTGGAGTGGCCTAGCCAGTCTCCAGACCTTAATCCCATAGAAAATCTGTGGAGGGAGCTGAATGTTCGAGTTGCCAAACGTCAGCCTCGAAACCTTAATGACTTGGAGAAGATCTGCAAAGAGGAGTGGGACAAAATCCCTCCTGAGATGTGCGCAAACCTGGTGGCCAACTACAAGAAACGTCTGACCTCTGTGATTGCCAACAAGGGTTTTGCCACCAAGTACCAAGTCATGTTTTGCAGAGGGGTCAAATACTTATTTCCCTCATTAAAATGCAAATCATTTTATAACATTTTTGACATGTTTTTCAGGATTCTTTTGTTATTCTGTCTCTCACTGTTCAAATAAACCTACTATTAAAATTCTGGACTGATCATTTCTTTGTAAGTGGGCAAATGTACAAAATCAGTAGGGGATCAAATACTTTTTTTCCCCCACTGTACACCTTAGCCAAATACATTTTAAACTCGGTTTTTCACAATTCCTGACATTTAATCCTTGTTAAAATTCCCTGTCTTAGGTCAGTTAGGATCAACACTTTATTTTAAGAATGTGAAATGTCAGAATAATAGTATAGAGAATTATTTATTTCAGCTTTTAATTATTTCATCACATTCCCAGTGGGTCAGAAGTTTACATACACTCAATTAGTATTTGGTAGCATTGTCTTTAAATTGTTTAACTTGGGTCAAACGTTTCGGGTAGCCTTCCACAAGATTCCCACAATAAGTTGGGTGAATTTTGGCCCATTCCTCCTGACAGAGCTGGTGTAACTGAGTCAGGTTTATAGGCCTCCTTGATCGCACATGCTTTTTCAGTTCTGCCCACAAATTTTCTATAGGCTTGAGGTCAGGGCTTTGTGATGGCCACTCCAATACCTTGACTTTGTTGTCCTTAAGCCATTTTGCCACAACTTTGGAAGTATGCTTGGGGTTATTGTCCATTTGGAAGACCCATTTGCAACCAAGCTTTAACTTCCTGACTGAAGTCTTGAGATGTTGCTTCAATATATCTTTATAATTTTTCTTCCTCATGATGCCATCTACTTGGTGAAGTGCACCAGTCCCTCCTGCAGCAAAGCACTCCCACATCATGATGCTGCCACCCCTGTGCTTCACGGTTGGGATGGTGTTCTTCTGCTTGCAAGCCTCCCCCTTTTTCCTCCAAACATAACGATGGTCATTATGGCCAAACAGTTGTATTTTTGTTTTATGAGACCAGAGGACATTTCTCCAAAAAGTACAATCTTTGTCCCCATGTGCAGTTGCAAACTGTAGTCTGGCTTTTTTATGGCGGTTTTGGAGCAGTGGCTTCTTCCTTGCTGAGCGGCCTTTAAGGTTATGTTGATATAGGACTCATTTTACTGTGGATATAGATACTTTTGTACCTGTTTCCTCCAGCATCTTCACAAGATCCTTTGCTGTTCTGGGATTGATTTGCACTTTTCGCACCAAAGTACGTTCATCTTTAGGAAACAGAACGTGTCTCCTTCCTGAGCGGTATGATGGCTGCGTAGTCCCATGGTGATTATACTTGCGTACTATTGTTTGTACAGATGAACATGATACCTTCAGGCGTTTGGAAACTGCTCCCAAGGATGAACCAGACTTGTGGAAGTCTACCATTTTTTTTTCTGAGGTCTTGGCTGATTTCTTTTGATTTTCCCATGATGTCAAGCAAAGTTTGAAGGTAGGCCTTGAAATGCATCCACAGGTAAACCTCCAATTGACTCAAATGATGTCAATTAGACTATAAGAAGCTTCTAAAGCCATGACATCATTTTCTGGAATTTTCCATGCTGTTTAAAGGCACAGTCAATTTAGTGTATGTAAACTTCTGACCCATTGGAATTGTGATGCAGTGAATTATAAGTGAAATAAAAAATTATTGGAAATATTACTTGTCATGCACAAAGTAGATGTCCTAACCGACTTGCCAAAACTATATTTTGTTAACAAGAAATTTGTGGAGTGGTTGAAAAAAGATTTTTAATGACTCCAACCTAAGCGTATGTAAACTTCCAACTTCAACTGTAGAAACAAAATCAGATTTGGTTTCTAGGCTGGTTGTGTACAAATTCAGTAGTTGTATAGATTCTGATCATTTACTCCACAGTATCTATTTGCTTTTTCCAAACGCTACTTTAAGCCTTTATGTGGGGTGTGAAGGTCAGTTTCAGACCACTGAGCATTATGACTTGAACGTGGTCAAAAGTGCCCTTCTCGTCTTCCTCTTTTGTAAAAGAGAGGCCATTTAAACTTTTTAAAGTCACAAGTGACACCAAAGGTACATAATTTCCCTGAATGGAACAGCTTGAATATAAGTCAATTACATGGCAAGCCATTTCCCTCTTCTGCCATATATTTAGATGCTAGGTCTCCCTGCTAGGTCTCCCCCCTAGTCACTAAATGAACTGAGTAGTGGCAACTGAAATACAAACAGTAGTCATACTAACCTGATTATATTAAGTCGTACTTACTCAATTCCTCATATATAAAACATATTTGTTTAAATGACCCACCATCCTGCCCTCTGTTTCCTTGGCTGTATCTAGATGTATATTTTATCGCCACGCTGTCGTTCCTGTGGAAGGTGACGGTCATCACCCTGGTGAGCTGTCTGCCCCTCTACATCCTCAAGTATCTGCGCAGACGCTTCTCACCGCCCAACTACTCAAAGCTCACCTCCTAGAGAGCCCTGCTTCTGTGCATAGGGAGGAGAGAGATCTCTGCTCGCACACCTCCGTACCTCTCATCTAACAGAGCCTGCGCTTTATAAGAACCTAAAGGGTTCCCTTCCCCTTTAATTTATTCTTAAATGTTCATGTGCAATTGGAAGAGATGGTGTGAGAAGAAAAAAAAGTTTTTTTGAGAAGAAAGTTGTTGTGTAAGTCTACAATATTTCCCCTGTTTAGATGTAAAGACTGACAAGTATGACTGAGTATGTTTCCAGACTGATTGGATTGGTGGTTACCGTAACCGGAATTCTGTGTTTTATCATGGTCACAGGTCTAAAATGTGTGAATACCATCAGGAAGTATGTGCCATAATGAACTAACAGAGGGCTGTGCACTTCTTAATCATGGACTCATTAACAATATAGATCAGGTTTGGTATCTAATCATCGGGCCTAGAGAACTAACAAGGATCACTTGATTGGATTTGACTAACATACAGTACTTGCATAAAAAAACAACACAAGCATGTCAGTCTGAAATGCATTGAAATGGTAATTATGTTGAAATTGTACATTATCAGAGTAATCATTGTAGTTCCATTGGAAATATAGTGTGAAATACACTGGAATTAAATGTTTTTAATATCCACTTTTTTTTTACAACATAATAGTTGTATTACAAATTCAAGTGTTTTTTATGGCACATTCTGTTAATGGAGAACACTGGTACTGAAGTAGTGTTTCTCAAGGACTTGTTGCAATTTTATGTTAACAGTTCTGGGGCTTAGAGATTAACCTCTGATCAAATTCTGTTTGTGTATGTGTTTGTGCGTCACCCAACGACTACAACCCAGCCAAGTGGAGGTGGCTTGGTTCTTTAATATAGCATGATGACCCACTGTCTCAGATGTCAAAAGCTGTGTCTTTGTCATTTTGTACGTTTGGTAAAATAGATTGTGTCTAAACTGAAGAGCATGGTCACTATTCAGCCACTAACTGGATGCTATTTGTAGCCAAGCCATATGTTCCACTTTGGCCGTCAGACTAGCCGTGTGTCCGCTAGGCCAGGGAGTCTGTAGGCTACCCTGTCACGTGGTCACTGCCCACTCCTGACGCCAGTTCTTGCCACACTGTATCATTGCATGATTCACTTTAGTTATGACATGAAGCCAATTCAAGCCATAGCTGAAAATACTCTGACCACTCCGTCTGCCCTCTCCCCTCACCCAGAGCTGAGCCCCCACAATTCCCAGTTCTTCTCTTCTCACAGACATGTCTGGAATAGAAGATAACAATTTTCACCTGCACAGAGTGAATGGCCCAGTAGAATGTGTTGATTTTCAATAGATATTAGTGCACATTTTAAAGAAAAATATGTAATGAATTCCTCACATACTATTCCTCAGGAAGAGGAGGAGAGAGGGAAGAGGAGGAGAGAGGGAAGAGGAGGAGAGAGGAAAGAGAGACGACTGGTACAAAAAAGTGTAAATAATTACATTGTGTTGTAGGCTAATGTCCCCATTTTTTTTATTATTTTCGCTAATGTACTATAAAGATGTAGACTAATACCATGACGGGGTTACTGTTAGGATTAGTGAATAATTTGTGTCAGAGTACATACAGGGTGTCATAACTACTAATTCACAGTTTTTCTTGTTCAGTTGGAATTACAGGCATTTTGTATTTTGTGACCTACTCTTCATCTTTCCTTATTTTAGTTGATGTTTCAAACATTATTCAAACCCTTTGAATTTGACATGCTTTTTCTTGCAAGGAATTTTGTTAAAACTGACAGCTGTACTTTTTTTCTTATGTGGACTTTGGCAGTTTCATACCATCAATTGTGGTAGAATGACACTACATTATTTGACTGTTTTGAAGTTTTGTTTTTTTAAGTATTGTCTTGCATAATTGTAAATAACCTGTTTAATTTATTAACCTTGATGATTTTGTGTTGGTATAATTGCACTCTAGTTAGCAGAACAAAAAGGGAGGATCGTGTTGAATTGTGAATATTGGTGGTGATAAAATAAATCTCATGTTTTCCTTTCTAGTTACAGAACCATTGTCATTTCTCTCATTCTTTTTTGTTGTAATTTTTTCTGATATGTTTAGCTTTGTGAGAGTTAATTTAAGTGCTTGGTTTTGGTACAGAAGAACAACAATTCCTCCAGTAAAACTAGGCCTATAGTATACTCAGACTGGACTGAGGCTGTACTGTGTTAGAGCGTTGGGCCAGTAACTGAAAGGTTGCTGGATCGAATCCCCGAGCTGACAAGGTAAAAATCTGTCGTTCTGCCCCTGAGCAAGGCAGTTAAGCCACTGTTCCCCAGGCGCCGAAGATGTGGATGTTGATTATGGCAGCACCCAGCACCTCTGATTCAGAGGGGTTGGGTTAAATGCAGAAGACACATTTCAGTTGAAGGCATTCAGTTGTACAGCTGACTAGGTATCCCCCTTTCCCTTGGCTTTCCGTTATTGTAGAGGAAATCTTCCTTATGTAAATCAGTGTTTGTGTCTCATTTTCACCAGAGGAGGGAGTCCCTGACACTCAATAAAAGCTGCTCTCCTCATACAGTCAGCCACACTTTCTGACAATCATATCCTGTAGCCATCAGTGTGGAAGGGTAAGTCTATGCCCTGTCTCTTTGACCATCTAATGTCAGAAAGGGATTGTATCATGATAGGGAGTTATGGGATTTATTAAATCTGATAAAGTACAGTTAGTATGAAATACATTTTTCAGTTTATCTTTTACGAAGAATCGATCTTAGCAAATATTACTTGAATCTCACACCAAATTAGAACATGCACAAGCTAAAATGTATTGAATCTCCCAAGATTTCAAGAAATTGTTTATTGGAACTAAGCCTCAGTTCAACCAGTAAAACGTGGATTCAAGCCCCACACTATGTTCATAATAAAATCTTGCTTCTCCGTCCAACTTTTTCTTGTTCCATGGCCCACATGCGTAGGTTATACCATTTAAAATAAACAATTTAAGTTAATCAGCTACATGAAAACTGAAATTCCACCCCAGAATCAATTGCAATGCCCGTTAGAACTATTTCATCTGAGCTTCAAGCATTCAACAGAGCCCCTTGTTGGAGCATTGCCAAACCTCCAATTTAATCAAAAGAGGAGAGATAGCGAGTCCCCAATATGACTCCTGGTGTCAGGGAGTCATCTACAGAGAAAGACAGTTTGTTAGGGTCAGTTGTATTTCAATGTCTTTTTAATTACTATATTAAGCTAAGGAACTCCTTTTGGCTTAAGTCAATACACGTAAACAATGATGTGAAGCTGGTTGCATAATAACAATTTTAATAAATAAACATTTTTATTAGGACGACCAAGCTCGTTTGAAATATGTCAAACCCTATTTGCTGTACTGTGGGGATAAATCAAAAGTGGCAGATCCTGACAAACCAGTCAATGCACTTCAATCTACTACACGTTCTACTTCGCTTAGTGTAAACAAAGGATTTTGGTGATGACACACCATAGGAAAGTGTGCTGAGCATGCACACACCATTTCAACAGCTATTTATAGCCTGGGAGGACTGGAATGCTTTGATTGGTCTAAGCACCTACTACTACCCGAAGGATGGGCTGTTGTATTTTTCCCTCCTTTTGTAATCTTCTATAACACCTGTTTCAATGGAAGTCAATGAACTTAGCAGACTGCTATCGCATTGGTGTCTATGGAAGAGCCACCCCCTTAAGCAGACAATGGTAGACAGCCTGAGGGAACTATCTTAATTTATCCACCATCTTTGGTAGAAGTAGTACTGTACTACAAGTAGGAGATGCAGCTATTCCTATAGGGGTCAGAGGTTATTGTTATTGAGGTGCTGGGTGGATAGACAGTTCCAGGTCCCAGGTGTTGTCCGTGGGCCTGAGTGGAGGAGTGGCACAGAGCACAGCACAGAGGTGACTGAATGGTTGGTTTCTGGCTGCTTATTCTCTATCATGTACCACTGAATAAAGACGTCTCACCATTGATCCAAAGAACTCCACACCTGGCTACCATGGAAACAAACAGAGAAACATGTCATCCCTCTGCATCTCTCTGCACTTCTAATGAATGGGTGATAGAAGGATGTCAGAATTACAGTATGAGTTAGGATTGGAAACTTGGTACTACGACAGTGAGTAGTGTCTTCTGGGGGGATATTGTTTCATGGGATTTCATAACGCTGCCTGTGCTCAAGAGGGGAAAAATCCCTGAGCTATGCAACTTTATTTTCCAGTGGACTAAAGCAGAGAAATGTGTTAAACAAACAGAGTATCGATCAAACTCCCATTACATAAGTGGATTGTTTCATCTGATGTGGACATGTAGTTTCCATACGGATACAGAATGTATTAGTTCATTGAGTTGGAAAAAGAAGAAAGGAAATATTTTCCAGAGTTGACAAGCTGTGGCAGAACAGAAACAGGATTCCTTATTACACATGACATAATATACTGCCCGGTTCTACTATCCAAGCATTTTAATTCAGTTCCATTACCTACTGTTCTGTCAAAGCAGCGACATGAATAACTTGGAATGTTTTTTTTTATAGAACCTTAGAATGTTTAAGGAATGAAGATCTAAACACTGGCTGAAACAGGGAACAGGAAGTCCAAACAGAAATCTAAATGAATTAGGAATGTGGATTTTTGACAATAGCCTTCTCTACTGGTTAGTACAACATCTATATAGTGTAAATTGTAATGTGCTACACACTATAACTATGTAAATAATAAAGCCCAAGACAAGACAGCAGTAGAGATATTATTAAATAAGTAGTAATTATTAGTATTCTAATTCTATAAGTAACACATTAAAGGTAGACTCAGCAATAGGAAATCATCATATTTGGGGCGACTCGCTGCTTACAGAAATCAATAACACAATTCTAATCTGCCAATATTGGAGGGGAAGGGGTGCTGGCAGTCTTGGAAGATTGGAATTTTGTTGTTGTTGATGTCCGTAAGCCAGAAGTCTTGTCGATGATGATGTCATATTGCTGAGTCTACCTTTAATAAGACAATTTCATTATGGATTTCTTAAGGAGAAACTAAAATGGAGTCAAACGTCTACACATCCCTTTAGCCGTCTGAATTTCCTTCGAAAGCTTTCCATGAGACATGATTATAATGTGCCATCCATTTCCATATCAAAGTTCCACTGCTCCACTAGTTTAAAAACTAAAACACACATGTTGCACTAGGAAAACTAAATGGGGTAATGCTATAACCCAGACAACGCTCCCTAAATTAGCTGGTTTACAGTGATGGAAAATCCTGCATGAACTTGGAAAAAGTGGGTTCTAATGGCAAAAAACGGAAGTGCAAAATCGGCCGTCTGGACAGGCTTAGTCAGTTTTCCCTTCTCAAACGTATGCCTTATTCATTTACTCATTCATAACTTCAGTTACATAAGAGTCACGTAACAGTGGAGGAATTTACATCTGGTAGACAAGGGATTTAACTCGGACGGTCGAAGAGTTAGGCTACCCCCAAAATGTATGCTCTGAATTGTGTGGTTTACAGCACAGTCACTGACTGCAGGCACTTAGTTCACCCGATAGTCTGGGTCTACCACCCAAATCCTTTCAGTCACCCATCTAAACCCATGTCAGAACTGGAACCAGATCCCTGATTATGCCCCTTATAGTACACAGATTTTCCTATGGACAGCTCTGCTGCTCACGTCACTGATGTCAGCACTGAATCAGTAGCTTAATTCTCGACAATGTACAACGCATACCACCATTGGGTATAAAGATACTTGGAAGTCCCACTTTAAATGAACAAGAACTTTAAAAGCTTTCTGAACGCCTCCATTGGTCCTCACAAAGTCATTATAGAGTGTGGAAAAATAGTAACATTTGGCAGTTGAAAGTGTGCCCGAGAGACCATAAATGTATTGGTGGAGTTGATGTACAGGAACATGGTGTCAAGTGAGTCCTCCCAGAGCTATACACTCCTACATTAGCCTATATATGAACCATATGAGTGAATAGTAATCCATCCACAAGTTCCATATACTCTGGCTGCATCCTGCTACAAGGTACTATTACGTCTAGTCAGCTATCTTTGTAGGAATCAAGCTACAGACGTGTGCAAGAGAGTAAGGGCTGATACAGACCTGCATGTTGTTGTAACTTATGTCCACTAAGCTTACCTTGGCTTCTCTGTATGTCCCATTCCTCAGCTTCCTCCACTGGGCACCACAGTGAACTTGTTAATGCGCTGAATTAGGTTGAAACATTTCTTGGTTTGAGTTACCTGGTCTCCATGACTTAAACAGACCTTTCCAAGATAAATGCATCAGTTAGACCTTTATTATGTGATTAATTGGCAGTGTGTGTAACTGTGTATTGAGTGTGAATAGACTTACAGTAGCAAATGTACAGAATAAAAGTCCATAAAAGGACAATGCCCCTGGAGCTGACTGTGTTGCCAAACTCCCATCCAATCCAAACAATGACATGCCATTGTTGACCATTGGCATAGAAGCCAGTATAGGGCCTTGTTCTTAAATGAAATATGCTATCATAGAGGAAATGTATGTAATAAATCTGTCAAGTGCCAGTGAATTGTATATGTTTTGTAAAAGTTCAATCTTTCTTTTTATATAGCTGTTATAAATAATATTCAGTTTTTTGTAAGATGCTTTCCATTGGGAACTTATGCCACATTTATTTGCAATGGAAATTTTTGCTGGAGTCAATTTAGCTGTCTATGATTTCATACTTTTTCTGCCTTATATTGCCTCATTTGTAATGTCAAGATGCAAGACTACAACTTATACAACTTATTAACAGCAAGTTTCCAATAGAACACATTGCATGTTCAACAGGACAAGCAGGCCATTCAACCAGACTGAATTGAAGGCATAACCCACTGGGCACAGACATCAGTTTAATGTCTTGTTTGGATTTACATTTGGTTGAGTTGTCAACTAATGTGAAATCAACAAAACATTTCACCATGTCATTGGATTTAAGTTGGATGAAAAAAAGACAAAATACCCCGACGTTGATTAAGTTTTTTTCAAATGCAATCAGTTTTCCACGTTGATTCAACGTCATCACATTGATTCATTTGGTTGAAATGATGTGGAAACAACGTCGATTCATCCAGTTTTTGGGAAGCCTCGGACTAGAGGTCTTTACGGGTCCAACCGAACCCGAATACCCGAGACCCGATCTGGGACCAGGTCCAAAATTCAAACTTTCCCCTCGGGTCTGTGTCGGCTTCTGTTTGACTGTCATCAGGTCTCGGGTCTATGATGGGGGCGGGAAGATGGGGCGCTACAGATGGCTAAATCGGTCTGCTAATACAGAATTAGTAAAGGCCCAGTGAACAACGTTTTCAAATTTTAATTATATATTTTTTATTCTGATTTTTCAGGGGGTGCTGCAGCACCCTCTACACTGCTACTTGCCGTGGCAATGGGGTCTATGTAACTACAGCTGACCACAGCACTGCTTAGAATATAGAATATTTATTTTATGCTAATACAAGGAATTGATTGACTTATAGAAGGCTTAGCCAACACATAAAGACCTTTTCGACCTACAACTTGGCTGATACATTTTTTTTTGTCACTGGGTCCAATCAGGTCTGGTCTAGATCGGGTCTAGGTCTGGTTGTTGTAGGGACGTTCGGGTCCGGGTCTGATTGCCCTCGAGTCTGTTCGGGTCCAGGTCCAACTATTTTGACCTGCGAAGACCTCTACCTAGAACTACTGCTGATTTTTAAAACTCAGTTAAGGCACAAGTTACAGTAATGTGACCAGCACACATTAAAACTTTGTAGCCTAAAAAAGTTATGTACTACTGTATATAGTATACATAGGCCTACTGTTTTAATTTTTTTAGCCCCTGTCCTGCAGTAATTTTTTCACATCCCTACAATGAAGTTCTTGTGTGCCACTGTCTGCGAGAAGCCACAGAAATGCCTTGGCGCAGGAGCCGGAGACGTCATGGATTCCTGAGTGTGGGCTTTGCAGGAAAGCCCTGAGTCTTCGAGATGGAGCCGCTCCAGGTTTCCATGGCAAAGCGCATAAACAGGAGGAAACACTGAGGGAATCCCGTTATTTTACAGCATTGGACCATTATAAACACCCAGAGCGGGGAAGGAAGCCGCTCTTGATACTCAAGTAATCCTTAGAGCAAGGAAAAGAAGTTCAAACCATAACCATAGCTTGCTGGAGTCTATTTTAGCTCCATGTTTTTGAATTTATAAAGGAGTATTGGAAGTCTAATATTTCATTTTTATTTTGCCTTTGTTTTATGCAAGTGGGTTTCTACTGCTATGATAGGAGAATAGTTTTTCATTTTTATATATATTTTTTACTTTATTTTCAAATGTTTAGAGAATCTTGGAGACTGGCACAGTACCACACCATGAGGTCGATGGATCAAGGTATGGATGCCGCGTGCTGAATTGTGATAATCTGGTAATTTATCAACCCTATTGATTTTCGAGTAGCCTAGTCCTAGACATGTGTTGATATATATTTTTACATTGTATAATCTACAAAATATGGTATATTGGCTGTGTAGTTGTATATCGTGTGTGGTATATCTGGACAGTCAGTTAGTGGTTTGGGTATCTAACTGATGCACATGAGTTGATCAGTTTATACCATGGGGATTCCGCTATTTGCCTGCATGCCCTGGACAGCGGCGAGGGGAACGCTAGCGCTATGTAAGGTAGGCTACGCTACTGTAGTGGTAGACTTTACGTCATTGTAGTCACATGAAAATTAGCCTTCAGGTTGTAGTAGATCACATTTACATTGACATGTATAACTATTAAAATAAAACATACATGACTGTAAGCTATAATGACCAGTAAGGTATCAAAATTCATACTAACAATATAAGATGTATAATAGGCATTGTTATCCGTTACCTAAAGCCTATGGGATCGGACATGATAAAACATTAGCATTATGAATTGTGACTGATATGTGCACGCGCTCAGTGCGTCCTGGGGAGTTAATCTTCTATGTTGACAATACCAAGGCAAGATGTGTATGGCTATTGAACAGTTTGGTTTGGGATGATTAAGGATTTGATTAAACCTGCGTAGCTGATGTTATGGCGGTGTCGAGAGGTGGAACTGCTTTGGACGGAGCTGTCAAATCGGTGAGCAGCTGCTCGTGTAAAAGCTGTCTCGAAGCCATACCCATCCCACTCGCGTTAGAAGTTCACGACGAGAAAGTGTAGGCTGTATAGAAGTGTAGGCTGTATAGAATAAAGACGCTCAACTGGGAAATAATTAAATAAAACGACGTGTAGATTTACATCTCACATCACAGCTCAGTTTTCGAACTTGTAAACAAGGCTGCATGGGATTTATCTCAATGCTACTCCGTGCAGACATGGCAATATAATGCCGGAGCAGCTTGTGGATTTGACAGCTCTACGCAATTCCTCCTCCCACACCGTCAAAACATCAGCTAAACAGATTTCGGCTAAAGCAGATCTGATTGAATCAGGCCCTTAATTTACTTTAAAAAAAAACTTTTGACACGTTTCTGCTATCATGGCATTATTAGGGTGCACCTCATTTTTGCCTGCTACTCTTGTTCCGGTATTCCTGCTAGGAACAATTAGGACCCCTCCCAGACATATTTCCTACTTTTGCTGTAGGCCTAAACTTTCACAATGTAGCTATTGTGGTATGGTGTTATGCCAAGATGTTATTACAACGCTATAACTTTACAATGGTTGTTATAGCTGATACAGTAGGGTTTATAAATGTAATAACTACACATGGTCTTAAGCTTGTTCCACTTGTTTAGACACGAAGGAGCACAGATTGAGGTTTAAATTACGGTAATCTGTCAACTTTTCTCTAGCCTGATCCTAGCTAGATCTGTCTGTGCTGTTTTACAATCTCATATGTTCATTGTCATGCCAAAGCTCAAACTGACCTGGGACCAGCAGGCTAGCTCTCTCAATTCAATGTAGAACAGGGCCGTATTCATAAAGCATCTCAGAGAAGAATTGATGTGCTAATCAAGGATCAAATAAAATACAATTTCAGTTCCCCTTGTCCTTGTAAGCGTGTATGGCGACCTGTGGGCGAGCGGTTTGCAGATGTGAACGTTGTGAACAGAGTGCCCCATGGTGGCGGTGGGGTTATGGTATGGGCAGGCATAAGCTACTGACAATGAACACAATTGCATTTTATCAATGGCAATTTGAATAAACAGAGGTACCGTGAGGAGATCCTGAGGTACATTGTTGTGCCATTCATCCGCCGCCATCACCTCATGTTTCAGCATGATAATGCATGGCCCCATGTTGCAAGGATCTGTACACAATTCCTGGAAGCTGAAAATGTCCCAGTTCTTCCATGGCCTGCATACTCACCAGACATGTAACCCATTGAGCATGTTTGGGATGCTCTGGATCAACGTGTGTTTTCCAGTTCCCGCCAATATCCAGCAACTTCACAAAGCCATTAAAGAGGAATGGGACAACATTCCACAGGCCACAATCAACAGCCTGATCTACTCTATGAGAAGGAGATGTGTCATGCTGCATGAGGCAAATGGTGGTCACACCAGATACTGACTGGTTTTCTGATCCATGTCCCTACCTTTTTTTAAGGTATCTGTGACCAACAGATGCATATCTGTATTCACAGTCATTTGAAATCCATGATTAGGGCCTAATGAATTTATTTCAATTGACTGATTTCCTTATATGAACTGCAACTCTGTAAAATCTTTGAAATTGTTGCATGTTGTGTTTATATTTTTGTTCAGTGTAGTATATAAAGGGTTTAAAAGTAATTAATTAATTAATGTATTTATTAGAACATAGACCATAACAGTAAACTCCCCAAAAATACAGAAAAAAAGTAATTCATTATTCATTTTATGAATTGACTCATTGATACAGCATGGGTGGGTGAAAATGCTACAATTACTGTAACTTTTAATTCAAACTGTAAAGATATTGTGCACAATACATTATACTATAGCCTACATTATACTATAGCCTACTTGGACACACAATCTTTACAGTTTGAATTAAAAGTTATAGTAAGATACCTGGCCTATATATGTCATGCGTAATTGTTTGGTGCCAAACACCCGGGGGCAGCAGCACTTCAACTGTACCACTGATGCAACTCGTCACTATGAAGTTGTGCACCTGCAACTGTTCTGTCAGTGATCATAGGGAGGCGTGATCACTCCGCTTTTGACACCTTGCATCGTATTTATTTACTTTGTGAAATAGACACCGCCTTGTCTCACCATGCGGTTAAGTTTGAAACAGGAAGCTTTAGCTACTATTACGATTCTGATCGTTCTTTTCAAAGCGTTTTACTGATGCATCAGGGTCGCATCATCGCTTCAATCGAGCAAGTAAAATAGTCTCCCATGGTCTCTCCACCTCCAACGCCTCTGACATCGCATGGCCTTAGTGGATAAAAACAGCCAGTGTAACATCATTGATTCTACAAACGATCTATATTTCCTTTCGTTTTTCTCATAACTAAACTGAATAAATAAGACAGATGAACTCGTTTTACGACGGAAAAAACCCTAGTGAGTTAGGGTTGGAAGAGGAACTGAGTCAAGTGAACTGCCAAGATGAGTTGGAGTTTGACTACCTGTTTGAATACGAACCACCTTGCGACAACTTTCCCGGGGGAGATCAAGGTTTGTCCAATGGTTTGTCAAGTCTCCCACGCGCTTTTCAACTTGTATATGCGTTATAGTACTTTAACGACAAATGACTTCTTACACTCTCAAAAACGCTCTCAAAAACGTTTAATTCATTGGCGTCATTGAAAACAAATATACAGGAAGTAATTTTGACAATGTTATTTTCCTTCCACTTCTAGTTCTAGTAGTCATTACTAAACATAAATAAAAACGTTGACAAAAATGATACGATTGATCCTGTATTTCTTATGCATGTTTGTATACATTGTATAATCACACTGTAAAATAAGATGTTGATTCATTTGTAAGGCAACCAGCTGCAACAGGATTGTGAGTTGGCTCAACAGTTGGGCATATAGCTGAACTAACATACATTCTCAAGTTGAATTGTATGGTCATTCTACTTACAATTTTAGGTTGAGTGACCATACAATTCAACTTCATAATTTTTTTGACATTATTTGCATATTTCCCAGTGTGCCTTGCCTTTTGAGTGAATTGTACTTACCACTCATGACTGTATTTGTCAGCAACAGAGACAATGGCTTTCAGTCCTTTAGCCTTCACCAAGTGAGTGTCTAAGTGAATATGTTATCTTTACAATTAAACTCTGTGACAATACATTGCATATGGCCTTTCATTGAGGGCCTAGATACATCCTAACACAGTGGTCTGAAACTCCTGGTTCAAGTTTCCCTACTGGTTTACAGTACTGATGTGCAGGTTGAACTTTTCATTTTTTTTAACAAATCCTTTTACTGACTCTAGATTCATGATTCAACAAATGATACGTTTGGATTCAGATCTCCATCTCAACCTAAAATAAAAGTTAAAGAATAGGATTAAGCCAGTGGCTCAGATGAAACTATCCAAGCAATAGATACATCTTCTTTAAATGTTGATATTTGGTTGCGGTGTCAACCAAACACAATTCAATATTACTTTTGTAATACAGTAAATAGCCTAAAGTTAAGGCGATCTTACAGTATTTATTAATCTTTAAAATTAGTAACACATCCCTGGACACATTTTGAGGTTACTGTAACAATAAATGTCTTCTTATGTAATAATAGAAAGTGTGCATGTTAAAGATAGCATGGAAATGTCACAGGTCTGTGGAGATCTTCACAATTGATAGAACAATCTGAGCAGAATCTCAAATGGCATTGACAACTTGCACCATGTACTTAAATAATCAATCCAGGTAATTTGGTTGGGCTAGTAGATGAAGCACAGTGATAACACATTAAGTTGTTGTAAAATAAACAAAATATCTGACATTCCCATTAAAAAAATGATTGAAAGCACAGTGATATCACAATTAGGTAACAACTAAACCAAAAATCAGACATTGATTTTCCATTGGAATTTGGTTGTGCTTTTAGATGGTTGAAAGCATAGTGATAACACATTGGGAATTCAACAGACTTTTTACTGTCTTTTTGAGGTTGGAATCTCATTGATCAACGTATCAACCAAATATGACCCAATTCACCACATTGAAATTACGTGGTGTGCCCAGTGGGTAGCAATCACAAATATACATTGTTTGAGGTACACAGTCTCAGCCACGAATGACAGCTCCAATAAGACAATCATGGTGAGCGAGAGGCTTGTAGAATCACTCAGGACCCACCGGTAGTGGGTCCTGCGTGATCTGGGAATTACTGAATCCAATGAACTAAATGTTATTTTGACTAAACGAGTTCAAAAGATCAGAGTCAATAAAAAGAGCCAAACTTCCCATCACTACTTTACAGGCCACATCACTTTGCAAGTCACATTATGCTGGCTTGCAAAGTGATGTATATTTTGTAATGGAATCCAGCCAGAGTGAGGATATCCAACAATTCGTCCCACAGGTGCCTGGTGAGGGGAGGACGGCTCACAAAAATGGCTGGAATGGAATAGTATCAGTTTTCAATGTTGATTCAACATCACATCAATTTTTTTGGTTGAAATGACATGGAAACAACATTGATTCAACCAGTTTCTGCCCAGTGGGTTTGATACCATTCCATTCAAGCCATCACTTTGAACCCATCCTCCCCAATTACATAGCCACCATATGTTTAGAACTATCAATCACTCACAACATGCATTGAGAATAACTGGCCAGGTAGAAATGATTAGTTTGAGGCTACATAAATCATATTAACTGGAACGGCCATCTCGGCAACGGGTGCAATAAGTCAAACCATTAACAGATTGGATTGGTTTAGAAAAATGTATGTTATTTATATTTGTGTAGCATAAGATTAATCAACCAATCAATGTACATGCAAAAACACAGGTATTGAAACAAACATTTCTGAAAATCAACCTGCAATAGAGCATGCTGGGAAATATGATAATGACGGGTGTGGTTTTGATCAAACATAAAGTTGTAATTTTACTCAACAAGCTGGTTCAAATTCAGCTCACTTCGAGCAGTTTGCTGACTAAACAAACTTTAACACGTTAGCTCAAATTCTTGTCCTTCTGAAGTCCACTCAACTCAAAGAATAAAGCAGTTGGTTAAGTTGATTACAGTGCATTGGTAGAGCTTGTTGGAACATACTTTCCAACCACAAAACATCATGACATTTGTTTTATGTACATAATGGGTTAATGGTTACAAAAGGAGGACCCTTTTGATGTGATCTGTGAATACTTTCCAAATCTAAGCCTTTTGTTTTATATGATTGTTAATCAAACTGATCAAAGGGATTGAATAAAAAGTATTAACAATATGGTTATATGAAATGGTTATTTGATTAATTCAATAAACACAGAATTTCAATTCAATGTGGCTCTCAACATGTGTATTGAAACATGTACGTTTTGTAAGATATGCGATTTCGGGGGAAAGTGAATATCTTTCGTGAGAAATGATTTTACACACTATGGGCAATCCCTTTTATAAATAATATATTTTGTTGTACTTTCATGTGTTTTCCTAATGATTTCTCTTCCTTGTTTCCTATCTCCTTCTGTAGATGAGCAAAATCTCTCCTCACAGAGAGTCAGCCCTCCATCTGGTCTGGCCTACATCCAGGAGGAGGCTTCCCCCTACAGCATTAAGTGTAGTGAGCACAACCCAGAGAGCCTCTCTGGCTATGAGCACCTGGAAGCCAAAAACTACCTGGACCACTCCAGGCTTGGGGGCATTGCCCTGAGCCCCAGGATCGAGATCACACCCTCACGTGAGCACTACAGCGATGGACGAGATTCCCTGCAGAACCACACTCTGAACATCAGCCCCCGTCCCACCTTGACCGTCCCGGGCCACGAAAGCCTGGCCTACCGCGAGCCCCAGTGCTTGAGCCCAGCCTCCAGCAACTCCTCCACCAGCTGGCACTCGGAGAGCTACTCCCCCTGGGCCTCTCCCTGCGTGTCCCCTAGTAGTGGCCAGACCGGGGCCGGGGACCTCTGCCCCCGCTTCCAGAACATCCACACCGGCTCCCCCCGCACCTCCCCGGGCACCTCCCCCCGCACCGAGGAGGGCTGCCTCGGCCCCCGCTCGCCCTCCCCATCCCTCAGGCCAGGATCCCGCTCCGCTTCCCCACAGGGCAAACGCACCTACGACATGTACAGGAACCCCAGCCTGATCACCGGGATCCGTTCCCGCAGTCCCTCCCCCCATAGGGGCCACGAGGAGCATCCCCAACAAAATGCAGGGGCCCACTACGGAACCTCCAACAGTCTTGCTGAGGCCATGAACGGCTACGGCATAGTCCAACCTGGTCTAGTCCCCACCAAGATAGTGAAGACGGCCAACCAGGCGTATGCCTTCTACCCAGAGAACCACAGGGAGGTCAACTACCTGGTGTCCTGTGAGCAGGATGTTAAGAATAAAAATGGGTCCGAATCCTTCTTTGTGATCCCTCCCATCTGGACCAAGCAGATGGTCCCCAACCTCTGCAGGTGAATGGTGTAGGAAGCCTGTACTGTATAGGTGCATCGTGCAGTTTTATTATGAATCTGATTTAGTTGTTAATTTGTATGTTTGTATGACCAAGCTTTCATAGCCCATTAGGAACCACAATTTAGCTAGCCTAATCGTTGCACAAGACAAATTAATACTTTTCCCCCATCTCTTATTTCCTTTAGCATCCCAGTGTCTTCTCTGCCCCCTCTGGAATGGCCTGTCCCCAGCCGTACAGACCAGTACAAGCTCCACGTTGACGTGCAGCCCAAGCCCCACCACCGAGCCCACTATGAGACAGAGGGGAGCAGGGGCGCGGTCAAAGCCCCCACTGGTGGTCATCCTGTTGTCCAGGTACGCTGCATCCCACTGGGCGCAGACTTCAATTCAACGTCTGTTCCACTTTGGTTCAATGTCATTTCATTGAAATGACATGCAAACAACGTTGATTTAATCAGTGTGTCCCCAGTGGAATGGCTCTGTATCACTGTTAGAAAATAAGTTGATTTATGGAAGTCTTTTTTGGTTCTTGGTAGAATCTTTTCACCCAATGAAGAACCCTCAAATAACCTTTTAAGAACCCTTTGGTGAAAGGAATCTACCTTGAACCAAAAAGGATAATACATTTCCTGGAATCGAAAGAGTTCTCCTACAGGTGAAGAACCCTTTATGGTTCTAGGTAGCCCCTTTTAGTGTAGGACAGCCCTAATAGGAAGGCCTGTTGTGTGTAATGGTATTTTCTAGTCAGTACACAGCTACGCTACTACTGTCCCAGGGCCTGGCTTAGGAAAATTTCTACTGTGTGTTACTGTGTACGTTCTACAGTATATGTTATTTACCTCATCCTTTCTCGATCTCTCCCTTTCTCTCTATATATCTCCCTTTCTCTATCTTTCCCTTTCTCTGTCTATCTCTCCCTATTTCTCTCCCTCTAACTTTCTCTTCTTCCTAGCAGCCTGCCACACTCACTGAAATAAGTTATAATGTGCACTGATATCTTACGCATGTCAGCTACTGTTTCATCAAGTCAACTCCCAGACTTGAATTCCAGCCATTATTACACTAAACCCCTTGCAGATTTATTGTTTTTGTCTTCATTTACTATGAGCAACAGCTTTTGTGTTAATTGTTTCAAATCAAGTGTCATGAGAACACTTGTCTTCTTGCAAAAAAACACACTGCTGCTTTGCCTCTCACAGCCCAATGTTTTAACCACAAGCATTTTTTTTGCCCATTTTTGGCCCATTTACACGCATTACCCCAGTGTACTCTGGAGACAGAAGTGGTGAACTTTAGTTCAGGCATACTCATCTGAAAAAAAAAAAAAGTAATGTTAAGTTTTGCTGTATAGAGCTAGTATCACTTTTTTACATGTTCAATCTTAGCTGAACATAATAGAAGGCATTTCCACGTCGTCCATATATTTAGGAAACAAGTAGGAAATAGAACTTTCAGTTCATATTTTAATGTTTCCAAGGCAACATCTTGAAAGCTTACTTGTTGTTGTTGATTGTCAGAACCTGGCCAGGTGGAAATTAAGCATTTCTCACTTTCCATTTTCTGGCTCTCTTTGAGGTCAGTGAGCTGTGCCTGGTGTCGTCCGGTCACGTGGCTGGCTAGGCGCGGCCAAACTACTCCCTCTCAGTCCCAGACTCTGAACTCCCTCCACTTTAATTTTCCTAGTCCCACTCGCTCTGACTCACTCACTGCAACCATAGCAACCAGCTTCTCAGATGGCCTGTTCTCAGATAGAATTCCTCTATTTTACTCATTGTGTCAGACTCAACTACCTGTGTTCAAGACCACTCATGTCACTATAGTTTTTGCTTACATTGAACAGTTGTAAGGAGTTTCACCAGTGAAAAAGCTCAGTTCTACAACAGTGAATGTGAATATTGTAATTCTCACTTGACTTTAAAGAGGACACTATGCTGTAGGCTACTCAGCTTCCAAGGATGTGCCTCTTTCTCTCGGTCAGTCCCCCCATGCCTGTTTCTCTGCTGTCTGTCTGTCTGTCTGTCTGTCTGTCTGTCTGTCTGTCTGTCTGTCTGTCTGTCTGTCTGTCTGTCTGTCTGTCTGTCTGTCTGTCTGTCTGTCTGTCTGTCTGTCTGTCTGTCTGTCTGTCTGTCTGTCTGTCTGAGCAACAAGGTAAATTAGATGAGATGTGATCTCTGCCATGCTTCATTCAGCCAAACTCTGCCCCCTCACTATACTCTTCTCACCTGTCGTAAAATACACATACACCCCCCCCCCCACACACACACAGATTAGTGGAGAGACCAGAAAGTACCTCGGAAGGAAGCATGCAAAAACCACAATGCGTGAACTTGCAACTAAAATTATCTGTCTGAAAAATCATGAGCTTGAAAATGTATGTGTGTGTGTGTGTGTGAGAGAGAGAGAGAGAGAGAGACAGACAGGGGGTTTTAGTGGTGAGTTAAGAGAACTATGTAAAGTGTAGACGTCTGACAAGGTTGAAAGCATATTTTGATTATTTATTTGAATATTGGCGACAACTAGGCCTACAGCTACTTTGCAATTGTATGTAATGATTTTGATAAATATTTGTGATTAGGAGTTTTTCATCATGTTATAAACATGTATTTACTATGTGGCCACCTCCAATTCTCCAAACCATTCCACTGTAGAAGTACTGGAATTAATGTAGACCTAGTCTTTCTTTTGTTTTGAAAGTATCCGTGGCACATGTGGCTAAACTAAGGCAGTCATATTCTAATAAGCATGCCAATGAATGATAGTGATTCCTATGGAGCCTCTTTTAATTTGAAAGAGAGCTACTTTAGAACAAACAGCTGCTAGCTGATATTCAAGGTTGAGTGGGTGACCTGACCATTTATTTGGATTCCTCAGGTCTTAATCATTGTTAAGAAGAGGTTTGGTTCAAATCAAATGTTGAAAATAATGAGAAATACCAATCATTATATAAATTCAACTATGCAATAAAACACTGGTTACCTACCAATGGGTGGGCATATATTATAAGGGGGGGGGGGGGGGGGGGGGCAGAACAGGCAGAATAGGAACTTGAAAAATTACACATTATGAAAAGTGTGAACATCTTGACTTCATGTAAAAAAAAATATTTATTAGAGTTTCTTCCAGTTGCATGGCTACAGGGAAAAGGAGCCACTGGGCCTGCAGATCTTCATCGGGACCGCAGATGAGAGGATCCTGAAGCCCCACGCTTTCTACCAGGTTCACCGCATCACGGGCAAAACGGTTACCACCACCAGCTACGAGAAGATCATCAACTCCACCAAAGTCCTGGAGATCCCTCTGGAGCCCAAGAACGACATGAAAGCAATGTGAGAGAAATTAGAGTAGTGATTTATGCCAAACACCACCCATACAAAGCAGTGTCCTTTGCAGACTTCGGTTCAAACGGTATTTGTTTTCTTTCAAACTCGTTGAGCCTGTTTACTGAGCCTGTCTCCAATGCCACCAGATAAGTGGGAAGAATTTAAACTGATGGGAATATTCCATTGGTTCCAGGCATGCTCTTTTTTTCTCCCCAATTTCGTGGTATCCAATTGGTAGTTAAAGTCTTGTCTCATCGCTGCAACTCCCGTACAGACTCAGGAGAGGCGAAGGTCGAGAGCCGTGCGTCCTCCGAAACACAACCAAGCTGCACTGCTTTTTGACACAATGCCCACTTAACCCGGAAGCCAGCAGCACCAATGTTTCGGAGGAAACACCGTACACCTGGCTCACACTTTGTAAGCGTGCACTGCTCCCAGTCTGCCACCGGAGTCGCTAGTGCACGATGGGACAAGGACATCCCTGCCGGCCAAATCCTCCCCTAACCCGGACGACGCTAGGCCAATTGTGCGCCGCACCATGGGTCTCCCGGTCGCGGCCGGCTGCGACAGAGCCTGGACTCTAGTTGCACAGCTAGCACTGTGATGCAGTGCCTTAGACCACTGTGCCACTTGGGAGGCTGTGCCAGGCATGCTCAATCAAGTTTTTGAAATAAAACTCATACTAATTGAACCCAGGTCTGATCTCATTAACCATATCAGATGTGATCATAATGCAACACATGGGTATCTGTACAGGGTTTACAGTAGTTAATCCTCCTATCTCACAGAATCGACTGTGCTGGGATCCTGAAGCTCAGGAATGCTGATATTGAGCTGAGGAAGGGCGAGACGGACATCGGACGAAAGAACACTCGTGTGCGTCTAGTGTTCCGTGTGCATATACCCCAACCTAATGGGCAACACATCTCACTGCAAACCGCCTCCCATCCTATTGAGTGCTGTAAGTACATCCAACACTATAATAGTTATTTATTTAAAATGTATTTAACCAGGTCCCATTGAGGCCAGAATACCTATTTTCAAAGGCAGACATATTACCTGTGCTCTTTAGCGTGATAAACATAGAATCACAGACTATGTGGTCTTTCCCTTCTATAGCTTTCTATAGATGTGCTATAATTAATTCAATAAGGCCTGAGGGGGTGTGGTATATTGGCCATACCACAAACCCATGTGGTGCCTTATTGCTATTATAAACTGGATACCAACCTAAATAGATCAGTAAACAAGTACTTTAGCATCATACCCGTAATATATTGTCTGATATACACATGGCTGAAATGCTGTTTCAGGCAATCAGCATCCAGGACCCAAAGTACATGATTTATAATGTGGTTTAGGTTTAACATGTGGTTATACTGTATTTTGATGTTACACAATGCAGTACATTTCCATGTATGTTTCCTCTTCCCTGTTTTCATTACACTGATGTTAACCAGAGGTAGCACAGAGAATGAATAAACATGGCTAAAACTCAGAGTAGAGCTGATAGTTCAGGCACACGGACGTACAAAGACGTATGATTAGGCTGGCAGCTCTCAAACCTCAACTCTTTTAGAGGGTGTGTGTTTGTTGTTTGTGTGTGTTTATGCGAGCGTGTGTGTTTGTGTGCTTGGGTGTGTCTGAATCCTAGTTAAAAGCAAAACACTACTTACGTGTAGGCTAACATGTCCAGGGAACATGAAGTCTGTGTACCAGTGTATGCTATGCCAGTGACGTGCGTAGAGGTTGGTGGCTTTGTAGGCACTGGCTATCAAAGCCAAATTTACTTGCAAATAAACAATGAAGTCCAAGTTCACCATACGACAGATAGTTCCAACAACCAGAGTGACATAGGTTATTAACCGAAATTGACAAAAAATGTCATCAAATGTAAATACCAATGTAGCCAAGCGATAGCCTCCAATGGCAGGATATTTCATATCATCTGACAAAATAACACACTGCTCAACTCAGCTCAGCCATATACCAATGTAGCATCCACAGTTACAACTAAAAGGTGGCACTAAAATACCAATATATGGACACATTTAATCATTTCATAGCTTTTCACAATGGATTTACAATTCTTCCAATGCACGGCGTGTAAAAACACACATACTGTACATAATAATATTATGATGTGAAATATAATTACACACAGCTACAGTGCATTCGGAAAGTATTCAGACCCCTTGACTTTTTTCACATTTTGTTACGTTACATTCTTATTTTAAAATGGAATAAATATTTTTTTCCCCTCATGAATCTGCACACTAGACCCCATAATGACAAAGCAAAAACAGGTTTTTAGACATTTTTATATCAAAATAACTGAAAATATTACAAAATAACTGAAATATGACATTTACATAAGTATTCAGACCCTTTACTTAGTACTTTGTTGAAGCACCTTTGGCAGTGATTACAGCCTCAAGTCTTCTTGGGTATGATGCTACAAGCTTGTCACACCTGTATTTGGGAAGTTTCGCCCATTCTTCCCTGCAGATCCTCTCAAGCTCTGTCAGGTAGGATGGGGAGCATTGCTGCACAGCTATTTTCAGGTCTCTCCAGAGATGTTCGATTGGATTCATGTCCGGGCTCTGGCTGGACCACTCAAGGACATTCAGAGACTTGTCCCGAAGCCACTCCTGCATTGTTTTGGTTGTGTGCTTGGGGTCGTTGTCCTGTTGGAAGGTGAACCTTCTCCCCAGTCTGATGTCCTGAGTGCTCTGGAGCGGGTTTTCATCAAGGATCCCTCTCTTCTTATCTCCGTTTATCTTTCCCTCAATCCAGACTAGTCTCCCAGTCCCTGCCGCTGAAAAACATCCCCAAAGCATGATGCTGCCACCACCATGCTTCACCGTAAGGATGGTATTGGCTAGGTGATGAGTGGTGCCTGGTTTCCTCCAGACGTGACGCTTGGCATTCAGGCCAAAGATTTCAATCTTGGTTTCATCAGACCAGAGAATCTTGTTTCTCATGGTCTGAGAGTCCTTTAGATGCCCTTTGGCAAACTCCAAGCAGGCTGTCATGTGCCTTTTACTGAGGAGTGGCTTCCGTCTGGCCACTCTACCATAAAGGCCTGATTTGTGGAGTGCTGCAGTGATGGCTGTCCATCTGGAAGGTTCTACCATCTCCACAGAGGAACTCTGGAGCTCTGTCAGATTGACCATCGGGTTCTTGGTCATCTCCCTGACCAAGGCCCTTCTCCCCCGATTGCTCAGTTTGGCCCAGCAGCCAGCTCTAGGAAGAGTCTTGGTGGTTATAAAGTTCTTCCATTTAAGGATGATGTAGGCCACTGTGTTCTTGGGGATCTTCAATCATTCCCCAGATCTGTGCCTCGACACAATCCTGTCTCGGAGCTCTACAGACAATTCTTTCATACTCATGTCTTGGTTTTTGCACTGACATGCACTGTCAACTGTGGAACCTTATACAGACAGGTGTGTGCCTTTCCAAATCATGTCCAATCAATTGAATTTACCTGAGGTGGACTCCAATCAAGTTGTAGAAACATCCCAAGGATGTTCAATGGAAACAGGATGCACCTGAGCTCAATTTCGAGTCTCATAGCAAATGGTCTGAATACTTATGTATGTAAGGTATTTCTGACTTGTATTTGTTATACATTTGCAAAAATCTATAAAAACCTGTTTTTGTTTTGTCATTATATGGTACTGTGTGAAAATTAAATTAATTTTAGAATAAGGCTGTAACATAACAAAATGTGGAAAAAGTCATGGGGTCTGAATACTTTCCCGAATGCACTGTATATAATAAATAACCCAGCAAACGAACACTTGTTCTGTGAATAAACAAATGGAAAAAATAAATTAAAAATCGCCTTTATTTAACCAAGGAGGCCAGTTGAGAACAAGTTCTCATATACAACTGCGACCTGGCCAAGATAAAGCAAAGCAGTGCAACAAAAACAACAACACAGAGTTACACATGGGATAAACAAACGTACAGTCAATAACACAATAGAAAAATCTATGTACAGTGTGTGCAGATGTAGTAAGGTTAGGGAGGTAAGGCAATAAATAGGCCAAAGTGGAGAAATAATTACAATTTAGCATAAGCACTGGAGTGATAGATGTGCAGATGATGATGTGCAAGTAGAGATACTGGGGTGCAAAAGAGCAAAAAAAGTATAAAATAACAGTATGGGGATGAGGTATTTGGGTGTGCTATTTACAGATGGGCTGTGTACAGGTACAGTGATCGGTAAGCTGCTCTGACAGCTGATGCTTAAAGTTTGTGAGGGAGATATAAGTCTCTAGCTTCAGTAGTTTTTGCCATTCGTTCGAGTCATTGGCAGCAGAGAACTGGAAGGAAAGGCGGCCAAAGGGGGAGTTGGCTTTGGGGATGACCAGTGAGATATACCTGCTGGAGCGTGTGCTACGGGTAGGTGTTGCTATGGTGACCAGTGAGCTGAGATAAAGCGGGACTTTACCTAGCAAAGACTTATAGATGACCTGGAGCCAGTGGGTTTGGCGACGAATATGTAGCGAGGGCCAGCCAACCCGAGCATACAGGTTGCAGTGGTGGGTAGTATATGGGGCTTTGGTGACAAAACGGATAGACTACATCCAATTTGCTGAGTAGAGTGTTGGAGGCTATTTTGTAAATGACATCGCCGAAGTCAAGGATCGGTAGGATAGTCAGTTTTACAAGGGTATGTTTGGCAGCATGAGTGAAGGAGGCTTTGTTGCGAAATAGGAAGCCGATACTATATTTAATTTTGGATTGGAGATACTTAAAATGTGAGTCTGGAAGGAGAGTTTACAGTCTAGCCAGACACCCAGGTATTTGTAGTTGTCCACATATTCTAAATCAGAACCGTCCAGAGAAGTGATGCTAGGTGGGCGGGCAGGTGCGGGCAGCAATCGGTTGAAGAGCATGCATTTAGTTTTACTAGTATTTAAGAGCAGTTGGAGGCCATGGAAGGAGTGTTGTATGGCATTGAAGCTCGTTTGGAGGTTTGTTAACAAAGTGTCCAAGGAAGGGCCAGATGTATACAGAATGGTGTCGTCTGCGTAGAGGTGGATCAGAGAATCACCAGCAGCAAGAGCGACATCATTGATGTATACAGAGAAAAGAGTCGGCCCAAGAATTGAACCCTGTGGCACCCCCATAGAGACTGCCAGAGGACCGGACTTTTATCTATGACGGTTATGATATCGTTTAGAACCTTGAGCGTGGCTAAGGTGCACCCATGACCAGCTCGGAAACCAGATTGTATAGTGGAGAAGGTACAGTGGGATTCGAAATGGTTGGTGATCTGTTTGTTAACTTGGCTTTCGAAGACTTTAGAAAGGCAGGCCCGGATGAAATAGGTCTGTAACAGTTTGGGTCTAGAGTGTCTCCCCCTTTGAAGAGGGGGATGACCGCGGCAGCTTTCCCAATCTTTAGGGATCTCAGACGATACGAAAGAGAGGTTGAACAGGCTGGTAATAGGGGTTGCAACAATTTCGGTGGATCATTTTAGAAAGGGAGGGTCTAGATTGTCTAGCCCAGCTGATTTGTAGGGATCAAGATTTTGCAGCTCTTTCAGAACATCAGCTATCTGGTTTTGGGTGAAGGAGAAGTAGGGGGGCTTGGGCAAGTTGCTGCGGGAGGTGCAGATCTGTTGGCCGTGGTAGCGGTAGCGAGGTGCAAAGCCTGGCTAGCCGTAGAAAAATGCTTATTGAAATTCTAGATTATTGTAGATTTATCGGTGGTGACAGTGTTTCCTTGCCTCAGTGCAGTGGGCAGCTGGGAGGAGGTGCTCTTATTCTCCATGGACTTTACGGTGTCCCAAAACCTTTTGGAATTAGTGCTACAGGATGCAAATTTCTGTTTGAAAAAACTAGCCTTAGCTTTCCTAACTGACTGTGTATATTGGTTCCTGACTTCCCTGAAAAGTTGAATATCGCGGGGGCTAATCGATGCTAATGCAATATGCCACAGGATGTTTTTGTGCTCGTCAAGGGTAGTCAAGTCTGCCAAGGGCTATATCTGTTCTTAGTTCTACATTTTTGAAATGGGGCATGCTTGTTTAAGATGGTGAGGAAATCACTTTTAAAGAACAACCAGGCATCCTCTACTGAACGGGATGAGGTCAATTACTTTCCAGGATACCCGGGCCAGCCAGGTCGATTAGAAAGGCCTGCTCGCTGAAGTGTTTTAAGGAGCGTTTGACAGTGATGAGGGGTGGTCGTTTGACCGCGGGCCCATTGCGGACGTAGGCAATGAGACAGTGATCGCTGAGATCGTGGTTGAAGACAGCAGAGGTGTATTTAGTGGGCAAGTTGGTCAGGATGATATCTATGAGGGTGCCCATGTTTACGGATTTAGGGTTGTACCTGGTAGGTTCCTTGATAGTTTGTGTGAGATTGAGGGCATCTAGCTTAGATTGTAGGACGACCGGGGTGCTAAACATATCCCAGTTTAGGTCACCTAACAGTATGAACTCTGAAGATAGATGGGGGACAATCAATTCACATATGGTGTCCAGGGCACAGCTGGGGGCTGAGGGGGGTCTATAACATGCGGCAACAGTGAGAGACTTATTTCTGGAAAGGTGGATTTTTAAAAGGAGAAGCTCGAACTGTTTGGGCACAGACCTGGATTGTATGACAGAAGGCTATCTCTGCAGTAGATTGCAACTCCGCCCCCTTTGGCAGTTCAATCTTGACGGAAAATGTATTTGGGGATGGACATTTCAGAATTTTTGGTGGCCTTCCTAAGCCAGGATTCAGACACAGCTAGGACATCAGGGTTGACGGAGTGTGCTAAAGCAGTGAATAAAACGCATTTAGGGAGGAGGCTTCTGATGTTAACGTGCATGAAACCAAGGCTTTTACAGTTACAGAAGTCAACAAATGAGAGCACCTGGGGAATAGGTGTGATGCTGAATCTACAGGGCCTGGATTACCCTTTACATCACCAGAGGAACAGAGGAGGAGTAGGATAAGGGTACGGCTAAAGGCTATAAGAACTGCTCGTTTAGTGCGTTGGGAACAGAGAATAAAAGGGGCAGATTTCAAAGCATAATGTACAGACAAGGGTATGGTAGGATGTGAGTACAGTGGGAGAAAACCTATGCATTGAGTGACGATGAGAGAGCTTGCATCTCTGGAGACACCAGCTAAGCCAGGTGAGGTCTCCCCATGTGTGGGGTGTGTGACAAAAGAGCTATCTAAGGCATGTTGAGCAGGACTAGGGGCTCTACAGTGAAATAAAACAATAACTAACTGAAACAGCAGAAGACAAGGCATATTGACATTAGAGAGAGGCATGTGTAGCCGAGTGATCATAGGGTCCAATGAGCAGCAATAGGTGAGTCCGGGAGCCGTTCAGTAGTCACTACTATGCCAGGCGAGTGGGAGGCATGGCGTTCAGAAAGCTAGTGGGCCGTGGCTAGCAGATGGGTCTTCGGCAACATCGCAACGGAAAAGCCTGTTGAAACCATATCGGACGATTACGTCGGCAAACCAGTCGTGATGGATCAGCGGGGCTCCGTGTCGGCAATAAAGGGTCCAGGCCAATTGTCAAAAGAGGTATTGTAGCCCACGAATTAGCGGGTATACCTCTTTGGCTAGCCAGGAGATGGTTCTAGCTCGAGGCTAGCTCAAGGCTAACTGGTGCTTGCTTCGGGACAGAGGCGTCAGCCAGCAGTAGCCACTCAAATGTAGCTAGCTAGCTGCGATGATCCGGTGTAATGGCCAAGAGCTTGCGGCAGGATTCCAGAGATGTGGTGGAGAAAAGCAGTCCGATATGTTCTGGGTTGATATTGGGCTGCGCAGACTGACAGGTATTGACCAAGCTAAAGCTTGCCGTGGCTAACAGTGACTACTAGTTAGTAGCTAGTTAGCTGGCTAGCTTCTGATGGAGGTTCCAGTTATAACATATAAAAATAGCAGATCGTTACAACATTGGGAGAGGCGGGTTGCAGGAAAGTATATTTAGGTCATAGGTACAAAGTGAAAAAACGATAAACTGACTATTTACATGGGACAAGACAAACATATGTCCGACTGCTACGCCATCTTGGATACAAAGTTACCAGAACATTCGTTTGGTGGCGGCAAATGTTCACAAACACACATTTTTTCAAACACAAACACTGTCCAGTTGTGCTGATGATTATACAATGTTTATATAAAACATTTGCCTCATGTTGATAGAACGTTACCAGTAGGGATGACTATTTTCCCGAAAATGTACCAAGTTTCAATCAGAAGTGCCAATTTAATGCGTTTAAAATCAAGATATGGTCACTATGCCAGGTTTCTCCCAAAATAAGATTCTCGCTGCACCACATTGCCAGCTTGACTGCGCCACTATGTAAAGATTTCACAGCAAGTGAAACTGATATTTAGTAACAATAGAGTAACTTTGATCGCCAATGACATTGTTGTGAATTGCGAAACAGACCGCTCATAAATTCAGTGTTATCATGTTTCTCAATTAATTCAGTGCATTTCATCTCGACACAGAGCGCGCTCAGGACACACAGAGCTCACCCCGACTTAGAGCCTGTAAGTAAGCATTTCACTGTTGTATTCGGTGCACGTGACAAATAAACTTTGATTTGATTTGAGTAGGCTAGTGTTGTCGAATCATACAAATTTGTAACAGCAGTCAAACAAAAGTCAAATGACCAAAGTTGCTGAGCTTGCTAGATAACTATCAAATTACAGAATATCTCAGATTTGACAAAATCGAGTTGATGATTATACAGATAACAGATCAGCTCATGAATAACGGGGAGATAAAAAGAGGAAATGTTTTGAAAATCTTGGCATAACCACTATTTCAACTCCGCTGCCGCCCTCCCGCCACCGCGTTGTTCTCAACAGCAGTTTAAATCAATATTGCCTACTGTTTTCTAGAAATTAGGCTTTTTTTTGGATTCGAGCTCATTTCATTTCTGTGATATCAGACTAGGCCTGGGCTCAGGCTTCAGCTCACCAGGCTTGGGTCGGACCAGAATCTAATTTTCAGTTCTGATGAGAACTCTGAACTGCATTCATGACTCGTGTGCAGTCTGGTAGTGTCAATTTTGCGTTTGCTTTGAATTTATGGCGTTGTTTTGAAGTAAATACACTAGGCTAAAGGGTTCCATCCGACAACCTGTTTGGATAATGCGCTATGCGCATGTTGTGTATTTTGTAGAATTACATTAGTGAGACATTGGGGGGAAAATGTTGTAATTTCCCGGGTCTTGTCATATTTTTTCGGGAAACGTGAAGAGTGGTCCCGGGACAGTTCTGGAATCCCGGTTACCGGTGCTCATCCCTAGTTCACAGAACACGTTTTGTCTATTCTTTAAAGGTTCCCAGAATGTTTCGTTAGGTTGTGGGAACCGTCTGGTGGGAATATTGTGCGGACATCACAAAAGATATGTTCCCAAAACACAAAAACTGTCCAGTTGTGCGGATGATTGTACAATGTTTCTTTTAGGGTACAAAAAACATTCACCTGATCATACAAGAAAGTTTGCAGAACATATTTTTAATGTTCTTTAAAAGTTCCTTACACACTTCCATAGGTTGTGGTAATATTGTGGGGACATGACAAGAGATATGTTCCCATAACACAAAACTGTCCAGTTGTGCTGATGATTACAATGTTTCTACTATGTTGAAAAAACATACACCTGATCTTGAAAATACATTCCCAGAACACATTTGGTATGTTCTTTAAAAGTTCCTAAAATATCTATTTAGGTTGTGGGAACATTGTGGGGATATGACAACAGATAGGTTCCCTAACACAAAATCTGTCCAGTTATGACATTCTTACAATATTTCTATCAGCGTGCACAAAACATTCCCGCAATGTTTTTAGAATGTTATCCCTATGTTCCCAGAATGATACAATTACATTTTGAACAGTCCATGGAGGTTTATTTCATGTGTTAGTGTTATCTTACTGTTGAGGAAGTTAGTTGTACAAAAATGTAGAAACACATATGGCAATTATTTGGAATCACATGACAATTTATTAGGCATTTATTGTACAAATGTAGATTTTACCGTAGTTTGTTGATAGTTGTAAGTGAGGATCGAACCTACGAACTTTGGAGTGTTATTTCTGGAATGAATCCAGTGCATCACAGGGATGGGACTAACACAAATACACAAGCTGTTCACACCTTTACTCTGTCTTCCAAGTTGTGGTCTTTGTCTTTGCAAAAGAGGATACAAATAAGTATCCTCTATTCTTTCTTACTCTAACAATCTTCTTTATATACTGTAAAGTTGGGATGTTTTGACTTTTATTTTCACTACAAACTTGATTTCAGAAATCATGTAAAAATGTTGCCTGGCAGATTGCGGTGAGGGGTATATAAACTCAGCAAAAAAAGAAACGTCCTCTCACTGTCAACAGCGTTCATTTTCAGCAAACTTAACGTGTGTAAATATTTGAATGAACATAACAAGATTCAAAAACTGGAACAAACTGAACAAGTTCCACAGACATGTGACTAACAGAAATTGAATAATGTGTCCCTGAACAAAGGGGGGGGGGGGGGTAACAGTCAGTATCTGGTGTGTCCACCAGCTGCATTAAGTACTGCAGTGCATCTCCTCCTCATGGACTACACCAGATTTGCCAGTTCTTGCTGTGAGATGTCACCCCACTCTTCCACCAAGGCACCTGCAAATTCCCTGACATTTCTGGGGGGAATGGCCCTAGCCATCACCCTCCGATCCAACAGGTCCCAGACGTGCTCAATGGGATTGAAATCCGGGCTCTTCGCTGGCCATGGCAGAACACTGACATTCCTGTCTTGCAGGAAATCAGGCACAGAACGAACAGTATGGCTGGTGGCATTGTCATGCTGGAGGGTCATGTCAGGATGAGTATGCAGGAAGGGTACCACATGAGGGAGCAGGATGTCTTCCCTGTAACGCAAAGCGTTGAGATTGCCTGCAATGACAACAAGCTCAGTCCACACCGCCCCAGACCATGATGGACCCTCCACCTCCAAATTGATCCCGCTCCAGAGTGCAGGCCTCGGTGTAACACTCATTCCTTCGACGATAAACGCAAATCTGACCATCACCCCTGGTGAGACAAATCTTCGACTCGTCAGTGAAGAGCACTTTTTGCCAGTCCTGTCTGGTCCAGCGACGGTGGGTTTGTGCCCATAGGCGACGTTGTTGCCAGTGATGTCTGGTGAGGACCTGCCTTACAACAGGCCTACAAGCCCTCAGTCCAGCCTCTCTCAGTCTATTGCGGACAGTCTGAGCACTGATGGAGGGATGGTGCGTTCCTGGTGTAACTCACGCATGTGTGAGGTTTGGATGTACCGATCCTGTGCAGGTGTTGTTACACATGGTCTGCCACTGCGAGAACGATCAGTTGTCCGTCCTGTCTCCCTGTAGCGCTTTCTTAGGCATCTCACAGTACGGACATTGCAATTTATTGCCCTGGCCACATCTGCAGTCCTCATGCCTCTTTGCAGCATGCCTAAGGCACATTCACGGAGATGAGCAGGGACCTTGGGCATCTTTCTTTTGGTGTTTTTCAGAGTCAGTAGAAAGGCCTCTTTAGTGTCCTAAGTTTTCATAACTGTGACCTTAATTGCCTACCGTCTCTAAGCTGTTAGTGTCTTAACGACCGTTCCACAGGTGCATGTTCATTAATTGTTTATGGTTCATTGAACAAGCATGGGAAACAGTGTTTAAACCCTTTACAATGAAGATCTGTGAAGTTATTTGGATTTTTACGAACCGTACTTTGGATCATAATTTAAGGATTTTAGTACAAAGGGAAATCTACTAGAAATATTAGGATCCTGTTGGCGCAGCAGACTAAGTAGCCTACAAGGCTTGAAGATGGCAGTTTGTACATTCAAATCTACTTAATTACCGTTCTTTAAAATAGCTATAGTTATGTTAGGACAATACCCTAATAAAATATAATGATGTAAGAAGATTGAAATGCCGTTTGTTTAAAAGTTTGGCAATTTCATATAATAATGTTACATTACACATCAATATTAGCAGAACATTATTATGCATTATCATGGAAGTACAGTGGATATAAAAAGTATACACACCCCTGTTAAAATGCCAGGTTTTTGTGATGTAAATGAATGAGACAAAAATAAATCACGTCAGAACTTTTTCTACTGTTAATGTGACATATAATGTGAACAATTCAATTGAAAAACAAACGGAAATCTTCGAGGGGGAAAAATGAAAAATAGAAACCTTGCAATAACCTGGTTGCATAAGTGTTCACACCCTCTTATAACTGGGGATGTGGCTGTGTTCATAATTAACCCATCACATTCAAACTCATGTTAAATAGAAGTCAATACACACCTGCCATCATTTAAAGTGACTCTGATTAATCACAAATAAAGTTCAGCTGTTCTAGTAGGATTTTCCTGACATTTTCTTAGTTGCATCTCAGAGCAAAAGCCATGGTCCGCAGAGAGCTTCCAAAGCATCAGAGGGATCTCATTGTTGAAAGATATCAGTCAGGAGAAGGGTACAAAAGAATTTCCAAAGCATTACATATACCATGGAACACAGTGAAGACAGTCATCATCAAGTGGAGAAAATATGGCACCACAGAGACATTACCAAGAACTGGATGTCCCTCCAAAATTTATGAAAAGACGAGAAGAAAACTGGTCAGGGAGGCTTCCAAGAGGCTTACAGCAACATTAAAGGAACTGCAGGAATTTCTGGCAAGTACTGGCTGTGTGCTACATGTGACAACAATCTCCCGTATTCTTGATATGAATGGGCTATGGGGTAGAGTGGCAAGACGGAAGCCTTTTCTTACAATGAAAAACATCCAAGCCCGGCTGAAGTTTGCAAAAACAAACAACAAGTCCCCCAAAAGCACGTGGGAAAATTTGTTATGGTCTGATGAAACCAAGGTTGAACTTTTTGGCCATAATTCCAAAAGGTATGTTTGGTGCAAAAACAACACTGCACATCAACCAAAGAACACCATACCCACAGTGAAGCATGGTGGTGGCAGCGTCATGCTTTGGGGCTGTTTTTCTTCAGCTGGAACTGGGGCCTTAGTCAGGGTGGAGGGAATTATGAACAGTTCCAAATACCAGGCAATTTTGGCACAAAACCTTCAGGCGTCCGTTAGAAAGCTGAAGATGAAGAGGAAGTTCACCTTTCAGCACGACAACGACCCAAAGCACACATCCAAATCCACGAAAGCATGGCTTCACCAGAAGAAGATTAACGTTTTGGAGAGCCAAGACCTGAATCCAATTGAACATCTCTGGGGTGATCTGAAGAGGGCTGTGCACAGGAGATGTCCTTGCAATCTGACAGATTTGGAGCGCTTTTGCAAAGAAGAGTGGGCAAATATTGCCACATCAAGATGTGCCATGCTAGTAGACTCCTACGCAAAAAAGACTGAGTGCTGTAATAAAATCAAAAGGTGCTTCAACAAAGTATTAGTTTAAGGGTGTGCACACTTATGCAACCAGGTTATTGTGAGTTTTGTTTTTTAAATTTTTCCCCCTCAAAGATTTCAGTTTGTTTTTCAATTGAATTGTTCACGTTATAGGTCACATTAAAGGTGGAAAAAGTTCTGACATGATTTATCTTTGTCTCATTATTTTACATCACAAAAACCTGGCATTTTAACAGGGGTGTGTAGACTTTTTAAATCCACTGTATGTTTTTAGAAAAATGATGGATCATCATGTCATAACCTTACAGAATATCTTTATGAGAACAATGTAGGAATATTCCCTGCTTGTTGTTATGGGTGTTTTGAATAACATATCCATCAACATTAGCAGAACATTTAGTTGTGCCAGTATGTTCTAAGAACATTACCGGAACATTTTGTCATTACATTACTTGGAAAGCCAATGAGAACATTTGGGGAATGTTCTGTGGTGGTTGTTACAGATGTTGTGCACAACATTTTAGTGAACGTTAGGAGAACATTCAAAGGATATTTTACTTAAAACATGTCCTTTGTTAGATAAAACCCTAACTAGAACTTAATAGGAATCTTACATAATGTTCTGGGAATGTTCCTGGTTTGCTGGGAAGGGTCTAACGAAATTTCCATATCAACAATCGAAATGACTGAAAATGTGTCTTGTCATAATGAAATTCTAGCTTGATAAATCAAATGCATTCAAAGGAATGCTGTCTCTTCTCATGATTCAACAGTACAACCCGCAGTGACAGTGATGTAGAAGACACAGCAGAACCCCATGTCATTTAGTTTATTCTGCATGTACACAGCAGGCCAACAGACATGTGGGAGACGCATCCCTTGGTTCCACTTTCACACTGACACAAAATGTCATTCCCATTACATCGACAAAGCAAAAGTAAATGTCCAAGATGTGTAAAAGTCTGGTAAAAAGTATTAATTGGTAATGACGTTTCAGACAAGTGGACAGTCCTGTACTCACTGTTAGCCTGCCCGACAGTTGTCAGTAAGGGATATGGTGGTTGCCTGTCATGTCTTGTAGAGGTATGCTGCCTCTGTCTGGTCTGAACGTTCATTATGGTTGGCGTTCCGCTCTTCGAACCCTCCAAACAGAGCCTTACATTATTCCAACTTGGAATTTTATTTGAGGTGCAGTATAGTCCATTTGTCAGGTTGTTTTTGCTAGCTAGCTCCGAGTTTGATCAGTTCAAGGGACGTGAGCGCCAAATTATGTAGCTTACCCCAGGCAATACCACACAACATGTTTAGGCAATACTCATGAGCAAAATATGAAATCGGCTCAATGCAATAAATGAAACTACTTCAAGCTAGGCAAAGCAGCGACGCATATACTGACCCTGTCCATTAACATTGACTGGAGTCAGGAATGTCCGCAGCGTCATCTATTTGAATGGATGTGAATGGCTAGAAAGGAAGGCATGAACACCCTGGCGCAATTCCTCAGGTTTTGATGCAGTTTCAGCACATTTTTCGATTTTGAGCATAAAAACCACCATAATCATTAAGAAAAAACATTAAATAACATTTTTTTATTTTATATAATTGTATCTTTTATTTGGCTTTTCATAACAGTTTTTGTTTTCTAAATTAGATTATCACAGGGTAAGCACTGCCTACCCTGCCTACCCTGATTGCACGTCACTGTGCTATGCAAAATTATGTAGTGGGTGCTGTCCAACACTCGGATGCAATCTCACTCCGGAGTGTCAGAACATTGTTGTCTGATGAGCGAAAGAAAAATATGCAGTCACGCTCCCCGGAAAACCTGGCATCACTGAAAACCAGTCAAGTAAAAAATTGTTTGCACAGTCGTACTAGAACACCCCCAACACATCTGTTAAAATGGCCAATAAGCAAACTAAACTGTGTCAGTGGTGTGTGTGTTTGAAGAGACTAGCTTCCAGCTTTTATCCTCTGTGTTGACTCACAGTATAGTAGGCTGTCCGAAGGTCACAACTGTTTGTCTACACTTCACACGCCTGACTGGAGATAGGTTTTCAGTCTTTCAGGCGGGATGATAATAAGCTTGAGGAAGTAACTTCCATTCATTTGGTCTCAATCTCATCATGTGTACAAAATGTTTTTAGATTTAATTGCCACACACTCTCTAGTAGTAAACATGATCCGGCTAAAAGGAAGGCAACTGCCGTCCATTCCCCAAGTGATTCATTTGGCCTTCATGTAACCCCTTATGCTGGCATTGCTGACAGTCGATCCCCAATAATAAGGTTAGTCACTAAAAGATAAGAGCAAAGAGTCAAGCCTTGATTTGCTGTAGTCGGGTATTGGTTCCCTAAACATGGCTGCCTCCATAGAAATAGAATTACTAGAACGGAAATTCCCTTTCAAGTCACTGGGTCTGTAATGGGTGAACTGGTGGCCATATTGAGTGGACCCATAGGTGTTCCAGTTGAATTGCCATGGTCTGATGAGCTTTTCCTGTGTCTAGCAAATTATATTTCTATGGCTGCCTCTGTCTCTGTGGCTGCAACTTCAGTGCCACTGCTTGATTAAGCTATCAGTCCTGGAAATCTACAGTACCGGGAGAGAATACAGTACAGCAGCCAATCAGTGTCTACATCATGGACAGGTCACAGGGTTTGTTGAACATACTCCAACATACGCTCCATTGCGTAATGATGATAGTGTTGGAGAGGTCCATCCTCCATGTTCCTTCCCCCTCCTCCCTCAACCCCTTTCTGTACTGTAGGCTACCGCACGCTGTCATATGTTTCCACTGGACAGAGTCCCACTTCCATGATGTGCTCTGTTTGTCCAGGCCTGTAGTGTGTAGCCACAATTGACACTACAACCTCAAATTCAAACAAAATCTCTTCATTCATATGTACCAAGTAATTGCCCCATATTAATGTCGACACAAATCTAATATTCAGACAAATATTTAAAGTGCACAATGAGGAAATATGTTTTTTTTTTATTAGCCGGTACTAGTCTCATTGTAATCAGTCAACAATTACCTTGTGACTTCAGAGCAAACATCAACCAGAGATCAAACAGACTACCCCAAAATGACCTACCACATAGTGTGTAACATCATGTCATAATAATGCCATGCTCTGTCTCCTGTCCTACAGCCAGTCCTCTACCCACTACGCCAACATGACCTGTCAGTACCACAGTGTGTAACATCATGTCATAATGTCATGTTCTCTCTTCCATCTCACAGCCCAGCGTTCCGCCCATGAGTTGCCCATGGTGGATAAACAAGACATGGACAGCTGTTCTGTCCTGGGAGGTCAGCAGATGATTCTGACGGGACAGAACTTCAGCTCCGACTCCAAGGTCATCTTTATGGAGAAAACCCATGGTGAGTATTACTCAATATGAGTCAACACCTCTGGGGGTGGAAGTGGATGATGGTGGCATGGACCATATTCTATATGATGTCCCACCTCATCTATTAAAAATGTTACGGTTATTTTGCTAGAGTGAAATGTTTGCCGGTATTCTTCTGACCGTTGTTAGATTCTGTTGAGAAAAAAAACACTCACTCATACACCAGTAGCGTTGAAAACGTTTTGGGAATTTTCCATTGGAAAACTGTGGGAATGTGGAAAACTTTACATAGGAATATATGGGTATTTATTCACTTTTTAGCTTTTTGCAAGTATTTACCCTTATAAACCAGCCATGATAATCAGATGTAGACAGTTATTACCCATGCCCATTTAGAGGCCATTTACTTTACAGCCCTATATTATTATTATTACTCTGGTTGATCATGTCTCCACAAATTTCGCTCACTAGTGCCACAGCACCACATTGAATTTAATGTATAGCTCTGCCATGCTGCGTTTTACCTATGAATAATTTGCATGATCCATCAGATAAGGCAGCAGCCTCACTCTCCAGTGCCCTCTCCTTCCTCGCCTGTTATCCATGTGTTATGTTATCATTATGCTGTTTTTTTTGTTGTGCATGGAATAGGACCTCTGTTAAGGAATAGGACCGCTGTTAAGGAATAGGACCTCTGTTAAGGAATAGGACCTAGCGGAATATGACCTAACGGTTAAGAGCGTTAGGCCAGTAACCGAAAGATCGCTGGTTCAAATCCCCGAGCCGGCAAGGTGAGCAAGGCAGTTAACCCCCAACAACAACTTCTCCCTGGGCGCCGATGACGTGGACGTCGATTAAGGCAGCCCCCCCCCGCACCTCTCTGATTCAGAGGGGTTGGGTTAAATGCGGAAGACACATTTCGGTTCAATGCATTCAGTTGTGCAACTGACTAGGTGTCACCTTTCCCTACACAAAACTGTAGACGAGCTTCAAATACCTCAGTACGTTAGGGGGGAAAAACGTGATACTAGGCTTACTTGTGATATCACAGTACCAGAATTCTACCTAAAGTGCGCATTTACTAGTGTGTGTACTACTGCATTCTTATTGGTTTGCTCAATCCATTATTAGTTAGGCCTTGTGACACAATTATTTAACTTGTACATTGGAATGGCAGAATCACCATTACGAGATAGTCTCAGATATTGCTGTATTAATCAATGTGATTGAGTAATAGTGACAAAGGCCACCATACTTTCTGTCTGTCATTTGAATCCTGACCTTTCCTCCTCACCCACCGCTCAGATATTTGCATGACATTCCAATTCCTTCTGATACCGAACAATGCCACCCCTTTTAGGATAAGAAGCTTATCACAGCAAGATAGGTTTTATTGTAGGTTTATTTTAGAACTTCACACAATTATTTAACAAGCTTACTAAATTATTAGTATATTGTGCTTCATTGACAGCTTACAGGATTGTATGCTGAGGAGATGTGCTTTGTTATAGTTGTCAGTCACAGTTTTCAGTACAGTCTTTGTTGTCCTGCTCTCTGTCGCCACTCCTCAATACAGACTGTCTGTGTAGTGAGGGAAATATAATTTATGTCACCTCATTGCACCTCAATATCCTCAATACTGAGTCCAGAGAGAAGAGTGGTCCTCATTGATCCATCTACAGCACTTACGGCAGCTACTTGGTTTACCTTGGCAGTCGTCACCCAAACACTAACCATAACACCAGCTCTTATAAAGCCAGATGCACAACCTAGGGACTATTCTAATGTAACTATTTATTCCTGGTTAGCTGTTATGTTATGTTTTTGTTATATATAGTTTGGCCATCCAGGTTTTGTTTATAACCTTCCATAAATCAGATCTAGGTTTTTATTTATGGTCCTTTAGTTGTTGTTGTTAATAGCCCTCAGAAGTCTCTGGACTGCATGGGACGGCAGAAGAGTAGCCTAGTGTTTAGATGCACTATCTGTTACTAGTCTGTTAGCATAATGGTTGTGACTCATTACATCCATGGCCTGTCTGAGGGCTGAGTATGGGGAGCTTTGAGACATGGGCTTTCCGGGGGCTGAGTGTGGGGAGCTATGATACGTGGGCTCTCTAGAGGGCTGCTTTAGCTAGAACTTGGACCTTGTATCTGTCCAGGTTTTTAATTTTTTTTTATCAAGGCTTTCCTGCTGCCGGGCTACGACACACTGCTCTAATGGCTAGTATTGGAGACGGAAATAAAAAAAAGTAGATCTACGTAGAAGAGGGATTGCCATTGTTTTGGAGAGGTTCTCCATGTGACCCAGAGTTCTGGAACAGTAAGACTGTGAAATCCCTTTGAATGGGACACAACTGGCTCTGGCCTTCTCTGGCTCTAGGAGACACACGTGCACACACACACACACACACACACACACACACACACACACACACACACACACACACACACACACACACACACACACACACACACACACACACACACACACACACACACACACACACACACACACACACACACACACACACACACACACACACACACACAGCTGGCTTCGGCTGGGGCTCCTCTGGCTCCATCTCATGGACTTGGCTCCACGAGGGGAGGGGAGGAGGGTTCCATAAGACATTATTTGAAGGTCCGTAATCAACCATTTATAAGGCATTAATAAATCGTTACTCCCACATGAACCATTTACTAATCATTCGTAAAGTATTTTTGCAGTCCCTAATCTAAAGTGAGTGCTATTTATACTGTAAATGTTTTTGAGTGACCAGTGTCAATTCTCACAAAAATGAGGGTGTAATGATTAATAAATGGTGGGCAAATGGTTTGTAAATGCCTTATATATGGTTTATTATGGACCCTTAACATAAAGTGTTACCGAGGATTCCCACAGTCAAGCCAAGCTGGGCCTCTTCAACTCTTTCTGGCTGCCTCCATTCCTAATTACCAGAGAAAAACGAAAAGACAAGGGGTATCCTGTAGAGTAGTTTTGGAACAAAACGCAAACAAATGTAAAACGCCAAGAAAGCAACAGTCATCACCTGTCGTTACTCTGTACTGAAACGGAGCGAGTTGATCATAAAACGAGAGAAAAATAAAATAAAGATAACTTGGCAAGACGTATGGAATCCCCCTTTCTCCTTCTGACTCATTTCAGCCATATGCGTTTAATTTGCAGTCTGACATAAAGGTTTCCCACATAGCATTAAACAGATATCCGGCTGCTAAATACTGGATTTATTTTCTTTTGAGAAAATGCTTAAGCTGTTTATTTTTAATAGAGAGCAAATCTAGTTGAAATGTCTAAAATGTTGATGATAACAAAAAAACATTTGGGGTTATTTGTGTGTTTCGGTTGACATGTTGTCATTTTGTTATCTTTTGAAAGTTTATGATCATCAATGACAAGAAGTCATCATCAGCGTAATTTCTAACACCTGAGTTGTTGACCTATACTCTTTTTCCAGTTAACTGTAAATGACTGCAATATGATGTAATAACATTGAATGACACAGCTAAATGCAGATAGCAGCAACAATACCTGTGTTGTGATTTACCCAAATGTTCAACACATTAATGTTACGTTATTGAGCAAGACCTAACCTTGAGGTATCAAGTAATACCCTACAGCGCATCTTCATGACCCAGAATTATAATCTTATACTCTGCAAAAATTCAATCTGAGTTCATGATTTATTTTTCTTATTATTTTTATTTCTATCTTGGGAAAGACCATAAAAAAAACTTTACAAGGTAAAGAAGAAAATAACATCTCTGAACTTAAAGGAAAACTTCACCCAAAAAGTATATTTTGGTATTTGTTTCATTATTCCATTGTTAACATAGTCTCAAAAGATATGTAACTTCCAAAACACAGAAATCATCCCTGTATGATGCATTTTGCATCATATGATTCTGCGTTTTACATCATATAATGCAACATTTATCATACGGGGATGCTTTCTGTATTTTGAAAGTTACGTATCTTGAAAACTTGATAGCTGACAAGCAAAACGTTTTGGGACTATGTCAACAATGGACTAATGAAACAAATACTAAAACATAGCTATTGGGTGGAATTTTCCTTTAAGCAAAAATATGATCTTTTACAGTTGAAGAGAGCCAACAACTGTAGGTTAAACTCAAATTAAGCATACTATTTAATGGATAATAAAGCTGTTAAACAGCCCTCACAAAACGAATACATGCCACACCATTTATAATTTTTAAAGATAAGGATACAAATGCTTTAATTAGAAACAACAATGCTATTAATTACAATTTTAAAAGCTTCCATGAAAATCTATAGAAATCTGAATGAAATAACCTTCTTAGACTCAATAACCCTGAAGCAACTATCAGCAGACAAAAAATAATCACAAAAAATAGAAATCCCCCAAAATGAAATATTAAACATTGTTAAAACCTTTGCGCAGAGAAAATCTCCAGATACGGATGGCTTTCCCATAGAATTTTATTTGACATTCTGGGACAAAGAAGCACCCCTATTTACTCAAATGACAACACACGTCACTCAATTAAGTGCTTCCGAGTTCCATGTATCAAATGGTTATTTCAGTTGTATTAAAACCAGGAAAATCTGTGGAGTCCCCTGTAGATTACAAGACCCATATGTTTAATAATACATTTTGACAATTACATAATAACAAAACTCATAAGTAACAGAATGGCAAAAGTCTTACCAGACAAACAGGGTTTATTAAAAATGTATTCACTATAATACAATACGCAAAAAAACAAGATGTAGATTTATCACTTATGGCTGTTGATGCCTAAAAGGCTTTAGACCGTCTTGTATGGCCTTTTCTATTCCAAACTTTGGAAGCCTTCAACTTTCCAACTGAAATAATACATTTCATAAAAAATATTATATAAATATCCTAAAGCAAAAATATATAAAAAATAATACATCATCTGCTGAAATTGCTTTAGAAAGGGGCACGAGACAGGGATGTCCATTCTCCCCCCTCCTGTTTGTACAGGACCCAAACGTAACAGGTATCAGTATCGGTAAACATTAATATCAACTAAAGTTATTTGCCACCGATCTGTTGATATACAATGACTAATTTTGAAAACTCAACGCCCCCCTTGTTAAAAATATTTTCAGAATACTCAAATATCAGGATATAAAATGAATGTGGAAAAACTGAAATAATGGCAATAGGAAAAATATGATCTACAGCAATCCTTTAAGTTGACCACAAAAAATCTTAAATACTTAGGATGCTTAATAAGTGACAACAAATATATAAAGATAATTAAATGGAGCAATCTTCCCAGAAATCTGAATAAAACTCTTTAGAATGGCATGCTTAACAAAGGTTCTATATTTGGTAATACCAATTACCCCACCGAATACATTCGGTACAAAAAGTATACTCGGCCATAAGACTTTATATGGGCAAATAGAATACATCAAATCAAATCAAATCAAATGTATTTATATAGCCCTTCGTACATCAGCTGATATCTCAAAGTGCTCTACAGAAACCCAGCCTAAAACCCCAAACAGCAAGCAATGCATGTGAAAGAAGCACGGTGGCTAGGAAAAACTCCCTAGGAAAAACTCCCTAGAAAGGCCAAAAACCTAGGAAGAAACCTATAGAGGAACCAGGCTATGAGGGGTGGCCAGTCCTCTTCTGGCTGTGCCGGGTAATATTATAACAGAACATGGTCAAGATGTTAAAATGTTCATAAATGACCAGCATGGTCAAATAATAATAATCATAGTAGTTGTCGAGGGTGCAACAAGCACGTCCGGTGAACAGGTCAGGGTTCCATAGCCGCAGGCAGAACAGTTGAAACTGGAGCAGCAGCACGGCCAGGTGGACTGGGGACAGCAAGGAGTCATCATGCCAGGTAGTCCTGAGGCATGGTCCTAGGGCTCAGGTCCTCCGAGAGAAAGAAAGAAAGAGAGAAAGAGAGAATTAGCGAGAGCATATTTAAATTCACACAGGACACCGGATAAGACAAGAGAAATACTCCAGATGTAACAGACTGACCCTAGCCCCCCGACACATAAACTACTGCAGCATAAATACTGGAGGCTGAGATAGGAATGTTTTACATGTTCCTAAGTCTGAGGGTGGTTTAAACCTTCCCGACTTGGAATTTTATCAACTCACCACCCAAAACTTTTACTTGAATGTTATTGTTAAATGCACTATAGAGGAACAATGGGGACCTATTGGAGATGTGCATGCTCCTCCCCAGAATCTTTTCATGTGTCTGTTTTTGAAAGGATGGAGTTAAGAACATTAACAACTTCATAGTTAAGAATTACTATAACATGTGGAAGAAAATGAAACAGATTCTGCAAGAACCAATATCACTTCCTAATAACACACCCCTATGGAACAATCCCTGGATAGTTTTTCAGAATTCACAGATAAATTGGCCCACATAGAGACAAAAGGCATATAAACAGTAAATCTATGACATAATTAAAAAGCAATGTTGGACTGACCAATGTAGACATTTTCAAATACATGCAACTTAAAAGTTTTATATCACAACATTTTGATCTGGAATCTTTTGGACATCAGAACAATTTTGAGGGAATTTTATTTGAGTCAGAAAAGGGTACTCGTATGACAGGTAAGATATACTCAATGTTGCAGAAGGCCTATCCAACTGACAATTTCTTATAAACTTTGGGAACCAAGACCTGAAAATAACTGATATTGGCACAAGATGGAGGGAGTGTCAGAAACATGACTAACAGTTAACGAAAATGTACATTTAATCCAGTATAAACGAATGTACACAATTTATTGTACAAGAGACAAATTTCACAAATTCTATACATGTCATCGATTTTGTGTGTCGGTCTATTTTCTTTTGTCTATGTATGGTTTATATTGTTTGAAAAATATTGTACAAAAAAGCAATGTCCTATAGTATACTATGAGAGTTTTGGTATACAGTGAGAGTATTGGTATACTGTACGCATCACATGGTGTAAAACAAGTGGGGTAGTATCTACTCTAAATCCCTTCATACCCAGACAGGTTTGGCCTATTTATGATCACCAGTGCGTATCAACCATTGGACCAAAGCTCTCCGGCAGTGTGCCTTTTTAGAATAGACTTTTCTTTACCTCTAAAATAATTCCAATATTGCTTGACACGCAGTAAATATGTGATTTTATGTATGATTTCAATACAATACATTATGGGAAATATAGGTTCAGGTAATGGTTTTACTTCATGATAAATCTGTAGCTGTCTCTGGCTGTAGGTGAGCAGTGGTGAAAGAGGAAGTTGTGAGAGTAGATATATAATATATGTGACACAAAGAGTCTCCTAAAACCTATTGCGTGTTAATCATATGGCCTATGGGTTAGTGGCAGGCAGACAATGATGTGAAGGTTGAAACCAGGCATTGTGTTCTGTGACAAAGCGGAGAATCCTCTCCCACGCTGGCTCAACCTGCCAAAGAGACAATAGAGCTCATGAATTCACTATAAACACACGGAAACATCTGAGATATACATTTTTACTGGTTAGAATTCATTTTTAATTGGTTTGCAACTTAGCATGTTTGCAATTAATCAAAAGCAGAGTAGCAATTGCACACATTTTCTCACCATTGGTTTTACATAACCTCTCCCTGTACTGTGTTCCTGTTTTTGCTGTGTCCAACAGGGTGTTGTAATTCACCCTGAAATATGTATATGACCTGAAACAACCCTTCCCTTCTCTGTCTCTGCAGATGGACAGCAGATTTGGGAGATGGAGGCAACTGTAGACAAAGATAAATGTCAGCCTGTAAGTATCAGTACTTTTACAGATGGCCCACTTCTCAAAGTCTGAAAAAGTGGTCAAAACAGTTCACTGATTATAATGTGTGGATTGTTTGTTCGTTTTTTTAAATAATTAAAAAACAAATAACAATGTCATACTTTGTCACCATATTCATTGTTTGCACATCTACAGTGGTTATACTCTGAATACAATTTATAATAATAATGTGACAGATTAATATGAAATGAAAATTATGTCATTTTACAGAGTCTGCTGTTTGTTGAGATCCCCTCCTATCGCGACCTGTCGATCTGCCATTCCGCCAAAGTTAACTTCTATGTCATCAACGGAAAGAGGAAGCGCAGCCAGCCTCAGCACTTCACATTCACTCCACTGGCAGGTATGGAACCGTAAGCATCAACAATAAGGATGCAATACCCATCATGTGACTGTGATGGTCTGAGAGAACTGTGTGCTATTTTAGGTGCTTCTGTGAAAGAGCAATACAATTATGTAGGAATGATATCAAGTCACGTTATTCCATGTCATTAATATGTCACTAAGATATATGATTAGTGTAGTAGATTATAGTTACTTTAAGCAGTATGACTTAACCCCCACTCATATCTCTGTTGTCTTCTGTCTCTCCCACAGTTCCGTCCATTAAAACAGAGCCTGTGGATGACTATCCTTTCTCCATGACCCAGATTATGGGTGTGTCCCCCCAGTCCTACTACCACCACAGCCCTGGGTCCCGTGGGATCATCCACCCAGACAATGGCCTGGTCTCCAGCATGGCCTCCTGCCAGCAGGTCCGCTCCAGCCTCCCCACCCCCATCCCAGACACCTGCTTCCAGCAGCAGAGCCCAGCCATTGTGTACTCCCGTGGGGGCAAGAGTCTGAGCGGCAGTCCCGGGGGGCTCTACCAGCAAACTGGGGGGATGCGGGTGATGCCCGACCCACACCGCTCCGTCCTGGTCCACACGGGCTCCCCAGCCCAGTCGTCCCCGCTGGGGGCCCAGCAGCAGCAGCATGGAGGGGGCCAGGGCCAGCACCCCTCCATCATCCAGTTCTCCCCCAACAACCAACACCTGCTCCGGGGGAGCGACCCTCCACCTCTCCAGCCTGACAACCAGCAGCACATAATCTACTGTGATGGCTACCCTCAGCAGTCTGGAGCCCAAGCTCACTCCCCTATCTCGGCCCACTCCCCCCAACATTACCCCACCACAGTGATCCAGCAGCAGCCCTATGTGCCCAAGGCAGTGCCCAAGGGCAGGTCTTCCCCTGGTGGAATGGAGGCCCAGAGATGCCCCCCTGGAGAGGAGCAGCGAGCCAGCCTCCCTGGAGGACGGGTCACAGTCAAGGAGGAGAACCTGGATCAAATGTACCTTGATGACGGTGAGTGTAAGTTAGTGCCAGGCTTTTATACATCAATATAATTAATGCTCTTGAATGATGCATGGTGGTGTAACATCCATGCAATTTTGTTATTTGCCTTCTAGGCAGAGTTCCTCTGTCCAGTGTCTGTGTTCTTTCCCCCTCTTAATCTTTTATTTTTATTGACCAGTCTGAGATATGGCTTTTTCTTTGCAACTTTGCCTAGAAGGCCAGCATCCCAGAGTCGCCTCTTCACTGTTGACGTTGAGACTAGTATTTTGTGGGTACTATTTAATGAAGCTGCCAGTTGAGGACTTGTGAGGCGTCTGTTTCTCAAACTAGACACTCTAATGTACTTGTCCTCTTGCTCAGTTGTGCACCGGGGCCTTCCACTCCTCTTTCTATTCTGGTTAGAGCCAGTCTGCGCTGTTCTGTGAATGGAGTGTACACAGCGTTGTACGAGATCTTCAGTTTCTTGGCAATTTCTCGCATGGAATAGCCTTCATTTCTCAGAACAAGTATAGACTGACGAGATTCAGAAGAAAGTTCTTTGTTTCTGGCCATTTTGAGCCTGTAATCGATCCCACAAATGCTGATGCTCCAGATTGAACTAGTCTAAAGAAGGACAGTTTTATTGCTTATTTAATCAGAACAACAGTTTTCAGCTATGCTAGCATATTTGCAAAAAGGTTTTCTAAGAATCAATTAGCCTTTTAAAATGATAAACTTGGATTAGCTAACACAACGTGCCATTGGAACACAGGAGTGATGGTTGCTGATAATGGGTCTCTGTACGCCTATGTAGATATTCCATAAAAGATCTGCCGTTTCTAGCTACAATAGTCATTTACAACATTAACAATGTCCACACTGTATTTCTGATCAATTTGATGTTATTTTAATAGACAAAAATGTGCTTTTCTTTCAAAAACAAGGACATTTCTAAGTGACCCCAAACTTTTGAACGGTAATGTATGTTTTGCAGGCTGTACCATATGATAGGAAGTGGATGACGTTGTACGCGTTGTACGTGCTTCTACACCTGCATTGCTTGCTGTTTGGGGTTTTAGGCTGGGTTTCTGTACAGCACTTTGATATATCAGCTGATGTAAGAAGGGCTATATAAATACATTTGATTTGATTTGATACACAATTATGCACACTTTTCTGAGACGCGCTTTGGTTCTGACGCTACTTTTAAAACTACTGGCTGAAATTATACAAAACCTCTGTAGCGTAAAAAATAATTAAATAAAAAAAGACTATAGAATGGGCCAATTAAAGAAACAGGGTTGACCGTAACAGGGTTGACCGTAACAGGGTTGAATGGAAGCTTGTTGTGTGCAACAGGGAGGTTCACAAAACAAATGTGTTAAAACATTTCTAGTCTACAGTACCAGTCAAAAGTTTGGACACAACTACTCATTCCAGGGTTTTTCTTTATTTTTACTAGTTTCTACATTAAAATAATAGTGAAGACATCAAAACTATGAAATAACACATATGTGACCGACTGCCTTGGTTGCCCTTAGTTTGAAGATGTAATCTGGAGACAAGTGTTTTCTCCTTCTCCTTAGCTATTAAACTCTAATTCCACTGATTTCAAAACTCGGTCCTCAAGAATGTGGAGAGCAACACTTATTACACGTACTACACGATACATTTTTTTTTAAGCCGCGTTAGACAGGATTACCTACACATAATGACCAGCTCAAATAGACAGAAGCGTGCTATATGGCAGACCAATCCGAACTCATGTCTCGGCATGTCCATCCCACTCATTATCTCAGCCAATCATGGCTAGCGGGAAGGTTGCTCACTTTTTCTGTGGCTAAACCAAATAGGCTCGTAATTTAACAATTATATTCGTATTTACAGATGGCATACACGTCTGTTATTAAGGCACATGAAAGTTCACATATTCCAGAAGGCATTTCTGCCAAATAACACATTTTGATTAAAAAAAAGTTTACCTTAAAATGGCTCTCCTGTGACGTAGTGACCCGTGACATACGCCTAGTTTCCTGAAACAAGTCACATATGGAATCATGTAGTAACCAAAAAAGTGTTAAACAAAGATTCTTCAAAGTAGCCACCCTTTGCCTTGATGACAGCTTTGCACACTCTTGTCATTCCCTCAACCAGCTTTATGCGGTAGTCACCTGGAATGCATTTCAATTAACAGTTGTGCCTTGTTAAAAGTTCATTTGTGGAATTTATTTCCTTCTTAATGTGTTTGAGCCAATCAATTGTGTTGTGACAAGGTAAGGGTGATATTCAGAAGATAGCCCTATTTGGTAAAAGACCATGTCCATGTTATGGCAAGAACAGCTCAAATAAGTGAAGAGAAATGACAGTCCATCATTACTTTAAGACATAAAGGTCAGTCAATCCGGAACATTTCAAGAACTTTGAAAGGTTCTTCAAGTGCAGTCGCAAAAACCATCAAGCGCTATGATGAAACTGGCTCTCATGTGGACCACCACATGAAAGGAAGACCCAGAGTTACCTCTACTGCAGAGGATAAGTTCATTAGAGTTACCAGCCTCAGAAATTGCAGCCCAAATAAATGCTTCACAGAGATAAAGTAACAGAAGCATCTCAACATCAACTGTTCAGAGGAGACTCCGTGAATCAGACCTTCATGGTAGAATTGCTGCAAAGAAACCACTACTAAAGGACACCAATAATAAGAAGAGACTTGCTTGTGCCAAGAAACATGAACAATGGACATTAGACCGGTGGAAATCTGTCCTTTGGTCTGATGAGTCTAAATTTGAGATTTCTGGTTCCAACCGCCGTGTCTTTGTGAGACGCAGAGTATAGATGAACTGATGATCTCTGCATGTGTGGTTCCCACTGTGAAGCATGGAGGAGGAGGTGTGATGTTGTGGCGGTGCTTTGCTGGTGACACTGTTATTTAGAATTCAAGGCACACTTAACCAGCATGGCTACCACAGCATTTTGCAGTGATATGCCATCCCATCTGGTTTTTGCTTAGTGGGACTATCATTTGTTTTTCATCAGGACAATGACACAACCCACCTCCAGCCTGTATAAGGCCTATTTGACCAAGAAGGAGAGTGATGGAGTGCTGCATCAGATGACCTGGCCTCCACAATCACTTGACCTCAACCCAGTAGAAATGGTTTGGGATGAGTTGTGCAGAGTGAAGGAAAAGCAGCCAACAAGTGCTCAACATATGTGGGAACTCCTAAACTGTTGGAAAAGCATTCCAGGTGAAGCTGGTTGAGAGAATGCCAAGAGTGTGCAAAGCTGTTGTCAAGGGTGGCTACTTTGAAGATTATAAAATATATTTTGATTTTTTTAACACTTTTTTGGTTACTACATGATTTCGTATGTGTTATTTCATAGTTTTGATGTCTTCAGTATTTTTCTACAATGTAGAAAAGAGTAAAAATAAAGAAAAACCCTTGAATGAGTAGATGTGTCCAAACTTTTGACTGGTACTGTATCTATCTATTGGTAGCAGGGTTGACGTGTTATGCTTGACGAGCTCAGTTTTCTACCACAAAACAACAGAAAATGACCAAAAATATTAGAAGCAGCTGACCTGCATTTACATTATGATTTGACTATTAGATGTCAGTGTTTCTTTAAAACATAGTTTCAACCAAAACGATAGATTGGTTCACGTAACTGATCAATCCTGTTCAAATGATGGACAAACATAAATGATTCCCTAATCACATGTGCACTTTAACAACAATCCTTCCCAAGTTGCCAGGCCAGGAGATGTAGTTACATATGTTCAATTTAAGTTTTCCACTCAATGTGGAAATAACATGGATTATGAATCATATATTTATACTTACCCATGTCAGCCCCATTATCACCCTGTGAGATCAGAGTAACAGAACACATCCAAACTACATGTTGTTGCAGTGTGATCGCCAGACCTGATAATGATGTTGTCCCTTTAAACCTCTCTTTGGTTGGGGAGGTAGCTAGTCCTAGTCAGTGACAGGTCATGTCCTAGACCATGTGGAAGTGTTGTAACCCTGGTGATCTGTGATTTGAAGGATCACCATGTTGTTCAGTTCAGCACAACCCAGAAAGAAAGAGAGAGAGAGAGAGGGATTTCTCTGGCATCACTACAGACCAGGAAATGAGACTTCTCTTTTTTCTCTTTCTTTCAAAAAAAATAAAACAACAGAAAAAAAGGAAAAAATTAAGCAGCCAGTTCTCCTGACCGACTGCCTGGATGTGTTGACACTGTTATGATCTGAAAAACAAGTTCCATGGTAACCATTGTCAAACAGTGGAATGGGCTGCTTCAGAGAGCCCGGGAAAGCCTCTGTTTGTTATACTTGGCTGGGGTTTCCCTTGGCCCCACTCCCCTCAATTCTGTGGGGAACACACTGGAGGATTTGCTTTTTTCCATCCCTGGCCCAAGATTCTGCCAATCTGGCACAAGAAAATCCTATTTGCAGCTGCTCTCCTCCAGAAAATCCGGTCTGATCTCCATAAGATAGCACTAAGGGTGGGAGTCGGGAGGCAACAGCAGCAGGAAAAAGGAAAGGGCTGAGTTCGGATGGAAAAAATGAAACTGAGAAAAGGGTCCAGCAGTGGACGAGTGGAATTTTGTTTTAGATGGCCTAACAGGGTTTCCCTCAGTAAACAGCAACAGCGTTTACTGTTTCTGATTTAAGACAGAGTAACTGGGAGAGTCATACTGGGTGGACTGTGTTTGCTCCTCCTTATTACAAGGTGTTGATCTGAGAGCTCCCTACCAATATCTCTCTCTCTCTCTAATGTCTTCCCTCTGTTCTGGACTTTTATTCTGGTAGCTATTAGAACAATTCACCATCTCCCTACAAATCTCATTAAACATACAAACTGGTTAAATCAACATTGTTTCAACGTAATTTGTCAATGTATTGGGATGTGGAATCTATGTGGAAAATACAATGGATTTGAAAAAGTCTACGTAAACTGTTGTTTTGAGTGTGGTATTTGAACCACAGGATTATGTCATCATGGTTATGAATTTTCAAAATAGACAAATATATTGAATTTATACCTTTGAAACAACATTAGATCTTCAATATTTTATCCACTATCAGAAAAAAAACAATAGGCTGGACAGCACCTCCTACTGGAGAGTTGATCTACCTACAGGTATCCATTTGGTCTTGCATCCAGAGTTTTAACCAAGCCCAGCTTTGATATTTGTCACTGACTGCTACCATTGTGCTATCGGGAAAATGATTATTGAGAGATCTCTTAACGAAATAGATTCATTGTTGCTATCAAAGTCTTTCCAAAGGGTAGGTTTAACAGAACAAATTAAATGTAACCATACTTTATAAGTCATATGATAAATTATACTTTTTAGGCCTATATATCATTTGCAAAGTCAACAGCTATTGTTTCAATTCAATCCAGGTTTGAACAAAAAATACATATAGGCCTAGGGTTTCAAGCTAGGATGATTTCAAATGTAATTTGAAGAATAGGACTAAATCAAATCAAACTTTATTTAAAGTACATCGCTCCGGCATTTTCCTGGTTGCTAATAGTTGGCTTAATTTCAGTTTGTGACAAAACAAGCAGTCATTGTGTAGAGAATTATTATACCATCTAAACCGCTGTGAGATATATTTTCCATAACCAAAAATATTTTATTTTCAGCTGTTTGAAGCTAGTGTACCAATCTGAAAGTAAAAGACACAAAAACAAAATTAAGACCGGGAAGCATAGAAATAGCACCCATAAAACAGATCTACCACTTCTTAGACTTGCTTTCAATGAGAATGACAGATCTAAAACTCACATTTCTATGTAAATTTGGCCAGGTTGCACAAAAAGTTATATATTGCAGCTTTAAAGTTTGATTTGATTTAGACATATTCTTTCATTTAGATGTTTGGTTGAGATGGAGATGTGAATCCAACATGTAAATTATTAATTTGTAGACTAATTGGATATTGAAATGTGTTTGGTTGTCAACTCAACCAAATATCATAATTTGAAGGAGATGCACCTTTGTGAATCAGCCCTTCATGGTCAAATTGCTGCAAAGAAACCACTACTAAAAGACACCAATAAGAATAAGAGATTTGCTTGGGCCAAGAAACACGAGCAATGGACATTGGCCCGTGGAAATGTGTCCTTTGGTCTGGAGTCCAAATTGGAGAGTTTTGGTTCCAACCGCCGTGTCTTTGTGAGATGCGGTGTGGGTGATTGGATGATCTCCGCATGTGTATTTCCCATCGTAAAGCATGGAGGAGGAGGAGTTATGGTGTGGGGGTGCTTTGCTGGTGACACTGTCTGTGATTTATTTAGAATTCAAGGCACACTTAACAGGGATTCTGCCTTGAACTTTTTGAAATGTTAAATTTATTATGTATCGTTATGATTACACCTTTACACGTTTGGGGTTGATGAAAAAGCAGCCAGTTTGTACATATGGACCGGCTCGATTCAGTCCTATGTAGCATTTTTTTTTTTTACATTGGATAAAAGTAGAGACTCGGAGCTATAAAATGGTATATCAAACACTACAGTTGAGTTACAATGGGAAAGTAATTCTGCTTTGAAAGTTGATCAACTTTTGTTTTCAGAAAATGACCCTAGAATGTTTTGGTACACCTACTGGAGAGCTTTTCTCTGCCTACACTCATTCTGCATCGTTCACACCCTCTTAACTGGGACATGTGGGACGCTAGCGGTACAGACAGTGAAATAGCATGGCGGCAAATTCAAAACAACAAAAATCTCATAATTCAAATTTCTCAAACACACAAGTATTATACAGCATTTTAAAGATAAGATGCTCCTTAATCCAACCACAGTGTCCGATTTCAAAAAGGCTTTACGGCGAAAGCATAACATTAGATTATGTTAGGACAGCGCCTAAACATGAAAAACTACACAGCCATTTTCCAAGCAAGGAGAGGCGTCACAAAAAACAGAAATACAGCAAATTAATCACTAACCTTTGATGATCTTAATCAGATGACACTTCCAGGACTCAATGTTACAAAATACATGTATGTTTTGTTCGATAAAGTTAATATTTTTATCCATAAACCCCATTTTACATTGGCACGTGATGTTTAGAAAATGTATTCCCACCAAAACGCCGGTGAATGAGCACATCAATTTACAAAAATACTCATCATAAATGTTAAAATTTACAACAGTTATTGAAAGAATTATAGATACACTTCTCCTTAATGCAACCACTGTGTCAGATTTGAAAATAGCTTTACGGCGAAAGCACATTTTTCAATATTCTGAGTACAGAGCTCAGCCATCAAAGCAAGCTATACAGTTACCCACCAAGTTCTGGAGTCAACTAAACTCAGAATTAGTATTATAAATCTTCCCTTACCTTTGCTGATTTTCGTCGGAATGCACTCCCAGGACTCCCACTTCCACAAGAAATGTTATTTTTGTTCAAAATACTCCATATTTATGTCCAAATACCTCATTTTGTTCGCAAGCGTAAAACCAGAGACAAAAAGTCAAAATGTTCCATTACCGTTCGTTGAAACATGTCAAATGATGTTTACAATCCATCCTTAGGGTCTTTTTAACATAAAACGTCGATAATATTCCAACCGGACAATAGCGTATTCATTACAGAGGAAAAAGAAGGAGTGGCGCGCCAATGTGCCTGCGCAGTAAACAACTCACTGGTCCCAGGCAGTCCACTGATTGACTGAGCTCCTATTCTCTGCTCAGTAACAGTGGACGCATTAAACACGTTTCTAAAGGCTGTTGACAGCCAATGGAAGCCTTAGGAAGTGCAAAATGACCCCACAGACACTGTAGTTTGAATAGGGATTAGATCGAAAAACTACAAGTCACTTCCTGGTTGGATTTGTTCTCAGGTTTTTGCCTGCCATATGAGTTCTGTTATACTCACAGACATCATTCAAACAGTTTTAGAAACTTCAGAGTGTTTTCTATCTACTATCTACTATCTACTAATAATATCCATATCCTACCTTCTGGGCCCGAGAAGCTGGCAGTTTAATTTGGGCATGTATTCATCTGAATTTCTGAATACTGTCCCCTATCCCCAAAAAGTTAAGCCTTATCCCCACCCATCTCTTTAAGGATTCACATGTGAGGCTATGGGCTAAACAGTGAGTACGATAGTGTACAACCAAGACTAAAGGATAGTTTATACTATGTCTATTGACATGTCTGTTTACAGTTGTCGCAGTGACATCATGCACATTCTATTGTCGTCCGACATCAAACTTGTCATTGTCGTTATGAAAAAATCTAAACACAAAAACGACAGGCTGCATGACATCAGCAGCCTGGTGTTCCAAAATAGCATAACTGGTGTATTTTAACACCAATAAACCCATCCTTTTAAAAATGAATTTAGTAAATGTCAATCTAGCAAACCAGGCAACTAAAAGCATCTTTCTAAACAATGTTTTGGTTTGTTTCTAGCTTGTAATATTCTAACTAATAATGACCATATCATATACAGTTGAAGTCGGAAGTTTATATACACCTTAGCCAAATACATTTAAACTCAGTTTTTCATAATTCCTGACATTTAATCCTAGTAAAAATTACCTGTTTTAGGTCAGTTAGGATCACCACTTTATTTTAAGAACGTGAAATGTCAGAATAATAGTAGAGAGAATGATTTATTTCAGCTTTTATTTCTTTCATCACATTCTCAGTGGATCAGAAGTTTACATACTCTCAATTAGTATTTGGTAGCATTGCCTTTAAATTGTTTAACTTGGGTCAAACGTTTTGGATAGCCTTTCACAAGCTTCCCACAATAAGTTGGGTGAATTTTGACCCATTCCTCCTGACAGAGCTGGTGTAATATAGTCAGGTTTTATAGGCCTCCTTGCTCGCACACGCTTTTTCAGTTCTGCCCACAAATCTTCTATAGGATTTGAGGTCAGGGCTTTGTGATGGCCACTCCAATACCTTGACTTTGTTGTCCTTAAGCCATTTTGCCACAACTTTGGAACTATGCTTGGTGTCATTGTCCATTTGGAAGACCCATTTGCGACCATGCTTTAACTTCCTGACTGATGTCTTGAGATGTTGCGTCAATATATCCACACCATTTTCCTGCCTCATGATGCCATCTATTTTGTGAAGTGCACCAGTCCCTCCTGCAGCAAAGCACCCACACAACATGATGCTGCCACCCCCGTGCTTCACGGTTGGGATGGTGTTCTTTGGCTTGCAAGCTTCCCTCTTTTTCCTCCAAACATAACGATGGTCATTATGGCCAAACAGTTCTATTTTTGTTTCATCAGACCAGAGGATGTTTATCCAAAAAGTACAATATTTGTCCCCATGTGTAGTTGCAAACCGTAGTTTGGCTTTTTTATGCCGGTTTTGGAGCAGTTGCTGTTGTTCTGGGATTGATTTGCACTTTTCGCACCAAAGTACGTTCATCTCTAGGAGACAGAACGAGTCTCCTTCCTGAGCGGTATGACGGCTGAGTGGTCCCATGGTGTTTATACTTGTGTACTATTGTTTGTACAGATGAACGTGGTACCTTCAGGCGTTTAGAAATTACTCCCAAGGATGAACCAGACTTGTGGAGGTCTACAATTATTTTTCTGAGGTCTTGGCTGATTTCTTTTGATTTCCCCATGATGTCAAGCAAAGAGGCACTGAGTTTGAAGGTAGGCCTTGAAATGCATCCACAGGTACACCTCCAATTGACTCAAATGATGTCAATTAGCCTATCAGAAGCTTCTAAAGCCATGACATCATTTTCTGGAATTTTCCAAGCTGTTTAAAGGCACAGTCAACTTAGTGTATGTAAACTTCTGAACCGCTGGAATTGTGATGCAGTGAATTATAAGTGAAATAATCTGTCTGTAAACAATTGTTGGAAAAATTACTTGTGTCATGCACAAAGTAGATGTCCTAACCGACTTGCCAAAGCTATAGTTTGTTAATAAGAAATTTGTGGAGTGGTTGAAAAACAAGTTTTAATGACTCCAACACCAGTGTATGTAAACTTCTGACTTCAACTGTAGCTGACAGCGTCTAAACTTGACCTGATTTGTATTCCCTCCCCTTATCTATAACATGTCTTAAACAGCATATATGTTGGCGGGTCTTAAGGTATTGCGAAACATAAGTAAAGTAAAACATAAAATAACTAATAATTAACCCCTTCAGACCTTTACATTTAAGTTTGCAGATTTAAAATAAATTGAAATATTGCAAATGAAATACAAGCCTAAACAGTCACATATCCTCACTATTATTAGCAATATACTCTAAATTACCTTAAACATAGGAAGAATAAAAAACAAGCAAAAAGGAATTGTGTGGAAGCCCATATGGGACTGACAATCTATCTTGAACAGTTTAGCCCATAGGGGTGTAATGTGCTGTAGCCCCGTAAGGAAGCAACCCTAGTCTGTATGGCTCTTCAATGTATGGTACTTCAATATATTGTACATTTTTCATTAATTGGCATAGAGTCATCAATGTCGAAATATCCTGGAACATATTCAATCTAATAATAACAAAGTCCAATGTTCAGAAAGAATAATAATAGTGTTCCTTTTACCCAATTGAGAGGGGTTTCTCATCATTGTCTTATGCTGAGGGCAGCACCACAGCCATAGGCTAGGCTGCGTGATTGTGCGTGGATAGCATACTTGAATATTGAGTCAGCCAAAAGCCTAGATCTGTCAGCTCTTCCTCTTGTGTGTTGGACATTTTGTGTGCTTATCGAAGAAGTCTTGAGCCTCCTTGGCAGTAGAAAACGTGTGTGTTGTATTCTGGATGGTCAAGATGAGGTTTGCCAGGTGGATGAAGCTATATCTCAGGTTTATCTTATTTCTTCTTTTTAACTACTTAGCTAACATTTTACCTAACCTTAACCTTAACGCCTAACTCTAACCTTAACCCCTAACCTTGACTCCTAACCCTTAACCCCTAGCCTAGGTAAGGTTAGCCACTTCGCTAACCTAGCTAACTTTAGCCACCAAAAAAATGTAGTTCGTTATGAAGAAAATCATGTACTGGACACGAATGCGTTATGAAGAAGAAAATCATGTGGTGGACACAAAAACATAATATTTAGAAAATTGTGTGGTGGACACCATTTTTTTTGGTGTGTGCCTGTCAAGAATTTTGACAAAGTAATTTGTGTCTACTGTATTTCACGATAACCTGTGATAGTGTGTTGGCTATAGGTGCAGTTTGAGAGAGCATCAGTAGAATACTTTTTCTTAAACACAGCCTTCAGTTGTAGGGTGTGAATCCACCCACCCCCCCGTGCCACTTTTAGTTACGCACCCCCGCTCCACCTTCAAACCCTTTCTTCAAACAAAGCACAGGAAGATGGGGAATGCAGAAAGTCCCATTGTCTTTCACTACTTAGATGTCAAGGTGTGGTTTATGCCCTAAACATTCATTTATTTGATCTTCACAAAGTCGTTTTCAGAGAAATAAGATTCTCAAATTAGTCACTCAGATGTCTCTTTCACACCTTGCTCATTTCGAAAAGGTTTTAACTCTGGAGCGTCATGATTCTGTGGTTTCGATTATAGAACTGTATCATCTTGGTAGTGCTGCTCTCTGTGGTGTGACCGAGATAAAGGGCAATAGAAGAAAGCAATGTATTTCACTATGAGTAAAACTAAAACATGGAATGGGCTTCACATACTGTACTCTAAAGACCTCTTCTAGAAGCTAGTGTCTTTGCTCATATATAGGCTTACACTGTCTTGTACTGTGAAGGTGCTGTCTACAACTTAGAAAATGAGTCAGGATACACTCTTGTACCGCTATCTTTCCATGCCCACTCATTCTATAGTTTTAGTGAAACTGACTGGAATTAACCCCAGAGTCAGTGGCGCAGGTGAAAATATTCCAGCAGGTGAAAGGAGAGAGAGCTACTATTCAGAGAAAAAGCACACAATAACAGCATGCCGAGCACAGATTAGTTTCAGGTACCTTACGTCCCTTACGTCCCACAGAGAACCAGAGTTAAGAAACTAAACTGGGTTAAAGAGTACTGTATTCTGAGAAGTTTACTCACTCACTCACTCACTCACTCACTCACTCACTCACTCACTCACTCACTCACTCACTCACTCACTCACTCACTCACTCACTCACTCACTCACTCACTCACTCACACTCCACCACCACCTCATAGGAGGCAGTGTGAACTGACTGAGTCAGCTACTGTACTGTGTGTGTCTCTCTCCCACCCCTGGTTGGTAAACAAACATGTTTATTGGTGCAGGACTCTAAAGCCAGACACTCATCTATTGTATGGTCAAGTCTGAGTGTTCCCTGGGCCAGTCTCAAATGGCCAGGCCATGCCAACCCTTCATGAGGCTCAGTTAAAGCTCTCTACTGTATAACTTCCCAGCCTGCCTTGCTCTGGAGCACCACTCGCCTCTCTAAGCCCTCTTTTTTATACTCAGGAGAATCCTGTGGCACCGTTGAGTAGTTGAACGTTTCTTTAAGGCATTAGGTGTCAAAGGGAATTCCACTAGAGGATAAAATAAACATGGACGTTGAGGTTCTGACGAGAGCTGGAGCAACCGGGCCTGTTTGGCCGCTCTAGTTGGTTTGCCCTCCCTGTTTCAGATGCAGCTCTGCTCTGCTCCATAAAGTGTGCTTAGTGTTGAGCTGCTGTAAACAGCCATGGTTTATTTATTTTCTCTTTCAGATGATCAGAGACAGAAGGAGTCGAGAGGACTGGGAGGAGGATAGTCTAGCAGCTACTCTTAATGATAGAAGTGGGCCTACAGTTTGCTCTGCTGGCAGGCTGTTTTAGATCAGCTTCTGAATTGTTTGTCAGGCAAAAAATGCATATCTGATAGATAACTCAGTGACTTGCAATAACAAGAGAAGGTTATTGAAAACTACAGAATCATGTTTTATCTTAACTGTACCTGTTTTATCTCAATTGTAACTACACAAACAGGGTTCCAGTATTAGTGCATACTTTGCGACCAGTTTCACTGAGTATTAGTTAGGGGAACACCATGCCCAGACCGGACGTGCGCGTGCACCATCGTGCGCAAATTGATTTTGTCCCCCCACACCAAACGCGATCACAACATGCAGGTTGAAATATCAAAACAAACTCTGAACCAATTATATTAATTTGGGGACAGGTCGACAAGCATTAAACATTTATGGCAATTTAGCTAGCTAGCTTGCAGTTGCTAGCTAATTTGTCCTATTTATCTAGCTTACAGTTGCTAGCTAATTTGTCCTATTTATCTAGCTTGCTGTTGCTAGCTAATTTGTCCTATTTATCTAGCTTGCTGTTGCTAGTTAATTTGTAATGGGATATAAATGTTGAGTTGTTGTTTTACCTGAAATGCACAAGGTCCTCTACTCCGACAATTAATCCACACGTAAAACGGTCAACCGAATCGTTTCTAGTCATCTCTCATCCTTCCAGCCTTTTTCTTCTTTGGACCTTATATGGAGATCGGCATCTAACTTTCATCAACCGCTCGTTTGCGCACGCGAGAAGTGTGGGTGCAATGATTGAATAACATGTATGTGTAAATTTGTGTGGTCAGCATGTAAGGGCTGTTGTGTGTCTCTGAGGGAGTTACATTGGTAAACACCACTGCTCAGCCAGGGATGAGTGTGTTTGTGTGGGTTGGTTGACGGTGTCTGTTTTCGCTTAACTTGCTGTTTAATAGCAGCACCCTTTCCCTTGTCCCACTATATAGGTCAATGCTTTAAAAAGGCCTCCTAAAAGCCTGTTGGATATTGAGTTCCCCTAAACCCTGAGTGGTATTGCTTACTAACTTACCACATTCATCCCTTTTAAGTGAAAAGGTTTCCTCTTAAAAAGATTGATCATATTTTCATATATTTTAGGATGCTTCATATCAGTGAAACTAAATCAAATCAAATCAAATCAAATTGATTTATATAGCCCTTCGTACATCAGCTGATATCTCAAAGTGCTGTACAGAAACCCAGCCTAAAACCCCAAACAGCAAGCAATGCATGTGAAAGAAGCACGGTGGCTAGGAAAAACTCCCTAGGAAAAACTCCCTAGAAAGGCCAAAAACCTAGGAAGAAACCTAGAGAGGAACCAGGCTATATTAACTGAGACCCAACCTCCCTGTGAATGTTCAAAACATGTTGTTATAGTATACCACGCATAAACATGAATGTGGTTAGCTTTTAAAATCACTGACGTACTAGAATTAAAGGCATTTTCGCTCAATTAATGTCATTGTCAACCAATTTCACACTATTATTCCTCCATTTTGGGCATGCCTTAAATTGTTCCCTAAAGGTCACAACAAGAAGCCATGGCGTCAGGCTCTTATGTCATAGTGCCAGTATACACAGTGTGCTTCCAGAGCTGTTGGAGTTGTTAGTTACTGATAAAGACAGATGGACTGCAGTACAGAGGATGTGGCCTATCTGGACACACTACATGTTCATCATACTGGACATTCCTCTGAGCTTACTACAGGTTTTCCCTATTGTCAATGTGAATCAGAGTGTGATTACATACTGTTGTAGTGTAAGCTACGGCTACAGTAGCAATCTTATTGGTTTCATGATGTCATACAATCACTCTTCATTTTCATATAATCATCTGGCTGTGGTTTATGAATACAATACAGTATTCAGTTTGACACCTTGCAGTATAGGTATAATTTTTTATATTTCACGATAGGCCTATAAATATGTTGTAATGGGCCCCATACAAACTGATCATATAAAACTAAATGAGAAAGCTTACAATCATTGTTTTTAGACTTTTTCAAATGGTAATATATCGGAATTACTTAAAGGTCCAACGCAGATGTTTTCATCTGAATATCAGATCATTTATGGGTAACAATTAAGTACCTAACTGTGAGTGTTTTCAATTAAAATGGTCAAAAATAAACAAAAATAGCTTCTTAGCAAAGAGCAATTTTTGAGCAAGAATTGTTCTAGAATTGTCTGGGAGTGGTCTGTGTGGGGAGGGGAAAACTGAAAACTACAGTAGCTGTTATTGGCAGAGAGGTTTGGAGCTCCTACTTATTGGTCAATTAACTAATTTACCACCTAGTGACAAATCTCCATCAAACCAAAACAGGTTGACATTTCAGGTGGTCTTTTCAAACAGCTCCTACACTAAAAGGGCATTATCATTATTTTCACAATTGCACAAAATCACGTTTTTAACTGCACTGGGCCTTTAGTGATGGTGATCTGTTTTTAATACATCTTTATTTACCCTCATCACAGAGCTACCAGACATGAATTTTAGACTGGTTTCATCACATCACAATGTGTGTAAAATGTGTTTCACCCACCTTACACACGACATGGTGTGTGTGTAAGAACTCTACACACCTTGACTGAGTCTATTTTTAGAATGCTAAAGCTGTAAAAGTTTCCATTTATTCCCCCTGTGCTGTGTGTCACCTGGCTGTCAGCAGAACAACAGGAAGTAATGGGGAATTGAAAGAGTGGTAGAATCGAATACTGAGGCCCTCCTCCTAGTGGACACTCTGTGCCAATGCAGCTCATGAACTGTTGCGGCATCTTCTGTTATCGCTACTACAGCCAACCTGGACACAGAGTAATCAGCAGTTCTTGGTGTTGTGTCCCTTGATGTTTTACTGTTGGATCAGTATGTTTTTGTCAAGATGTTATGCCCTTTTCTACGATGTAATGTACCTTTTATGAGCATTTGTTGTAAGAGAAAGGAAAATATGAAAAGGCCAGAAGTGAAAATTGCCCTCTCTGGAGCTGTGAAATGCTGCCTGGGAAGAACAGATGACAGTACAGTATTACATCAAACACATTTTATGTTCTGACTAACTAACGCCCCGTACTTGTTTCTCTTCTCCTCCCTGTAGTAAACGAGATCATAAGGAAGGATCTGACCGGAGTGCAGGCCAGAGGTCAGACATAGACGACAGCAAACAGGAAGTGGACAGCTGCAGCTCGCTCTGCGTCGCCACGGGAACTTATTCTTCTTCCCTGTGTGCCCAACTGTCCATCTCCATAACAACTATCAGCTACCAGCATTTTGGTTGTTCAGTCCTTTTCCTTCAAATAACTGTTTCTCAGCTAAAAATTCAGTGCCTTTTACCCAATGCCAAAGAACGTTCTACCAAAGAAAATCTTAATTTTTAGGGTCATCGTAAACTAGATTGTGCCTTGTTTTTTTTTGTATATTGTAGAAGAGAGGGTGAAAATTCATGAGCAAGTCACAATCATGGCAGTAGCTGTGGCAATACTCGGTGTTAAAACCTTATTCAAACCTTTCAAGGAACTTTCACCCTCTAACCCATCTTGTTGACACTTCTACTAAAGACACCATGCATAAAATATGCCAACATGTCAGCATTGCACTGTGATATGTGTATTGTGTTATGAAATGTAATGACCGAAATTCTTCTTGAGCTTACTTTGATCATCTCATCTTTCTACTCTAAAGGAGACACACACTGCCATCCTAATAACCCCAAAACATTTGATAGAAGGTTCATCTCCCCATATACTTGCTTTTCAAAGTTATATGCACTGTTTAGTAGGGAAATCGTTGTGTGTGTGTATTCTTACATGGTGTGTTGTCTTTATTTCAATGTTTAATGTTTTTTTCCTCATTATGTTTGAGTCATGTGATGAACTTAATGTAACTAAAATGTATATTACAGTATAAGCAGTTGATTTGTGAAAGAGGCCTTATCTGGGCCAGTGTTTTTAATACAGGTTATTATTTTGAACTGCTTAGAGAAAAAGTATTGTACATTTCTCTATGAATTATTGAATATTGAATTAGCCTCAAAAGGCTTATATTCAAATAGTTACATGCGAATCCTTACACAGGAAAGAATTAGTGGGAAATGTAATAGCGTATTGTTCCCAGTTACAAAATTAGCAGGTTATAAAGATGTCTAAGCAGGATAGTTTTTGAGTGTATGCCTACAATACATTTGACTACAATAGTCTTTCAGTGCCTTCAGAAAGAATTCATAACCCTTGACTTATTCCATAATATGTTGTTACGTTACAGCCGGAATTCAAAATGGATTAAAAAAAAGATCTCACCCATCTACACACAATACTCCATAATGACAAAGTGAAAACATGTTATTAGAAATATTTGCAAATGTATTGAAAATTAAATGCAGAAATACTTGATTGACAAGTATTCACACCCCCAAGTCAATACTTTGTAGAGGCACCTTTGGCAGCGATTACAGCTGTGAATCTTTCTGGGTAAGTCTTTCACACCTGGATTGTGCAACATTTGCCTGCTGAAAGGTGAATTCATCTTCCACTGTCTGGTGGAAAGCAGTCTGAACCAGGTTTTCCTCTAGGATTTTGCATGTGCTTAGCTCCATTCCCTTCATTTTTTATCCTGAAAAACTCCCCAGTCCTTAACGATTACAAGCATACCCATAACATAATGCAGCCACCACTATGCTTGAAAATATGGAGAATGGTGCTCAGTAATGTGTTGTATTGGATTTGCACCAAACATAACACTTTGTATTCAGGACAAAAAGTGAATTGTTTTGCCACATTTGTTGCAGTATTACTTTAGTGCCGTGTTGCAAACAGGATGCATGTTTTGGAATATTTTTTATTCTGCACAGGCTTCCTTCTTTTCACTCTGTCAATTAGGTTAGTATTGTGGAGTAACTACAATGTTGTTGATTTCTCCTCAGTTTTCTCCTATCACAGCTGTTTTAAAGTCACCATTGGCCTCATGGTGAAATCCCTGAGTGGTTTCCTTCCTCTCCGAGCAACTGAGTCAGGAAGGACTCCTATCTTTGTGGTGACTGGGTGTATTGATACACCATCCAAAGTGTAATTAATAACTTCACCATTCTCAAAGGGTTATGTAATGTCTGCTTTTCAAATGTTTACCCCTCTACCAATAGCTGCCCTTCTTTGCGAAAACCTCCCAGGCCCTTGTGGTTGAATCTGTGTTGAAAAAACTGCTTGACTGAGGGACCTTACAGATAATTGTGTGTGTGAGGTAGCCATTCAAAAATCATGTTAAACATTATTATTGCACACAGAGTGAGTCCATGCAACTTATTATGTGACTTGTTAAGCACATTTTTACTTTTGAACGTATTTAGGCTTGCCAATACAAAGGGGTTTAATACTTATTGACTCAAGACATTTCAGCTTTTCATATTTTATTAATTTGTAAAAAAAAAATATCTAAAAACATAATTCCACTTTGACATAATGGGTTATTGTGTGTAGGCCAGTAACACAAAATCTAAATTTAATACATTTTAAATTTGGGCTTTAACACAACAAAATGTGGAAAAGGGGTGTGAATACTTTCTGAAGACACTATATGCTTGCTCATTTTTTACATTTTTATTTTTTAATTTAACTTTTATTTATCTAGGCAAGTCAGTTAAGAACAAATTCTTATTTACAATGACGGCCTACCCCAGCCGAACCCGGACGACTCTGGGCCAATTGTGCGCCGCCCTATGGAACTCCCAGTCACGGATGGTTGTGATACAGCCTCATGAGTGCCCAACTTATTAGGCAAAATATTTGGCATTTTTAGTTCATACAGAGAGAAAAATGCACATAATATGTGTAAAACATATATTATAGCCTACCTATTTCTGTTTCTATAGTTTTTTTGTGTCATTTTTTTTCTTCCCGCAATGACAATACGATATATGTAGTGCTTATTATTGTCTGCATATACAATAACATCCCAAGTATTCATACCTGTACTGTACATACTGTGCCTTACATTTCCAAGATAATCCCACATTTCCAAGATGAGCTGTGATTTCTTTGTTCAGTGTCATTGTCATTATACATGTATTTTGATGTACAATCAAACATGAAATCAATAGGATTTCCTGCATGTACAGTCAGGTCCATAATTATTGACCTTGATGATAAAGCTGACCAAAAAGACGTTATAAAATAAATAATACAAATACTGAGCTATATTGTATGCAAACAAAATTTGGAAATTATATTATTTTATAATAAGACAATTGCTCAGAGAAAGAGATTTTGTTTAACAAGTAATAATAAAAAATAGTAAAAAGACGGGTCAAAATTATTGTTTTCAATACTCTAGCACACTCCCCTTGGGAGCATAATGACAGAGTATTTTTCAAAAATGTTTTAAGAGATTGGAGAACATGTTGGGAGGGATCTTAGACCATTCCTCCATATATAATCTTTTCAGATCTTTGACATGCTTTGTTTGCTCTTATGGACTGCCCTCTTCAATTCAAACCACAGATTTTCAATTGGGTTCAAGTCTGGACTGAAGTTTGATAAACGACATTGGCACTTGGATTGGAACTGGTGCTATGGTCAGAAGACAGGAAATAGAGCTATTTGGACACAGACATCAGTGGTGGGTTTAGCGTTGAAAAACAGCAACATATGCAGAAAAGTACCTCATATCTACTGTAAAATCAGGTGGTGGATCTTCGATGTTATAGGGATGTTTTGCTTCCACTGGTCCTGGGGACCTTGTTTAAGTTCAACAGCATCATGAACTTTACCAAGTACCAGGACATTTTAGCCAAAAAAAACCTGGTTGCCTCTGATTGGAGGCTGAAACTTGACCACAAGTAGATCCTCCAGCAAGACTTTAATGCCAAGCACTAACAAAATCCACAAAGAAATGGTTAATTGACCACAAAATCTACGGACATGAACCCAATTGAAAACCTATTGTTTTAATTGAAGAGGCCAGTCCAGATTAAATATATATTCTGTATTGAAGAATGGTCTAAGATCCCTCCAAACGTGTTCTCCAATCATCATTTCTTTCAGAAAAACGCTCAGTGTTGTTTATCTTCACAAGGGGAGGGTGCTAGAGTATTGAAAACAGAGGTGCCAATCATTTTGACTCCAATCTTATTGCACATTTTATTTAATATTTAATAAAATATATTTCTCTGAGAAATTCTTTTGGTTATAAAATAATATAATTTCCCATTTTTTTGGCATACAATATAGCTCAATATTTATATGATTTATTTTATACAGTCTTTTTTGCACATCTTTATCAAGGGTGCCAATAATTATGGACCTGACTGTATATACTAGCATTTTCCCAAGTGCTCAAAGTGCTTTTATATTGTGTAAAGGGGGATTGCTTACATTGGTGCAGAAAGGGACTTTTGTTACGTATCCAATACAATATGTTAACATTTTTAAGAAGATTCCAAAGAAAATATACTTTACTTAGATTATATAGTTTAAAAAGTATAAACCTGAACAGTGTCCAGTCATTCATGCCATTGCTGTTTGTACTGAGATTTAAAAGTTAATGATCCAGAGACTGAATCTGCCTGTACGAGCCATTCTCTCAATGTACAGCATACAGTATGTTTGAAATATCCTGAATGTATACTTTATGAAATAGTTTTCCCCTTTATATGTAAATATTTAATTGTTAAGCCTGTTTTTTAATTTCAAAGTTATAGAGTATGGTAGAAAATATGTTTTATGAACTGCATCAGTTGTTTTCTTGCTTCTTCTTTTGTTTTGTTAATCCAGTGTCTTAGTAATATACAAAAAGCCATATACAGTGCCTTGCAAAAGTATTCATCCTCCTTGGCGTTTTTCCTATTTTGTTGCATTACAACCTGTAATTTAAATTGATGTTTATTTGGATTTCGTGTAATAGACATACACAAAATAGTCCAAATTGGTGAAGGGAAATGAAAAAAATAACTTGTTTCAAAAAATTCCAAAAAATTCCAAACGGATGAGTGGTGTGTGCATATGTATTCCCCCCTTTGCTATGAAGCCCCTAAATAAGATATGGTGCAACCAATTACCTTCAGAAGTCACATAATTAGTTAAATAAAGTCCACCTGTGTGCAATCTGTGTCACATGATCTGTCACATGATCTCAGTATATATACACCTGTTCTGAAAGGCCCCAGAGTCTGCAACACCATTAAGCAAGGGGCACCACCAAGCAAGCAGCACCATGAAGACCAAGGAGCTCTCCAAACAGGTCAGGGACAAAGTTGTGGAGAAGTACAGATCAGGGTTGGGTTATAAAAAAATATCTGAAACTTTGAACATTCCACGGAGCACCATTATATCCATTATTAAAAAATGGAAAGAATATGGCACCACAACAAACGTGCCAAGAGAGGACCGCCCACCAAAACTCACGGACCAGGCAAGGAGGGCATTAATCAGAGAGGCAACAAACAGACCAAAGATAACCCTGAAGGAGCTGCAAAGCTCCACAGAGGAGATTGGAGTATCTATCCATAGGACCACTTTAAGCCGTACACTCCACAGAGCTGGGCTTTACGGAAAAGTGGCCAGAAAAAAGCCATTGCTTAAAGAAAAAAATAAGCAAACATGTTTGGTGTTCGCCAAAAGGCATGTGGGAGACTCCCCAAAAATATGGGAGAAGATACTCTGGTCAGATGAGACTAAAATTCAGCTTTTTGGCTATCAAGGAAAACGCTATGTCTGGCACAAACCCAACACCTCTCATCACCCTAAGATAACCATCCCCACAGTGAAGCGTGGTGGTGGCAGCATCATGCTGTCGGGATGATTTCCATCTGCAGGGACTGGGAAACGGGTGAGAATTGAAGGAATGATGGATGGAGCTAAATACAGAGAAATCTGTTTCAGTCTTCCAGAGATTTGAGCCTGGGACGGAGGTTCACCTTCCAGCAGGACAATGACCTTAAGCATACTGCTAAAGCAACATTCGAGTGGTTTAAGGGGAAACATTTAAATGTCTTGGAAGGGCCTAGTCAAAGCCCAGACTTCAATCCAATTGAGAATATGTGGTATGACCTAAAGATTGTTGTACATCAATGGAACCCATCCAACTTGAAGGAGCTGAAGCAGTTTTGCCTTGAAGAATGGGCAAAAATACCAGTGGCTAGATGTGCCAAGTTTATAGAGACATACCCCAAGAGACTTGCAGCTGTAATTGCTGCAAAGGTGGCTCTACAAATAAAATAGTTATGCACGCTGAAGTTTTCTGTTTTTTTGTCTTATTTCTTTGTTTGTTTCACAATAAAAAATATTTTGCATCTTCAAAGTGGTAGGCATGTTGTGTAAATCAAATGATTCAAACCCCAAAAAATCTATTTTAATTCCAGTTTGTAAGGAAACAAAATAGGAGAAATGCCAAGGGGGTGAATACTTTCGCAAGCCACTGTATAGTTGTCTTAATGTGGTATTATAGTCTGTCTATATTAATATAAGTGATGTTGAAATTAAGTTTGCATTTGAGAAACAGGTTATATTTATGTTTCAGATGTTTTACACAGTTTTTAACAAATCTCTGCATCTGGTGAGTGCAGGCAATCATTTCCCCCATAGTCTTAATTTTGCTTAATAATCAATATTTTACATTTTCTGTTCTATATCTGATGTATGTATGTTCCTTAAAACCCTGTCATTTTCATATCTATTTTTCCAGAAGCAAAATGTTGTATTTTTAAAATATCAATAAAACATAAACAAATAAAACTACTGTTCTTGTCATTTTTGTGTAAGGCTTTTCTGCAGTTAATTTGACATGTACGTTTTAGTACTTCCAAGTTATCCTTATCCTAAAGTTTATTGATGATTTTCCTTATTTTTGCTACCTCCATTGGTTGTTGGCAAGGTAATACTGTCACTGATGTCTGTCTTTAGACTGTTTGTGTTTTTTGTGAGGGAGAACCTGTCACTGACTCATGCTACATAACCCCATACTTCTCCCCCTGCCTGGCACATCAATGGGGTGACCGTTTCTGTTATCCTCTCCTCATGTTCATTTTTACCACAGCTTCATCTATTATATACATACTCAGTGACACCACACACACACACACATACACACACTCCCACTTACAACCCCACAACCCCACCACTCCTTCAAACAAATAACAACAAGGGAGTTGACTAGCCATGTTGCCAGGAGACAGCATGTTTGGAGCCTAATTCTGGTGGCTGGAGCACTGAAGGACTCTGTGAATGAACCCTGTGTTCAGGAAGTCTCTGCCTATGACCTCATAGCATGGGTGAAAAAACACAGCACGTGGGCTAGATGGAACGCTAGACAAGCGTTTTTCACCCCACTCTTAGAGATATGCTGTGGCCCATGACTCATGTGCCCTTTCTCTCCAAATGAGGTACTAATGAGGTCAGTCTGCTGTAGTACTGATTGACTGTGTGAGATTGACCCAGAACAAAAAAACAAGCCTTAATGCGAATGGAATTTCATTCATTACACTCTGATGTCATTACTAGACTCAGTAGACTGTATTGAGTTAGCCTTAGTTATGCCAAATTGATAATACACAAACAGTTCAAATCAAATAGAAAAATCTGTCCCTGATTGGAACCAAAGGTTCTTGAGAGTGATGCCATAGGGGAACCATTTAAGGTTCTCTGAAGAACCAAACATGGGATGGTTCTTTGAAGAACCGTACAAAAATCCAAAACCAGAAATGTTTCAGCCCTCCAGGAGCGTAATTGAATAGCCCTGCTGTAGTGTTTCAAGCCTTATTTGCATATTTTCCAGGGTGCCTTTCAAGTTAATTTTAGAGTTACCAGCACCACCCGTGTCTGTGTTTACTTGTGACAGAGACATGGTTGTTACATTCATTCATTTCCAGTCCTTTGCAGGGCCTAGTTTTACTCTAATACAGTGGCCTGAAACTCATAGTTTACAGGCCACATCAGCCCTGTAAGTCACATTATGCTGGTTTGCAAGGTGATGTGTAATTCCTATTGGAATCTAGCCAGAGTCAGGATATCTAACATATTGAATTTTTATTGACCTGCAACCTGCATTCAGAGTGACTGCTAGGGTTGAGAAGACTAAGTTATGAGTGTAACGAACGTCGTTGTAATGATGGTCGGACCAAGATACAGCGTGGGGTAGGTTAATCATTTTTTATTTATGATAACCGGCAACAAAAAAATATAGAGTAACCAACGAAACGTACAGCTTTGTAGGGCTAAAAGCTACAATTCAAAATCACAAGATCCCACCAACAACAGGTGGGAAAAGGCTGCCTAAATATGATCCCCAATCAGAGACAACGATAGATAGCTGCCTCTGATTGGGAACCATACCAGGCCAACATAGAAATACAAAAAACTAGAGTACCCACCCTAGTCAAACCCTGACCGAAACAAAATAGAGAATAAAAAGGCTCTAAGGTCAGGGCGTGACAGTACCCAAAGGTGCGGACTCCGGCCGCAAAACCTGACTCTATGGGGGAGGGTCCGGGTGGGCATCTAGCCTCGGTGGCGGCTCCGGTTCGGGACGTAGACCCCGCTCCGCTTGCGGATCCCTCCGCTTCCGTGGAACCGGACCATGGACCATCGCCGGAGGCTCCGGATCGTCTCTAGAGGCTCCGGGCCATGGATCATCACTGGAGGCTCCGGGCCATGGATCATCACTGGAGGCTCCGGGCCATGGATCCTCACTGGAGGCTCCGGGCCATGGATCATCACTGGAGGCTCCGGCCAATGGATCATCACTGGAGGCTTCGGGCCATGGATCATCACTGCAGGCTCCGGGCCATGGATCATCACTGGAGGCTCCGGGCCATGGATCGTCACTGGAGGCTCCGGGCTATGGATCGTCACTGGAGGCTCCAGGCCATGGATCGTCACTGGAGGCTCCGGGCCATGGATCATCACTGGAGGCTTCGGGCCATGGATCATCACTGAAGGCTTCGGGCCATGGATCATCAATGGAGGCTCTGGACCGCAGACTGTCGCTGGAGGCTCTGGACTGCAGACCGTCGCTGGAGGCTCTGGACAGGGAACCCTCGCTGAAGGCTCTGGACTGGGAAGCCTCGCAGGAGGCTCTGGACTAGAAACCCTCGCAGGATGCTCTGGACTGGGAACCCTCGCAGGAGGCTCTGGACTGCAGACTGTCGCTGGAGGCTCTGGACTGCAGACTGTCACTGGAGGCTCTGGACCGCAGACCGTCGCTGGAGGCTCTGGACTGCAGACCGTCGCTGGAGGCCTGGTGCGTGGAGCTGGCACAGGACATACCGGGCTATGTCTCTGATTGGGGATCATATTTAGGCAGCCTTTTCCCACCTGTTGTTGCCTCTGATTGGGAACCATACCAGGCCAACATAGAAATACAAAAAACTAGAGTACCCACCCTAGTCACACCCTGACCTAACCAAAATAGAGAATTAAAAAGGCTCTCTAAGGTCAGGGTGTGACAATGAGACTACATTAAACATCTAAACTCGAACAACCATTTCAGTAATGGATGCCATAAGTCCAAGTAACAGATTGGAATAGTTTAGAAAAATGTATGTAATTTATATTAGAGTAGCATAAGATGAATTAATCAATCAATGTACATGCAAAAACATAGATATTTTGATTTAACCAGGCAAGTCAGTTAAGAAAAAATTCTTATTTATAATGACGGCCTAGGAACAGTGGGTTAACTGCCTTGTTCAGGGGCAGAATGACAGATTTTTACCTTGTCAGCTCTGGGACTCGATCTAGCAACTTCTGTTACCAGCCCAATGCTCAAACCACTAGGCTACCTGTCACCCCATATTGAAACAATTTAAAAAATCGACCTGCAATAGAGAGCATGCTAGGAAATCTGATAATAATGGGCATGGTTTTGGTTAAACTCTGAATATTAACACCAACACTTTGGTTATTTTACACCACTCTTTACAGTGTTAATTTAACTCTTGAATCAACACTAGAAATGTTAAACTGAAAAATCAACACTAGTTAACACTGGCCGATTTGCTGTGTGCTATGAAAGGGACACATCTGGAGACTTTCATACATTTCAAGAACCTTTTAGTATTCTGAAGAACCATAAATGCCACACCATGAACCCCACAGTAAACTCAAAGGTTCTTTATCGGGTATGAGTTTTCCAAGTAACCTTAAGAGCTAAGAAACAACCATTTAAGAACCTTCATTTTTTGTGGTGTAAAGTAAATCTAGTTTAAATTTAAGTAATTAAGATAACTAATGTGAAACAGACATTTATATGATTGTCAATGGCCATCAATAGTACCTTTTCTATGCTTATCGGAGCATGCGACTGGTCAGGTGTGTTACTACTCAGAGGCCAGAATTTCCTTCTATAAAAATGTCAGGGCCCTTGACCAACAGCGATGGCCTGTTGGTGTTGAATAATGTTGGAATTGTCCAGTAGCAGACACACTTCTCAAAGACCTGCATGGTGTTCTCACTCATAGATGTTAGTCAGTTTCCTGCAGGGCTTACGGGCATAGGTAACACACGTAGGTAAGATGTGTACAAACACAACATTAAACTGTGGAGAAGTAAGTTAGCCTCCATATCTGATTTAATTGACATAGGCTTATGTAGAAATACATAAATTATCCCTTTTACATTTGCCTATATTGTTATGTCAAAGTGTCATGCATTTTCATTAATTATTTACTTACATTTTAATATGGGATCGTCTGCTGTCAGGTCTCCATGGCAGCCCATCAACGAACATCCCATGAGAGTTTACCAATGGGATGTCAAAGCATGTTTAATTAAAAAAACGTTATTAACTCTCAAACTACCGACTGGGGTAGAGGCATATTTTTTATCATAGTTCAAAGGTGGCTTATTCAATTCTTAAAAATGTTCATGACTGTCAATCAACCTCTTCAATCTAAATAATTGTTTAGTGTTATACTATAGAGTGATTTCAGTGCCAACAGAAGCTGAATTTGAATAAAACATTTTTTTATTTGTATTAAGATGTTGAATTTAAATTCAATATTATTGAATTTGTAATACACAAATTGAATCATTGAAATCATACATTTAACTTATATTTCATCATTTAAAACTTAATTGAATTAATACTGCATTCAGTTTTAATATTCAAATTCAATATCTATATATATTTTATTTCAATATGGTAGATATTGGATTCATTGTCTGTGTATCAAGTTTACAAACTAGCATTTCAAGTTCACCAAAGTTCACATATATTCAACTTCTCAGATTCAGTTCTCTAAATTCACATTCAAAACCAGAGACAACATCCTGGTACTTTTTGAATAAGGAATGGTAGAAAAGTACAGATAGAATCAAACGCTCTCTTTCTTAAATAGTTTTCTGGCAGTTTCTGAAGCCAGTGTGGCATATTTAATTGATTTTCTTCCTATGAATTTGGCTCTGGTGTTTGAACCATTTGGGCTACAAGCTATTATTACCCCATTCCTGAAAGCTTGGATTCTCTGGAACATGGGTGTTCCCTTCTGAGGCCTACTGCACAACAACAATACTTTCTGTGGCAAACAGAAGCAGAAGGATCTGTGCACCCCATTTAATGAGAGTGCAACAGAGGTGGTTTGGTGATCCATGCATGTGAGGAGCAACCTTGCCTGAGACCTGAAGACGTGTTAGTTTGACTCATGGGGTTCTTACCCAGGTCTGCTATGCGCCAGACAATGTAGAGACCTGAAAAATTACATTGTCTGGGTAAGAGTATGAGGTCAAAGGAGGCTGAAATGTAACTGACGTCCACACTTTTTTTAATCCTTTTTTTGTGGTATCTAATTGGTAGTAACAGTCTTGTCCCATCGCTGCAACTCCCATACGGACTCGGCGAAGGTCGAGAGCCGTGCGTCCTCCAAAACACAACCCAGCCAAGCCACACTGCCCACTTAACCCGGAAGCCAGCCGCACAAATGTGTCGGAGGAAACCTGGTGACCATGTCAGCGTGCATTGCACCCGGTCCACCACAGGAGTCACTAGTGCACAATGGGACAGGAACATCCCTGCCAGCCAAACCCTCCCCTAACCCAGACGACGCTGGGCCAATTGTGTGCCGCCCAATTGGTCTCCCGGTCGCAGCGACAGAGTCTGGCCTCGACCTAGGACCTCTAGTGGCCTTAGACCACTGCGCCACTCAGGAGGCCCGAGGTCCACACTCTTCTGATGAGTAACCTTGCTGGAGACTTAAAGACTTGGGTTAGCTTCCTGAAAATTCCCTACTAATGTGTCCTGCGTGTCCTGTGAGCATCATAGAGGGGGGAACAGAAGGCATGACCATGTTCCAGCATTCAGGAATGGGGTCATAATAGCTTATAACCCAAAGACTGAAACTTGGCCGCAAGTGGATCTTCCAGCAAGACAATAACCCCAAACACACATCAAAATCTACAAAGAAATTGTAAATTGGCCACAAAATCAACATTTTGCAATGACCATCTCAGTCTACGGACTTGAAACCCATTGAAAACCTGTGGTTTAAATTGAAGCGGACAGTCCATAAGCACAGATGAAGGATATCAAGGATCTGGAATGATTATGTATGGAGAAATGGTCTTTAAGACCCCTCCCAATGTGTTCTCCAACTCATTTTAGAAGTATATTTAGTGCTGTTTTTTTTTTTTACCTGTCAATAATTGTGGGAAAAATATGACTTCTTAAACAAAATCTCTTTCTCTGAAAAATTGTATTAGTATAAAAAATTATAATTTCCCCATTTCATTTAGCATACAATATAGCTCAGTATTGAAATATTTATTTTGTACAGTCATTTTTGCTTATTTTTATCAAGGGTGTCAATAAATTTGGAACCCACTGTATATGCCAAGTTGCAGTCAAAACAGCTCATAAAAGTCTGTCATTGGTATGAATACTTGGTAAAACTGTAGTACATAAACCAGCTACCCTCTGAATGTACACATGGTGCTGTATTGTTGTGTATTATCAGAAAAATTCTACTGAAAATGTTATATACTGTAACTTAAAGGATTTGGGTATGCTTTTTTAGGCATGCTGTCCTCCCACTGAGCACAGACGTCAGTTCAACATCTAGTTAAAATATACATTTGGTTGAGTTGTCAACTTACGGGAATTCAACGTGAAATCAACAAAAAATGTCACCATTCCATTGGATTTAGGTTAGAAGTCGGGTGAAAAAAGACTAAATACCCTTACGTTGATTACTTTTTGCAAATCCAATCAGTTTTCCACATTGATTCAACATCATCAAATATATTTTTTGGGTTGAAATGATGTGGAAACAATGTTGATTCAACCAGTTTTAGCCCAGTGGGATAGCCCCTACAGTACTACTCCCATTGTTTCACTAACAGTGATGCTAATGCTGGCTGTGGGAAAGTAAATAAAGATAACTCAGTTTCACTTTTTGAAGTGAATTGAATCACTTTTTGTCAATGAAATTAAGTATATTTCAAATTCTGGTTTACTGCCCCTTTAAATGGCAGTTGTTTTACCATATACATATGACAACATTTTTCATTTCTTCAAAATTCTGAAAACTAAATGATACTCTAATCAAATGATAGTAAATGAGCTTTTAATACTAATGTTTATTGTACATTTGAGAAAACAAATGCACATTATATAAAATAAAATGAACATTTTCGATTTTGGTATTTTTTTCCCAGATACCATTAATTACATGTCTAATGATGTTCTGATAAGAAATAAGTTGATATTTTGCTCTGATTGTTGCTTTTTCCAATAGTTGGTAATCAATGTACAGTACGGACACACCTAGTCATTCAAATAACACATATGGCAATAGAGTGCAAAGCTGTCATCAAGGCAAAGGGTGGCAACTTCCAAGAATATCAAACATAAAATGTATTTTTATTTGTTTAACACTTTTTTGGTTACTACATGATTCCATATGTGCTATTTCACAGTTTTGGTGTCTTCACTATTATTCTACAATGTACAAAATAGTCCAAATAAAGAAAAACCCTTGAATGAGTCGGTGTGTCCAAACTTTTGACTGGTACTGTATGTAAAATACGTTGGTAGCTTGAGGGTTAAGAAGACTTCTAACATTCATCATGTAGAATATTGCTTCAATGGAACCTTCAAATGCAGATTATGACTTTTCTACAAATAGCCTCTGAAACTGTCCATAAATCTAGATAAAAAGTGAGAGTACATTTTTGTTTTTCACTGACAGACTAGTCAAATGCAATTCCAAAGGGAGTGGTGTGGCGTGATTGTACCTTGTGTTACAGCGACTACTAGTGTAGAATACAAGGAGGAGCAAAAAGGAACCATATACGGAACATGCTCAGTTGAGGGTAATGTGAACTTGTGCAACATAGCTATTAGCACAGAGGCCATTCACTTCTATGGAATAAGCATAGTAAAAGGATTGCCAGGTGACATTATTTGTGTCATGTCTCAGTGTAATATTCTCTTGTCTTTTTTTGGTCTTTGATTGCATATGCCAGCACTTCTATCGGTCTGAATTGAATTCTGCAATTTGCAAAATGCAATTAGCGTGAACATTTTGACAACAGAAAGGATGAAGATTGTATGAGAACATACAATTCCACTGTATAATCTGTCAGTCAAAATAAGTAGGCCTATTCAAACACAACAATCCTTCAGAGTACTGTACTGTATGTGCAATCTCCACATACAGAAATTAACACACGGGAAGAGTAGCCTAGGCCTAACTACAATGCACAATGCCACACAATTTATCCCATGTGCTATTCCATTTGTCTATCTACAGTATGGCCACAGTTTACGGCTGTACCAGGTATGTATGCTGTTAGAATGGTTAATTATTATTACCATTCAGTCTCATTCCCTCATTACCGCAGATGGAACAATAGTCCTACCACTGTAAATATGCCTGCCGCCCACCTAGCTTCAATTGGAGATAGGTCATCTATATATTGTAGTCCCCTGCTCCTGTTGTAGTTAAGAGTTCCATGTTTTACATAATGCTTATAGTGCTGCTGCAGTCTACTTTTCTGCCACTTGAATGGCTTAGGAGCACAGTTAGACTGGAACTTTCTGTCTTGTTTAGTGTGGGAAATGCTGCTATAACAATTGAATTTCAATGTTGTGTTATGCTTCTCAGATCTCAGAAGCTACAGTTTTCAAGGGTCCTTTCCCTGCAGCATATGACTATGTAGTTGTATGTACAATACAATATTTCCAGCAGATTAAGACCAGCAGATTGAGATCCATTGCCAATGAGAATAAACTGAGCATTTTGTTCATGACAAAGGTGTCATCATTTTGCCAGCTACATCATACACCAGAGATGGATTCTCCTGCACAATGTCTCACAGCACGGCTCTGCCTTGAGATAATGAGTCTTTTGGCCTTTTGTGAGTTTAAGGGATGACCTTTTAGCTCGCTGGTGCAATATATAGCCCTTTAAACTATAATAACATGATTCTCCCAGTACCATAGGTCCCTCAACTAAGATCAGTAGTATTCATGCTATACTGCTTGAGTATCAGTCTAACACTCCTTGGGTTCCACTGTTTGTTGTGGACATGTTGCTCTGCAGTAAAACACACTGTTGCATGTCAGCTCTCTAGTTCCTCAGTCCTTTTGGAATTTGTAGTAGGGTCCACTGGTCTGTGTCCAGTGGGATGACACAAATAATGTTTTCACTGTGGGAGGGTGACACTGTGGAAGGAGCAGATCTCCACGTCACTTGGTAGGAGCGGCCTGCCAGGTAGGATGCAGTCCAAGAGGATGCAGTCCTGATGGTTCACGGTGTTGAATGCAGCGGATAGATCTAGGAGGATGAGAACAAAGGAGAGAGAGTCAGCTTTGGCAGTGCTGAGAGCCTCCATGACACAGGAGAGCAGTCTCAGTTGAATGACCCGTCTTGAAGCCTGACTGGTTAGGGTCAAGAAGATCGTTCTGAGAGAGATAACAAGAGAGTTGATCAGAGACAGCATGCTCAATTGTTTTGGAAAGAAAAGAAAGAAGGGTCTATCGTACAGGTCTATCGTTTTTGACGTCAGATGAGTCGAGTGTTGGTTTCTTGAAGAATGGAGCGACTCTGGACATTTTGAAGTCAGAGGAGACACAGTCAGTGGTCAGGGTTGAGTTGTGACTGTTGGCTTTTAACCAGAGAAGATGACCTATATGGTTTCTAACGGAGCTGAAGAGAGGGATGAGAATGCAAGAAAGGAAGAGAAAGCACAGCTAGCTTTTACTACTCAGTGCAAACAAAAGCCTGATGCATTATTCCTCTGCTGGCTGCTAGCTAATGATTGGTATCAAATCAAATCAAATGTTATTAGTCACATGCGCTGAATACAACAGGTGTAGACCTTACAGTGAAATACTTACTTACAAGCCCCTAACCAACAACGCAGTTTAAAAAATACAAATAAGAATAAGAAATAAAAGTAGTTAAAGAGCAGCAGTAAAATAACAATAGCGAGACTATATACAGGAGGTACCGGTACAGAGTCAATGTGCGGGGGCACCGGTTAGTCGAGGTAATTCAGGTAATATGTACATGTAGGTAGCGTTATTAAAGTGACTATGCATAGATAATAACAGAGAGTACCAGCAGCGTAAAAGGGGGGGGGGGGGGGGGGCAATGCAAATAGTCTGGGTAGCCATTTGATTAGATGTTCAGGAGTCTCATGGCTTGGGGGTAGAAGCTGTTAAGAAGCCTCTTGGACCTAGACTTGGCGCTGAGGACCCACGCCAAATATCTGTGGCTACTTGAGTTTGTTGCTTTTTAAAAATATATTTTTAATTGATTACCAGATGCCATAGTGGCGGTGCAGGGGAAACGGAAGTGTGGTGAATGAATGTGTCTGTTTGCCAATAAGTTTTGTCATCCTCCTCCAAGTAGTGTACAGTAATTCTGGCATACACTGTAATAAGGAAAGTGGTGTCGGCATGAATACAGATGTAGGATCTTATTTGAGACAGATTCTTAAAGCAAGAAAATAATCCTGCATCAACAGGAAATGTGAATTATTATGTGCATTATAATTAATATACATTTTTGTAGGGGTTGATACATTTGTCATAATGGAAAATGAAGTCTGAAATTTCTAATTGGTAATTACAAACTTCAGAAGCCTTTTTGAACCTCAAGGAAATGTCTCCTGCAACTGGGTGATCAAATTAAGATCCTACATCTGTGACAGCCCAAAGTGCCCAGTATTACATTATATAAACTCTGCCACATCCTGATAGGCTCTCAGATTTCAGATGCACTCAGCCCTGTGGGAGGGAGAAGTCAGTTTGTCCAGGAAATGAAGGTGACAACAACAGAGACTGACTGTATCTTCTATTCCAGCCACGTGCTTCCCAGCTAACCGGTAATGATGGCCATTGTCTTCCGCCCACATACTTAGTCTTCTTCTCCTATCTGTGAAATCACCATGCAATGTAGTATATTGAACTCTATGCATTATTAAAATATACAATTTATATGCATACCCAGATGCTGTTAGCTGAACACCAAAAAGGAAGATTCATTAGTGGTTGATAGTGGATGGTTTGACAATTTGTCATTTTTCACTTGACTGATTCTGAACTAAATTAAATGTGTTGACAAATGTGTTATTGGCTGTCCAATTAGTGAGAGAAGCCCATTTACTCCTACGTAGACAACATTTCCATTTCCTTTGGTTTTCCTACTTTGGGGGTGCAATGCTCTGTGTATTCCTTGCCTGTTTAATTTAATTCATCAACCTGCAGAAAAGCTTATAAAGTTTATCTGCTCTACATTACACATTCTAAACTGTATAATATAGTCCACTGCTGTAAAGGAATACAAGGGTTAGAGTTGAACCAGGATGTGGACATGAAGCTTGGGTTATGGTTGGGTTTAGGTTTAGGGTTAGGGTTAGAGTTGAGGTTAGGGTTGAACCGGAATGTGAACTGGAAGTTAGGGTTAAGGTCACTAGCGTCCCACACCCCCTGCAGACCTTGCAATACGGGGGGGACCCACAAGCCTCTAGAGATCAGGCCCACCCCCAGATATCATATGAACACGTAATAAGCCAAGGCTAAATGTATAGAATTGCAGGTAATTAGCTTTAACCCCTTAGAGTCGATTGACACACTGGTGCATCAATCTAAGTTACAAAACAAAAAAATCCCCATCAAAATCCATAATTTTAAGCTAGAAATCGTATTTTTTTTGCATTGGATGCGTCTGAATCCACCGCATCTGCCAGTGTTGCACTTCCGCATCTGCGGTGAAAGGTGACAGAGCTAGAGCGTTGTTTGTCAGACCATGAGACATCCCAAAAGTAGGTCTTCTCACAAAAGAAGACAGATTTTTGACCTATAAACTATTATGACCACAGCTCTATGGAAAGAGGAGACTCCTTTTTGCTCTACAACCACCACAAGTGTCAGGAGACTTGTCTGAATTTGGTACCGTCGATGTGCCAACTGCTGTTTGGTAGCGTCCGAATGGTGGGCTACAAACTAATGGGACTCCACTGGGGAAAGGGAAGATTACCACGAGCACGATGGTGTTCTCTGTTTTTCTCTACGAGGTAACTAGTACCGGTTTAAAAAGCAAATGGAAGTGTGAAGGTAGTTTTGTGCCTAGCCCTAAATATGTGTAATATATATATATATATATATATATATATATATATATATATATATATATATATATATATATATACTGCTCAAAAAAATAAAGGGAACACTTAAACAACACAATGTAACTCCAAGTCAATCACACTTCTGTGAAATCAAACTGTCCACTTAGGAAGCAACACTGATTGACAATACATTTCACATGCTGTTGTGCAAATGGAATAGACAACAGGTGGAAATTATAGGCAATAAGCAAGACACCCCCAATAAAGGAGTGGTTCTGCAGGTGGAGACCACAGACCACTTCTCAGTTCCTATGCTTCCTGGCTGATGTTTTGGTCACTTTTGAATGCTGGCGGTGCTTTCACTCTAGTGGTAGCATGAGACGGAGTCTACAACCCACACAAGTGGCTCAGGTAGTGCAGCTCATCCAGGATGGCACATCAATGCGAGCTGTGGCAAGAAGGTTTGCTGTGTCTGTCAGCGTAGTGTCCAGAGCATGGAGGCGCTACCAGGAGACAGGCCAGTACATCAGGAGACGTGGAGGAGGCCGTAGGAGGGCAACAACCCAGCAGCAGGACCGCTACCTCCGCCTTTGTGCAAGGAGGAGCAGGAGGAGCACTGCCAGAGCCCTGCAAAATGACCTCCAGCAGGTCACAAATGTGCATGTGTCTGCTCAAACGGTCAGAAACAGACTCCATGAGGGTGGTATGAGGGCCCGACGTCCACAGGTGGTGGTTGTGCTTACAGCCCAACACCGTGCAGGACGTTTGGCATTTGCCAGAGAACACCAAGATTGGCAAATTCGCCACTGGCGCCCTGTGCTCTTCACAGATGAAAGCAGGTTCACACTGAGCACGTGACAGACGTGACAGAGTCTGGAGACGCCGTGGAGAACGTTCTGCTGCCTGCAACATCCTCCAGCATGACCGGTTTGGCGGTGGGTCAGTCATGGTGTGGGGTGGCATTTCTTTGGGGGGCCGCACAGCCCTCCATGTGCTCGCCAGAGGTAGCCTGACTGCCATTAGGTACCGAGATGAGATCCTCAGACCCCTTGTGAGACCATATGCTGGTGCGGTTGGCCCTGGGTTCCTCCTAATGCAAGACAATGCTAGACCTCATGTGGCTGGAGTGTGTCAGCAGTTCCTGCAAGAGGAAGGCATTGATGCTATGGACTGGCCTGCCCGTTCCCCAGACCTGAATCCAATTGAGCACATCTGGGACATCATGTCTCACTCCATCCACCAACGCCACGTTGCACCACAGACTGTCCAGGAGTTGGCGGATGCTTTAGTCCAGGTCTGGGAGGAGATCCCTCAGGAGACCATCCGCCACCTCATCAGGAGCATGCCCAGGCGTTGTAGGGAGGTCATACAGGCACGTGGAGGCCACACACACTACCGAGCCTCATTTTGACTTGTTTTAAGGACATTACATCAAAGTTGGATCAGCCTGTAGTGTGGTTTTCCACTTTAATTTTGAGTGTGACTCCAAATCCAGACCTCCATGGGTTGATAAATTGGATTTCCATTGATTATTTTTGTGTGATTTTGTTGTCAGCACATTCAACTATGTAAAGAAAAAAAGTATTTAATAAGATTATTTATTTCATTCAGATCTAGGATGTGTTGTTTAAGTGTTCCCTTTATTTTTTTGAGCAGTGTAGATATATATATATATATATATATATATATATATATATATATATATATATATATATATATACAGTACCAGTCAAAACTTTGGACACCGCTACTCATTCAAGGGTTACTCTTTATTTTTACTATTTTCTACATTGTAGAATAATAGTGAAGACATCAAAACTATGAAATAACACATATGGAATCATGTATTAACCAAAAAAGTGTTAAACAAATGCAAATATATTTTAGATTTTAGATTCTAGATTCCCTAAAAGTAGCCACCATTATTCTACAATGTAGAAAATAGTAAAAATATAGAAAAACCCTTGAATGAGTACTGTAGGTGTGTCCAAAAGTTTGACTGGTACTGCATTGAGAATCTATATTTTCTCTGATCCTGACTTTATTAAAAATAAAAACATACTTGTGCCTAGTTGAAAGGAGCCACACCAAAGGCCTCCTGTTTGGTTTCATCTTCCATGCCCAAAAAAATAAAATTTGCACTGTGAAAGACTGTGGCTGTTACTGATCGCGTGTGAATGTGCATGGTGTGAATAACCTTCCTCATGATGGGATATACAGTATATCAAGTTTTAATGATGGCCATGACTTCTGTTATTCCATCAACTACAGAAAATAGTCAAATCTCCAATGATTCACTCTCTGTTGGAGATCGTTATCGTTTACATTACCCAGATAACCAAGCACTGTATCATAAATAGATTAAAAGATTGCTATGTTACCATTTTCCTGGTCCATGGTCCCTTGAACCATAACATGCAGGTCAATGAAGCTAAACAAACTGAGCCTCAACACAATAAAACATTTACTACATAATTCTGGAGCAAAGATTGTATTATGTTCCATAGCCAGAAACTTGCACAGATTGCTTTGGGGAGGGACATGCTATTTTGCATAATAGAAATCAACATGACTGCTAAGTTTTACACATGTCAGCTCCATTCTCAGAAAATATTAGATATATACGCTAACTGAACCAATGGTTCATTGTAACAATTTCAGATATTCAAGTACTTTGCTCTACATAGATTTGTCTCAGATTTTGTAAGTGAAAAATTACTTTCATCGTAGCTAATGTTACTTAGTTCATGACAAATAACTTACTATAATTGTATGTAATGTCTAAATAGAGTACCACAGAATGAGTCATAATAACCATAAAACCCAGCGGTCGAACAGGGAAATGGTTCCAATCGTTTTTCCACAATTCATTTTTCCCACAGGGGATTAGAAACACTTAAAATAAGGGCTGTTTTTTGTGTAGGCTTACCCCGGCGTTACGTTTTGATAACAATCTCTCGGACAAGTTTACTATTATAAATATATTCACCTGTATTTACCCCCAACAAATTAAATGCTAATTAGCTGCTAATGCGGCTATCATAAATAACTACAAATGCCACTATGATCTGGACAAGACTGCTGAATTGAGGCAAAGGTAAGAATCTTTGGATTAATTATCTAATTTTAGCGAAATGTAGTAATTAATACATTGGCAAAATGTCTTTAAATTTACAATTCTGTTAGCAAAGGTGTCAGCTAGAGATGTAGTGCAGGAGTATACTTTGATGCTAATAAGCATTTTCAAATCTGAGTGTAAATAAAGCCGAATTTATTAATAAAAGTCACCTTGTCCGAGAAAGATTACATGGTTATCAAAACCTTAAGCCAGGGTTAGCCTACATGAAACACAGCCCTTATTTTAAGTGTTTCTAAAATCCCCTATGGGAAACATGAATAATGGAAAAATGATCGGAACCATTTCCCTGTTTGACCGTTAGGTTTTGGGGTATTATGACACCTCCACTGTGGGTCTCTATAGTCTTTAGTTGTGGTTCACAGCATATATAGTAGATTTGTAGCTATCGTCACACTACCTATTAGCCTATATCAGTACATGGTTAAATGAATTGACTTGCCAGTGATGTTGAATGATAGTGTCACGACTTCCGCCGAAGTTGGTGCCTCTCCTTGTTCGGGCGGCGTTCGGCGGTCGACGTCACCGGCTTTCTAGCTGCCACCAATCTACGTTTCTTTTTCTATGTTGTTCTGTCTTGATTGTACACACCTGGTTCCCATTAAGTTATCATTTATTCCCTATTTAACCCTCTGGTTCCCACATGGTTTTGTGCGTATTAGTTCTTTGTTTAGTGTTCAAGACTTCTGTGAGCTGGTGTGTTTTTTCCCTGCGTGGAAATCATTGTTGTTTTCTTTCGAGTAAAGTACGTCTTTTACTCAGTTATGTGTCCTGCGCCTGACTTCGTCCTAACCGCTGGACACTGACACTTGACACATAGTCTTGTATCAAAACCTCCATGTAGCTTTTGCATGGCAAATTCAGCCAATTTTATGCCATGTTTAAAAAACAGTGTTCTTGAAATTCACATGATTCTGATTGAAATCCCCCAAAAATTGTCAATTGATTGAAAACATGAAACCTACTCTACTGTAAAGATACAAGATGTACACCATGCATAGAAAACACAGTCTCCCCACTTCATGTCTCAACTCTGTCACATAGCAACAATACGGTATCTATAGAAACTGCTTCAAACTAAAAAAGTATATATTTATATCTCTTTTGTTAGAAAAAAAGGGTTCCTAATTAAGGGTGGATTGATTTAATTGCCAGTGAATTTTTCTTGTTTATTTGCATTATTTTACCTTCTGTAAGACTTTACAATGTCTTTGTCTAGATAACATGTGCCCAAAGGCACTATTTATAAGGTAGGGAAAATAAACGTTATGTACCATGTGACTACAAATGTCTTCAGGAAAAGTGCACAAACTGGACTTTCTCTACTGTGGCAAAAGATAGCCTACATACTAAAACCTCCACAGGCATCACTCATACAGTACCCTATACTCATACCCTACACATGTGAAATAGCTGTTTTCACATTTTGAGCTTAAATTAAACCATGTTTTCACATGTATTACATTTAGAGTTCACATGTTAACACAATCTTTTTACATGAGGAAAATAACATGTTTTCACCTCACGTGAATTGCAGTTTCACAGGTGAAATTTGCAGTTTCACATGTTAAAAATGTTCACGTGAAAATCGGATAGGTATTTTTAACTTTTTTTTTTGTCATTTTAGCAGACGCTCTTATCCAGAGCGACTTACAGTAGTGAATGCATACATTTCATTTCATACATTTTTTTTTTTTCTGTGCTGGCCCCCCGTGGGAATCAAACCCACAACCCTGGCGTTGCAAACACCATGCTCTACCAACTGAGCTACAGGGAAGGCCGTGGAAATCATTGTTGTTTTCTTTCGAGTAAAGTACGTCTTTTACTCAGTTATGTGGAAGTGCACACACGAGAGGTAGACTCAGCGATATGATGTACAGTAGACGCAGAAAGCCAACAGCATACTTAGTGGGTACATTTCCACAACAACTAAGAGTGTTGGAGCGCAAGGCTCAACTTCTCCACTGTTTTGGTCCCGTGGCTACCATGCTGTAACAGCGTGAAGTCAACCTATGCACGTGTGCAGATATTGTGTGTGACTGTGTGAGAGAGAAGTCTTGCATCTCGCTCATCTCAATATCTGCATTGCTGCTACTTATAAATGTTGCAGTAGCAATGTTTCCACCTGTAGAATTACAGTGACCACATCTAAAAAGCCCAAATGCAGGACAAGGGAATGATTTTTCGGGACATTCACGGAACAGTGGACAATTTTTGGGGGTCGGGGCGGGGCAAGCTAATGTATCACGTTCAAATGGGGACATGGTTCTGCTGTATGAAGGTCACTGCCTGTTACAGGGAAAATCCTTAGTTGCTACATCCATTTGTGGACTTATAAATGAATGATATGACGAATATAACATAGAAATGCCTCCTGAGCTTAGTTCAACTGTCGTACCTCATCAGAACCCAAAATATACGCTTGTTTTTAAACGAAGTAAATGTAAACAACCACTGGCCACATACACATAGTTATCAGGGTGTAGCGAAATGCTTGTATTCCTAGCTCCAACAGTGCAGTAGTATCTAACATTTCACAACAATACACAGCTAATGTTAGCCACCTAGGTAGCCTAGCTAACATTAGCCACCTACCTAGCCAAGCTAACGTTAGCCACACAAATTGGAATTTGTGTAATTTACACAAATGCATTATGAAGAAAGAAAATGGTGTAATACACACAAAATGCATTATGATGAAAATTGTATAACATACATAAACATTCATGGACTTGGTCATGTGCCTGTGATGAATTTCGAATAAGTAATTTGTGTCTATTTCACAATAAACTGTGATAATGTGTTGAATTTTCCATATATTTGATTATGTTACCCAGGCCATTTTACTTCGCTGCCTTGTTTCCAGTCTGAAGCTAAGTGGGAACAGTCCTGGTCAGTCCCTGGATGGGATACCAGATGTAGCTGGAAGTGGTAGAAATAAATCGGTGGATTTGTTTTTTTACATGTGAGGATTTTTTTTTATTCATGAGGGAAAAACATGTCAACTGTGAAACATAAAACGTGTCCAAAAAAACACAAGTCTGACTCATGTTAAAATAAAATGAAAGAAAAAGGTTTCACACGTGTCTGAAAACCACATCTGTTTTTTTTTCATGCGAGTTTTTTTATGTCAATCATTTAGGGTTATCAAAAACCTGTAAAAAAAGTGTTTAAATAATCTATACAATTGTCTAATTTGATTATATCCAGCCTAAATGGACAGCATACATCTTCACATATGACATTTGTTCTGAGGTAGAATACTTTTAGTTGGTAGCAGTATTTCTTCATCACATCAGTACTGCTTGTTTCAATTATTCTGAAAGCCAGATTGTAACGACTGTCGTAAAGAGGGGACCAAAGCGCAGCGTGTTGATTGCTCATTATGATATTTATTATAACTCAAAATACTAAAGGAAAAAATAACAAACAGAAAACGATCAGCTCACAGTTCTGTCAGGTACATAGACTAAACAGAATACAACTACCCACAAACACAAGTGGGAAAAAAACCCTACTTAAATATGATCTCCAATTAGAGACAACGAGGACCAGCTGCCTCTAATTGGAGACCATCCCAAAAAACAACAACATAGAAATAGAAAACTAGAACTAAACATAGATATAGAAAACATAGAAAAACACAAAACACCCCCTGTCACGCCCTGACCAACTCTACCATAGAAAATAACATCTTACTATGGTCAGGACGTGACACAGATGCCCAACTAAAAAGGTACTCCATCTGAAACACTATGCCATCCCCTATCAACAACAACACTGGCAACTGCAATGAAATGACATTTGAAATGCAAATCTGGCTGCGTTTTGTTTTCCTTTAATAAGATTTGGATGTGCATTTTGTTTGTTTTGGGTGTGCATGGTAATTGAAATGGAGATCTGAAAGAGTGACTGTGTATTGTAATAGATCTGTATTCCTCGTTAGTATAACAGGTTGTGTATTAGACTGGTTAATGTTGCTGCAAAGGTCACATCACTTCATTGCTCTGAGGAAAGAATTTGTAGATGTTCTGCATATGTTATTATTAGGTTACTATGAATGAATAGATTGCTAAATGCTTCTGACAGTTGCCAGACAAAAACGTTGCCAGTCAAAAATATGAATTATTCACACAATTGTCATGCAGTCTATGTGGACTTTTAATTGCATTTTGATTGTAAACATCAACAATGGATATATGGGAATTAAATTATAAACAGACCGAACCCAAGATGTGTATGCTGCTCACACCAACAGGACCATGAGACATTAAAGAATGTCAAGTACATTTACTACAGCCGTTAACCGCCTTTGAACGGACATTTTTGAATCTTTAATAGGAGCCTCTTGAGTTTGTTTTCTCATGTGCTCCGGTCACTGACCTTCCCTCCAGGACAATACATCACCATCATTTTGCTTTGATGGAGAGAGACATCCTCAATTCCCACAGAGATGTAGAAAGAGAAGACAGTAGGTGATTTCCGCTAGGATGAGAGGCGATGAGGTGATGAGGCTTGGAGCTGTCTGGAAAGGACAAAGGACCAAAGGTCATGAACTGCACAACAACAATCACCAGGTTGACCAGGTTCTTAAGAGCTTCTCAATGCAGGCTGGCTGGTCACAAGTTTTTGGGTTTGAGCGTCAGTGTTCTCCAGCTGTATTTGAGAGGAAGGAGAGTGGACAGGTGTATATTCCTATTGTGAGATCTATTAAATTGTTTGTGGAGCAACCAAGATCACCAGTGTGCTGTGGTTTCTACCTTTTCATTGACTAACCTGGCTTTTTGTAGACACCTATTCAAATCTACGACAGTAATCTGCTGTTGAATAAATTCACAATCATACTGTACATTGTGCAGTGTAAATTTCAACCAGCGCATAGAGATGTGGCTCTGATTTGAACTCCGGTCAGTCAGAGCAAGCGACCACTCTCCAATTAACAATGGAACAACAACACGTTGAAGCTCTCAGGAATTCAAGCGATATTCATTACAAAAAGGTATGTTTTAAGTGAAATATTTAGCGTATGTCAGAAGTCGAAAAATACAGGAAATTCAAATGAGCATCAAAAGCGAATTTGACCTATGCACTAACAAGGTTTTTCAGCATATGCAGCTTTGACACCTGCTAGAGTACTGTAGCTGACCTAATGTGGAGGCTGGGTTCCAGCAACATAGTCTGCATCCCAAATTACACCCAATTCCCTATATAGTATATAGTGCACTACTTTTAACCAGAACCCTATAGGCCGATTCCAAGCCAGTGTCGGTGAAATATATTTGGGTATCTCAGATTGTTTTGGCAATTCTCACATAGAATTTCATTGGGAAGAAGTACTGTTTGTTTAACATGTTTTACGTTTGTATCACTTCATTTTCTTTTGAAAGTCATAATAGAAGTGGCCATTTTAGGCCCTTTACATGCCTCCTGTAAGACCCTACGATCCAGGAACCGTACTTGATACAGACAACATCTTGGTGTCATTATACTCCTTATTGTGTGCTCTCAAATATGAAGTATTTTTTTTATAGATTCTGAATAAAGGTTTTACATTCATTTATTCAAAATAAGAAATATGAAAACAACTAATCCCTTTGAAAACGGCCTATGTGGCATCGATATGAGTCAGAAACATTTATTCAAGTGTCAGAAACAAAATCATACCCCCTTTTCCCAAGCTCCACGTGCAAATCGCCCCTCAGCCCACTTCGCTTATAGAAATGTGAAAGCAACGATAAGGTTGGTTCCACCAGGCTAATCATAACCACCATTGATAATGTAATCAGTGTTCTCTCTCTCTGTGTGTGTGTGTGTGTGTGTGTGTGCGTGTGTGCGTGCGTGCGTGCGTGTGATCACTGTCTTAGATGAGGGGCCAGGAGCTGATCTACACTGCCATGCAGTGGAGCTCTGGCACAGACCTCACCTCCAGCCTGACCTCTTGTCTGCTCACCAATGTTCGTCGATGGTAAAACAGAATTAGGTAGGTTTAGTCTGACTTCAAACTTCAACATAGTATATGTTTGTGTGTCAGATATCACTTATCCTAACTGCAATTGGTAGTATAACTTGAACTATGTGTGTATGTGTTCACAGAAACATGTATGGAGCCAGCACATGGAGAGGATTGTGATGAATTCCAGACTGAGCGACGGGTTTGATACTGATGTCTCTGAATGGAGAGAGACCTGGCACTCGGCGTAACATTTTTACTTGACAACTTTTACTTGTAATGTCTTTTTTATTATTGAATTGAATGGTATCAGTCAATATGGGTTGGGAGAAACCCTGTGTATTCTGCACCAGGTATATGGGACACCACACAGGAAGGTATGTTGCTAAGGTAGCCCCATTGCCACCAGACAAAATGTTACTACATTTGAAAGTTACCAAAACACTTAGTTTAGAATATATCTACAGAAATTCAGAAATTGCATTCTTCTCATATTACTCTGTAGGCTACTGACCTCTTCAAAGCTTCCTCCGGCATCTCCCCATACATTTGCCTGTAGTTATTGAACTCAACCTTCTGGAGGTTTGTTTGTTGTGATTGAGTGAGGGGAAACAGCTGCGAGCAAGGTTCTGACAGATGAGTGTGTCTTGGTGGTGGCAAGAATCACCCACATCAAACCACACCCCCAAGCCAACTCACGTCTGGCTTCAGTCATGGCCGCCAAAAACGAGGCCAATTCAACGGGTGCAGTTCCCCTTTAATTTGAATATCTCAAAACTACCCTTTTTGATTTTGCTCATTTTTAGACAACATTTTTATAACAATATACTCTTCAAACACGTAAAATTTCCAGAGTGGTACTCTGGTACCTTTAATAATGACCGCTTTTAAACATAAACATTTACATTATAGGTCATTAACCAATCACATCCCTCCTTTAGGATTGCACATTAAGCAAATCACCAGCAGAGGGAGTTCCCTTGGACTCAATTTACCATTCACTGTATTGGTGGTACTCATAAAATGTATCATAACCTCAGAATTAGCAGAGAGTCCACTCTCTAAATTTGATGTTCTTGTAGAGTATACTGTTCCAAACAAAGTGTCTTAAAATTACAAAAATAAAAAGTTAGTTTTGAGATATTCATATTTTTTTATGTTGAATATATGAATGTGAACATTTGTATTTCAGAATCTAATCATACGTCATATGTTAGAGCAAGTTCCCATGTGAGAATTGCCAGAACAATCCAAAAAATATTGTGCACTCCCGCTGGCGTGGAATCGCCCTAACGTCTTGGAAATCCCTGACCTAGGGCAATGTCAGAACATTGTTAATGTGGGAGGCAACCTGTCTTCCTAGGGTGACTAAGAGCTGTATGGATCTGGGTCAAAAGTAGGGCACTATATAAGGAATAAGGTGCCATTTTGGGACGCAGACACATTGTACCAGTGGGCTAATATTAGCATGTTAAGAGAAACAGAGTCTAACAGAGTCACACTGTAATATGGTCTCCGGAGAGGAATACACAAGACACTTGTCCATGGCAACAACACAATTATCAACACAGTGCTGAACATTAAAACCTCCCCTTCAACAGATCTGTTCCCTTGTGTCATAACTCAATTATCACACTCATTCTGGTAGGGATGTGAAAATTAAGCACAAATTTGTCAGGTATATGCCAAGCCAAATGTGTCACAGTCACACAGTGAAGCGTCAGCATACCACTCGCTACTTTATAGATTATATCTGATTATAATTAATATAACTCATATACATTATACATTTTCAACTTTGCAATACAACGTCTGTATCAAATAATGCAATCATTTTGAAAAAGATGGACTGCATTTAGCTGAGTAAAATACTGACACTTCAAGTACTGTATTATCATATCGATTAAAGGTGTATAGATCAAATCTAATCTGATCCAGTGTCTTCCATGTGATTGATGAGGAATGCATTTCAATCGTTAGTTACTGGTCGACAGAGAGCGATCCAGGAAGCTTATGCTCCCTCAATCTGTGATCTATTAAACTCTGCGGCGCTAATTGTTTTTAACACATCATTTTGCTCTCTGAATATAAATTAGCAGGCTTACCCTCACAGTCACAGCATTATAGGATACGTGCAGAAGAAATTGCACTCAAGCAGATCAATGAAGTGAACTGTTTTTATGAACTCTTCTGTTTAATTGATTAGATTTTGGTAATGTGTAAGAAATACAGTATGTTGAGAGTGAATTTACATTGAGACTTACCCGCTTCATGAGTTTCTTATCCAAATAGGCTACTTATGGGATTACACATATGTGAAATAAAACAAATTCTGACAGGATTGTCATGTGTTATTCCACTGACTGGCATGTTGATTAAGATGAAAATTACGGGGAGGGAATAGATGACCCTTTCAAATGATGGAAATTGAAGGTCAATTTTTCTTTCGATTACTGTCTCTGAACCTTTTTCCACTATCATCTTTTTTACCATATGTGTGCAGAAATGAATTCCAATGCAGTATTCTCTCCCATCATATTTTATGGATTTTCATCAAGGAGATTCAACCTATAGGTACTGTTGCATGATGATTTTATCCGAGAAAAATATTAACCTTTTCATGAACATCACTAGCTAAGGGATGCAAGATACATAGCTATTGTACTCGTCCTGGCCTCAAAGAATAACAGAATATACTGTTACTGCAAACTGTACGCATTGTGAATTTATCAATTAAAGGCCATTTGATCCACTTGGGAAGAAGTGAATCTGTTATAGTCACTCTATTCTACAGTGAGGCTAATGGGGATACTTAGCCCAGTTCTGCAGCCTCTCACTGATACACTGAAATGAATATGTCGGACAGATAAATGATCACCAAATTGTACATAAAAATAATTTTGAGTGTGTGCCATAGTTGTCAATTGTAGATCTGTGGGACCATTCTCTGATAATGTTCTGTTCATAAAAGGGGATATCCTGCTCCATAGCAAGGTCGGGTCGCCCCTTTTAAAAAAATCCCCTCTCAGGGTGAAAAGGCCAGTGTGAAAACACCTAGCTACCAACTGACAAACCCCTTGCGTAACAGACATGCTGTTGTTTCTGTGATCAGCAAATGTTGTTTACTATCCCTTAACTCTAAGCCATACCCATACATTTGGAAATGAATGTTATGTCCTGAAAATAGATAAACAAATCCATTTTGACATGTAGTCAATAATAATGACTTTTCTCATGTTTTCTTCAGGCCAGGTGTCAATTGGAAACAGAAAGCAGACACAAACAGTGTTCCTCAATACAAGATTTAGGGCCAGATAAAATCAGATTTACATTTGCATAGCGTTTGGGGGTTTCAGAGGTGGAACTGAGCTGTCAAATCCACAAGTGGTTTGTTACGTTCGTTACCATACACTGCCATTGGATGCAGCGAAACCACACCAGACTATAATTTGGCAAATTCCATATAACCACATTAAGGCGTCTGCATAGGTTGGTGTGCTCTTAGCAGAACTTGGCAAGGCGAAGCGAACGTCTGTGCTCGCATACTCCCTAAAGACCCAAGTTTGTCCCACTTGATCCACCGTAGCAACAGCATAGCTATAACACTTCCTCAAAATAGTCCGAATTAATCTAAAATAAATTAAGAAAACTGTAATCAAGTTTTTGCAGAGGATGTCTTAGTCACATGCAATTTTACATCTAACTAAGATGTTTAATGCAAATTGCATTAAAACTAGTCATCTGTTGTTGAATGACAACAAACAGTTCATTGAAGAATCCCGTCCATAGTTCCCACTCCTACCATTAGTAGTACTGTTGACCAATCACCAACAAAAGGGCATAGACTTCGGTTACCGAACATCGACTTGCCTCAAGAAAAACAATGTGTGCAGGAACAGCCGAAAAACCCCACCAAAACGAAGAAAAAAACCTTTGTTATAATATATGTGTGAACTGTTTCAACTTGGAATCATGGGACAGGCTTTAGAAGTTCATGCAGCCACGTTACAAGTTCAAACACTGTAATTAGACTGATAGGTATAAATCTCCCCCCCCCCCTCGCCCATCCAGATTAACATGAAAACATGCATTAGCCTAACATCATTGGTTTGATATTTGAGAGTCATTATTTTCTAACATCGATAGACCTTACACTTTCTAGCGCCGTTTTGAAATCATAACGTGGTAGGGATAATAAGGAAGCGATTGGTTTGTGACACACAAGAGCAGCCACTCAGCAATAGCCTATGTCAGCTCATACTGCAGTTACACCTCCATATCCGTCGAAACATCTGCTATGTGCATGTCGGCCAACGATGGTTAACGCTCAATCTGATTGACTCTAGGTCTAATGCTAATCCATATACGGTTTTCTTCAATAAGGTCCTGTGATGATACGGTACTATAGCAAAGCAATGAGAGCACAAAGAAATTCACTCTTCTAATTCAACACTTTCTTCTGCTGTCAAAGGCATGTTGCTTCTGATGATACCTCCATCCAATAAGAGCTGGACGAAGTAAAAACCTTTCATGTTCTTTTACATAGGAACATACAGTCCTATTTATTTGAGCTGGACTGAAGGGAAAAATAATTGCAAGACCAGCAAGCAGTGGTGGCAGCCTAGACCAGCTGCACCAGGACAAAGGAATAACTTGTTTTGCTGTCGGTAGCTAGATAGCAATATAAGCTTTCTTTTAACCGAGACAGTGTTGTTCAGTACAGTACAATTTAGTGATCGATTCAGCCGTAAAGGAGCTTGCTAGAACCACTACAAGCCAAGCTAGCCAAGTTTAGCTAGCTAGCTAGCTGTGCTGTTTAGCTTGATCACTCATATTAGTCTTGTAACTATACCTGTATGCTGTAGCTAGCTAGCTACCTAGCTAGCTAACGTGTGTCTAAGATTTCTCATATTTTACACCATGCTGCAACAATAGGAATACAGACAGTACACAATGATTGCCATGAATGTGTAGCGTTTTCGTCTTTCTCTCACAGACAAAACTGCTTGGATACAAAGAAATTGATGACTCTCAAGAGGAGATGTAAAAGGTCACGTAACAACAAACTCTCCTTATATAAAAGTGACTCTGAACACCTCACTGCACCATCTAAATATACCATTTGCAAGTATTCCCTTTGTACTACTGTAGTATTTATTATAAGCGTTAGTAGTATATTTGTTTTTAACTGTATATACGGTGCATTCGGAAAGTATTCAGACCCCTTGACTTTTTCTCCCCACTTTGGTACATTACTGCCTTATTCTGAAATTGATTAAATTGTTTTTTTCCCCTCATCAATCTACACACAATACCCCATAATGACAAAGCAACTGTAATGAATACTCAGGGAGAAAAAGGTGTTGATTCACGCGCAGAGTGCGGAAGGTGTTTATTTTGCCTTTGCAGAAGGCAGGAATCGTGGTCACAGGCAGGCAATGGTCATACACAGGTAGGCAAACAGGCAGGTGAATCAAAACTAGGACTGAAGGCTATAACTGGTTCTCACAAACGAGCTAGGAAAGGCTTAGTAAAGTCTAAACGAACAATACCTCACAAAGGCACAAACAGAATGAACTGAACTAAATAAGGAGCTGATGAGACTATGTGAGTAACTAACACAGGTGAAAACAATGAATACAAAGAACACAAAGAAACAGGGCTATATTCAAGAAGACAATGAAACAGAACACAAAGTTGACTAAGAAAATAAATACAGAACCTTACAGCAACAACAGGTTTTTAGAACATTTCGCAGATTTATAAAAAATACAAAAACTTAAATATCACATTTACATAAGTATTCAGACCCTTTACTCAGTACTTTGTTGAAGCAATTACAGCCTAGAGTCTTTTTGGGTATGATGCTACAAGCTTGGCGCACCTGTATTTGGGGAGTTTCTCCCATTATTTTCTGCAGATCCTCTCAAGCTCTGTCAGGTTAGATAGGGAGCGTCGCTGCACAGCTGTTTTCAGGTCTCTCCAGAGATGTTAGATCAGGTTCAAGTCCGGGCTCTGGCTGGGCCACTCAAGGACATTCAGAGCCTTCTCCAAATGTCACTCCTGCATTGTCTTCGCTGTGTGCTTAGGGTCGTTCTCCAGGTGGAAGGTGAACCTTTGCTCCAGTCTGAGGCCCAGAGCGCTCTGGAGCAAGTTTTCATTAAGGATACTTTGCTCCGTTCATCTTTCCTTCGATCCTGACTAGTCTCCCAGTCCCTGCCGCTGAAAAACATCCCCACAGTATGATGCTGCCACCACCATGCTTCACCGTAGGGAGGGTACCAGATTTCCTCCAGACGTGACATTTTGCATTCAGGCCAAAGTGTTCAATCTTGGTTTCATCAGACCAGAGAATGTTGTTCTCATGGTTTGAGAATCCTCCAAGCGGTCTGTCATGTGCCTTTTACTGAGGAGTGGCTTCCGTCTGGCCATTCTACCATAAAGGCCTGATTGGTGGAGTGCTGCAGAGATTGTTGTCCTTCTAGAATGTTCTCCCATCTCCACAGAGGAACTCTGGAGCTCTGTCAGAGTGACCATCGGGTTCTTGGTCATCTCCCTGACCAAGGCCCTTCTCCCCCGATTTCTCAGTTTGGCCGGGCGGCCAGCTCTAGGAAGAGTCTTGGTGGTTCCAAACTTCTTCAAATGTAAGAATGATGGAGGCCACTGTGCCCTTGAGGACCTTAAATGCTGCAGAAATGTTTTGGTACCCTTCTCCAGATCTGTGCCTCGACACAATTCTGTCTCGGAGCTCTATAGACAATTCCTTCGAACTCATGGTTTGGTTTTTGCTCTGACATGCACTGTCAACTGTGGGACCTTATAAAGTGTGTGTGCCTTTCCAAATCATGTCCAATAAATTGAATTTAGCACAAGTGGACTCCAATTTAGTTGTAGAAACATCTCAAGAATGATCAATGGAAACAGGATGCACCTGAGCTCAATTTCGAGTCGCATAGCAAAGAGTCTGAAAAGCTATTTAAATAACGTGTTATTTTGTATTTAATTTTTATACATGTGCAAAAATGTATAAAAACCTGTTTTTGCTTTGTCATTATGGGGTATTGTGTGTAGATTGATGAGGGGAAAAAATGATTTAATACATTTTAGAATAAGGCTGTAACGTAACAAATTGTGGAAAAAGCGAAGGAGTTTAGAATACTTTCTGAATGCACTCTATGTGATGCATTGCCATAATTGTTCCTGCATTCTGTTGTGTAAACTCACCTCTGTTTCCAGAGCAAATACATTTTGTCTTGAATACAAGCCATGCCTACTTATTTGCTATATTGACAGACTAATGTACTGTTTTATTAAAGCATGTTCACTTGCCAACAAATTACTTTAAATGATACACCAACTCCCTGCATCATTTGTTTTAGCAGTAAGTCTGAAGCTAGTTTATATAATTACATTTCATGAATATCACAATGAATTGATCAAGAAGTTGAAGTCAACACTTTAGTCACATGTAATTAAAAAAATATATAAAATACCATTATAAACATACGTCTGTACAACAGCTAACAATATCTATACCACAATGCAGTTGTGAGCATACTAAGCATTCTACACTATAATACAACATCAAATCAAATCACATTTTATTGGTCACATACTGTACACATATTAAGCAGATGTTATTGCGAGTGTAACTGAAAATTGATTTTGTGTTGGTTGAATGTTCCAGGCAGTTTCCAGAATGTTCTTCAGCTGATGAACCTCTTCTTGTGTTGGGTAATGGCAGATGATGTAGCAAGCTTTGTCACCGTGGCAATGTTGGCAGGGATGTTGGGTTTGAGGGGCTGTGGTCTGGTCCTTTCTGCACTCCACAGCCAGGTGGACATACCTCTCGTACACGTTCTTCACCACCCACTGCTTCGACCGCTTACAGAAGATTTGTTTGTAACGCAAGTCTCCTGGAAAGACATGAAGATTGATCATGAGGATGTGTAACCATACAATAAACCATGTGTAACCAAAAAAAGGTACAGTAGACTGGTATGTGTTTTGTTACACTCTGAGTCAATAATGTGGAATTGCGATTGGCTTTTAGCAAAGAAGTGAAAGGTTTGAGGGGGGGGCTTGACTTGTAGAAAGTCTAGTCATGTTTTGTTGTGTATGAGCACCTACAGTTGTGCTGTTGAGTAGACAAGCACTGCCAACAATAGAGTGAATAGGCTAGAAGAGTACACTAACAGCCCCTCTCCCCTATACCAAAGAACTGACTACAAAGGTGTGAAAAGTTTGAGGAGCACTCCTCTTCTAGACAGTTCAGTGTATTGATGATTTTGTTTTCTCAAGGGGGTATTGTGTTTTTAAAATATTGTTGGTTATACTGGCTTGTTTCAAAGTCAGATGATGTTGAGTTTGAGCTTAAATCATTAATCTAATGGGTCTACAGGCTCGGTACTACTAAAGCTGGTGACAAGGACATTGTCATCAGCAGCAAGATCGGTCTGTAGGACACACAGTAGTCAGTGACTAGCCAACATTTTACTACTTTGTCCCCATCAGTACACACTCAAAGAATGAACAAAAATATAAATTTCAAGGATTTTACTGAGTTAACATTTATTTAAGGAAATCCGTTAATTGAAATAAATGCATTAGGCCCTAATCAATGGATTTCACATGACTGGGAATACAGATATGCATCTGTTTTCTATTGAACACCGTTCTTTCCGTCTGAAATATTATCGTTTAATTACATATTAGGGTACCTGAGGATTGATTAGAAACATTGTTTGACTTGTTTGGACGAAGTTGACCGGTAGCTTTTTGGATTCCTTTGTATGCATGTTGAAGGAGTGGATTACTGAACTCAATGGCGCCAACTAAACTGACTTTTTTGGCTATAAAGAAGGACTTTATTGAACAAAACAAACATTCATGGTGTAGCTGGGACCCTTGGGATTGCAAACAGAGGAAGATCTTCAAAGGTAAGTGATTTATTTTATCGCTATTTGTGATTTTTGTGAAGCCGGTGCTGTTTGGAAAAGTATTTTGATGTGGGGCGCTGTCCTCAGATAATCGCATGGTATGCTATTGCCATAAAGCCTTTTCGAAATCTGACAAAGCGGTTGGATTAACAAGAAGTTAAGCTTTTAAATGATGTAAGACACTTGTATGTTCATGAATGTTTAATATTTCGATTTTCTTATTTTGAATATGTCACTCTGCAATTTCACCGGATGTTGTCGCAGGTGGACCGCTAGCGGTCCGCGATCCCTAAGAGGTTTTAAAAGAAGGTAGGTGTTGATCAGAAAAAAACAGTCAGTATCTGCTGTGACCACCATTTGCTTAATGCAATGTGACACATCTCCTTTACATAGAGTTGATCAGGCTGTTGACTGTGAACTGTGGAATGTTGTCCCACTCCTCTTCAATGGCTGTGCGAAGTTTCTGGATATTGGCGGGAACTGGAATAAGCTGTCGTACACGTCAATCCAGAGCATCCCAAACATGCTCATAGGGTGACATGTCTAATAAGTATGCAGGCCATGGAAGAACTGGGGCATTTTCAGCTTGTGTACAGATCCTTGCAACACGGGGACAGGCATTATCATGCTGAAACATGAGGTGATGGCGGCGGATGAATGACATGACAATGGGCCTCAGGATCTCGTCACGGTATCTCTGTGCATTCAAATTGCCATTGATAAAATGCAGTTGTATTTGTTGTCCATAGCTTATGCCTTCTTATGCCTTCTCATACCATAACCCCACCATGGGGCACTCTGTTCACAACGTTGACATCAGCAAACCGCTTGCTCAGATGACGCTATACACGCTGTCTGCCATCTGTCCGGTAAAGTTGAAACTAGAATTCATCTGTGAAGAGCACACTTCTCCAGCATGCCATTGGCTATCAAAGGTGAGCATTTGCCCACTGAAGTCAGTTACAAGTGAGATCAATATCCGGCTGAGGACGATGAGCACGCAGATGAGCTTCCCTGAGACGGTTTCTGACAGTTTGAGCAGAAATTATTTGGTTGTGCAAACCCAACGTTTCATCAGCTGTCTGGGTGGCTGGTCTCAGACGATCCCGCAGGTGAAGAAGCCCGATGTGGAGGTCCTGGGCTGGCGTGGTTACACGTGGTCTGCAGTTGTGAGGCTGGTTGGGCATACTGCCAAATTCTCAAACATTATGTTGGAGGCAGCTTATGGTAGAGAAATGGCAACAGCTGTGGTGGACATTACTGCAGTCAGCATGCCAATTGTATGCTCCCTCAGCATTCTGCTGTCTGACAAAACTGCACAATTTGGAGTGGCATATATTGTCCCCCGCACAAGGTGTACCTGTGAAATGATCATGCTGTTTAATCAGCTTCTTAAAATCCCACACCTGTCAGGTGGATGGATTATCTTGGCAAAGGAGAAATGCTCACTAACAGGGATGTAAACAAATTTGTGCAGAAAATTTGAGAGAAATAGGCTTTTTGTGTATATACAGTGGATTTAAAAAGTCTACACACCCCTGTTAAAATGCCAGGTTTTTGTGATGTAAAATAATGAGACAAAGATAAATCATGTCAGAACTTTTTCCACCTTTAATGTGACCTATAACGTGAACAATTCAATTGAAAAACAAACAGAAATCTTTGAGGGGGAAAAATAAAAAATTAAAAACTCACAATAACCTGTTTGCATAAGTGTGCACACCCTAAAACTAATACTTTGTTGAAGCACCTTTTGATTTTATTACAGCACTCAGTCTTTTGGGGTAGGAGTCTATTAGCATGGCACATCTTGATGTGGCAATATTTGCCCACTCTTCTTTGCAAAAGCGCTCCAAATCTGTCAGATTGCAAGGACATCTCCTGTGCACAGCCCTCTTCAGATCACCCCAGAGATGTTTAATTGGATTCAGGTTTGGGCTCTGGCTGGGCCATTCCAAAACGTTAATCTTCTTCTGGTGAAGCCATGCTTTCGTGGATTTGGATGTGTGCTTTGGGTCGTTGTCGTGCTGAAAGGTGAACTTCCTCTTCATCTTCATCTTTCTAACGGACGCCTGAAGGTTTTGTGCCAAAATTGCCTGGTATTTGGAACTGTTCATAATTCCCTCCACCCTGACTAAGGCCCCGGTTCCAGCTGAAGAAAAACAGCCCCAAAGCATGATGCTGCCACCACCATGCTTCACTGTGGGCATGGTGTTCTTTGGTTGATGTGCAGTGTTGTTTTTGCGCCAAACATACCTTTTGGAATTATGGCCAAAAAGTTCAACCTTGGTTTCATCAGACCATAACACATTTTCCCACGTGCTTTTGGGGAACTTGATGTTTGTTTTTGCAAACTTCAGCCGGGCTTGGATGTTTTTCATTGTAAGAAAAGGCTTCCGTCTTGCCACTCTACCCCATAGCCCATTCATATGAAGAATACGGGAGATTGTTGTCACATGTAGCACACAGCTAGTACTTGCCAGAAATTCCTGCAGTTCCTTTAATGTTGCTGTAAGCCTCTTGGAAGCCTCCCTGACCAGTTTTCTTCTCGTCTTTTCATAAATTTTGGAGGGACATCCAGTTCTTGGTAATGTCTTTGTGGTGCCATATTTTCTCCACTTGATGATGACTGTCTTCACTGTGTTCCATGGTATATGTAATGCTTTGGAAATTCTTTTGTACCCTTCTCCTGACTGATATCTTTCAACAATGAGATCCCTCTGATGCTTTGGAAGCGCTCTGCAGACCATGGCTTTTGCTATGAGATGCAACTAAGAAAATGTCAGGAAAATCCTACTAGAACAGCTGAACTTCATTTGTGATTAACCAGAGTCACTTTAAATGATGGCAGGTGTGTAAAGACTTCTATTTAACATGAGTTTGAATGTGATTGGTTAATTCTGAACACAGCCACATCCCCAGTTATAAGAGGGGGTGTGCACACTTATGCAACCAGGTTATTGTAAGGTTTTTATTTTTCATTTTTTCCCTTCAAAGATTTCAGTTTGTTTTTCAATTGAATTGTTCACATTACAGGTCACATTAACAGTAGAAACAGTTCTGACATGATTTATTTTTGTCTCATTCTTTTACACAAAAACCTGGCATTTTAACAGGGGTGTGTAGACTTTTTATATCCACTGTAGAACATTTCTGGGACCAACACTTTACATGTTGCGTTTATATTTTTGTTCAGTATATATCCACCGACCCCCCTCATGTCAATAGACCATGCATACTAACCTTCACACACACAATACCTACCCCCAACCGACACCAGTCACTCACCCACACCATCCCCTCCTTACTAATACCTCCTTTTCTCTAATTTAGACTTCAAGCCTTGCATGAACAATCAACTAAGCCTCCATAATACAGAAAAACCTACAGTAGAAGTTGTTGCCTACTTGTAAACAGACGTACTATGACAAAAACACAAAGCCCACGTTCATGCCTAGCTCCAGTATATTTATTTGTTCATCATGGTGTCGTGGAAAGATTTAGTACATTTTAGTTCGATTCTAGAAGGTGAATTACACTAGTTCATGGTATTAAGCTTGATGTTGATACCTCTGCAGATGTTGATGAGATCGGACTCTAAATAGAATACAGTCATGTTAGCCTCCACAGTAGTTCGTTAGCTAGCTTGCTAACGGTTAGCTAATGCAACATAATGAAGCTAACGTTAGCTCGCAAAGTTACAAATCCCATCTCCAGATAGCAGCTGCCTAATTACATTGATATGGTTTAGATAAACAAATGTAGTTCGTTAGCAAGCTACGTTAACTCAGCTTGACTTATTTTCTGCTGCACTGATGTTGGCTGATCGCAAAGCTCCCTCTTTGAAGTGAAGGGGAAAATATAGATAGAATAGCATCACTTTTCAACATTAGATGCCATAGCAACCCAATCAGTTGAGACTTCAGTTCCATTTTGATAACCTCTGGCTGAAAGTGGCTACAAACAGACATTTTGATAATTCTCACAACTTAACGTCCTGAAATCGCTATGAATTCTGGATATTGTGGTTTGTCTACAACCAGGCAATGTAGCTGGCCCGTTTCTACTGGTGAGATACAGAAACACACGTATTTGCATGTTGTGAGGAAATTCAAAAATGTTATGACATATATTATATGTTAATAGCATATTAATGGACATATATAGTGAAATAGAGTAGTAATGAATTGTCCATTTAAAGTGCACAAGTTAGGGATATTTAGCTGTGCGGTTACATGTGACCGTTACGTTCTTAACATACTAAGTAAACTCATAACATTTCCCAAAATCAAATACAAATTCATCACACAGACAGTACAATAATGATCTGAGAGGCATGTACTGTAGGAGTTCTTGCCAACATCAGTCAGTGTGGCTGGTTATGACCGGTTACAATTATGTTCCCAGTTCCCCCATGTTGTTTCTATTAGATTCCAACCTCCGATGGTAGATAATGGCGGGTAATGGGACAGAAGTACAATCAACCTGTCATCTGACTTCAGCGTGAATAGATCGTACTGCTGCCTCCACTTTCCCCTGAGGCTGACAGCAGCAAGCCAACAGAGTATTCCTTCCCATGGAAATGTAAACAATGCTAGCAGGAGTGTTGTGAACCTCTCGTTTGTTTTGTTTAGGAAAGTGGCACAGATGGGCAAATTCCATCTCTTTGGACTAAGTATGCGTAAAATAAACAATATGTTCTATATTTTAGTGAAAAATAAGGGCCTAAGCTCAATGGACTTGACATTCCTTAAGGCTAGGACACCAACAAATCCCAGTCAGACACCAACATCTGAAACCAGAAAGACGTCACAAATAATCTGCTCTACGGCAGAGTTTAGAGTATGATGGTGAGATATGCCTTGGTAATTATCAGAAGGTAGTCTACCAGTTGATATTGCTACTGTAGCTAGGAAAACAAATGGTTTACAAGGACTTCTGCAAGTGTTAAATGAAAATACACCTAAAAAACTATATTTTGGTATTTGTTTCATTAGTCCACTGTTAATATAGTCCCAAAATGTTTTGCACGTCGGCAATCAAGTTTTTAAGATATAGAACGTTCAAAATAGAGAAAGTGTAACAGCATGATACGTTTTGCATCATATGATGATCCGGCTTTGCTTTATATCACGGGGAAATTGCGTTTGAGTCATTTGCTTTCTTGTCCAAAGTGACATGTAGACCACACAAAAAACTATTGATGAAGCAATTGAGTTTTTCTCTCCCTTCCAGTGTCATGATTATTAATTCAAGCTTAGTCTCTGGCCCTTGATATCTGTTATCAAACCTGCTCAGCCGTGCTGGAAATTATACTGTGAAAAATGAATAGGTCTATTGTACATTCTTCTACAAAAACATCCCAGATGACAAAGAATCTATCAATAAAAGGATTTGCTGATCCAACGAACGTACCGGTTAGACAAGTAAGACATGAATGGCCTACATTTCACATCCTGCGAATGTGCTCTTATCGCTTTGTCTTGGAGCACCTCTAGTATTTATGTGTGCCATTGTCTTGACTCTCTGTTGCGACTAAACTTGCGGTAACGCCTTCATAGATTTTTCCCTGAAGAGCCCATAAAAGTACAAAAAAAGCATATTCATATTCATCCTCTCCTTATTCACAGATCTGTGATCACCTGGCCAGAATTACAAAACAACCTCAGCTACTGTAGTTGACCGACAGAGATGAGTGTTTTATTGATGTTTATTTTACCAGTAGTACTAATCAAATCAAATCAAATGTATTTATATAGCCCTTCTTACATCAGCTGATATCTCAAAGTGCTGTACAGAAACCCAGCCTAAAACCCCAAACAGGGGTTCTATTACTTTAGTGTTAGTATTGCTCCTGACAGCATAAACAAAATGGCTGCTGTTGGATGAAAAAAAAAGGAAGGCTACAGTACACAGATGTACCTACCTAGTTCTGATAACAGCCACAATAACAAATTTAGGTTTCTCCAGTTTATTGTGAAACTGATGCTGGACAGAGAGGTCTAGGTATTTTCCGCATATATTTCAACTCTGATGTGTTTGTTGTGTCTCAGAATTTGAGTGTGGCCAGGCTGAGGCAGGATGGGTTTTCCGACACGCATAATGCATATTCACAATGGCTAGATAACTCAGACTGGAGAGAGAAAGATTATTTATCCACACTACAGGAGTTGAGTTATAATTTGAGATGTATTGATGCATTATTGATATATTGATGTATAGAGAACCCTCCATTGCACACATCTCAGTTTATTGCTCAAACCTCCATCGTTACAGTAAAATTCTGACTCATTATATCTAGAACTGCTTAATGAGATGAACACTCAAAAAGGGTTAACTTTATACCTCTGCTCTGCCCCTGGCTGATGTTCATACTTCAGACCATTGGTTGGGGTGGTATTTGGGAGAGTGGAGAGGACACATCTTCAAATCTTAAAAAATGTGGTTAAAAAATCATATAGTTAGATTTAAATGCTTTGGGACATTTTGTATGCTGTTGTTTTTGTGTGCAGAGCTGGTTATATTACTCCAGCATGGTCAGACATATGGTTCTCAGACATGTCACTATCTCTACGCTGCTCAAATTAGATTCTGCTCCAGCCCTGTTGGTTTGGAGGGGAATTGAGTTTACCACTGGTTCCTAATTTTGTAATTAAAATTGCAATAAAAAGGGAGGGCAAATGGCAGCGAGTATTTCAGTCTAGAGAAAGCTTGATAAACAGTCATTTTTTTGTTCTGTATGTTAGAAAGAAAATCCCTGCTTATTGAATTTCCAATTAAATTATGTAGAAAAACATGTTCAAATCATTCTTGCTCTTTAATATTCATCTGTTTGTATTATAATTAGCCCTATATGTAATACATGTGTCAATATACATTTACTTTAGTGTACTGAATAGTTTGATTCATTATATTCATTGTCAACATGCATAAACATTGAGGAATAAAGACAGGTGGAATTTGATTTCCAGGATATTTTGTTATGCAGGGCGCAGCAGGTGTTTATTACAAAGGACCACAGGAGGAGGCAGGTAGCTGGGTCCAGGGGCAGGCAGAAGCTCATACACAGAGGGTCCAAAAGGGCAACAATACAGGCAGGGAAAAGGATAGTAGCGTAGTCTGGGAGATCAGGCAATAGGTAGATAACAGGAAATCCGATAGGCTAAAGTACAGGCAGGAAATAGGCAAAAGGCGTCGTTAGTGAGGCAGGCAAAAACTATCATACACAGGAAAAACAGCGCTCCGAAAGACATGTGTCACAAAACAAACAATACCTCACAGTGATGGGGTGCAAAGAACAGAACTAAATAGTTAGTGATAATTACATACAGGTGTGTGAACAGGTGATTAGAATTCAGGTGATTGGGATCTGGAGAGTGACCTGCGTTCAGGGGATCTAGGTGTTTGAGAGTGTGAGCTGGAAAGTGGGCTGGAAAGTGACCTTCGTTCAGGGGATCTAGGTGTTTGAGAGTGTGAGCTGGAAAGTGGGCTGGAACATCCTATACACCACTTACAGAATTTAAATCATTGTTCACAGTAAGTGATATGAACAATATGTTATTCCCATGCCATGGTCAAATACACTAATTACGAACATTTGATTTTGGCTGATTCATAAAAAGCTTTCATGCTGTTACTGTAACCCAAACTGCTTGAACACTTATCAAGTCTCTTTTTAATTCATAGTGGCCATCGCCCCAAGAGGGTGATCTGATCTGTAAGCGACTGTTTCTTATACTTTGGGAGACTTACCCTTTAGCAAAATGGTTCTCACAAGTACAAATGGGTTAGCTAGCGTTTCTGCCAGAAAGTAGTTTCTAGTACAAATGAATGGAATAGATGCTGCTTTTAGAGCTACCAAGTGAATGGCTTAACATTTCAGAGGTGGGAGGGGAAGTGTGTTGAATACCAAACACTGTGTTTGAGTTCATACTCTTAGATTTGTGTTGTGTGATGAATTTTTCCACAATGCTGGCCCTACAGAGGAGGATGTTATGGGAAGTGAGTTGAATACCAAACACTGTGTTTGAGTTCATACTCTTAGATTTGTGTTGTGTGATGAATTTTTCCACAATGCTGGCCCTACAGAGGAGGATGTAATGGGAAGTGAGTTGAATACCAAACACTGCAGAGTAGAGTTGTTTGAATTAATACTTGTTTTCGAGTGGAGTAGCTGCATGTGTCCAAAATGACTGCTAACTGATTATTATTATTTTTTAAATGCAATAATGCTGTGCGGCTGTTATCCACTGGTAAACAAAGAGAATGTACGGTACAATCAAGCTGTTATTCAGACCTGAATTACACAGGGATTTGAGACCTTAGAACTGTCAGAAATAGACAGTCACAGCCCATCCCTCATACAGTTGAAGTCGGAAGTTTACATACACTTAGGTTGGAATCATTAAAACTCATTTTTCAACCACTCCACAAATTTCTTGTTAACAAACTATAGTTTTGGCAAGTTGGTTAGGGCATCTACTTAGTGCATGACACAAGTAATTTTCCAACAATTGTTTACAGACAGATTATTTCACTTATAATTCACTGTATCACAATTCCAGTGGGTCAGAAGTTTACATACACTAAGTTGACTGTGCCTTTAAACAGCTTGGAAAATTCCAGAAAAATGATGTCATGGCTTTAGAAGCTTCTGATAAGCTAATTGACATCATTTGAGTCAATTGGACACGTTCTGTCTCCTAGAGATGAACGTACTTTGGTGCGAAAAGTTCAAATCAATCCCAGAACAAAAGCAAAGGACCTTATGAAGATGCTGGAAGAAACAGAAGTATCTTTATCAAAAGTAAACAAAAGTATCTATATCCACAGTAAAACGAGTCCTATATCGACATAACCTGAATGGCCACTCAGCAAGGAAGAAGCCACTGCTCCAAAACCGGCATAAAAAAGCCAGACTACAGTTTGCAACTGCACGTGGGGACAAAGATCGTACTTTTTGGAGAAATCTCCTCTGGTCTGATGAAACAAAAATAGAACTGTTTGGCCATAATGACCGTCGTTATGTTTTGAGGAAAAAGTGGTCTTTCAAGCCGAAGAACACCATTGCAACCGTGAAGCACAGGGGTGGCAGCATCATGTTGTGGGGTGCTTTGCTGCAGGAGGGATCGGTGCACTTCACAAAATAGATGGCATCATGAGGCAGGACAATTATGTGGATATATTGAAGCAACATCTCAAGAAATCAGTCAGGAAGTTAAAGCTTGGTCGCAAATGGGTCTCCCAAATGGACAATGACCCCAAGCATACTTCCAAACTTGTGGCAAAATGGCTTAAGGATGACAACGTCAAGGTATTGGAGTGGTCATCAAAAAGCCCTGACCTCAATCCTATAGAAAATTTGAGGGCAGAACTGAAAAAGAGTGTGCGAGCAAGGAGGCCTACAAACCTGACTCTGTTACACCAGCTCTGTCAGGAGGAATGAGACAAAATTCACCCAACTTATTGTGGGAAGCTTGTGGAAGGCTACCTGAAACGTTTGACCCAAATAATTTTTTTTAAAGGCAATGCTACCAAATACTAATTGAGTGTATGTAAACTTCTGACCCACGGGGAATGTGATGAAAGAAATAAAAGCTGAATAAATAATTCTCTCTACTATTATTCTGACATTTCACATTCTTAAAATAAAGTGGTGATCCTAACTGACCTAAGACAGGGAATTTCTACTAGGATTAAATGTCAGGAATTGTGAAAAACTGAGTTTAAATGTATTTGGCTAAGGTGTATGTACATTTCCAACTTCAACTGTACTTCCTCACTGTGTGAAGCTGCTGCATGGTAGATCTACATCCTAATGATAACAATATAGTAAGGTAATCCAACCCTACTGTAGGAAGCTGAGTGGCAGTAATCAATGCTCCATTGTCCATCTCTTCTTTGAGCGACAACAATGATGGGATGAACCCTGCTACAATAAAACGTCAATAGGCAATTTGAGTGTTATCCTTTCACAAAAGACAATCAGTTCAAATGGGGTGAACGACAAACGATTCAATGAAGCAAGCTATGATCACCTCAAGGAGAACTTCAATTCCTCTCCAGTGTAGGCTACTGCATAAAACTGAGATTCTGTGTGTAGCGTTGCGTCAGGGGGAGATCTGGGGTGATTAGTATTGGCCAGTCAGGTTTTAGGATGCACAAGTGCATGTGGGTAAGTGGGTGTGTCAAACGTTGCCTTCTGTCAGATCAATGCAACATCCCATCACCCAGAGATGAGACAGTGAATGTTTTGATCGTGTGTGTGTGTGTGTGTGTATCTGCTCATGTGAAACCACAGTCAGTTCAACCACCAAAGACAGACTGAGTCAATCTCATCATAAAGCTAAAGACCTTCGTTTTCTTCAAGAATTTCCTTGATCGTCCTTGCATTATAGTCCTGAAACCCTTAGGGATCATCCCTTCACACATCAACGACTGAAAAGTAAGGACCGAATCAACTCTGCATATGAACTAGTGTAGTGTGGAATCATTTAAGAAGGGATTAACTCAAAGTTTTGCTTTTGTCTCTGAGCCTTGGCCTCATGAAATGTGGAATGTGTAATAGGGATTTTCAGGTGAATAAATGACAAGCACAGTCGCAGATAGTCGATCAAAATCAATCAGGTTTATTACAAGAATGCAGGGAGAACCCCTCCAGAACAGAAGCAAACAAAATGTCTAACTCACCTTGTCCTATGCAGGCCCTTGTATTTTAATCTCACAGCACCAATGTTCTGAAAACACCTGCCGAGACGCTCGTAGGAAGTCACCACATCAGCTGCTACAGAATCCCACAGTGTCACAGAATATAACAACAGTCAGTGTCCTCAGTTCTTGTACCTCCAGTCTGGCGTCAAGTCACTATCAACAGATATGAGAACAATGCATAACATTCAGTATCAAGTCTAGTGACCATCAACCAGTACACAAATGAGTGTCCCATATAGAACACTGGAAATCATGTGTATTGCATAAATTGAAAACATATACATATGCTAAGCATTGTGTTAATTATAAATATCTAATCACGTCTCTTGTTGATAACTACTAGTAGCCTCATTATTCAGTACCTTAAATAAACAGTCTGTAATACCTAATACGTGAGAGACATTTCTAGCCACGTCCTCTTTGTGTGCAGTATTCAGTCATGATATATAAAGATATATAAACAAGACGACAAACAAATATTCTTAAGTAGTCATTAAATGTATTCACTGGGTAACCAACCCCCAAAAGTCACGTAGTGTGAGTTGATCAGAAACACAAGACAGAGACTCTTTGGCTCTCCAAGTGAAGTATAAGCATGACCACTATCAACATGTGTCGGTTGCCTGAGGGAGATGCAACAGTGGATTTTGGCTCCAGAATACCAATAGTATTTATCTACCAAGAGACATCCCACTGGGCACACCACCTCATTTCAATGTGGAAATTTGGGTAATATTTAGTTGAGAGTTTGATCAATGAGACTTCAACCTTTTTTCACCCACTCAAAAAGATAGCCAGAATTTGAACATTGAATTCCCAAAGTGTTACCACTAAGCTTTTAACCATCTAAGCACAACCCAATTCCAATGGAGAAACAATGTCTGATTTTTGGTTTATTTGTTATTTAAATTGTGTTTTCACTGCACTTCAACCATTTAAAAACACAACAAAGATCAAATGGGAATGCAATGTCAGATATTTTGTATTTTACAACAACTTAATGTGTTATCACTGTGCTTCATCGAATAACACAACCAAATGACCTGGATTGCAGTTGAGATTACATTAAAAACTACAAAGTGGAAGTGATCAATGCTGTTCGAGATTCTCCACAGATTACTACAGCAATTGTGAAGATATCCACAGACCTTCGACCTTTGCATGCTATCTTGAACATGCACACTTTCTATGCTTACAAAAGTAGACATTGAGAGTTACAGTAAACTAACCTCAAAACGTGGCCATGGGTGTTATTCCTTTTAAGGTTGAATAAACACATTTACATTAGTTTATAAGATCGCCTTAACTTTAGGCTATTTACTGTATTACAAAAGTAATATTGAATTGTCATTAAAGATCCCATTGCACTTATCGTAAGAGTAGGGGTGTTAACCCCGGTGTCCTGGCTAAATTCCCAATCTGGCCCTCATACCATCACAGCCACCTAATCATCCCCAGCTTACAATTGGCTCATTAATCCCCCTCCTCTGCCCTGAAACTATTCCCCAGGACGTTGCTGTAAATGAGAATGTGTTCTCAGTCAACTTACCTGGTAAAATAACAGTAAAACATTTTTTATATCTATATATATACTGTATGTACTGGGTACAGATGTAGGATCTTAATTTCAGCCAGTTTGTACACAGAAGGAAAATAATCCAGCAGCAACAGGAAATGTGAATTATTATGTGGATTACAATTAATGGACATTTTTGTAGGGGTTGCTAGATTTTCGTAAGGAGAAATTAAGTCTGACATTTCAAAATGGAAATGACTAACTTCAGAAGCTTTTTTAAACCTCAATCAAATACACTACAAGTTTAAAATGTCCTGCATTGCAGCAAAGTTCTGCAACAGGGTGATCAAATGAAGATACTACATCTGTATAAAATGCAAAAAAACACATATAACACATATATTGCACAGAAAGAATCAAAAGACATGTGCCTTTTCAATTTCTCGATCTCCCTTTTTTTAAGTTGCGTGCAACATCCAGTGGCCTGTATTCATGGATGCCAAGGGAAGCCAGGCTTCCCCAAAAACGTACCGAGAAAAAGGAAAAACTTAAAAAAATTGTATTTAGTTCGCAAGAGGCTGAATGTATGTCACCGGAGAAAGCATCCGAGCGAGCAAAACAGTACCCCTCTGTCTCTGTATGTGTAGCCTACAGTATCTACCTGATGCCGTCTGGTCAAAAAGAGTATGGCATTGTTTCTGCCTGTGGCATTGAATGCAGGGGAAGCCAGTGAGCATTTAGCCTCGTTTGATAATAAAAGTATAAAATAATAGCAAATTACCATTGAGCTAAACTGAGTGTGCTGATGTAACGGCTGTCTACGGAAGAAGTGGACCAAAATGCGGCGGAGTTAGGGTTCGTCATTTTTAATGTTACGAACACTATGCAATTAACAAAACAACAAAACTGACAGCCACCACAGTCCTGTCAGGTGCAACAACAGTGACAAGCACAATTACCCACACCACACAACGGAAACGTAGGCAACTTATGTGTGACTCCCAATCAACCACAACCCTCTACAGCTGTGCTTGATTGGAAGTCACACGGCCAAAATTAAATGAAACAATAAAACACTTACTCCCTTCTGCCACGTCCTGACCCAACTACACCCTCTACTGGTCAGGACGTGACAGTACCCCCCCCTCAAGGTGCAGACCCCGGGATGCACCTAAAAAAAGGAAAACACAAAAAAAATCCCCAACAAAAAGGAACACCTAAACAATAAGGGAGGGAAGGGAGGGTGGCTGCCGTCACCGACGGCACTGTGCTACACCCTCCCTCCCCAACCCACCTATCCTGGAGGTGGCTCAGGTGCAGGACGTGGACCTCGCTCCACCTTCGGCGTCGCCCACTCTGTTGGCGCCGATCGCTGCGCCGGGCAGACGGGCCACTCGGGCTGACCCTGGCAGACGGACCACTCGGGCTGGGCCGGAAGGCATGCGGGCCACTCGGGCTGGGCCGGAAGGCATGCGGGCCACTCGGGCTGGGCCGGAAGGCATGCGGGCCACTCGGGCTGGGCCGGAAGGCATGCGGGCCACTCGGGCTGGGCCGGAAGGCATGAGGACCACTCGGGCTGGACCGGAGGGCAGGAGGACCACTCGGGCTGGACCGGAGGGCAGGAGGACCACTCGGGCTGGACCGGAGGGCAGGAGGACCACTCGGGCTGATCCTGACAGGCCGGGCACCCTGGCAGATCAGGGCAGGCGGGCACCTCTGGCAGAACCGGGCAGTCTGGCCACTCCGGCAGAACAGGGCAGTCCGGCCACTCCGGCAGAACAGGGCAGTCCGGCCACTCCGGCAGAACAGGGCAGTCCGGCCACTCCGGCAGAACAGGGCAGTCCGGCCACTCCTGCAGTTCAGGGCAGTCCGGCCACTCCTGCAGTTCAGGGCAGTCTGGCCACTCCTGCAGTTCAGGGCAGTCTGACCTCTCTGGCGACTGTTGACTGGCGGGCAGCTCTGACGACTGTTGACTGGCGGGCAGCTCTGACGACTGTTGACTGGCGGGCAGCTCTGACGACCGTTGACTGGCGGGCAGCTCTGACGACCGTTGACTGGCGGGCAGCTCTGACGACCGTTGACTGGCGGGCAGCTCTGACGACCGTTGACTGGCGGGCAGCTCTGACGACTGTTGACTGGCGGGCAGCTCTGACTCAGGATTCACCAGGCTGGGGAGACATAACGGAGGCCTGGCTTGAGGAGGTGGCACAGGAGAGACCAGGGTGGAGAGACCCACTGGAGGACCGGTCCGTGGAGGAGACACGGGCTTGACCAGGATAGGGAGATCCATTGGAGTACTGGTCCGTGGAGGAGGCACGGGCTTGACCAGGATAGGAAGACATGCAGGAGGCTTGGTTCTGGGTGTAGGTACAGGATGTGCAGGGCTGGGAAGACATGGAGGAGGCCTGTTTCTGGGCGCAGGCACAGTCTTTACCAGACAACCAGCACGCACCTCAGGACGAGTATGGAGAGCTGCCTCAGGTGACATCATACCCACGACACGCTCATTAGGGCGAATGCCGTACTTTATGCACCACACTAGCAGCTCTCTCATCTCTCTCTCTCCTAATTTTCCCATTAACCCCGTCACAGTCTCTGTCTCATAGCCCTCGCTCACCTCCAATGTCATCCCGACTGGCTCTGGTTCCGACCTCAGCTCCACCGACTGTCCCGTGTGCCCCCCCCAAAAAAAATATTGGGGCTGCCTCTCGCGCTCGTTGCGCTCTCTCTCCTCGTAGTATCGCCTCTCCGCTCTCGCCGCTTCAATCTCCCACTGCGGGAGGCGATAATCCCCAGCCTGAGTCCATGGTCCCTCTCCGTCCAGGATCTGTTCCCATGTCCATTTGTCCATAACGCAGTAGTCCTGCTGCTCCTTCCTCTTCCGCCGCTTGGTCCTGGTTTGGTGGGTAATTCTGTAACGGCTGTCTACGGAAGAAGTGGACCAAAATGCGGCGGAGTTAGGGTTCGTCATTTTTAATGTTACGAACACTATGCAATTAACAAAACAACAAAACTGACAGCCAACACAGTCCTGTCAGGTGCAACAACAGTGACAAGCACAATTACCCACACCACACAACGGAAACGTAGGCAACTTATGTGTGACTCCCAATCAACCACAACCCTCTACAGCTGTGCTTGATTGGAAGTCACACGGCCAAAATTAAATGAAACAATAAAACACTTACTCCCTTCTGCCACGTCCTGACCCAACTACACCCTCTACTGGTCAGGACGTGACAGCTGAACTGTGAATGGGCCTTGCGCACTAAGGAAACGTGTCAAGGGAAGCCAGTTTGGATTTGGCTTCGCACCAATCACATCAAATCAAAGCAAAACGTCATTGACAGAAAAAACTTGAATGCATCTCGTTGTGTCGTTGTCCTCCGGTGGCTAGCTACAGTAGCAAGCTAAAATTGTCCCTTTCATAAATTAGCCATAGATGGAGATAGGGATTTGGACTTTTTAATTGTCTGTACTGGCCAATGATTATAAGGGTGATTCTGATCCAACCATAAATTCATACATCGTGCCCCTGGCCTGTGAGGATGGGAGGTTAATATGTAGCTAGATGTAGTAGGCTAATGTTAACTAGCTGGCTCATCGTTACCCATGAAAGGATGTTAGCCAGGTAGCCTAGGACAACAAAAACGAATAGAGTGTACAGTATGAGTCATAGAACGTTTCATCAACATGAAAGAGAGGAGGATGACATTGGCGTTTCTATGAGTACGGTGAGTCATTATGTTTTTTCTACTTGCATGAATGCACACATACACCCACACACACACACACACACATACGCACACATACGTACAAATCAGAACCATGGACAGCCACATCATATTTATCTTACGTTGATTGGACTAAATAGTTTTTGGTTTCTTTTAGTTGTCGCTGTAAGCATAGGGGATTTGATGATGTTGAAATGTTGAAGTTGAAATGGTCCTGGAATAGTGGAGGTAGGTCCTGTTTTCTTTGCGACTTGCGGTAACTCTCCGTGGTTCTAAATCAATAGTTGTTGAGTAGTCCAAAAATGTTGGAAACATTAACTTGCTTGACCGTGCTGTAGGTCATGTAACTGTTTGTTACATGCAATATGCTTTGTGGACTTCACCGGACAGAGGTTGCTCTCCGGTTTTGTCTTGGCCTTAGGCCTACATATCACAGTCACAAGGCATATGAACTAACATGTTATAGAGCAAACAACGCAATTATCACAACACATAGCTTATAATATGTTTTTTGTTTCAGGCTTCCCCAGTGATGTTACCCACTCGCCGCTATTGGCAACATCGCCACTTTCTCAATTCTGTTTGGAATTATTCAATTAACCAAACACCAAAGCTTAGTTTCTGTCAAGCAGAGCAGAGAAAAGATATTGGAATAGGCCCAAAAAAGTATAAACATTTGGAACTATTAGTTTCTATCTGCATTTTTGTCCAAATGTAGTTATTGACACAGTCTTGTTCTGTTCAATGTTCTCTACCTACATTACCAGTGAAAAGTTTGGACACACCTACTCATTCCAAGGTTTTTATTTATTTTTACTATTTTCCACATTGTAGAATAATTGTCACGTCCTGACCAGTAAAGGGGTTATTTGTTATTGTAGTTTGGTCAGGACGTGGCAGGGGTGTGTTTGTTTAGAGTGTTTCGGGGATTGTTGGGCTATGTTCTGTTTTAAGAGGGGTATTTGTTTAGAGTGTTTCGGGGTTTGTTGGGCTATGTTCTATGTTAGTATATTTCTATGTTTATCTAGTATGTCTAGTTCTATGTTTAGTTAATGGGGTTGACCTTCAATTGGAAGCAGCTGCTCCTAGTTTCTTCTAATTGAAGGTCCTATTTAAGAGGGGTGTTTTTCTGTGGGATTTTGTGGGTAGTTGTTCCTTGTTTAGTGTTTGTTGCACCTGACAGGACTGTTTCGTGTTGTTCTTTTTGTATACGTATTTAATTGTTTTCCTTCTTCAAAATAAAAAGAAAATGAGTATACATATTCCCGCTGCATTTTGGTCAAATCCTTACGACACTCATGACAGAACTACCCACCAACAAAGGACCAAGCAGCGGGGTAAGGAGCACGATGAAGAAGGATGGACATGGGCGGACATGAGGATGAGCATATCCAGGGCTATGGAGGAGTTAAGGGAGCCTGAGAGGCAGCCCCCCCAAAAAATGGTGGGGGGGCACACGGGTAGTTTGGCTAGGCCAGGGTTGAGCCCTAAGCCAACTCCCCGTGCTTACCGGAGGCAGCGTGGTACTGGTCAGGCACCGTGCTATGGGGTGATGCGCACGGCGTCGAGGCCGAGCATCCACAGGCCGGTGTGCTCGGTGCCGGCGTCCCGCATTTGCCGGGGGGAAGCGGGCACCCAGCCAGTACGGGTGGTGCCAGTCCTGCGCTCGAGACCGCCAGTGCGCCTCCACGGCCCTGTGTATCCTGTTCCCGCTCCCCGCACTAGCCCTGAGGTGCGTGTCTCCAGTCTGGTGCCTCCAAAGCCAGCACCACGCACCAGGCCTCCAGTGCGTCAGCCCAGTCTAGTACGTCCTGTTCCTGCTCCTCGCACTAGCCTTGGGGTACATGTCTCCAGTCTGGTACCTCCACTACCAGCCCCACGCACCAGGCCTCCAGTGCGTCAGCCCAGTCCAGCTCGTCCTGCTCCTGCTCCTCGCACTAGCCCTGTGGTGCGTGTCCTTAGTCTGGTGCTTCCTAAGCCAGCCCCACGCATCAGGCCTTCAGTGCGCAGTCCCCGTCCAGAGCTTCCGGCAACAGTGCCTCGTCCAGAGTGTCCGGCGACAGTGCCCCGTCCAGAGCTGCATCAATGTGTGCACCTGACGGGACTGTTTCGTGTTGTTCTTTTTGTATACGTATTTAGTTGTTTTCCTTCTTCAAAATAAAAAGAAGATGAGTATACATATTCCCGCTGCATTTTGGTCAAATCCTTACGACACCCGTGACAATAATAGTGAAGAATGAAGACATCAAAACTATGAAATAACACATATAAAATCATGTAGTAACCAAAAAAGTGTTAAACAAATCAAAATATATCTTCTATTTGAGATTCTTCAAAGTAGCCACCATTTTCCTTCATGACAGCTTTGCACACTCTTGACATTCTCTCAACCAGCTTCATGAGGTAGTCACCTGAAATGCAATTCAATTAACAGGTGTGGAATTTCTTTCCTTCTTAAAGCGTTTGTGCCAATCAGTTGTGTTGTGACAAGGTAGGGTTGGTATACAGAAGATAGCCCTATTTGGTAAAAGACCAAGTCCATATTATGACAGTCCATCATTACTTTAAGACATGAAGGTCAGTCAACCCGGAACGTTTCAAGAATTTTGAACGTTTCTTCAAGTGCAGTCGCAAAAACCATCAAGCGCAATGATGAAACTGGCTCTCATGAGGAACAACACAGGAAAGGAAGACCCAGAGTTACCTCTGCTGCAGAGGATAAGTTCATTAGAGTTACCAGCCTCAGAAATTGCAGCCCAAATAAATGCTTCACAGAGTTCAAGTAACAGACACATCTCAACATCAACTGTTCAGAGGAGACTGCGTGAATCAGGCCTTCATGGTCGAATTGCTGCAAAGAAACCACTACTAAAGGACACCAGTAATAAGAAGAGACTTGCTTGGGCCAAGAAACTTGAGCAATGGTCATTAGACCGGTGGAAATCTGTCCTTTGGAGATTTCTGGTTCCAACCACCGTGTCTTTGTGAGACGCATAGCAGGTGAACGGATAATCTACGCATGTGTGGTTCCCACCATGAAGCATGGAGCAGGAGGTGTGATGGTGTGGGGGTGCTTTGCTGGTGACACTGTCTGTGATTTATTTAGAATTCAAGGCACACTTAACCAGCATGGCTACCAGAGCATTCTGCAGCAATACGCATATAGTTTGCACTTAATGGGATCTTTTGTTGTTCAACAGGACAATGACCCAACACACCTCCAGGCTGTGTAAGGGCTATTTGACCAAGAAGGAGAGTGATAGAGTGCTGCAGCAGTAGACCTGGCCTCCACAATAACCCGACCTCAACCCAGTAGAGATAGTTTGGGATGAGTTGGACCGCAGAGTGAAGGAAAAGCATCCAACAAGTGCTCAGCATATGTGCGAACTCATTCAAGACTGTTGGAAAAGCATTCCAGGTGAAGCTGGTTGAGAGAATGCCAATTGTGTGCAAAGCTGTCATCAAGGCAAAGGTGGCTACTTTGAAGATTCTAAAGTATAATATATATTTTGATTTGTTTAACACTTTTTTGGTTACTACATGATTCCATATGTGCTATTTCATCATTTTGAGGTCTTCATTATTATTCTACAATGTAGAAAATAGTAAAAAAAAAAAAAAAAAAACATTGAATGATTAGGTGTGTCCAAACTTTTGACTGGTACTCTATATAATACTCCAAGTTCCAAATTCATGTTAAGTTCTAAATGGCCTTTATTGTTTGAGCCCTTAATGCTGATTGGCTGAAAGCCGTGGTATATCAGACCTTATACCAGGGGTATGACAAAACATTTATTTTTACCGTTCTAATTACGTTGGCTAACCAGTTTATAATAGAAATGTGGCACATCGGGTGGTTGTGGTGTATGGCCAGTATACCACGGCAAAGGGCTGTTCTTAGACATGTACATTAGATGTCTTTATTTCGTTCTCAATACATTTCCAAAAACATGTTTTCACTTTGTCATTATGGGTTTATTGTGTGTAGATAAAAACAATATTCAATCCATTTTGAATTCAGGCTGTAACCCTACAAAATGTGGAAAAAATTATCTTAATCTGATCTGTTGTCGCAGAGAATTTTCCAGCACACCAGCGGCTTACAGTTAGTGCATTCGTCTTAAAATAGTTAGGTGGGACAACTACATCACAGGCATAGTAGGTACACTTTTCCTCAATAAAGTAGCTATCGGCAAAGTCAGAGCTGGGAGGGGGGTCCAAGTGCAATTGTGTTGGGGGGGGGGGGGGGGGGGTCAGTTGAGGTGAGGAGGGGTATTATTTAAGATACTCTTTGAAGAGGTAGGGTTTCAGGTGCTTTTTGAAGATGGGCAGGGACTCTGCTGTCCTAGCTTCAGGGGGAAGATGGTTCCACCATTGGCCAGGACAGAAAAGAGCTTGGACTGGGCTGAGCAGGAGCTGGGTGGGAGGGCCAAGAGACCAGAGGCGCCAGAACGGAGTGCTCAGGTTGGGGTGTATGGTTTGAGCAATTAGGGTTTGAGCAATTTGAACAATTATAATCCACATTATAATTCACATTTCCTGTTGCTGCAGGATTATTTTCCTGCTGAGAAACTGGTCAAATTAAGATGGTAGGCTATATCTGTAACATTTTGAGTGAATATATTTATACCATTTTGAAATGGACATAGAGAATAGGATGGAGGAAGAGGGTATCTGACAGTGAAAAAAGAACACTTTTTTTGTACTGTTGATAATGGTAGACTGTACCTACACCAACCACTAATGCTGGACACAATGACGGCTGTCGGAGTACACAAGAGTGATGAGGAACCACACTATGTGAACCTCAGGAGACAAATATATATATATTTAAATCTTTATATAACTAGGCAAGTGAGTTAAGAACAAATTCTTATTTTTGATGATTCAGGGATTCAATCTTGCAACCTTCCGGTTGCTAGTCCAATGCTCTAACCACTAAGCTACCTGCCACCCCAAGCGGTATAAATATAAACCGTCCACATGAGTCTACGGTCAAATAAGAGTGATTATTCCTGTTTCAAAGGTGGAACCCTCCGCTACGCTCACCAGCTAGATGCTGGTTGCTGTGGATTTCTGTGAAAAGCTCTCAGAATAATGGCAGAATGGCACATCCCACTTGTGATGTCAGAGCTGCGAGACTAGCTGTTGATGTAGAGAGGAAGGGAGAGCCTATAGCCTGTTGCTCATGATCATCAAATAGCCTGCTAGTACTCTATCAGCCTTGTGCCTGTGCGCAGAGAGAGCAGAGTTGGTGTTCGATGCAGAAGCGACAGCAACAGTTAGGACTTCAGGTTTTCTTGTATTTCTGATCACTTTGTACGAACTAAAACTCACAGCTGTGGGAAGAACTGATACGCAACCACAGTGAGTATTTCATCATATTTGTTCTTATTTACCTCATCTCAGAGGATGTTAATACACATACTGTACTGTATATCAATCCCTTTTGACAGCTCATGTAACAGTAAATGCATGGCGGTATCAACTAAGTGCTATCAGTATTCACCAAGACTTCAGTAAGTGTGTATCTGTTGATGCTGACCCCCCTATCAACATTTTAGGGGCTGTAATTTGTTGTAATTTTCAGTGTAACACATGATAAACCATTGAGTGATGTAATATTAGAATTGCTAATGTACTAATCACGCCCACAGTTGCCATGATTATGATCATGTTTATCTAACGAGCATGTTTTTATGTTCAGCAACAGTTAGTTGGAAAAATTAGTCAACCATGCATCACGTTCAGATGACAGAATTATTACGTTTTTAATAATGATACTCTTGCACACATTGATATTTTCACATGTACAGTAGCTACGTATGTACTGCAAGTTTACATTTCCCCTCAGGTTTTGAATTAAATATGAATGATATACTATTCTTCCAGGGCCATAAACATTTTAGCTACTGTCCACTCTGATTGTATCCAATGGTTCCATCTGTTCATTTATTCTAATGGTATCACTCCATCTCCATGTCTCTGACAGATGACTATGATTAGCATACCGTAGATCAGTACATGGTAATAGAGTGGCCGATATATTACATATGGTACATGGAAAATCACTTAAAAAAAAAAAAAAAAATCTGTCTTTTTTGGCCATTTTGAATAGAACATATACTATATTTTCTGTATGTTGTTCAGATGCTACAGCTACGGAATTTCAACAAAATCTGGCAAATATATATATATATATATATATATTTGACAGATTTTGTTGAAATATATATATATATTTGACAGATTTTGTTGAAATTCCGTAGCTGTAGCATCTGAACAACATACAGAAAATATAGTATATGTTCTATTCAAAATGGCCAAAAAAGACAGAATTTAAGCTTCACAAGACACAATGGTTCCAGCGTTATTGGTACCTAGTAATTTCACAGTCTGGCAGACGTATTAAACATTACAGAGTAAATACTATTGATTGACAGATGGGTCACTCAACATAATATATGTTTCTGGAGTCTAAAACTGCATAACAATGTTTTATCATACTCCTTGCCCACAGTTCCCCATATTCGGTTGTAAGTGTGGAGACCCGCTACACTAATGTATTCAGAGCTTGGAGACACAAGTTAGACAGAGATTGATAGCTATATCAGTCTGACTACACGAATGTTGAGTCTATGCATAAAGAGCTAAGAGACTTTTGGCTGCTTTAGGCATTTCCACACTCTACATACAATCTGCTCTACACTGTAAACCCCTACACAGATATTCTATATTTAGTTGCAACATGAAGGAAGCAATGCTCAAAACCCTGATTACATCTCTGAAAGCCACTACTGGAAATTGATTAATGGCAAATTATGAGCAATACCAGACCTAAGAAGGGAAGCAATATGAGCTGCGTTGATTTACTAGCGCTACTGTTGTTAGATCACATATGTAAGAGGGTCATTAATCAATTGTGATACTACCAATAATCTCAAATGTAAACGTGCACAGAATGCACGTTCTTTCTTTAGACCCCTTTATGATGTATGTTGTGTAATCTATAGATCTATTTCACCCACTCTGCAAGGTCATTCTGATTTTAATGAGATGAACTAATGACTTTCTTGTATTTACATCTATAGCAGTCATGCTCCCCCATTCCCCTCAGACTGGGCCAGTGCCAGAGTAATTGTAATCTGCTTATTCCCAGATGTCTTTAGAAGTGGAGGACCTGAGCGACATGTCCTTATATGTCATTAGATCAGACTGCAGAGTCGCCATTTTAACGGCATTAATTAACTTACATTCTCAATGCACCTGAGGAAGATAGTCTACAGATCCCTTTCTGCTCTCTGGTCAGGGCTAACTGTCAACACAAATTAGGCTGGGATAGGTGGTGTGTGATTGGAGAGCAAAACACTTTACTCTTCCCCCATTTTCACATAACTTGAGTTGAGTGCCTTAAAACGTTGGCTAGTTCCAGCATTAAATATTCAATAGCAATTGATGTACAGTACAAATCTCCCATCTAGAATGATTTAGATATGTTGGGTCTGAGTAATTTGGGCAAACCAACACTGGCTGAACAGTAAGCATACAGAAGCTTTCATAAAACACGATGTGCATTTAAACAGCATTAGACGTTTACAATCTCCTTTTCTACGTTGACATGTTACAGTACAAATCCTTGCTGACAGCAGATTATAATTTACAGAGGAACCTACTGTCCATCTTTTTGAGTCACTACCCATTCTATCAAATCTATCCTATTGGTTACCAGTACCACTGGTGAAAGTACCCGTCTTCACTCAACTCCACACAAAACAACTTTGTCCCCTGTTGTAATTTCCTAGAGCCCAGATCTGTTAATCCATTCCATCAACTAAAGTACTTTCTCCTCTCTGTTCAGGCTGGCACAAATCTAATAATGGTTTCCAGAAAGACTGGATGTTGTTTTTTCTCATTTTTCATCCGAAACGATCCATCTCTCATCCCTCCATCTCTCTTTTATCTGTTGTTCAATGTCCTCCCTGCCAGACCATCCCAATGAGGCCTGTAGTGGGGTCTGGTTTGGTCTAGTAGCCACTCAGAGCAATCTCTTCAAACACTCTGTCCCTGCAGTGACAGGACAGACAGGACAGGAAGTTCTCCTCATGAACATCAGACATCAGACTGTCTGCCTGTGCACATCCCTACTGGGACTCTTTTATCAGTGAAGAGCAGGATTAGGGTCAGTTGAACCTTAATTAAACGTGCATACCCTGTGCCGACCGAGACAGGTATGGACAGTACTATAACAGGATACTAATGTGTGGTAATGTAATGCACACAGTCTCACAGCTGAGATCTTGCATAATCATTACGCAATCTAAAGTTGTGTTCTGTTCCATCTGTGAGTTTACTTTCCAACTCAGAGAGTGTGATATCAAACAAAGAGATCACAGAAAACGTGGATGGACAAGAAAGAAACCATATGCATAAGAACCAAACCCACGAGAACAAGATAAGAACACTTACCTCATATAGCTAGATAGAAACTAAGTTTTGCTTTACAAACGTCCTTTTACGGGCATAATTAATCTAAATTATGACGATTGAGAGGTACTCTCTACAATTTACAAGTACATCTAAGGTACTTGGGCAGAAAGATACAGTATATTGTGCGCAGAATTCCCCAAGTGTTGTCCATTAGCCAATTATGTTTCCAGTTCTGTAGCCTAATGATCAATTAAATATGACAGGGAAAACTACTCTCTATTCCAAACCAGTGCCGTAGAGAGTCAAGACACTTCAGAAAGAAGAATATGGATGTTACGTTAAGGTGGAGGGTGGAGGGTGGAAGGTGTAGGGTTGAGGGTGAGCGTTTGGGTGCTACCCTAATTATTGTCAGTCACGGTGTGGTGGCGTTGAGGGGATGAGGAGGAGTGATGAGGCATAATATGGAGCAGCCAGGCAGAAAAGGAGGAATTGGCAGTGTCTTCTCAGCTTCTGTCTGGGTAGTCCTGAGGGCACGAAGAAGGACAAGGACGGAACACTAAGATTAATGGAGAAAATGGTCAAAGTTCGATAATTCCCATTAGCGGCCTGACATTTGCTGAGAGTGGAAAGAATCTACCGAAGTAAAGACAACTCCAACTGCAAGAAAGGACACCTCCATAGGTTGGCGTCGAAAGGTTCCCCACTACACACATAAATTAGAAAGATGGCATAAAGGATTTTATTTTAAAGTAAGAGCGACAGGAAAGAAAAAGATTATCATTATCATTTCATAATCCAAGTATGCAAATCTGAAGTACAGTATGTAAAATATACGATATACTGTATGAAACCAACCGTTGGTTATATGAAAGATATGAAGTATTAAAGTATGGTGTGGATTAAAGTAAATCACATTTGGATATTGTGGACCACGGTGAGGGCTAGCAAGGCAATTACATCCCTTGAGATATTTCTTGTTCCAATGTAGTCAGTATTTATTAAATCCACCCACTTACATCAGAAAAGGGCCTTTTTTTCTATTCCGCAATTCCTGCCTGGAGTTTCTGTTAGCATAGGTCTTACAATGTAAGGTTTGCTCCAGGCATTGAATCTTGCCTGCATAAAAAACAGATTTGAAAACAGAGAGGGAGAGAGCGAGCAAGAGAGACAGAGACAGAGACAGAGTATTGGCTCAGTATTTCTGTGGTCAGAAGTCCATTTCAACACTACCCACTTCGAGTTCATTAAGTTAGATGGGTTTCTAAAGGAAAACAATGTTGTTCAGATGGTCATTATGTGGTCTGAATGGTCATTAGAGGAGAATGTAAGACTCCAGGTCAGGCTGTATACTGTTGTCATCTTGAATAGCCTACTTGCACCACACATTTGAGATCAGGGTCAAAGACAAATGGTTTTAGGTCTACAGTATGTAGACACTATTACGGGTTGATGGGAAGGATAGTCCTCCCAGGAGAGGAGAGCACACAAGCCATTAGAAAAACAGGGACCCAGTCCTCCAGACAGACTTGTTTTGATCAATTTTGGCAAAGTAAGACACGTCTGTAGTAGAAGGTGAAAAATAGTTACCAATCTTCTCACACCACATAGACAGGATTATTAAATAATGACAGAGAATACAAAACGAATAAAAAGTAACGAACCGTATTAATAATGAAATATACAGTACCACTCAAAAGTTTGAACACCTACTCATTCAAGGGTTTTCTTTATTTTTACATTTTCTACATTGTAGAATAATAGTGAAGACATCAAAACTATGAAATAACACATATGGAATCATGTAGTAACCAACATTAAACAAAGTGTTAAACAAATCAAAATATATTTTAGATTCGTCAAAGTAGCCACCCTTTGCCTTGATGACAGCTTTGCACACTCTCTGCATTCTCTCAACCAGCTTCACCTGGAATGTTTTTCCAAAAGTCTTGAAGGAGTTCCCACATATGCTGAGCACTTGTTGGCTGTTTTTCCTTCACTCTGCAGTCCAACTCATCCCAAACCATCTCAAATGTGTTGAGGTTGGGTAATTATGGAGGCCAGGTCATCTGATACAGAATTCCATCACTCTCCTTCTTGGTCAAATAGCCCTTACACAGCCTGGAGGTGTGTTGGGTTATTGTCCTGTTGAAAAACAAATTAAATTCCCGCCAAATGCAAACCAGATGGAATGGCATATTGCTGCAGAATGCTGTGGTAGCCATGCTGGTTAAGTGTGCCTTGAATTCTAAATAAATCACTGGCAGTGTCACGAGCAAAGCACCCCACACCATCACACCTCCTCCATGCTTCACAGTGGGAACCACACATGCAGAGATCATCCGTTCACATACTCTGCATCTCACAAAGACATGGCGGTTGGAACCAGAAATCTCAAATTTGGACTCATCAGACCAAAGGACAGATTTCCACCGGTCTAATATCCATTGCTCAAGTTTCTTGGCCCAAGCAAGTCTCTTCTTATTATTGGTGTCCTTTAGTAGTGGTTTCTTTGCAGCAATTCGACCATGAAGGCCTGATTCACGCAGTCTCCTCTGAACAGTTGATGTTGAGATGTGTCTGTTACTTGAACTCTGTGAATTATTTATTTGGGCTGCAATTTCTGAGGCTGGTAACTCTAGTTAACTTATCCTCTGCAGCAGAGGTAACTCTGGGTCTTCCTTTCCTGTAGCGGTCCTCATGAGAGCCAGTTTCATCATAGCACTTGATGGTTTTTGCGACTGCACTTGAAGAAACGTTCAAAATTCTTGAAATGTTACGCATTGACTGACCTTCATGTCTTAAAGTAATGATGGACTGTCATTTCTCTTTGCTTATTTGAGCTGTTCTTGCCATAATATGGACTTGGTCTTTTGCCAAATAGGGCTATCTTCTGTATACCAAACCTACCTTGACACAACACAACTGATTGTCTCAAAAGCAATATGAAGGAAAGAAATTCCACAAATTAACTTTTAACAAGGCACACCTGTTAATTGTAATGCATTTCAGGTGACTACTTCATGAAACTGGTTGAGAGAATGCCAAGAGTGTGCAAAGCTGTCATCAAGGCAAAGGCTGGCTACTTTGAAGAATCTCAAATATAATCTCAAATGATTTGTTTAACACTTTTTTGGTTACCACATGATTCCATATGTGTTATTTCATAGTTTTGATGTCTTCACTATTATTCGACAATGTAGAAAATAGTAAAAATAAAGAAAAACCCTGGAATGAGTAGGTGTGTCCAAACTTTTAACTGGTACTGTATATGATTTGCATATTCAAATTCAACCTGAGTTTTGAATTTCACAGACCTTGATTCTGTATCGAATTGTAAATATTTGATTTATAAGAGATTAGCAAAATGTGGACATTGGATCTAAACTTAACATATAAGTGCATAGATCAAAAAGGACTCAATAAGATGAATGTAAGCATTGTATCAACTATAATGTACTTGTTTTTACACAGACTTATCTGAAACCAAACATATTTTACTCATGACCAAACCAATGGCTTCTAAAAGCTAACATAAACCTCAATGTTGATTTAAAGTGTGCCAGAATTCAGAAAATATCACCAAATAAGGATCACCTCTGATCAACTTTATATTTGGCCCATTACCATGCCGTGAACGACACGACGCCAGGATCTCAGTTATTGCCTTTCTCAGACACTTGAAGTGAGTTGCTCACTACATTTCCAAAGCAGTTTGAGTCAGATTCTCAAGGCGCTGTAGGAAATCTGCTGTATTTGTGTTACATTTCGAAGCCACAGACAACTGTAAAATTTTGGTAATAGCCTTTCTCAGACCCTTGAAATGTCCTGTTTAATCTGGTAGTGCTTTTCAAAGACAGTTTGTGTCAGTTTCTCGAAGCACAGTTGGAGACGCATGAGCTCTGCAGATAGAAAGAATCACAGCCCAGGCCAGTGACTCACAAGCAATCTGGAGAGAACATGCCCTTTGGCAAAGCTGCGATAGATAGCACGGCATAGCACCGGCACGGAGAGGCCCATCGACAGAGGGCCAGACCTTAGGCGATCTGGTGGAGAGAGAAACATTTCTCTGGCTCCGTGTTGTTTCATCTCTTCCTCAGAGATTTCTGGGAGATACAGCTCTCCCTCAAGGAGGTGTTTTAAAGGCACAGTAGAGTTCTAAACCACAACTACTTCACGGGTGCTCCTGTGACTGGAAACAGGCCAAAGGACCACCTGTTACTACTGGCCCCAGAGAGAAAACAAACGGTGCCAGAGCGATTGAAGGGTTTTATCTATCCGGTCTTTGCCATCCATGTCTTTGGGCGAAGAAGAGGAGAGGAATTTAAGATCATTTATTTGAGAATTTTATCTTTGGAGCATGAAGAAGACATAATTGTTCTGCAATTTAGAGTGGAACGTTCTTTTTACTGTCTTTAGGCAAAGAAGTGGAAATGATTTGAATAATGTCTCACAATAATGTTTCTTACAGATTGGTATCTATCAGTATAATATCCTTGGAGCATCAATAAATGAGCCAATTTAATGGCCATTTCATTTTACTGGATATTTAGGATTTTATAAGCAGATAGGACACCGTTTGTTGAAACTAAAATGGTCTATTTATCACACTACTGGTGATATGTTTTGAGTACTCCATCAAGATACAGAATGCTGCTGAGAATAACTGCAGTGTCATTGGCCATCACAAAAGTGGCCTGTATAGTTTGTTCAAGTGGTTGAGCAGATTCAAGCTGCTGCCCATCGTGACCGAAATGTTTCTCCTCACCCCATCTCGTACATATCCACATATACACTTTCCATTTCCATTGGAGTCATCTATCAGACCCTCTTATCCAGAGCGATTAATCAACAACCCCATCCTTGCTGAACTCCACTGGCTTCCGGTCAACTATACGATTGACTTAAAATAATCCTCCTAGTGTTTTAAAGCCTTGAATGCATTGAGACCCACCTACATCAGTGACCTCAATTCTATCAATAAGCCACCTCGCACTCTCAGCAACTCCCTACTGCTTCAATTCCCCAAGACACGTCTCCGTACTTTGGGGGACCGAGCCTTCAGCTCCCTAATCATCTGAGAGCTGCTCCATCAATCAGAACTTTTAAAACAGCCTTAAAACACATTTCTACAGACTGTCATTCCTATAGTCCTCATCTGGAAAGTCCTTTTAGTACATATTATTGCTACTTCCTGCCTTGATTCAAAATGTAAAATGTTTATTGTCAGGAAGATTGGGGTGTGCCCAACTACACAAGCGGCAATGAGTAAACACACAACAAAAGAGTTCAAGTTTCAGACACTTTTACTTTAGCTTTTAGTTTTACAGCTTTTACTTGCTAAGCTTTTTAGTGTCTCTGGAGTTTTAGTCCACAAAGTTGAAGAGTAGGCACGCTCTGGCTGTCTTCCTAACTGCTTCACTTGAGTGAGGTCCAGCCTGCACTCTTGTGCCAGTCAGTTGATTAGGGAATGCCTTGCAGGTGTGCTGATTAGTAATCCTACACAGGTGTGTTGGGTGAGCAGAGCTGTGGCGCTGTCTTCGGCTGGCCTGGGGCCGAAGGCAGTGCAGCTTTCCACAGGCTGAACTGAGTGCCGCTGTCCATTATGCTGCAGCCAATGCCGCTGCCCACGGTGCTGAAGTGAGCACACCTGTCTCCTGTGCTGAGGTGGCTGGCTCTGTTCATGGTGCTGAACTGGGCATCCTTCAGCCACATCTATGCCCATGTCTCTCACGGTGCCACATGTACTATATATTGTATTTTATTATCATTATTTATAGTTTTGCCTATGTAGAGCTTTGAGATAACACTGTAATGAAAAGCACTATACATATTAAATGCATTATCATTAGTATTATTAAGATACTTCCCCCCTTCTATTTAAGATGGGGCCCTCTGTTCTTTGGAAACAACCAGTGGCAAACCAAACACAGATTGCTCCCATAGGAAACCAAGCAGGCTAAATGAGAGGAATAGGTGAATGTCAATGTACTACGTCATCTTTGGCTTCGCTTGGGGTGGTTCACTCTAATGTGACAGGTGGGAAACAGAGAGAAGTAATCATTGGCCTGAGGCACTGACAGTGCAAACGCCTAATAACCATCTACTGACCGTGACGCACTCCGATACATACATTTTTAGACGTTTTGTCATAGGTTTTTTTTATTTACAGCTAAAACGTGTGTTGTATTGTGGGATTGATAGTCATTTCACACACAGCAAGATGGAAATTGGAGTGTTACAAAAGGCTATTCTTTATAGTTGCAGAGAGTGAGGCTGTATAACTAAGAGGTGATTGTATTGTAAAAAGTGTTAAGTATCACATGCAATCAATACATCCCTAAATGCTATAGCTACCATATAGTCTGAAAGAAATCAAAGCAGCACTGGAAAAACTACACTGCAACTGTTACACAATGGATAGCAGATGTTTTCTGACAGAAAATGGTTGGCTATGTTTATATCAATTCATCTAGATGAGTAAACGTGTTCAAATATGTGTACATTGTATCTTTATGTAACAGGGACCAACGGTGTGGGTTTAGTGTTGCATCATTAGACGATAATGATCAGTCTGTTGTGACTGAACCGTGTACTGGGGTTGTGGTTGCCTCTGCTTAGCTGCCTTAAAGGTATAGGGGTCAGCCATATGATGTACAAGCAGGGGGACATCAAGAACATCTATATTTGCCCAATGTTGTTGAACCAATGTGGCAGGAATGTTCATATTGGGAAGAGCCAATATTGGCAGATTAGAAATCAATTTTTGTAAGCAGGAAGTCACCCTGCTCTTTATGATGATAGCATATTGCTGAGTCTAGGTCTACCTGCCTGTGTCTGTATCTGTGTGTGTGTGTGTGAGTGTGTGTACTGTGTATGCAGTGTCATTATGCAGTGGTCCTGAAATAGAAGTTTGCTATAAGATCTTGATTCCCATGTACTGTATATTTAACTATATCACCTTCGGCTATGAATTAGTCTTGCCAAGTTCTCACCAGTGTTTTCGTTCCAAGTACATTTATCATCTCACCCCAGTGTTAATCATAGTTACATGACTCCTCTACATGATACATGGTTGCCCTACGGCTGTAAAGAACCAACAGCATGTGTGACATCCACTACAATTACATCCACTAGACAACCAGACCCCAGATAATTTCAGGTGTTGTCCATCGAGCATCAACATCACAGTGAAATCATATGTTGCCTATCCATTAGACAGAGCTTTTAAGTGCATTACAGGGGAAATCAATCACAATCAGCAACCGTTTCAAGCATCTAAAATCAACCAATTCATGTAACAGGGTTTATTTTGTTGAGGCTTTTGCCTATTAGTGATATACATTGAGAAAAGACAGGGAATCAATGATTTATTAATGTTTTTAGTTTTTCATATGACCTGGCACATGTTGATTCCACATCTGTTATGTGTTAACTGTACGTTATGGTCACATCAAATCAAAGTTTATTTGTCACGTGCGTCAAATACAACAGGTGTAGACCTTACAGTGAAATGCTTACTAACAGGCTCTAACCAATAGTGCAAAAAAGGTATTAGGTGATCAATAGGTAAGTAAAGAAATAAAACAACAGTAAAAAGACAGGATATATACAGTAGCGAGGCTATAAAAGTAGCGAGGCTACATACAGACACTGGTTAGTCAGGCTGGTTGAGGTAGTATGTACATGAATGTATAGTTAAAGTGACTATGCATGTATGATAAACAGAGAGTAGCAGCAGCGAAAAGAGGGGTTGGGGGGGGGCACACAACGCAAATAGTCCGGGTAGCCATTTGATTACCTGTTCAGGAGTCTTATGGCTTGGGGGTAAAAACTTTTGAGAAGCCTTTTTGTCCTAGACTTGGCACTCCGGTACCGCTTGCCATGCGTTAGTAGAGAGAACAGTCTATGGGGTCTTTGACAATTTTTAGGGCCTTCCTCTGACACCGCCTGGTGTAGAGGTTCTGGATGGAAGGCAGCTTAGCCCCAATGATGTACTGGGCTGTACGCACTACCCTCTGTAGTGCCTTGCGGTCAGAGGCTGAGCAATTGCCGTACCAGGCAGTGATGCAACCAGTCAGGATGCTCTCGATGTTGCAGCTGTAGAACCTTTTGAGGATCTCAGGACCCATGCCAAATATTTTTTGTTTCCTGAGGGGGAATAGGCTTTGTCGTGCCCTCTTCACGACTGTCCTGATTACATAGTAATCCTTTAAATGGAAAAATATGTTATCCTATTTATAAGTCAAAGGATTTAGGCCTACTACATCTGTGACATGAACAAACCACTTATTTGAAGGAATTTATGAATTAAATTGCAGGATACATAAAGTAAATTAAAAATTCTAACTAGCAACAAAGATGCTTTGCCTCTTCCTCTCTGTTAGCAAGTACATTCCCCCATGGGAAACTAGCTAGCTAGCTACTATTATTACATTAACCAACATTATCTTCGATCTTAATCAAGATATTGTGAATGACTGACTGACATCAAAAATAATTGTGGGTAGTTATTAAAAAATATGCCAAGAATACCAATGCTACTAAAAACAAGTTAGCGCAGTTAATAAAGTTACTAAAGAGAAATGTCCACCGAGTTGTGTGGACATAGGACGAGCAGCTGGCTATCTTCCCAGCTAATTTTTATTTGCTACCAGCCAGAAAAGTCAAAGCTGAGACGGTATTTTGTAGCTAACGACCAAGCTACACTACCAAAGTTATGTCGGTAATTCAGTTAAATGAAAGGATGTGCGTTAGGAAAAAGTCACTCACCAAAAGAGTGAACTCTGGAGTCATCGGTGTGTTTTTCAGACAGTGTGCTTTTACCTCAGAAAAATGGCGCAATATTTTTGCTGGGGTTGGGGTGGAGGAGGACTTGGAGTTTGATGTGTATGACATCCTACATTTTAAAACATAATTTCAAGCAAAAGTATTTTTAAATACTTAATGTCTAATATGTTCAGTTGGTGGCTTTAACACTCAATAAAAAGGCCAGGAATCTTTTGACATTCCAAAGAACTATATTTTCAACAACAAGAACTTTCCTCAAAGAACACAAATATCTTAATCAGGAAAGAGTTCAACCTGGTCCTGGAACGTGCAAGCCAACAAAGAACAATCTACGAATGTTCCTTTGTAGTACATGTAGGCCTACCCAGTACCTGTACCCTTTGCATATGAGATTATGAAATAATGACACACAGAATTTTGTGTTTGTCCTTTCCTCTCCTTCTAAAGGTAAGCATGTGCCAGAGAGAGGTCGACCACAGGGATGTGACCAGCGATGGAGGTAGAGGGGTTGTTCCTGTATAGGTAAAGATGACGCTGCTGGCAGGTGATGGCTCGGACTACGACTACAGCGCTCTGAGCTGTGCCTCTGATGCCTCCCTCCTCCTCCTCCCTCAACCCCCGCCCCTGTCAGAGCAGGAGGCCCTCAAGGGGGCCTACTACAAACGGGCCCAATTACTTCCCGAGGACTCAGACCACCTCCTCACCAATGCTACCTCGCTCTTCACTACCCATAAACTCCACGTCATCATCAACGTGGGTGGGCTGCGTTATCAACTACCCTGGACCACCTTGGAGGACTTCCCCCTGTCCCGACTAGGCCAGCTGCGCCTCTGCAGCAGCTTCGACGAGATCATGTGCGTCTGCGATGATTACGACATCGCTCGAAACGAGTTCTTCTTCGACCGCTCGCCCTGTGCCTTCCGCATCATCCTGACCTTCCTGCGGGCTGGGAAGCTGCGGTCCCTCAGGGAGATGTGTGCCCTCTCCTTCAGGGAGGAGCTGCACTACTGGGGGGTCCCTGAAGAGAACCTGGAGTGGTGCTGCCGTCGCCGCCTCATTCAGCGGGTGGATGAGTGTGACGAGTTGGAGCGGGCTGCCCAGGAGGACGAGGAGGAGGAGCTGATGATGGACACGGACAGCGGGCACCATAGGGGTTCCACCGCCCTGGCTACGGAGACCCGGATGGGACATTGTATGAACAAGCTGAGGGACATGGTGGAGAGGCCCCACTCGGGCCTGCCAGGAAAGATCTTTGCCTGTCTGTCGGTGCTGTTTGTCACCATCACGGCTGTCAACCTGTCCATCAGTACCATGCCGGCCATGAGAGAGGAGGAGGAGCAAGTAGGTGGAAATGTTGAGGACCAGGAGGCCTCAGTACAGGGCAACAGGTCATACACTCTGCACACTTCCCAGACACTTGATAACAAAACCTGCACTTTGAAATTGTAAAAAAACTAAAACATTTTGAATATCAGAGCTGTAATGTAAAGCACAAAGAGCATTTGTCAAGTTAAAGTAATAATGGATTACATGCATGGGCTATAATTTGCAAAGAAAACACATCTGAAACATTTGGAAAAGTCTTGTTCGAATTTAATATACATGCTCATTAACGTGGCTGACTTGAATCACTGCAGTAATTCCTCTTTTTTTGGCCTCGGTAGCCAGATAAAAAGAAAATTGGAGTGACACACACACACACACACACATCTCTGGTTTCACTGTGAGTTCTAGGGGAGTACTTCCAGGTGGAGCAAAAGCAATTAATTCATTTTTAGCCTCAGTTATCTGGTTGTAACCATCATGGAACATATTTTTTAACCCAGAAGGTCATTCATTACCCCAGAGGTGATGGACATTAGATGGTGCTTCAAAGGCTGATACCTGAGCACTACATTCCAAAATTGCATCCCTGATAGATTCTATTGTTAGACGGTTAGAATCAATTGAAGAGGAGTACTTTGCTATCTAAACACTGTTCTGTCTGAGAACAAGCTTATTGTACACTCTGTGTAGAAATGATACACTGGTATAAGTCGTTTCCTACTCTGTGGGAGTGTTTCATAATAATACTGTGTGCTTTCTTCTGAAATAGAATCAACTCAAAGGCCACTTTATATCATACCGTATGTGCTTTGAATAGGTTAACAATCGAATATCTACAATTGAAAAACTATTTCTAAAAAACAACCTTCCAAATAATACATAACCTTCGGCCTTGGAGAGCATTATTTTGTGTTAACTAAATTCAGGAGTTTTTTAGGTTTTTGTTTCAGTACATAGATTTTTAAAAATCTTTTATGAGCTGAATAAATAATACTGCATGCTTTCTTCTGAAATAGAATCAACTCAAAGGCCACTTTACATCATTCCATATGTGCTTTGAATTGGTTAATAATTTAATATCCACAATTGAAACACAATTTCTAAGAAACAACCTCCCAAATAATACATAACCTTCGGCCTTGGAGAGCATTATTTCGTGTTAACTAAATTCAGGAATTTGTTTATGTTTTTGTTTCAGTACATAGATTTTTTAAATATTTTATGTAGTTGAATAAAGCAACACGTACTTTCACAGCACCTCACTCTGTGCAGAACCGTCTGAGCAGAGAACAGAGAACATAAAAAATATTGGTAACAAGCTGTGAACAGAAAATATTTGGGCTGTAATGAATGGAGTCTGTGTTTAATGCCCTGCCGTCTACAATTTGACATTTGAGGAATAGAATTTGGCATACCTCAATAACGTACCTTAGATTTTAGGCAGCACCATAGCTCCCTCTAGTGTCAAACTACTTTTGCAACAACAAAAAGTCAATGAGTTCAGAACAAAAGCCTATACACCTTGTGGCTTGGTGTACAGAACACTGCTGTATATGCTAGATGTTTAATTACAGGTGATAACCAGTATCTCGTGTCTCTTAGGGCAAGTGCTCCCAGATGTGCTACAACATCTTCATTGTGGAGACGGTGTGTGTGGGCTGGTTCTCCCTAGAGTTCACCCTGCGCTTCATCCAGGACCGAGACAAACTAGCCTTCCTGAGACGCCCTCTGAACCTCATAGACGTGGTGGCAATCCTTCCCTACTACATCACCCTGGTAGTGGACAGCTACCAGGGGGAGAAGAAGCTGGGCTCGGGAAGTAGTTACCTGGATAAGGTGGGTCTTGTGCTCCGGATCCTCCGCGCCCTGAGGATCCTATATGTGATGCGGCTGGCCCGCCACTCCTTGGGCCTGCAGACTCTGGGGCTGACAGCGCGGCGCTGTACACGGGAGTTTGGGTTGCTCCTCCTCTTCCTCTGTGTGGCCATTGCCCTCTTCTCCCCGCTGCTCTACCTCATCGAGAACGAGATGGCCGCCACCCACGAGTTCAGCAGTATCCCCGCCACCTACTGGTGGGCTGTCATTACCATGACAACGGTGGGCTACGGGGACATGGTTCCAAGGAGCATCCCGGGTCAGGTGGTGGCGCTAAGCAGTATCCTGAGCGGGATTCTTCTCATGGCATTCCCAGTCACCTCCATCTTTCATACGTTCTCCCGGTCCTACGTGGAACTGAAGCAGGAGCAGCAGAGGCTACTGCAAAGACGGACACACTTCCTGTTACGCAGGAGGATGGGTGGGCTGGGAAGTAAGATGTCGCTGAAGAGTGACTACCCCAGCTGTGGCTCCTCTGAGACCAGGGACCGGGATGACTGAAGAGGAGGAGGAGGAGGAGAAGAAGAAGGAGGAGCAGCAGGAGGAGCAGCAGGAGGAGCAGTAGGTGGAGGAGGGAGAATTAAAGGACACAAAGCACAGAGAGAATAAAACAAAAGAGGGGTTAGGACTTGTCAACTTCATCTGTGAACAGCGACCCAAATGACTGTGGATGATGAGACAAAAAAAATCAAGGACACAAAGCACAGAGACTACAGAGAGAAAATATGAGAGAGAAACAAATAAGGGTTAAGATGACCTGGCAATGCTCTGCTAAAAATGTTTTAGTTTATTATTCTTCTCTGGACGATATCATCTCTGTCTGCCATTTTGAGGTAATAGAGGCCAGAAATGTTCCCAGAAACCAGATCTGCACAATAACAGAAAGAAGATTGTAATGAATCGTATTAGATCATTGACATTTTGCTGTATAACAGTACATTATATTCCATAAATGTATAAATCAAAAATAACCTACAGTATAAGCTATATGTGATCGATTTCTTATTCATTTTTGTGTCTCAATTGTGAAGAGTGCAGTCCATAACCATATTTCTTAAGATTTAGATGTATTGGAGGTGTATTGGTGCTCAGCACTGTTAGGGGTTTCATATGCAATTTTATGTATGAAACATTGAAGAAACATGTATATGTCCGTAGTTGTTGTGTGCTCCGTATCTTAAAAATGTATTTCTAAATACTGCTGTTGGTTGCTAAATATTTACAACTGAACTGAAGCTGATCTGCCTCATGATTGTTTGGACTTAATTGTAATTTCACTGACTTTGTTGCTATTTCCCAAACAATTATACATCTATTGGGTCCTACTAATCACCCCAAACAACCCAAAAGTACCCAATAGTACCCAAAAGAACCCAATAGTAGCCAAAAGAACCCAAAATTAGCCAAAAGAACCAAAAAGTACGCAGAAGAATCCCCAAAAAACCTAATCAGGTACCCAAAAGAACCCCAAACAGCAGTGGAGGCTGGTGTAAGGAGCTATAGGAGGACAGGCTCATTGTAATAGTTGTCATGGAATAAATGGAATGGAGTCAAACATGTGGTTTCGATATATTTGATGTGTTTGATACCATTCCATTATTCCATTCCAGGCATTACAATGAACCTGTCCTCCTATAGATCCTCCCACCTGCCTCCTCTGCCAACCCGGTACCAAAAGAACCCAAAAGAACCCATAAACAAACCCAAACAGGTACTCAAATGATCAGTTCAGGTTCACGTTTCTGATGTTTCAGGTGTTACGCCACATTCCCATGCTAGTCATAACTAGGAAACTCTGAAATTTCTAACTTGCTGATTTGTTGAATGTGGCATATCTATAACTACAATCAGTTAGCAAGTTGGAAATGTCTGTTTCCTAGTTCTGACTAGCATGTGAACATGGCGTAACACTTGAAACGTGAACCTGAACTGATCATTTGAGTACCTGTTTGGGGTTGTTTGGGGATATTTTGGGTTATTCTGGTACCGGTTTGGCAGAGGAGGCAGGTGGGAGGATCTATAGGAAGACGGGCGCGTTCACTTTTGTCAAGACAGGGACCAACGTTGGTCACCAACTTTCAAAGTGTGTTGCATTATGGGTATAGAAATTGTCAGACTACATCGGCTGCATGACCTTTACAACAATCATATGATCAAAGGTTATGAACTTCGACTGCAGTCTACTGAACATTTCTTCAGTTGCTCCTCAGCAACTGAAACTTGAATTCAGAACCAAAGCATTGTGTGAGATGAGCCTCTTCAATTTTTTTGATTATTTGATTTTTGATTGTTGATTTTTGGTTATTATCAATGCATGTTTACTGTTTTGGGTGGATGACTATTTAGAGCTTAAATAGATCTTTATCTTTACATCCTAACAATCTAATTACATAGGCCTACATGTGATCCAAATTTCTAACATAAATAAATGAAATATCCTACTAGATGCTACTGTAATGTTGTGTCCCATGTTATATCCTACAATTTATTTGTTTAGTCTGTAATATTGTTGTCACCAAACAAATGCAAATGTGTTGATTGTCTATTAAGTGTGAGTAAAATTGAATACATATTATAAGCTGCACATGGCTTATTTTAGGGGATTTCTACACCGGCAATTTTAGAGGCTTAATCTGTGTCCAGGAAACCAGCCCTTAATGAGCAAGTATTTCAGACGCCAGTCGTGGGGTCAATACCAACTGCGTTTGACTGCTTGGCATATTGTTTGGCATATTGTTTGCCAAGTAATTTATGGGAACTGATGTACATGTAGTCTAATCATTTTCATATTGTTTACCCAGTAATTAATTTGAACTGATGTACATGTATAGTCTAATCCTGTTCATATTGTTTACCCAGTACATGAACTGATGTACATGTATAGTCTAATCCTGTTCATATTGTTTACCCAGTATGTGAACTGATGTACATGTATAGTCTAATCCTGTTCATATTGTTTATCCAGTACGTAAACTGATGTACATGTATAGTCTAATCCTTTTCTGTACAGTGAGTTTTTTGTCCTTCATGCGCTTGAATCAAATTCTGTTCTTTACATGCTGACAAAAGCAACATAAAGGTTGAGAATTAAAGAACATACAGTAAGAATCTTTGTGGACTTGGTTTAATCACATCTGTTACAATTCCATGTTGCACAAACACAAATAATCAGGAAGGTGCAAGGCCATGAAGAAATTGCAAACAACACATATCTCATATGCTGCAAAAACACCTATATGTTCTCATTCTAGTAGCCTATGCACTCACTATCTGGTTGTATTTTGAGAAACCCATCACAAAAAATACAAAACAATTCCTGTGAATGTTAGAAAGAGCTTGGGCTGGTATCTCATTTCCTCATCGGCATATTCATTCCTTGGACCATGTTGATCATGTTCAGCTTCGGGTAGGAGAAGTTGAATTTCGATAGCATCCACGTCATCGGCAATAACAAAGGCGAATGCCATATCTGTAATTAGCTATGTTTCCATTAACATGTCCAGTGATTTTCTTGTCGACAATTGCCTGCTAGGGTGAGTTTCCATTTAGGCTAACTATCTTGTGTCGATAAAAGCAGCTGGATGTAATGACGTCACACCTAAGAAAATCTTTTTTTGTTGCAAAAACCTTTTGGACACGGTCCATGCCAGGTTGGAACTTGCACTCATGTAGATCTGAAATAATTTGATGGTGAAACTACAAAAGCAAGGCGAAGCAATTCGGTTATTCTTGAAAGTCAGGACAATCCTTGTCCCTCAAAGAAACATACATTTTATAGTTGAAAAAAAAGGATTTTGCAAGCAGTAGGCATTTAGAAGTAACTGTGGGTGGAGTGGAGCTTTATAGTTATGTGGGTGACATCAAGTGCCTTCAAAATGATTCGGCAATTTTTTTAAAACACTGTTTCCATCATAATTTGTCGCAATAAAGAAAGTTGGACAAAAGACAAATCCACCTGTCAAGCATATAAAAATGTTGATCTTTAGAAAATGTTTGCTATTGGCCTATCTGCTTTTCCACTATGGAATAAACCTGGGTCAATGGAAAACTGCCTATAGAGCCCCACTGTGGAGGTGTAATAATACCCATAAAACCTAGCGGTCAAACAGGGAAATGGTTCCAATAATTTTTCCACCATTCATTTTTCCCATAGGGAATTTCAGAAACACTTAAAATAAGGGCTGTGTTTTTTGTAGGCTTACCCTGGCGTGACGTTTTGATAACCATGCAAATCTCTCTCTGACAAGGTGACTTTTATCAATATATTAGGCTCTATTTACTCTCAGATTTGAAAATGCTAATTAGCATCAAAGTAAACATCATGCAAGACTACAAATCCCTGCAAGCTCCTGCATGTCATCTCTAGCTGACACCTATGCTAACAGGTATTGTGTCCATTTAAAACATGCACGAGACAGTTCACAGAATTGTTCATTTAAAGAAATGTAGTCAATTTAGTCATTGCTAAATTTAGCTAACATTCTCAATCAAATCATATTGTACTGGTCACATACACTTGTTTGGCAGATGTCATTGTGGGTGTAGCGAAATGCTTGTGTTTCTAGCTCCGACAGTGCAGTAATATCTAACATTTTTACAACATATACCCAATACACACAAATCTAAGTAAAGGAATGGAATTGAGAATATATAAATATATGGTCAAGCAATGTCAGAGCGGCATAGAGTAAAATAGAATAGAATACAGTATATAAACTACCGGTCAAAAGTTTTAGAACACGTACTCATTCAAGGGTTTTTCTTTATTTTTACTGTTTTCTGCATTGTAGAATAATAGCGAAGACATCAAACTATGAAATAACACATATGGAATCATGTAGTAACCAAAAAAAAGTGTTAAACAAATGAAAATATTTTATATTTGAGATTCTTCAAGTAGCCACCCTTTGCCTTGATGACAGCTTTGTGTACTCTTGGTATTCTCCCAACCAGCTTCACATGGAATGCTTTTCCAACAGTCTTGAAGGAGTTCCCACATATGCTGAGCACTTGTTGGCTGCTTTTCCTCCACTCTGCGGTCTGACTCATCCCAAACCATCTCAATTTGGTTGAGGTCGGGGGATTGTGGAGGCCTGGTCATCTGATGCAGCACTCCATCACTCTCCTTCTTAGTAAAATAGCCCTTACACATCCTGGAGGTGTGTTTTGGGTCATTGTCCTGTTGAAGAAAAAAAAAGATAGTGGGACTAAGCCCAAACCAGATGGGATGACGTTTCGCTGCAGAATGCCTTGAATTCTAAATAAATCAATGACAGTGTCACCAGCAAAGCACCCCAACACCATAACACCTCCTCCTCCATGCTTTGCGGTGTGAAATACACATGCGGAGATCATCCATTCACCCACACCACATCTCACAAAGACACAGCCGTTGGAACCAAAAATCTCCAATTTGGACTCCAGACCAAAGGACACATTTCCTCCATGTCCATTGCTTATGTTTCTTGGCCCAAGCTAGTCTCTTCTTCTTATTGGTGTCCTTAAGTAGTGGTTTCTTTGCAGCAATTCGACCATGAAGGCCTGATTCACGCAGCGTCCTCTGAACAGTTGATGTTGAGATGTGTCTGTTACTTGAACTCTGTGAAGCATTTATTTGGGCTGCAATTTCTGAGGCTGGTAACTCTAATGGACTTATCCTATGCAGCAGAGGTAGCTCTGGGTCTTCCTTTCCTGTGGCGGTCCTCATGAGAGCCAGTTTCATCATAGTGCTTGATGGTTTTTGTGACGGCACTTGAAGAAACTTTGAAAGTTCTTGAATTGTTCAGTATTGACTGACCTTCATTGCTTAAAGTAATGATGGACCGTTGTTTCTCTTTGCTTATTTGAGCTGTTCTTGCCATAATATGGACTTGGTCTTTTACCAAATAGTACCATCTTCTGTATACCCCCTTACCTTGGCACAACACAACTGATTGGCTTAAACGCATTAAGAAGGAAAGAAATTCCACAAATTAACTTTTAAAAAGGCACACCTGTTAATTGAAATGCATTCCAGGTGACTACCTCATGAAGCTGGTTGAGAGAATGCCAAGAGTGTGCAAAGCTGTCATCAAGGCAAAAGGTGGCTATTTGAAGAATCTCAAATACACTGCTCAAAAAAATAAAGGGAACACTTAAACAACACAATGTAACTCCAAGTCAATCACACTTCTGTGAAATCAAACAGTCCACTTAGGAAGCAACACTGATTGACAATACATTTCACATGCTGTTGTGCAAATGGAATAGACAACAGGTGGAAATTATAGGCAAATAGCAAGACACCCCCAATAAAGGAGTGGTTCTGCAGGTGGGGACCACAGACCACTTCTCAGTTCCTATGCTTCCTGGCTGATGTTTTGGTCACTTTTGAATGCTGGCGGTGCTTTCACTCTAGTAGTAGCATGAGACGGAGTCTACATCCCACACAAGTGGCTCAGGTAGTGCAGCTCATCCAGGATGGCACATCAATGCGAGCTATGGCAAGAAGGTTTGCTGTGTCTGTCAGCGTAGTGTCCAGAGCATGGAGGCGCTACCAGGAGACAGGCCAGTACATCAGGAGACGTGGAGGAGGCCGTAGGAGGGCAACAACCCAGCAGCAGGACCGCTACCTCCGCCTTTGTGCAAGGAGGAGCAGGAGGAGCACTGCCAGAGCCCTGCAAAATGACCTCCAGCAGACCACAAATGTGCATGTGTCTGCTCAAACGGTCAGAAACAGACTCCATGAGGGTGGTATGAGGGCCCGACGTCCACAGGTGGGGGTTGTGCTTACAGCCCAACACCGTGCAGGACGTTTGGCATTTGCCAGAGAACACCAAGATAGGCAAATTCGCCACTGGCGCCATGTGCTCTTCACAGATGAAAGCAGGTTCACACTGAGCACGTGACAGACGTGACAGAGTCTGGAGACGCCGTGGAGAACGTTCTGCTGCCTGCAACATCCTCCAGCATCACCGGTTTGGCGGTGGGTCAGTCATGGTGTGGGGTGGCATTTCTTTGGGGGGCCGCACAGCCCTCCATGTGCTCGCCAGAGGTAGCCTGACTGCCATTAGGTACCGAGATGAGATCCTCAGACCCCTTGTGAGACCATATGCTGGTGCGGTTGGCCCTGGGTTCCTCCTAATGCAAGACAATGCTAGACCTCATGTGGCTGGAGTGTGTCAGCAGTTCCTGCAAGAGGAAGGCATTGATGCTATGGACTGGCCCGCCCGTTCCCCAGACCTGAATCCAATTGAGCACATCTGGGACATCATGTCTCGCTCCCTCCACCAACGCCACGTTGCACCACAGACTGTCCAGGAGTTGGTGGATGCTTTAGTCCAGGTCTGGGAGGAGATCCCTCAGGAGACCATCCGCCACCTCATCAGGAGCATGCCCAGGCGTTGTAGGAAGGTCATACACGCACGTGGAGGCCACACACACTACTGAGCCTCATTTTGACTTGTTTTAAGGACATTACATCAAAGTTGGATCAGCCTGTAGTGTGGTTTTCCACTTTAATTTTGAGTGTGACTCCAAATCCAGACCTCCATGGGTTGATAAATTGGATTTCCATTGATTATTTTTGTGTGATTTTGTTGTCAGCACATTCAACTATGTAAAGAAAAAAGTATTTAATAAGATTATTTATTTCATTCAGATCTAGGATGTGTTGTTTAAGTGTTCCCTTTATTTTTTTGAGCAGTATATATATTTTTTAACACTTGTTTGGTTACTACATGACTCCATATGTGTTATTTCATAGTTTTGATGCCTTCCCTATTGTCGAGTCTTCTCCCGCTTCCCCTCTCTGGTGCTCATTGTCAACAGTTTACTCATTGTTACGCACACCTGCCACCATCGTTACACGCACCTGCTCCTCATGAAACTCACCTGGTCTCCAATACCTTCCTGATTACCTCCCCTATATCTGTCACTCCCTTTGGTTCTTTCCCTAGGCGTTATTGATTCTGGTCCTGTGTTATATGTCTGCATGCTACTTGTGTTTCTTGTTTTGTTCCATGGTTCATTTATTTATTAAATTCACACGTTACAGAATAACGCCTCGCCAAAGGGAAGCAACAGGGATGTTTTATTTTTTACTGGTGATGTCGGGTACAAGAGTGGTTGCTGAAGCAACTGGGGATGTTTCAGCTGGCTCGACATGTTCACAAGCCCCGGTTGGCTTGTCAGGTTTCCATTGCCGAAGCTACCAGGGATGCCTCGGCTGGCTCTACAGGCTCCCGCGCCTCGGCTGGCTCTCCAGGCTCCCGCGCCTCGGCTGGCTCTACAGGCTCCCGCGCCTCGGCTGGCTCTACAGGCTCCCGCGCCTCGGCTGGCTCTACAGGCTCCCGCGCCTCGGCAGGCTCTACAGGCTCCCGCGCCTCGGCTGGCTCTACAGGCTCCCGCGCCTCGGCTGGCTCTACAGGCTCCCGCGCCTCGGCTGGCTCTACAGGCTCCCGCGCCTCGGCTGGCTCTCCAGGCTCCCGCGCCTCGGCTGGCTCTCCAGGCTCCCGCGCCTCGGCTGGCTCTACAGGCTCCCGCGCCTCGGCAGAAGCGACCGGTCCGCTCCTGGTCCTTGGGACCGTCCCGCTGGTTGGCGTCCTGCGGCTGGAGCCGTGTATCAGGGAGGGGGTACTGTCACGTCTACTCCCGCTCCCCCTCTCTGGCGCTCGGTGTCGCCAGTTTACTCATTATTATGCACACCTGCGCCTCATGAGACTCACCTGGACTCCATCACCTTCCTGATTACCTCCCCTATATCTGTCACTGCCTTTGGTTCTTTCCCTAGGCGTTATTGATTCTGTTCCTGTGTTATGTCTGCACACTGCTCGTGTTTCTTGTTTTGTTCCATGGTTTGTTTATTTATTAAATTCACTCCCTGTACTTGATTCCCGATTATTAGCGTACATGTTACAACTCTTATTCTACAATGTAGAAAATAGTAAAATAAAGAAAAACCCTTGAATGAGTAGGTGTTCTAAAACTTTTGACCAGTAGTGTACATATGAGATGAGTAATGCAAAATATGTAAACATTTATCAAAGTGAATAGTGTTTCATTTATTTAAGTGGCCAGTGATTTCAAGTCTATGTCGTGTGATGGCTATTTACCAGTCTGATGGCCTTGAGATAGAAGCTGTCTTTCGGTCCCAGCGTTCATGCACCAGTACTGACCTCGCCTTCTGGATGATAACGACGTGAACAGGCAATGGCTTGGGTGGTTGTTGTCCTTGATTAACCTTTTGGCCTTCCTGTGACATCGGGTGCTGTAGGTGACCTGGAGGGTAGGTAGTTTGCCCCCAGTGATGTGTTCGGCAGACCGCACCACCCTCTGGAGAGCCCTGCAGTTGAAGGCGGTGCAGTTGCCTACGAGGCGGAGATACAGCCCAACAGGATGCTCTCAATTGTGCATCTGTAAAAGTTTGGGAGGGTTTTAGTTGCCAAGCAAATTTCTTCAGCCTCCTGAGGTTGAAGAGGTGCTGTTGAGCCTTCTTCACCACACTGTCTGTGTGCATGGACCATTTCAGTTTGTCAGTGATGTGTACTCCGAGGAACATGAACATTTCCACCGTCTCCACTGCTGTCCCGTCGATGTGGATAGGGGGGTGCTCACTCTGCTGTTTCCTGAAGTCCATGATCATCTCCTTTGTTTTGTTGACGTGGAGTGAGAAGTTATTTTCCTGGCACCACACTCCCAGAGCCCTCACCTCCTCCCTGTAGGCTGTCTCGTCATTGTTGGTAATCAAGCCTACTACTGTTGTGTCTTCTGCAAACTTGATGATTGAGTTGGAGGCGTGCTTGGCCACAAAGTCATGGGTGAACAGGGAATACAGGAGGGGGCCGAACACACACCTTTGTGGGGACTGAGTGTTGAGGATCAGTGAAGTGGAGGTGTTGTTTCCTACCTTCACCACCTGGGGGCGGCCTGTCAGGAAGTCCAGGACCCAGTTGCACAGGGCGGGGTTCAGACCCAGGACCTCAAGCTTAATGATGAGCTTGGAGGGTACTTTGCTTTCTTGGGTACAGGAACAATGGTGGCCATCTTGAAGCATGTGGGGACAGCAGACTGGGATAGGGAGAGATTGAATATGTCCGTAAACACACCAGCCAGCTGGTCTGCACATGCTCTGAGGACGCAGCTAGGGATGCCGCCTGGGCCGGCAGCCTTGCGAGGATTAACACACTTAAAATGTCTTACTCACGTTGGCCACAGAGAGGGAGAGCCCACAGTCCTTGGTAGCGGGCCGCGTCGGTGGCACTGTATTATCCTCAAAGTGGACAAAGAAGGTGTTTAGCTTGTCCGGAAGCAAAATGTCGGTGTCCGCGACGTGGCTGGCTTTTCTTCTGTAGTCCGTGATTGTCTGTAGACCCTGCTACATACGTCTCTTGTCTGCGCCGTTGAATTGCGACTCCACTTTGTCTCTGACGTTTTGCCTGTTTGATCGCCTTAGATGGTTAATCCAGAGATTCTTACCTTTGCCTCGGTTTGGCAGTCTCATCCAGATCATCGTGGCATTTGTAGTTCTTTATGAAAGCCACATTAGCAGCTAATTTAATTTTGGGTGTGTAAATACAAGCGAATATATTGATAAGTCACCTTGTCCTAGAGAGAAATTTACACAGTTATCAAAATGTGACGCCAGGGTAAGCCTACACAAAACACAGCCCTTAGTTTAAATGTTTCTAAAATCCCCTAAGGGAAAAATGAATGGCGGAAAAACATTTGGAACCATTTCCTTGTTTGACCGCTAGGTTTTATGGGTATTATGACTCATTCTGTGGTACTCTATTGTCGCATTTCCTAGAAACATCAGAAGTTTTATGATTTGCTGTCGGTGCATATGTACCTGCCCCAACATTACTCTTCGACTTCCGTCTACAGTTGGCCACTTTCTGCTTACCACTCGCGTGCCCAGTATTACTCAATGATAGACAAACAATGGCCCTTGTAGACTTCAATAAATGACTGCTGTACTGTTTTGTAGTTTACAGCTTATAAACTATGCTTTTTTTTTAAATAAGCCATGCATTTTCTGGGTGAAGCCTGTGCGTGATCTTTTATTGACATGTTGTTAAATAATGCACTTCAAGTGAAAAGCCGTATTGATCAAGATTTGAGCCACAGGGAATCTGTCAAAGTCTATCCATACTGTAAATAATATACAAATATGCATTTAAGATTATATGCTGTCAACTATGTGATTACCACCTATATTCTCACTACTTGGCTACAGTGTCCTGGGCCAGATCTATAAAATAAACCCTTCAACAGGCAATCACTCCCAGATTTGACCCTTCCAGACGTAAAATAAGAATAAAAACAGGCATATTTGGCTTTCAGCTATAGGATATATCAGAATGTTATACCGCTAAAGGCCATTAAAGGGCAAGAGAGACCATGATATCTGATAGTCTATTATCGACACTAACATAGAATGCACACAATTTAACATTCGACCCACTCTTTTTAGTCATACCCCTTTCACGCTATTACGGGTGATTCTATTTTTTCTTCTTTTATAGAGTTGGGTAGGATTTGAATGACCAGTTGAAAAAAGTTGTGATTATGGTGGGCCAGAGGGCAGTTACCGTTATGTGCTACACCCGTTTTGTGATTTCAGATGGTCACACTCATATTGACTAGACCACACCTTGCCACACCCACCAAACGGGAACAAACCTACCTCATACCTCTTTAGGAATGTAGTGAACTAAAATTAAGTTGTTTAAACTATAAATAGTAAAGTAAAGTACAGATACCCCCAAAAACGACTTAAGTAGTACTTTTACTTACGTACTTTACACCACTATAAATTTCACATATAGGCTGTGACATACTTAGAATTAAATACAAATTATACTAAAAATGACTTATTAGTGCCTATTAATTTATTTTTAGAAGCACAAGTTTGGCCAGTCTGTTGCTCCAGGCTCGTTCGATGTTGCCTGGAGAGCAGTCCAGCAGTAGAGAATATCCTCTCTACACTTGCAGAGCCACTGGGGATGATAAACACCCTTTTGGCCATTCTTGACAGGTTGGGCAGAGATGCAGAGTTGCTTTTATTTTTATAGGTAGGATAAAGGTTTTTAGGCAAAATAACCCAATCAAAACGGAAAGCTTTTTGAACATGGAAATATGCCAGGTCTATTGGGCCAAAATAACTGATGGCCTATTGTATAGATAGAACAAAAATGAACGAAACGTTTAAGAGATCTGATTTTTAGTTTCTAAATGATTTGCTACAATGACACACTTAGTTATCTAACCACCTAATTCCTTTCATTTACAATGTGGATGTAATAAGAAAACTATCATGCTTTTGGGATACTTGTCTTTTCAGATTCCATGATATTTTTTGGTTATAGACACTACAACACCACACTCCCTCTCTTGCGCTTGGTCATCATCTTTGTAAGTCACCTTGATTTTGCACCTGTGTGTTTTATCAGTTTCTTTATGAAAATATTTAGCGAACTCCATTACAGTAGCTAAAGCAAGGGGCTATAGCAGCACACAAGTAGACTACAAATGCATGCTGGGCCAGGGCATGCTCTGAGCTCGTGAAGTGAGTGCTACTGGAGCTAAATTGGAGTGGGCGAGAAGGCCAAGGCTCCAGCCTTTGGGAATCTCGCTCCACGCTCCAGTCAAATTGGGATCGCTGTGCTCCAGTTCCAGCTCCACTCACATACACTATATATGCAAAAGTTTGTGGTCACCCCTTCAAATAAGTGGATTTGGCTATTTCAGCCACACCCATTGCTGACAGATGCAGGGGCACAACTTTCACTTGGGACGTGGGGGACATGTCCCCTCCACATTCTGAAATTGCATTTTTGTCCTCCCCAATTTTATCATGGAAATGTGATACAAAACGAGGCACCGGTGTGCTTTAGGACCATGCGGACGCATCCGAGTGGTCGGGTAGGCTATTAGGAGTGTTTATCCGACTAGATAAAAATAAATAATGTCCCCCCTACTTCTAAAACCAAAGTTGCGCCTCTGGACAGACGTATAAACTCGAGCACACCGCCATGCAATCTCCATAGACAAATGTTGGCAGTAGAATGTCTTTACTGAAGAGCTCAGGGACTTTCAACATGGCACCATCATTGAATGCTACCTTTCTAACAAGTCAGTTTGTCAAATGTCTGCCCTGCTAGAGCTGCCCCGGTCAACTATAGGTCTTAATCTTGGAACGCCATCTAAATCTCCAATAAAAAAATAATAATTTTATTCAATTGAAACGCCGACTGTGGACCAGGCTTAACCGCCCAACATCATTGTCCAACCACACTAAAGCTCTTGTGGCTGAAAGGAAGCAAGTCCCCGCAGCAATGTTCCAACATCTAGTGGAACACCTTCCCAGAAGAGTGGAGGCTGTTCTAGCAGCAAAGGGGGGACCAACTCTGTATTAATGCCCATGATTTTGGAATGAGATGTTCAACAAGCAGATTTCCACACACTTTTGGTCATGTAGTGCTATGATGGAGGTCAATAAGAGTGTCGAATCTGGTTAACAAAAAAGGTAATGGTTTATTTGCTAGGTGTGGCTTATTGATCGAATAGAAGTTTGCTAACAACGCTAGGTATGTGGATGCCTCTAGTTCCGAAGAGCAGCAGACCAATAAGTCAACTTTGCTTTCAAACTTTGTAATCATCTCTAAAGTGGTTTTACATGCAACCAATGCTAACTAGATAGACATTTAGTTAAAAAGACTGTTGATGTCATTGGTTGTCTCTTTGGAGCTAAGTTAACTAGTTAAGCTAATAGCTTAAATTAGATAATATTATAGAGAGATCACACATTCATGCAGATGTGGTGGTGTCACATTGTCTTTATCCATACCATAGCTGCTGCTATGGATATGCCTTTTACTTGAGAGCTCTGCCCTTTTTGCTAGGTCTTCCTTGAAAAAGGTTTTGTTATTTTTGACCTGGTGAAATAAGTTAACGGTGGTGTGTACTCTCACTAGATAGAATTGTGTGGTTCAGTGGTAGGTTTTCAAAAGAAAAGACATGTACAGTATATCATCAGCAATTCTCAATCAGATGATAAACAGCTAACCCACCTTGAATTTCATTCATAAATGTGTCCACTAATTATTGTTGATATTACAATTCTTTAGGTCTTTCCAAAACTTGAAGCCCCCTGTACCCAGCAGGAAAGACAAGGAAAAGTGTTGGCTTAACTTCCTATTGAGGAAATGTAAGATAACTCAATGTCATATTTAGAGTTACTGACATGAATATAAGCATATACAAGCACTCAAAGTTATTTAACATCAGCAGTTGTCACAAAGTGCTTATACAGATACCCAGCCTATAACCCCAAAGAGCAAGCAATGCAGATGTAGAAGCACAGTGGCTAGGAAAAACTCCCTAGAAAGGCAGCAACATAGGAAGAAACCTGGAGAGGTGCCAGGCATTTAAACGTTCATAGATGACCAGCAGGGTCAAATAATAATCACAATGGTTATAGAGGGTGCAATAGTTCAGCAACTCAGGATTAAATGCCAGTTGGCTCTTCATAGCTGAGCATTTAGAGGTTGAGACAGTACGTCCGGTAGAGAGAGACAGGATCAAACAGCAGGTCTGGGACAGGTTAACACTTCCAGTGAGCCCTGAGCAGTTCAGGGTTCCATAGCCGCAGAGAGAAACAGCAGAAACTGGATCAGTAGCACGACCAGGTGGACTAGGGACAGGTGTCATCAGGCCAGATAGTCCTGAGGCATGGTCCTAGAGCTCAGGTCCTAAATCCTTTATTTAATTTAAGTGTAGACTAAGCCCGAGAGGTTTTGTAACTTCACATGATTTAGCCAACTTGTCAATCCAGATCTGAATATTTGATATCCTTTTTACTGTACAATGTTGATAGTCATTTTTTCCAAAGCTAATCACTGAATGTCCTACTACAAGGATGTGGTCAGGTTGACACACTTCTGAGTCACAATAACACAGAACACACACACACACACACACCACAGTTTGCGAGTGCAAGTACAATGAGCAGTTGGGAAAATGAAGTCTGCTGCGTGGTTGCCCTATACACACACACACACACACACACTTAATTTAGGTTAGTGTGTAGTCAAGGCTTTGACATTAAGATAATATTGTGCCTATCTTTCAGATCTGCCAACTAGGCTCGGTGGGTGACAGGTAACTGGTAACCGGCCGCGACAGGTGATACAGGTAAATATCACATACAGTACCAGTCAAAAGTTTGGACACACCTACTCATTCAAGGGTTTTTCTTTATTTTTAACTATTTTCTACATTTTAGAATAATAGTGAAGACATCAAAATTATGAAATAACACATATGGAATCATGTAGTAACCAATAAAGTGTTAAACAAATCAAAATATATTTTTATTTTAAATTCTTCAAAGTAGCCACTGTTTGCCTTGATTACAGCTTTGCACACTCTTGGTATTCTCTCAACCAGCTTCACGAGGTAGTCACCTGGAATGCATTAAAATTAACAGGTGTGCCTTGTTAAAAGTTAATTTGTAGAATTTTTATCCTTAAGTTTGAGCCAATCAGTTGTGTTGTGACAAGGTAGGGGTGGTATACAGAAGATAGCCCTATTTGGTAAAAGACCAAGTCCATACTATGGCAAGAACAGCTCAAATAAGCGAAGAGAAACGACGGTCCATCATTACTTGAAGGTCAGTCAATAAGCAGCCACGAAAACCATCAAGCGCTATGATGAAACTGGCTCTCATGAGGAACAACACAGGAAAGGAAGACCCAGAGTTACCTCTGCTGCAGAGGATACGTTTTTTAATTATTATTATTTTTTTTTTTTAGAGTTACCAGCCTCAGAAATTGCAGCCCCAATAAATGCTTCACAGAGTTCAAGTAACAGACACATCTCAACATCTACTGGTCAGAGGAGACTGCATGAATCAGACCTTGGTCGAAATTCTGCAAAGAAACCACTGCTAAAGGACACCAATAAGAAGAAGAGACTAGCTTGGGCCAAGAAACACGAGCAATGGACATTAGACCAGTGGAAATCTGTCCTCTGGAGAGTCCAAATTGGAGATTTCTATTAACAACTGCCGTGTCTTTGTGAGATGCAGTGTAGGTGAACGGATGATCTCCGCATGTGTGGTTCCCACCATGAAGCAGGTGTGATGGTGTTGTGGGGCTTTTCTGGTGACACAGTTGGCGATTTATTTAGAATTCGAATTCAAGGCACACTTAACCAGCATGGCTACCACAGCATTCTGCAGGGATACGCCATCCCATCTGGTTTGCGTTTAGTGGGACTATAATTTGTTTTATAACAGGACAATGACCAAACGCTCCTCCAGGCTGTGTAAGGGCTATTTGTATAACGACACAGATGAAGAGAGGAGGCAGATGGTTCGAGTCTCTGATATTTATTAAAATACAAGGGGCAGGTTGAGGACAGGCAGAATTTCATTAACCAGGTCAGAGTCCGAAAGGTTCAGGGTGACAGACAGGCTCGAGGTCAGGGTAGGCAGGAGGTCTCAGTGTCAGGGCAGGCAGAAAAGGTCGGAACCGGGAGGGCTAGAAAACAGAGACTAGGAAAACCAGGAGCACGGAAAAAACACGCTGGTAGGCTTGACGAGACAAGACGAACTGGCAATAGACAAACAGAGGACATAGGTATAAATGCACTGGTGATAATGCAGAAGATGAGCGACACCTGGAGGGGGGTGGAGGCAAGCACAAAGACAGGTAAAACAGATCAAGGTGTGACAATTTGACCAAGAAGGAGTGATGGATTGCTGCACCTGGCCTCCACAATCACCTGACCTCAACCCATTTGAGATGGTTTTGGATGAGTTAGACCGCATGGTGAAGGAAAAGCAGCCAACAAGTGCTCAGCATGTGGGAACTCCTTTAAGACTTGGAAAAGCATTCCAGGTGAAGCTGGTTGAGAAAATGCCAAGAGTGTGCAAAGCTGTTATCAAGGCAAAGGGTGAAGAATCTAAAAAATATTTTGATTTGTTTAACACTTTTTTGGTTACTTCCATATGTGTTATTTCATAGTTTTAATGTCTTCACTAGTATTCTACAATGTAGATAATAGTAAAAATACAGAAAAACCCTTGAATGAGTGGTACTGTACATGTATACACACATCCATACTCTCCCTCACTTGGGGCTCTATTCAATCACATCCGCTTTAGCCGACATTCGCATAGCGTTTGTTTTGGTGGTGTCATTGGCGGTGTCATTATTTCTAAAACGTCCTCTCACTGTCAATTGCGTTTATTTTCAGCAAACTTAACATGTGTAAATATTTGTATGAACATAACAAGATTCAACAACCAAGACATAAACTGAACAAGTTCACCAGACATGTGACTAACATAAATGGAATATGTCCCTGAACAAAGGGGGGGGGTCAAAATCAAAAGTAAGTCAATGCAGCTGGTGGCCACCAGATACTAAGTATTGCAGTGCATCTCCTCCTCATGGACTGCACCAGATTTGCCAGTTCTTACTGTGAGATGTTACCCCACTCTTCCACCAAGGCACCTGCAAGTTCCGGACATTTCTGGGGGGAATGGCCCTAGCCCTCACCCTCTGATCCATCAGGTCCCAGATGTGCTCAATGGGTTTGAGATCTGGGCTCTTCACTGACCATGGCAGAACATTGACATTCCTGTCTTGCAGGAAATCACAGAGTACGAGCAGAATGGCTGGTGGCATTGTCATGCTGGAGGGTCATGTCAGGATGAGCCTGCAGGAATGGTACCACATGAGGGAGGAGAATGTCTTCCCTGTAACGTACAGCGTTGAGATTACCTGCAATGACAACAGGTTCACACCGCCCCAGACCATGACGGATCCTCCACCTCCAAATCGAACCCGCTCCAGAGTACAGGCCTCGGTGTAACGCTCATTCCTTCGATAATAAACGCGAATCCGACCATCACCCCTGGTGAGACTAAACCGCAACTCGTCAGTGAAGAGCACTTTTTGCCAGTACTGTCTGGTCCAGCGACGGTGGGTTTGTGCCCATAGGCGACGTTGTTGCCGGTGATGTCTGGTGAGGACCTGCCTTACAACAGGCCTACAAGCCCTCAGTCCAGCCTCTCTCAGCCTATTGCGGACAGTGTGAGCACTGATGGAGGGATTGTGCGTTCCTGGTGTAACTAGGGCAGTTGTTATTGCCATCCTGTACCTGTCCCGCAAGTGTGATGTTCGGATGTACCGAGCCTGTGCAGGTGTTGTTACATGTGGTCTGCCACTGCGAGAACGATCAGCTGTCCGTCCTGTCTCCCTGTAGCGCTGTCTTAGGCGTCTCACAGTACGGACATTGCAATTTATTGCCCTGGCCACATATGCAGTCCTCATGCCTCCTTGCAGCATGCCTAAGGCATGTTCACACCGGGTTAGGGTTGAGCAGGGACTCTCGGCATCTTTCTTTTGGTGTTTTTCCAGAGTCCGTAGAAAGGCCTCTTTAGTGTCCTAAGTTTTCATAACTGTGACCGTAATTGCCTAACGTCTGTAAGCTGTTAGTGTCTTAGTGACCGTTCCACAGGTGCATGTTCATTAATTGTTTATGGTTCATTGAACAAGCATGGGAAACAGTGTTTAAACCCTTTACAATGCAGATCTGTGAAGTTATTCCAATTTTTACAAATTATCTTTTAAAGACAGGGTCCTGAGAAAGGGACATTTCATTTTTTGCTGAGTTTATATAGCCTACATTTTCTCGTTCGGAACTTGTATCACGAGTAGGATGGGTGTGGCTTTGTGACAATGATCAAGAGCAGCTGCTTATCGATTTTACAACGCAGTTAAACCTCAGACACCACCAAAACATCAGCTATGCGGGAGTCGGCTATCTGTGGCAGGTAGTCTTGTGGTTAGTGTTGGGCCAGTAACCAAAAGGTTGCCAGATCGAATCCCTGAGCTGACAAGGTAAAAATCTGTCATTCAGCCACTGAACAAGGAAGTTAGCCCACTGTTCCTAGGCTGTCATTGTAAATAAGAATGTGTTCTTAACTGACTTGCCTTATTAAATAAAGGTAAAAAAAATTTTTTTTTAAAGTCTTTAGTATCTGATTGAATCGAAAAAAAATAACAAAAATAAAAAAAAAATAATAAAAAAAAAATGGTGCCTCTCTTTCAGATCTGCCACCCTCAGCAGTTCAGCTGCATTCCCAGCAGTCCTCTGCTATGGTATTTATTTGACTGGCTGCACCAGGTCCTACTACACTGGCCGTGGAGGGAGAAACTTTTAAGGATTCTCAGATGGAATCAGGTAATTCAGAATTAGATTACATTATCATACACATTCACTCACACCAGATGTACACACACAAACATGTTGAGCTGTATACTTACTGCCACTTTGTGCATCCCTCTTTCAGATCTACCATGCACTCCACCACTGCCCAACAGCCTCTCCCAGACGTGCATACACTGGGCCTATCAAGACTGACAAAGCAGAGATGGGTGAGTGACAAGGAAAAATAAAACACAACATGCACACACTCTCTCGCTGTCACACACACATTATCCCCAATGTAAATAATTTGTAATTACTTGTTTATTTTATGTATGCTCCATTTTAATTTTAGGATCGGAGATATTTACTCCTACATATCCATTATTAACATCTACATAATGAATCCAAATAGCTATCAAATCAAAGTGTGTGTCACAGAAACCGTCGTGTTGAAGCGACCAAAATGCAGCCGGGATGTGAATACTCATCTTTTAATGATAATGAATAAAGCAAACACGACTAAAGACAGGCTATACTTACAATAATAGCAGTGCTAACGAAACAACCCACAAACCCAGATGACAAACACACTCCTAATATATGACTCCTAATCAGGAACAACGATAACCAGCTGTCCCTGATCGGGAGCCACACAGACCAACATAGAAACAGACATCCCAGAACACACATACACAGACTTCTTCTGCCACGTCTTGACCAAAATACTACACGACTACTCCCTCTGCTGGTCAGGACGTGACAGTGTGATTGATAATATTGTAAAAGAGTATTGCTTAATGTGTACAGTTTGAGGAAATTCTGTGTGCTTTTTCTGAGTTGAAAAACATTACTCACTCTCACACTCTCTCTCTCTCCTTCACATACAGTATATACAAGGTTCCCAGGAGTGGCAGGCAGATAGTTTATTGTCCTGCAAAAGTGTTTTTAATGTACTAAGGCCCCTGGCTACCCATCACATTGCTCTGGCCAAACTGATGTTTGTTCTCCACAATGAATGTATGTAGCGATTTAAAATCAGGGAGAGTCATCAGGCAACCAAGGCCAAGGAATAGAGAGAGAGATGACCTGGAGGGGCAGAGTCATCAGGCAACCAAGGCCAAGGAATGGAGAGAGAGATGACCTGGAGGGAGTTCCAGACCTCAGCTTTTTATGAAGCAGAAAAGCAGAGATGGGTGGCTGACAAGGAAAAAATAAAACACAACCTGCACACACTCTCTCTCCTCTCTCTCTCTCTCACACACACACAGTCTGTAAATATATAAATACATTGTAAGATATCTAGGCCTCTAACTCTCAAGTGCAGTAAAAAAGGTTTATCATAAAAATTATCATTAATAATGGACACAATTATATAATTAATACATATTACAATAATAATACATAAGAGTGACCAATAGTTACTGTATTGTGATTGTTTAACTGTTTTAATTAGTCAACAAGTAGTGCCCCAAGGGGGGATCAAACCATGTCCCAAAAGCAGCAGAAAAGGTCAAATAAGGTCACAAGGTCAAAAAACTGTTTGTTATGGTTATACAAGTCTGGCAATAGCGTGGTGCCTGGTCGTCACTAGTTACCACAAACACAAAGTCATATAATCCCACCTATTTATTCAATCTATCTTCTCAAAATGTGATTTTAAACCTAACTCTAACCTTAACCACACTACTAACTTTATGCCTAACCCTAACCTTAAATTAAGACCAAAAAGCAAATTTTTTCCCCATACATTTTTAGGGTACAGTTTTGACTTTGTGGCTGTGGTAAGTAGTGAAAACCGTTGCACCTGTTGTTCACATGCATATCCCTTCTCTCACTGCCTAGAATGGTCCCACCTGATCTTGCCTTCTCCAATTGCCTTCCATTTTTTAAGACATGGGACTCGTTCAAGCGTATCGTTGGTCACCGCCTTCAAAACGTGTTGCGTTATGTGCATAAAAATTGTCTGACTTGCTCCTACATGTCGACTGGATGAACTTTACAGAAATCATGTGATCAAAGGTAATGAAGTTGACTGCAAGTTTCTGCAGCTGCTCTTCACCAACTTCCTCCTGCAACCTTGCCTGCATTGTGGGAGGCACTATTGTAAACCAATCAATTGGGTGTTTGTTTGATCCACGTGAATGGGACCTTAGACATGACTGAAACAGGAACCAACTTCCTGTATACAGTGGATAACCTATATACAAATGAATGTGATATTTGAGGCTCTGTACAATGAACACACATGATTTCAGTTTGTGAGCGTGTGATATGGGTATTGGAGCCATGTTATTTCGACATTATAAAGAAAAACTTTGATAAACAATGACAACACTGGGATGTTGGTCTGAGCATTGCTGTTGGAAAATCAGTGTCTAACTTTTGGCTATCGAAGATGCACCTCCCCCCACTTCAATCCTCGACTTTTGTCTACAGTCGGTAGCTTTCCCTTACAACTCAAACGCACCCATTGGTAGTGTTTGAGAGCATCAAAACGACTGATCTACAAACCTCCATGCATCATAAATAACTAATTATTGGGAGATCAGTCAGTCACAATTTAACCATTATACATTGCGGTTTTGGTCCTCTCGAACACAGACCATTTATTTTCATTGAGGTTAGAGCAGCCACTACAGTATCTGGTCAATATAGTGGATAGTCTGTATAAAATAACACAAGAAATCTTTTTTTAAAAACATTTTTTAGAGAAGATCTTAGTCACGCAATTTTATGTCTAACTAAGATGGTTTTGAGGTAGAGTATCTCATGATAAGCTGTAGACCATGCTATCTACCTAGAGAGTTTATCTATATTCTTCGTGGCTGTCTATTTACCGCCACAAACCGATTCTGGCACTAAGTCTACACTCAATGAGCTGTATACGGCCATAAGTAAAGAGGAAAACGCTCATCCAGAGGCGGCTCTCCTAGTGGCTGGGGACTTTAATGCAGGGAAACTTAAATCCGTTTTTACCTCATTTCTACCAGCATGTTAAATGTGCAACCAGATGGGGAAAAAAACTCTAGACCACCTTTACTCCACACACAGAGATGTGTACAAAGCTCTCCCTTGCCCTCCATTTGGCAAATCTGACCATAATTCTATCCTCCTGATAGTAATTCTATCCTCCTGATTCATTTTTGCTTACAAGCAAAAATTAACGCAGGAGCACCAGTGACTCGTCAATAAAAATGTGGTCAGATGAAGCAGATGTTAAGCTACAGGACTGTTTTGCTAGCACAGAATGGAATATGTTCCGGGATTCTTCCGATGACATTGAGGAGTGCACCACATCAGTCACTGGCTTCATCAATAAGTGCATTGATGACGTCGTACCCACAGTGATTGTACGTACATACCCCAACCAGAAACCATAGATTACAGGCAACATCCGCACTGAGCTAAAGGGTAGTGTTGCCGCTTTCAAGGAGTGGGATTCCAACCCGGAAGCTTATAAGAAATCCCGCTATGCCCTCCGACAAACCACCAAACAGGCAAAGCATCAATACAGGACTAAGATCAAATCGTACTACACGGCTCCGACGCTCATCAGATGTGGCAGGGCTTGCAAACTATTACAGACTACAAAGGGAAGCACAAACGAGAGCTGCCCAGTGACACGAGCCTACCAGACGAGCTAAATTACTTCTATGCTTGCTTCGAGGCAAGTAACACTGAAACATGCATGAGAGCATCAGCTGTTCCGGACTACTGTGTGATCACGCTCTCCACAACCGATGTGAGTAAGACCTTTAAAGAGGTTAACATTCACAAGGCCACATGGCCAGACGAATTACCAGGATGTGTTCTCAGAGCATGCGATGACCAACTGGAAAGTGTCTTCACTGTCATTTTCAACCTCTCCCTGTCTGAGTCTGTAATACCAACATGTTTCAAGCTGACCACCATAGTCCCTGAGGCCAAGAACACGGAGGTAACATGTCTACATGACTACCGACCCGTAGCACTCTGTAGCCATGAAGTGATTGAAAGGCTGGTCATGACCCACTTCAATTCACATACTGCCCCAACAGATCCACAGATGATGCAATCTCAATCGCACTCCACACTGCCCTTTCCCACCTGGACAAAAGGAACAACAATGTGAGAATGCTGTTCATTAACTACAGCTCAGCGTTCAACACCATAGTGCCCACAAAGCTCATCACTAAACTAAGGACCCTGGGACTAAACACCTCCCTCTGCAACTGGATCCTGGACTTCCTGACGGGCCACCCCCAGGTGGTAAGGGTAGGCAACAACACCTGCCACGATGATCCTCAACACTGGGTCCCCTCAGAGGTGTGTGCTTAGTCCCTTCCTGTACTCCCTGTTCACCCACGACTGCGTGGCCAAACATGACTCCGAAACCATCATTAAGTTTGCTGAAGACAAAACAGTGGTAGGCCTGATCACTGACACCGATGAGACAGCCTATAGAGAGGAGGTCAGAGACCTGGCAGTGTGGTGCCAGGACAACAACCTCTCCCTCAATGTGAGCAAGACAAAGGAGCTGATCGTGGACTACAGGAAAAGGCTGGCCGAACAGGCCTCCATTAACATTGAAGGGGCTGTAGTGGAGAGGGTCGAGAGTTTCAAGTTCCTTTGGTGTCCACATCACAACGAACTATCATGATCCAAACACACCAAGCCAGTCATGAAGAGGGCATGACAACACCTTTTCCCCCTCAGAAAACTGAAAAGATTTGCCATGGGTCCCCAAATCCTCAAAAAGTTACACAGCTGCACCATCAAGAGCATCCTGACCGGTTGTATCACCGGCTGGTATGGCAACTGCTCAGCATCTGACCATAAGGCGCTACAGAGGGTGGTGTGTACGGCCTAGTACATCACTGGGGCCAAGCTTACTGCTATTAATGACCTATATACTAGGCGGTGTCAGAGGAAAGCCCCAAAAATTGTCAAAGACCCCAGTCACCAAAGTCATAGACTGTTTTCTCTGCTATCGCATGGCAAGCGGTACCGGGGCGCCAAGTCTAGGACCAAAAGGCTCCTTAACAACTTCTACCCCCAAGCCATTGGACTGCTGAACAATTAATCAAATGGCCACCGGACTATTTACATTGACCACGCCGCAATTTGGTTTTTACACTGCTGCTACACTGTTTATTATCTATGCATAGTCACTTCAGCCCTACCTACATGTACAAATTACCTCGACTAACCTGTACCGCCGCACATTGACCCCCTGTATATAGCCTCGTTATTTTATTGTGTTACTTTTTAAAAAAATTTTACTTTAGTTTATTTGGTAAATATTTTCTTAACTCTTTCTTGAACTGCACTGTTGGTTAAGGGCTTGTAAGTAAGCATTTCACTGTAAGGTCTATACTATGCTTTGCCTCTTTTGGCCTTCCTGTGACATTGGGTTCTGTAGGTGTCTTGGAGGGCAGGCAGTGTGCCACCAGTGATGTGTTGGGCAGACCACACCACAATCTGGAGAGCCCTGCGGTTGCGGGCAGTGCAGTTTCCGTACCAGGTGGTGATACAGCTCGACAGGATGCTCTCAATGATGCATCTGTAAAAGTTTGTGAGAGTCTTAGGCGCCAAGACAAATTTCTTCAGCCTCCTGAGGTAGAAGAGGCTGTGTGTGTGGACCATTTCAGATTGTCAGGGATGTGTATGCTGAGGAACTTGAAGCTTTTCACCTTCTCCACTGTGGTCCCGTCGATTTGGATATAACCTGGCAGAGACTAGGAAACAGGAAGCACTTGTAATTGAATTCACTTTGTCAAACTAAGCCAATAAACACTTAGCAAAGTAAAGAACTCCACAATGACAATTTAGATACTATAACCTGTACGAGACAGAAATATATAGAATAGTTTTAAAGAGCTGGACTAGTGAAGAAACTATTTCCCCCCAATTTGTAATGGCGTGTCCCTTCTTAATGAGCAGACCATGGTCACCTGCACGCTTGGTTGCCACACCCCTCCACATGCTACAAGACAGATCTCATACACAAACATTTGTAAGACAGATGGCCCAGTGGGAGTGAGATTTTTTGGGGGAAATCTGGGAGACTCCTAGATGTGAGAAGTGTGCGGGAGGACATGAGACAAAGGACTGTATAGTATCGGTGGGAAAAGTTGTGTGTGTGTAAACTGTAGGGCTACCCATGGTGCTGGAGATCAGAGGTGTCTGGTGAGAGAAAGGCAGGTTCAGCTTACCAGGATCAGAGTAGTGCAGAAGGTGTCATATGCTGAGGCAGTGAAGAGAGTAGTAGAGGAAGATGGGTCCAGGTTCATTGATCCTAAGAGAATCCCTGTGAGTAGGCCGAGGACAAAAGTGATAGGAATAACATGTGCTTCAGTAAGTTTTTTTGTATTCATATCCATGGTTGTCAGTTGTACTGCAGGAATTGTACCGCAGGAATGGAATGTAAATCACAGAGGATAGATGTTGTGGTGACAGCTGCAGAGAAGTACTTGGGTGTTTTTTAGATTTTACAGGAGATGAGAGTTACAAGATGTTTTGAACTACAGTATCCTGTCCTCCCAGCCTGCTGGCCTGGAGTAGGATCAGATTGGGTCAAGGTAGTGGAATAGTGGTGAGGTTTTAATGGGTGCAGGGTTAGTTGGTAGGGCAATTTCTTTTCATAAATTGGAATGAATTCATACTGGAGAATAGTAGGCTGATACACAGCCAATACAGTAGGTGGCGGCATGCACCTGTAACATTTGTTTGCGTACTGCCATAATGCTGAAGAAGAACAGTTGTAATCACTGCTTTAGACTGGCAAAGTAACTATACTGAACCGAAATATAAATGCGACATGCAATTTCAAAGATTGAGTAACAGTTCATAAGGAAATTAGTCGATTTGAAATAAACTAATTAGGCCCTAATCTATAGATGTCACATGATTTGGAATACAGATACCTGAAAAAGAAAGGTAGGGGCATTGATCAGAAAACCAGTCAATACCTGGTGTGACCTCCATTTGCCTCATGCAGCATGACACCACCTTTGCATAAAGTTGATCAGACTGTTGATTGTGACCTTTGGAATGTTGTCCCACTACTCTTCAATGGCTGTGTGAAATTGGTGGACATGCTCAATGGGTCACATGTCTGGTGAGTATGCAAGCCATGGCAGAACTGGGTCATTTTCAGCGACCAGGAATTGTGTTCAGATCCCTGAGGCATGGGGCTGTGCATTATCATGCTGAAACATGAGGTGATGGCAGCGGTTGAATGGCACGATAATGGGCATCAGAATCTCATCACGATATCTGTGCATTCAAATTGCCATCGATAAAATACAATTGTGTTCGTTGTCCGTACCAATACCATAACCCCACTGCCACCATGTGGCACTCTGTTCATAACGTCGACATCAGCAAACGACTCGCCCACACAACACAATACACGGTGTCTGCCATCTGCCCGGTACAGTTGAAACCGGGATTCATCCGTGAAGCGCACACTTCTCCAGCGTGCCAGTGTACATCGAAGGTGAACATTTGCACACTGAAGTCAGTTACGATGCCGAACTGCAGTCAGGTCAAGACCATGGTGAGGACAACAAGCACGCAGATAGGCTTCCCTGAGATGGTTTTTGACAGTTTGTGCAGAAATTCTTGCATTGTGCAAACCCACAGTTTCATCAGCTGTCTGGGTGGCTGGTCTCAGTCGATCCTGCAGGTGAAGAAGCCGGATGTGGAGGGCCTTGGCTGGCATGGTTACACGTGGTCTGTGGTTGAGGCTGGTTGGACAATACTGCCAAATTCTCTAAAACGAAGTTGGAGGCGGCTTATGGTACAGAAATGTACATTCAATTCTCTGACAACAGCTCTGGTGGACGTTCCTGCATTCAGCATGCAAATTGCACACTTTCAAACTTGAGACATCTGTGGCATTGTGTTGTGTGACACAACTGCACATTTTTAGGGTGGCCTTTTATTGTCCCTAGCACAAGGTGCACCTGTGTAATGATCATGTTGTTTAATCAGCTTCTTCATATGCCACCAGTCAGGTGAATGGATTGTCTTGTTAAAGGTGAAAATCTCACTAATGGGGATGTAAACAAATTTGTGCACAACGTTTTAGAGAAATACGTTTTTTGTGCATATGGAACATTTCTGGGATCTTTTTATTTCAGCTCATTAACATGGGTCCAACACTTTACATGTTGCATTTATATTTAGGAAGAGGTCATCATTTCATGGATTCTGTGAAGGAAGAAACCACATCGAACAAGTGGTAAGCAAGTTAGGTCCCCAAATTTGTTTTGCACCAAGTCAAATGAAAGTATTGTGAAAGAGGTTGTATTATTGGATCTAAATCAAAGTAGATCATTTTAAAATGGTTCTATACATCCGTTTGTGTCTCTATACGTATCAATGTGAGGTACTAAATCTTGTATGAAAGTGCATCCTTGTAGTTGTGTGGGCTAATATAGTCAATGTTTGCCTTGGTAAGTTTAGCCAATGATTTAGCCAATAGCAAGTTAAAATGTAAGCGTTTTCTTCCCAGGTGTAATGCAATGCATTATCGCTGGGATTTGAGGTAAGAACATGTCCTATGTTAAGTGTTTTTAAAAAGTACGTGTTTGTTAGGTGTGAAGCCTGTGTTAAAAGATGCTTAGTGATTAAATTGCAAAAAGGTAATGTGATATAAAGATAGACATTGTTTTCAAAAGGTAGTGGTAATATTCTGTACAGAAATTTGCAGGCGTCTTAAAGAGGCCTCTTAAAGCTGCAATATGTACCTTTTTGGGCGACCTGACCAAATTCAGACATTTTTGTAAAAGATATTGCTTTCTCATTGAAAGCAAATGTAAGAAGCACCAGATCTGTTCTATACTTCCCGTGCTAACGTTTAGTTTTTGCGTCTTTTACGTTCGGTTTTGTACACCAGCATCAAACAGCTGAAAATATATTTCACAGCGGTTTAGATGGTACAATGATTCTCTACTACTCTATACTTGCTTGTTTTGCCAAGAGATTTGATTATTTCCAGGGATACACAACATCCTGAAATATATGTACATATGTTAGTAATAAAGAATAATGTTTCCCTTGACCGCGTGATGCTGAATGTAAAAAAAATGGCTCAATTTACGCCACTCTCCCAAAAATTGTTTTTCTATATTTAGCCTACTGCCCTAAAATGATAGCATATTTTCATTAACCTAAAAATGTAGACTCAAGGACTGTGCCCAAAGTAGCCCTTTGATTTTTAACCATGACCTGCAGTGAGAAATAGACACATTACCTGTCAAATTCTAATGCATGATTATGTATAATAAATGCATATCTAATTGTGAACATGACCCGCCTTATCCCAATCACAGCCAATGGCAAAATTGTGGATACTTCCAAAATAGAGCGTGTGTGTGGACTCCCCCCTTTTTGCGGGCGGTGCTGAAATGCGGAACAATTCAAATGAGCCTAAAGCTAATTATGCAAAAACACAGTCTATTAGGTCTCCATAGTCAGCTGTCCCAATACTCCAAATCCCTCCCCTTACCCCCTCCTATCCCACACGCTGCCACCCTCTATGTTTTGGTCCTGAATTCTCTCTGCTTGTGTGTGTGTGATTTACTACGCGCAGCACTGAACACAGTAGCCTAGATATTTTTTCCATCGCAAAATCTAGTCATTTCTTCGGCAATTGTCAACCTGCTTGAAAGCCTACTCCCTTTCATAATTATTGGGATTAAAATTATTGCTGCAATCAGACTAGTTCTGACTGCCTACGTACAGTAATTCTCGGGCATTCCCCGTCATGACCTAGCCCGCCCCTCTGGTTGAATGGATGGGAAAACTCATTAGTTCGACCATAGATTTTCTGCTGTGAACGTCGTCTGTAATCTGTTATCATTTTTGGGTTTACTTCGATGACGGATCTGTGTATTCTGTCGTTACATTCGATGAACTATTGTCCATCTGGTAAATAAACGAGCAACGGCAATCCAGTGGTACGCGTTAGGGTAAGTGACTTGTTATTTTGGTATAAAATGAAACCATTGATTGAACAGAAACAATGTATCACAAATGTATCCGGTCCGGGCAATATGTATTGAGATGCATTCTGATCTCAACAATTATTCTGATAGGCTACAGTTGATATGAAATAGCTCGCTGGAACAGGGTACTGAGGAGGGGCTTTCAATCCAATAAATTATTTGAATGCAAGTATGTTAATTGTGTGCTTACCATTTTACATAGATATTCAGTAGCTAGTACTAGGATTGGGACACAAACCCCATTGACCATCACATCGTAATTTTCGAGTAGCTACATTTGTATGCCAATATGTAAGTCAATCAACAATACACTAGTGTGTGAGGGGGATGATATGTTATAAGGTGTTGATATACACTGACTATACCAACCATTAGGAACACCTTCCTCGGAACAGCCTAAATTGGTCGGGGAATGGACTCTACAATATGTCAAGCGTTCCACAGGGATGCTGGCCCATGTTGACTCCAATGCTTCCCACAGTTGTAAAGTTGGCTGGATGTCCTATGGGTGTTGGACCATTCTTCATACACACGGGAAACTCTTTGAGTGTGGAAAAACTCAGCGTTGCAGTTCTTGACACAAACCGGTGCGCCTGGAACCTACTACCATACCCTGTTCAAAGACACTTAAATATTTTGTCTTGCCCATTCACCCTCTGAATGGCACACATAAGCAATTCATGTCTCAAATGGCTTAACAATCCTTTTTAACCTTTCTTCTCCCCTTCATCTACACTGATTTGAAGTGGATTTAAAAAGTGACATCAATAAGGGATCATAGCTTTCACCTGGATTCACTTGGTCAGTCTATGTCATGTATATTCAGTGTATAGACCGGTCTCTGCCGGTGCCTATGTCCTATTTACTAAACTATGGGCTGTGTCAAATGCTCAGGATTAGTGTTATCCCACTCAAGATGGCTGACAATCACTTCATATTCGTTGCCAAACCCACTAGCTCCAGGTCATCTATAAGTCTTTGCTAGGTAAAGCCCCACCATCAGCTCACTGGTCACCATAGCAGCACCCACCCGTAGCGCGTGCTCCAGCAGGTATATTTCACTGGTCATCCCCAAAGCCAACTCCTCCTTTGTCCGCCTTTCCTTCCAGTTCTCTGCTGCCAATGACTGGAACGAATTGCAAAAATCACTGAAGCTGAAGTCTTACCTCCCTCACTAACTTTAAGCATCAGCTGTCAGAACAGCTTACAGATCATTGCACTTGTACATAGCCCATCTGTAAATAGCCCACCCAACTACCTCATTCCCATATTATTTATTTTTTGCTCCTTTGCACCCCAGTATCTCTACTTGCACATTCATCTTCTGCACATCCATCACTCCAGTGTTTAATTGCTATATTGTATTTATTTCGCCTTTATTGCCTTACCTCCCTAATCTTACTACATTTGTACACACTGTATACAGATTTTTCTATTGTGTTATTGACTGTACGTTTGTTTATTCCATGTGTAACTCTGTGTTGTTTGTCACACTGCTTTGCTTTATCTTGGCCAGGTCGCAGTTGTAAATGAGAACTTGTTCTCAACTGGCTTACCTGGTTAAATAAAGGTGACATAATAAAAAAGATGACTTAGACAAATATTGACTCTTAATGAAGCGGTATCCTAGCATGTCTAATTCCTGTTTTTGAACATACGGTATTAATTATGTTTTCCCCAGTTGAGTATGGCTTTAAAGAATAATGACATTAAACTCCAGGTTTCAGTGTTGAGATGTAAGGAGTGGTCTACACTTGATGAAGTAATGGGTTCGCCTGGGCCTCATGGCAATTGAATGTATCCAACACAGAGTTGTCATAGTCCTAAAGCACGCACATATACATTACACAGTATACATTCACTTTGTTTACACCCTGCCGAGTGTGTTGTCTTGTACCTTTTTGATCTGCCTGAAGGCAAGATATTGTGTGAACAAAGGCGAAAATCTAATCTCAAATCCAGAAATTCACCCAGAATTTAGAATCACAAATTTGCCAAGGAATTTTATTCTATTGAATTCGCCATAAAATTGTCAACTGATCATCGATTTATTAGATGAATTGAGAACACACCCTAAATTGAATATGAACTATGAACCATTCAGTTGTGTGCTCTGTGAGGATGAGCATGAACAGCAAGCCTATGTCTCTTTCTCTCTTATTGAGGAATTATGTTGTTTGGCAGAGCATTCTGAAGCTATTAACATCTCTGTATAGGCTATATCCCTTCCAAAAATCAGTTCATCTGTCTCCCAAAATCTCACACGCAGATTTACGCTCCATGGATATTTAGTTCTACCGTTGTAATGCCCCAAAGCATACAATATGACGAGAAGAGCACTGCAATCTTTTTAGTCACCCTTTATTTTCCTCCAGAAGATTTCATTTAAATGTGCTTCTTTTGTAATAAAACAATGGGATATTTCAATATGATTTTGCTGCTTTCTTGGGAGCCATCCTCACTCTCTACATGTCTTTTCAGCTGGCCAGTCAGACATGGTGGTGAAACACTCGTGACTAACTGAATCTTCCCTGGCTGATTTGGGGGCCATCGTCGAAGGAAAGGCCTCACAGACAGAACTTAATGCCCCTTGGAATCCTATGAAAGAATGTCATCCAGTGAAAGCTTTGGAGCTTTATGTTGGTTCCGATGAGATCACTGCAAAGTGGCTCTTGAAGCAGAAATTCCTGTCAATTGGTGGATTGGCCCCTTTGTTCCCTCTATATACTGAATCACTCTGTCTGACAGGGCAGTTCACTACACTAGGCCTGGCGGTAGTCAATGACTTGCTTGTTTCCGAAGCCAGGCGTCCAAGCCTTGAGAATGATCTGCCTCTGAAACAAGTTGTGACTTCCTTTCATAAAATGTCTTTGTGCTCATAATGAAAAAGTAAAATGGAAAGGGCATTTCGACAGGCCTTATAGAACTACTTGAGGAGTGACTCCATTACCATGAATCTCACTTGAGGCCGTCTAGTATGTACAGTTTTGACCCTATATTATTGTCTTGAATTGGAGTGTTAACCTAATTTGGCTGTAGGAAGCAAACTGGGCAAATAGAATGAAAACAGAACAGTCTAGTTTTCTCGTGAAGATCATTTCCGGTGAGTTGCTTCATTTGAGGGAACTTTTAACTACTTAATTAGCGATAATATTACGAGTAGGGGTCTGTTTTTTTGGGGGGGCCTGAGGAATAGGATAGAAATGATGAACAAATGGTGGGATGATGAAAAGAATAACCCATACAGAAGTATAGACACGTGCTGTTTTGTTGGTCCAAGTAGAACAGCACAACGTTTCCTGATATCTGATGCCAACAATCCCCCTTAGTTTTGGCCTTCGGATGTATGATTCACAGTCACACTGCTCAGTGCAGTTGTATTGGTACTTTGGCTAGCTGGCGCGAGCACTGTGACTGTGACAGCCTCTGAACTCATTGAATTTTTCATGTGGCAGACGCACACTCAGACAGACACCAAACTTCTGTTTCTCTATCTGGCCCAGTTTTGGTGCTAATTAGTGCCCAGTGATGTTCAGGGGCAGCCATTTTAAGAGGGGAATGGAAATACCACCTGTTCTCTGTTGAAGCAGACTTTGTTTGGGGTAGTATTTCCATAAATGGTGGAAGAGGACAACTTATTTTTCCTTTTATGTAGGCCTATCCTTTATTTGAACAGGGCAGACACATTGAGATTGACATCTGTTTTTCAGGTGATCCCTGGCCAAGTGAGCCCTGGCCATCTTCACAGAGCTGGGTGGGGCTGTCTAAGCCTTATTGTAATGTACTGTCAAAGCTTCATGTAAAAGTGTGTTTGTGAACGTGTGTGTGTAAAGGGAACCAAAATTATGACCTAGAGTGTATTACCAAGTTACAGGTTAGTCAACTGAGCAGTGAACACCCCGCACACCTAAGTTACATAAGTAGATTTACGTAAGGGTGCACAATATGCAAAAGTCAAACCATTTGTTAAATCAATGTTGTTAAAGTGGTTGGCTTAGCAACCACTGTATATGATAATAAGAATGGAAAGGGGTTGCACAGATAGCAGTCACTCACCCAGCCCTAGCTCCGTGCAGCTATCTGAGACCCTGTGGCTGGAGACATTTGAATTGAATATCTGATTGTGGTTCATTGAGCGGAATAGAACAGAGGAGGGACTGTGTCCTCTCAGCCCTCCCAGGGTTTCAGGCTACTGAGGCTAGTCACTTCCTGTTCTGGCCTAGCCTGCTCTGTGAACAGGGTGACAGGGGCCATACTTCTCATCTCAATCCCTCCACTGTTGCAAGGGAGTGCGGACGGGAGGGTTATCAGTCAAAATGTCTTGTGTGGATTTTCTTCTCACTCCCCCCACTTGTCTTGACAGGAAATGGCTCCTTTGCATTCAGAGGTGTCTCTCTGTCTCCGTGTCTTAATGCAGTCACAGCTGGGCCACTAAGTCAAGTTGTATGACTGCTTGCGGCTTCCTCTTGTCCAGGGCTCCCTTAAAAATGGGACTCACCTGGTTGATAAATACAATTTTGAGATGCTGGACCAGCCTTGGTCTTTGTTCCTCTGCCCTGCCTGAAAATCACTATATTGGAATGGATTTTATGTAAATGTTGTATTGACAAAATTTGCCTCAAGTTGGACTTGCTGTCCTTTACCCTGCGGTTGTAAAATGACTGAAAAGACAACACCGAACTTTTTTTTTTTTGCCTGTACATTTCTATATGAGCACAAGAGGATGTAGGTAGATAACAACACAATCTCAGATCCTATCATTTACAGGGGAATGGAAACACACAATTCTCCTTTCTGGATTCACTGTGTGACTTTAGTGTCTATTGTAACAAAAGATAGACCACACCTGCATCACTGTGATTCCTGTGAGGGCTTTTTGTTGACAACAACCACTACTAAGCCAGAGCAGGTCAAGGAGAAACAGATAGGGGAATTATCTGGGAGTGGGAATGGAATCAGTCATGCTTGAAAAGCAGGCTTTATCTATAACTGAAAACCTGTTCTACTCCTCAGTCCTCACATGGACAGACGAGCAGTTTTCCTGAGTGGTGGCCTTAGTTGCCCCTGAGTGCCCTGATGCTTATGTTTGAGTGCGAGAGCTGCTCCCTGGGGTCCTCTTCCTCCTCATCAGTCGTCTGAGCTGAGCAGCAGCAGCCACGCCCTGGGGACTGGAAGCTATACAGCTGGTGTATTTATTAGTGCACACTGTAGCAAAACATTATGCAATGAAAAACAAAGCCAAGCGTTTCTTATTGGATAAGTTCAGGTAGTCCCTCCCTGTTGCAGTCTGTTTTCTTCTATTTAGTGCCTAATGAACATGGCCCTGCTGTCCCCTACCCGAAGGAAGTTGCCCCTGGTCCTCACCCCTGAATGGCAGTGTTAATTTGAATATTGAAATCAGGCTCTGTGGTGAACAAAGGCTGATATATAAGCAATGGAGGATGTCGCTCCATTGATGGGGCGCTCACCCTAAAATCAGTCATGGAAAGGATGTTATGTTTTGATGATCATGCGCAATTCCACGGTAATGGAATTTTCACTTAAACAGATTTTAAAAAAAGTTTAACAAACCATTCAACTGTATGCACAAGGACTACTTTTAACAATTTACACAATTGTTTTAATATATACATTTATTGGAATGACTGTGCAGATGCAAAGTTAGGTAACAGTTTGTGTCCACGTTTTCCAAAAACTCTGTTAAATATATGCTCCGAATTAATAAGATTCAACGATGTCTGCAGAAAGAATGGAGACATCGTTGAAAAAATCTAATCCAATTTCATTTGTCACATGCTTCGTAAACAACAGGCGTCGACTAACGGTGAAATGCTTACTTACGGGCCCATCCCAACAATGCAGAGAGAGAAAACAATACAAATAATAACACAAGGAATAAATATGCAATGAGTAACGAAAAATTGGCTATATGTACACAGCGTACCAGTAACAAGTCTGTGCAGGGGTACAAGATAATTGAGGTAGATATTGGTAGGGGTAAAATGACTAGGCAACAGGAAAGATAATAAAACAGTAGCAGCAGTATATGTGATGAGTTGGTGCATAAAGGGTCAATGCAGATAGTCCGGATAGCTATTTAGTTAACTATTTAGCAGTCTTATGGCTTGGGGGTAGAAGCTGTTCAGGGTCCTGTTGGTCCCAGACTTGGTGCATCGGTATCGCTTGCCTTGCGGTAGCAGATAGAACAGTTTGACTTGGGTGGCTGGATAATTTGAACATTTTTAGGGCCTTCCTCAGTGCCTGGTGTAGAGGTCCTGGATGGCAGGGGAGCTCGGCCCCAGTGATATACTGGGCCGTTCGCACTACCCTCTGTAGCGCCTTGCGGTACGATGCCAAGCAGTTGCCATACCAAGCGGTGATGCAGCCAGTCAAGGTGCTCTCATTGGTGCAGCTGTATAACTTTTTGAGGATCTGAGGGCCCATGCCAAATATTTTCAGCCTCCTGAGGGGGAAGAGGCGTTGTCCTGCTTTCTTTACGACTGTGTTAGTGTACAGTGGGGGGGAAAAGTATTTGATCCCCTGCTGATTTTGTACATTTGCCCACTTACAAAGAAATGATCAGTCTATAATTTTAATGGTAGGTTTATTTGAACAGTGAGAGACAGAATAACAACAACAAAAAATCCAGAAAAACGCATGTCAGAAATGTTATAAATTGATTTGCGTTTTAATGAGGGAAATAAGTATTTGACCCCCTCTTAATCAGAAAGATTTCTGGCTCCCAGGTGTCTTATATACAGGTAACGAGCTGAGATTAGGAGCACACTCTTAAAGGGAGTGGCCATATGTTTTGGGTCATTGTCATGCTGGAATACCCATCCACGACCCATTTTCAATGCCCTGGCTGAGGGAAGGAGGTTCTCACCCAAGATTTGACAGTACATGGCCCCGTCAAATGATGCGGTGAAGTTGTCCTGTCCCCTTAGCAGAAAAACACCCCCAAAGCATAATGTTTCCACCTCCATGTTTGACGGGTGGAGATGGTGTTCTTGGGGTCATAGGCAGCATTCCTCCTCCTCCAAACACGGCGAGTTGAGTTGATGCCAAAGAGCTCCATTTTGGTCTCATCTGACCACAACACTTTCACCAGTTACCTCTGGTAACATCATTCAGATGTTCATTGGCAAACTTCAGACGGGCATGTATATGTATTCTTGAGCAAGGGGACCTTGCAGGCGCTGCAGGATTTCAGTCCTTCACGGCATAGTGTGTTACCAATTGTTTTCTTGGTGACTATGGTCCCAGCTGCCTTGAGATCATTGACAAGATCCTCCCGTGTAGTTCTGGGCTGATTCCTCATCGTTCTCATGATCATTGCAACCCCACGAGGTGAGATCTTGCATGGAGCCCCAGGCCGAGGGATATTGACAATTCTTTTGTGTTTCTTCCATTTGCGAATAATCGCACCAAATGTTGTCACCTTCTCACCAAGCTGCTTGGCGATGGTTTTGTCGCTCATTCCAGCCTTGTGTAGGTCAACAATCTTGTCCCTGACATCCTTGGAGAGCTCTTTGGTCTTGGCGATGGTGGAGAGTTTGGAATCTGATTGATTGCTTCTGTGGACAGGTGTCTTTTTTACAGGTAACAAGCTGCGGTTAGGAGCACTCCCTTTAAGAGTGTGCTCCTAATCTCAGTTCGTTACCTGTATAAAAGACACCTGAGAGACAGAAATCTTTCTGATTGAGAGGGGGTCAAATACTTATTTCCCTCATTAAAATGCAAATCAATTTATAACATTTCTGAAATGCGTTTTTCTGGACATTTTTCTTGTTATTCTGTCTCTCTTAAAATTATAGACTGATCCTATCTTTATCAGTGGGCAAATGTACAAAATCAGCAGGGGAACAAATACTTTTTTCCCCCACTGTATGTGGACCATGTTAATTCCTTAGTGATGTGAACACCAAGGAACTTAACTTCTTGGGGCTATGTGGGACGCTAGCGTGCCACCCGTGGTGCACCCTATCAACAGCAGGTGCATTTCAAGAGCGGCAAATTTGAAACCAAATAAATGTCAAAATTCAAATTTTTCAAACATACAACTATCTTACACCCTTTGAAAGATGAACATCTCCTTAATCTAACCACGTTGTCCGATTTCAAAAAGATTTTACGGCGAAAGCATAAAGTTAGATTATGTTAGGAGAGTACATTGACAATAGCTGTGTGTAATGTTTTGTCAATTCAAAGACAGGCGTCACCAAAACCATAAAACCAGCTAAAATGATGCACTAACCTTTGACAATCTCCATCAGATGACACTCCTAGGACATTGTTAGACAATACATGCATTTTTAGTTCTATCAAGTTCATATTTATATCCAAAAACAGCATTTTACTATGGCGTTGATGTTCAGGAAATCGTTTCCCTCCAATAACCGGCAGTCAAGTCAGCACAACAAATTAAATAATTAATATTAGAAAACATTGGTAAAATATTATATTGTCATTTAAAGAATTATAGATTTACATCTCTTGAACGCAATCGACTTGCCAGATTTAAAAATAACCTTACTGGGAAATCACTTTGCAATAATCTGAGCACTGCGCCCAGAAAAATACGCTTTGCGATACAGACTAACGGCCATGTTGGAGAGATCTAAAATCGAAAATACTATGTAAATAATCCATTACCTTTGATTCTCTTCATCAGATGTCACTTCCAGGAATCCCAGGTCCATAACGAATGTAGTTTTGTTCAAAAAAGCTCATCATTTATGTCCAAAAAGCTCCGTGTTGTTAGCACATGATCTAAGCCCGCCGGACTTCACTTCATGAACGAGGGGAAAAAATATATTTACGTTCGTTCAAACATGTCAAACGTTGTATAGCATAAATCATTAGTGCCTTTTTTAACCAGAACATGAATAATATTCAAGGTGGACGAATGCATTCTCTTTTAAAACGTATTGGAACGAGGGTACCCAACATGACCTCGCCCGCCAGAGTCTAATCGGCCATCACCGTTCCAAGGCTCTTGTTCGGTCAGATCTCACAGTAGAAGACTCAAAACACTTTGTAAAGGCTGGTGACATCTAGTGGAAGCAATAGGAAGTGCCAAAACATTAATAAGCCCCTGTGTGTTTCAATGGCATAGGCTTAAAGGTAATTCAACACATCAGGTATCCACTTCCTGTCAGAATCTGTCTCAGGGTTTTGCCTGCCAAATGAGTTCTGTTATACTCACAGACACCATTCAAACAGTTTTAGAAACTTTAGGGTGTTTTCTATCCATATATAATAAGTATATGCATATTCTAGTTACTGGGTAGGATTAGTAACCAGATTAAATCGGGTACGTTTTTTTATCCAGCCGTGAAAATACTGCCCCCTAGCCCCAACAGGTTAAAGCTCTCGATCCACTCCACTACAGCCACTACGGTGTGTGCTCGGCCGTCTGTTTCCTGTAGTCCACGATCAGCTACTTTTTGTTTTGCTGATGTTGAGGGGGAGGTCGTTGTCCTAGCACCACACTGTCAGGTTACAGACCTCCCTATAGGCTGTCTCATCGGTGATCAGGACTGCCGCCATGATGTTGTCATCAAACTTACTGATGGTTGGAGTCGTGCGCTGTCGTGGGTTAACAGGAAGTACAGAAGGGGACTAAGCACACACCCCTGAGGGGCCTCCGTGTTGAGGGTCAGCGTGGCGGATTTGTTGTTGCCTACCCTCACCACCTGACGGCGGCCCGTCAGGAAGTCCAGGATCCAGTTGCGGAGGGAGGTGTTTAGTCCCAGGGTCCTAAGCTTAGTGATGAGCTTGGAGGGCATTATGGTGTTGAACACTGAACTGTAGTCGATGAATAGCAATCTCACATAGGTGTGCCTTTTTGTCCAGGTGGGAGAGGGCAGTGTGGAATGCAGTAGAGATTGCGTGATCAGTGGATTTGTTGGGGCGGCATGCAAATTGGAGTGGGACCAGGGTGTATGGGATGATGGTGTTGTTGTGAGCCATGACCAACCTTTTACAGCATTTCATGGATACAGATGTGATGTTACAGGCGATAGTAATTTAGACAGGTTACCTTGGCATTGTTGGGCACAGTGACTATGGTGGTCTGTTGAAACATGTAGTTATTACAGACTGGGTCAGGGAGAGGTTTAAAATGTCAGTGAAAACACTTGCCAGCTGGTCAGCGCGTGGTCTTAGTACACGTTCTGGTAATCCGTCTGGCTCGCAGCCTTACTCACTTCGCCGGAGAGTGAGGTCACACAGTCGTCTGGAACAGCTGGTGCTCTCATGCATGGTTCAGTGTTGCTTGCCTCGAAATGAGCGTAAATGCATTTAGCTCATCTGGTTGGCTCGCGTCACTGGGCAGGTCGTGGCTGGGTTTCTCTTTCTAATCCGTAATAGTTTGCAAGCCCTGCGACATCCAACAAGCGCCAGAGTAGGATTCGATCTAAGTCCTGTATTGATGCTTTGCCTGTTTGATGGCTCATCGGAGATCATAGTGGGATTTCTTAACCTCTCTGGGCTAGGTGGGACGCAGCCAGTTGAATCCTGTGGCGCGTTATTCAAATCCTTAGATATGCTATTACTTCAATTTTAAAAAAATATGACTATTTTACACCATTTTAAAGATAAGACTCTCGTTAATCTAACCACACTGTCCGATTTCAAAAAGGCTTTACAACGAAAGCAAAACATTAGATTATGTCAGCAGAGTACCGAGCCAGAAATAATCAGACACCCATTTTTCAAGCTAGCATATAATGTCACATAAACCCAAACCACAGCTAAATGTAGCACTAAACTTTGATGATCTTCATCAGATGACAACCCTAGGACATTATGTTATACAATACATGCATGTTTTGTTCAATCAAGTTCATATTTATATCAAAAACCAGCTTTTTTACATTAGCATGTGACTAGCATGTGACTAGCATTCCCACCGAACACTGCCGGTGAATTTACTAAATTACTCACGATAAACGTTCACAAAAAGCATAACAATTATTTTAAGAATTATAGATACAGAACTCCTCTATGCACTCGATATGTCCGATTTTAAAATAGCTTTTCGGTGAAAGCACATTTTGCAATATTCTCAGTAGATAGCCCGGCATCACAGGGCTAGCTATTTAGACACCCAGTAGGTTTAGCACTCATCAAAGTCAGATTTACTATAAGAAAAATGTTCTTACCTTTGTTGTCTTCGTCAGAATGCACTCCCAGGACTTCTACTTCAATAACAAATGTTGGTTTGGTCCAAAATAATCCATCGTTATATCCAAACAGCGGCGTTTTGTTTGTGCGTTCTAGACACTATCCTAAAGGCTAAATAAGGGTGACGAGCATGGCGCAATTCGTGACAAAATAATTCTAAATATTCCATTACCGTACTTCGAAGCATGTCAACCGCTGTTTAAAATCAATTTTTATGCAATTTTTCTCATAAAAAAGCGATAATATTCCGACCGGGAATCTGCGTTTAGATAAACAGACAAAGGAAAAGAAACCATTCGGTCGAAGCGGGCACGCGCCTAAGCCCATAGTACTCTGAGTGGCCACTTGCCAAAAGCGATAAAGTGTTTCAGCCAGAGCCTGCCTCGATATCGTTCAACGTTTTCCCGGGCTCTGAGACCCTATGGACGACGTAGGAAGTGTCACGTTATTGCACAGATCCTGAGTCTTCAATAAAAAGAGCCAAGATGAAACACTACTTCTCAGACAGGCCACTTCCTGCTTGAAATCTTCTCAGGTTTTGGCCTGCCATAGGAGTTCTGTTATACTCACAGACACCATTCAAACAGTTTTAGAAACTTTAGGGTGTTTTCTATCCAAAGCCAATAATTATATGCATATTCTAGTTACTGGGCAGGAGTAGTAACCAGATTAAATCGGGTACGTTTTTTATCCAGCCGTGCAAATACTGCCCCCTATCCCCAACAGGTTAAAGCGTCCAGATTAGTGTCCCGCTCCTTGAAAGCGGCAGCTCTATCCTATAGCTCAGTGTGACTGTTGCCTGTAATCCATGGCTTCTGGTTGGGATATGTACATACGGTCACTGTGAGGACGATGTCGTCAATGCACTTATTAACCTCTTGGGGCCACCCCTTCCCGTTCTTATCCCGGTAACGGGATTGCTTGACAAGATACATGGCGCAAAATTCAAAACAGCAAAAATCTAAATTTCAATTTCTCAAACAATCAACTATTTTACACCATTTGAAAGATAAACATCTCCTTAATCCAACCACATTGTCCGATTTCAAAGAGGCTTTACGGTGAAAGCATAAAGTAGATTATGTTAGGACTGTACATAGTCAAAAAAATTACACACAGCCATTTTCAATGCAAGGACAGGCGTCACCAAAAGCAGAAAACCAGCTAAAACTATGCACTAACCTTTGACAATCTTCACCAGATTACACTCCTAGGACATCATGTTAGACAATACATGCATTTTTTGTTCTATCGAGTTCATATTTATATCCAAAAACAGCATTTAACATCGGCGCGTGACGTTCAGAAAATATATCTCCCCCAAAACTGCCGGTGAATTTACAAAAATACTCATTATAAACGTTGATAGAATATTAAACTGTTATTCAAAGAATTATAGATTAACATCTCCTGAATGCAACCACATTGACAGATTTCAAAATAACTTTACTGGGAAAGCACACTTTGCAATAATCTGAGTACTGCGCTCAGAAAAATACACTAGGCAATACAGATAGCCGCCATTTGAGTCATCTAAATGCATAAATAACATTAGAAATATTCACTTACCTTTAATAATCTTCATCAGAAGGCACTTCTAGGAATCCCAGGTCCACAATAAATGTTGTTTTGTTCGATAAAGTTCATAATTTATGTCCAAATAACTCCATGTTGTTAGTGCGTCCAGTAAGCTACTCAAAATGTAGGACGTGCGAGGAAAGTGTCACGACGAAAAGTCCAAAAATATATATATTTACGTTCGTACAAACATGTCAAACGTTGTATAGCATCAATCTTTAGGGCCATTTTAACGTGAAACTTCAGTAATATTTCAACCGGACCATTCCTGTGTCTTGAAAAACGTTTTGGAACAGAGCTACCTCTCTCGTGAAGGCACGCCAATGAAGTGATGTCATTCCCTGGGTTACCAACTTCCCAGCCTTCTCATTCGGTCTCTGTTCATCATAGACGCCTCAAACAACTTTCTAAAGACTGTTGACATCTAGTGAAAGCCTTAGGAAGTGCAAAATGAATCCTTAGTCACTGTGTGTTCCATTGGCAATGACTTGGAAAAAACTACAGCCACAAGATTTTCATTTCCTGCTTGTATTTTTCTCAGGTTTTTGCCTGCCATATGAGTTCTGTTATACTTACAGACACCATTCAAACAGTTTTAGAAACTTCAGTGTTTTCTATCAAAATCTACTAATAATATGCATATTCTAGTTTCTGGGCCAGAGTAGTAACCTGTTCAAATTGGGTACGTTTTTCATCCGGCCATGAAAATACTGCCCCCTAGCCCCAACAGGTTTTAATGAAGCCAGTGACTGATGTGGTAAACACCTCAATGTTATCAGATGAATCCTAGAACATATTCCAGTCTGTGCTAGCAAAACAGTCCTGTAGCTTAGCATCTGTTTCATCGGACCGCTTCCCTATTGAGCTCTTTACTGGTACTTCCTTTTTGAGTTATTGCTTGTAAGCAGGAATCAGGAGGATAGAGTTTCATGGTCAGATTTGCCAAAGGGAGGGTGAGGGAGAGCCTTGTATGCTTTTCTGTGTGGAGTAAAGATGATCTAGAATTTTGACGCCTCTAGTTGAATAAGTTTGGCATGCTGGTAAAATGAGGTATAACTGATTTTGGTTTCCCTGCATTAAAATCACTGGCCACGAGAAGCGCAGCTTCTGGTTGTGCATTTTCTTGTTTGCTTATGGCCCTATACAGCTCGTCGAGTGTGGTCTTAGTGTCAGTATCGGTTTGTGGTGGTAAATAGACAGCTACGAAAACTGGTAAATGCTATGGTAGCCTAGTGGTTAGAGCGTTGGACTAGTAACCGAAAGGTTGCAAGTTCAAATCCCCGAGCTGACAAGGTACAAATCTGTCATTCTGCCCCTGAACAGGCAGTTAACCCACTGTTCCTAGGCCGTCATTGAAAATAAGAATTTGTTCTTAACCTCTATGGGACCTCATCCCGTTAATGGGATTGATTTTGACAACAGCCAGTGGAAAATCAGAGCGCCAAATTTAAAGCATAAAATGAGATTATGTTAGGACATAAATTTCACAAGAAACACCACAGCCATTTTCCAAGCAACTAGATGCATCACAAAAACCCAAAACACAGCTAAATGAAGCACTAACCTTTGACAATCTTAATCAGATGACACTCCTAGGACATTGTTACACAATACATGTATGTTTTGCTCGATAATGTTCATATTTATATCCAAAAACAGCATTTTACATTGACGCGTAATGTTGAGAAATGTTTTCCCTCCAAACCTCCCAGTGAATCAGCACAATGAGCACACACAGTACGTAAATTCTCATCATAAACATTAATCAATATAGAAGTGTTATGCACAGAATTATAGCCACACTTCTCCTAAATGTAATCGCTTTGTCAGATTTCAAAAAAGGTTCACGGCGAAAGCACAATTTGCAATAATCTGAGTACAGCCCAGATGACACTAACAACTAGCAAACAGAAACCCGCCATCTTGGAGTCAATAAAACTAAGAAATTACATTATAAATATTCACTTACCTTTGATTATCTTCATCAGAAGGCACTCCCAGGAATCCCAGCTCTACAATAAATGTTCGATAAAGTTCATATTTATTTCCAAATAATCAATTTTGTTCGCGTGTTAGGTTCATTATCCAAATCCAATACGCGCGTGCTTACTTAGTCCAGACGAAAAGTCAAAAGTTATACTACAGTTGGTAGAAACATGTCAAACGATGTATAGAATCAATCTTTAGGTTGTTTTTATCATATACCTTCAATAAAATTCCAACCGGACCTATCCGTTCTCTTTAGGAGTGAATATGAACTCAACTCGCTCCCAAGTCATTGCGCGTGACTTGAGCCCATGCCTTATAATGGGACACCAGTTTACCACAGCTGGTATTCCCTTCAAATTCACCAGAGAATCTTCAAACACCGTTCTAAAGAATGCTGACATCTAGTGGAAGCTTTAGGAAGTGCAAAATGAACCCTAAGTCACTGTATACAGTCAAGGCAATCACTTGAAAGGACTACAAGCACCAGACTTCCCACTTCCTGCTTGACTTTTTCTCAGGTTTTTGCCCGCCATATGAGTTCTATTATACTCACAGACACCATTCAAACAGTTTTAGAAACTTCAGAGGGTTTTCTATCCAAATCTACTAATAATATGCATATTCTAGTTTCTGGGACAGAGTAGTAACCTGTTTAAATTGGGTATGTTTTTCATCCGGCCGTGAAAATACTGCCCCCTAGCCCTAAGAGTTAACTAACTTGCCTAGTTAAATAAAGGTAAAATAATAATAAAAAAATCAATAATAAAAAAAATCAAAAAAATCAAGAGGTATTCTAACTCAGGACATCAAAAACTCTGGACTTTCTTAAAGGGTAGGTAGCATAAATATAACCACTTGTAACATATGGATTTGCATTAGAATGTGCATCAAAAGTTCCAATGCAAAGTTACACTTCACTTTTCTATTCGAATTATTACATAAAACTGATCAGAATGCCGAAGTCATGCCGGGAAAAAAAACATATGCCGGGTGTGACGTAATATGAAGGACGCGGCAAGCAGCCTATTTTCTATAATGTAAACTCCAACAGAAATACCTTCAAATGTATGACTTCAAATTGAACCAAATTGTTTGCTCGCATGACTACTGGTTTCAATTGAATTTTCTGCCAACTTACAAGCAAATAATTTATGAATTTATGGTTAAAAATCAGTTTGCAAGGTTGCTAGCCAACTAGCCTGCAAATTTTAGCCCTACCAGCCTAATGTTACATTAGCACTGCGTGAGTTAGACAGTTGCTATCAACACCTAGCTTACAGCTACATTAAAGTAAACCAAAGTTTTGTAAATATATCACACAATCTAACCAGTTATCAAATAATGTTACTGGTATATGCCGTTATCTTGGCCAGCAAGCCAGCCAGCTAAAGTCAGTTATTTTAGCCTAGCCAGATAACTAGCCTAGCTCGCTAACCACCACGGTTGACATAGTTAAGTAATAAACCAGAGAAGAACTAGTTTTGACAGCATTTTATGTTTTTGAATAATAAAAGTTCTAAATATGCTTAGTTTATGACCAATGTTCTCTCTAATTTATTTTCGGCATGGAGAAAATTTCAGGTCTGCTGAGCGCAAACTTGAACATTGTGAAAATTCTGTGCAACTTCCAGCGTACGTTTACTGTAAACACTGAGGCTGAACCCGTTTTCAGTTACAGTTTCAGACAAGAGGTCAAGAAGGCTACTGTGGCTATTTGTTCATAATGTCAGCCTACCAGAGTGGTCTACCATAAAAAAAATTGAAAATGTATCCCATAACATTTTATTATGAAAATAGCTGTTCTATCCTTCAGCCTACAGTAGCAGCCAATGTGTGGTGTTCAATGTAGGACTACATTCCATGAGACTTTTGAAAAGAACATGCAGGGCTTGACATTAACCTTTTTATCCACTTGTCCTTCAGACAAGGAGGTGACTGAAAATGTTGTTTGATGCAAGAAACCACTTAAAAAAATAAAATGCATTATTATTCCATACCATTATTACAGAGAATCAAATATATTATGCTACCCTCTGCCTATTGGCTACTTAGCCTATTCAAGCCCATTTAGAATACAACACTGCCCCTGTTAAGACCAAAACAAAACCTCATTACCCGACTCGCTTTTCAAAGATGTCTAGAAATGTACACATTTTGTGCTCTTGTAGGAAGCAATCACTCCCCCATTGCTGACTACAAGTTATCTATAACTGGGCTAATAATAAACTAACTATCAACGGATATGAACATATGTGCACACGTGGCTACATGCAGCTCTCGCTTTGATCTCAAAACAAGCGCATCCACTCATGCTGTAAACACAGTCAAGTTCAAAGTGAATGGCACAGATCCATATATGGCAATGGTAAAGGCCTATTGCAGCTCTGATTGGTTATGCCGCACCGGTCTGTGTAGCATTATGCCTACAACAAAATCTACTGCATAGTTTTAGTTTTGCATACTAAGTCTTGCATAGTTTGTTTTGTTTCGGTATGTTGCGTTGAAAGTGGCAAATATTGTGTTGATTCAATCACAATTCCAACAGTAAAGGGAAAAGCAAAAGTGAATGTTTCTACTTTTCTAGAAAGATAAATGATGTTTTCTGACTTCTGTTCTGCAGGATAGTTCTTTTCTCATTGAGGAAGTGCTCTTGTCTGAAGCCTCAAGAGGAAAATATAATCAAAGCTTTTATTATTTCCATGCTAATTACGAACCAAACACCGATTCAGTCGGATCTATAATATATGCCATTTAGCAGACGCTTTTATCCAAAGAGACTTAGTCATATGTGCATACATTTTACGTATGGGTGGTCCCGTGAATCGAACCCACTACCCTGGTGTTATAAACACCATGCTTTACCAACTGAGCTACAAAGGACCACAGTTCTAAATCCAAACATCCACTAGTCTGAAGAAGTCTGTGTTGTTGACGAGAACAACGATCAGTCTTCTATTGGTTTACATTTTAGTCATTTAGCAGACGCTCTTATCCAGAGCAACTTACAGTAGTGAATGCATACATTTTTCCCATACTGGTCCTCCATGGGAATCGAACCCACAACCCTGGCGTTGCAAACACCATGCTCTACCAACTGAGCCACACAGGACCATTAGTTGTGCTTATTGTTTTTAAGAATGGAAACACTCCCGTAACCTTTTTCCTACTCTAAGTTATTGTAAAACGTTTCTATGGCCTGTGGCATCATGAACATCTATCCACATCCTGGGTGTACGGTGTCTCTACCTGTTCCCAGAGCATTCCTCATGTGGGGTGTGTTAGTGGGAGAGGAGATAGGACCTGCCTTATCCTCCAATCCACATTCCACAACCATGACTGGAGCTGCCTCACTCTCTCTCACTGTTGTAACAAACCTGAATGCACAGACTGTACGTAGACACACAGCCAGCCCAACAAACCGACCCACTACACACACACAAATGTGCCTGTCTCATTCCTCATTCCTGTTGATGGCTCATACCTGTAATGGAGACTCTAATATTTGGGCTTGTGTGTATGCACACATGTGTTTAGAGTTGCTGTGAACTGCCATTTTACTCACTTTTCCTGATGGATTTCTTCAATCTATTATACTCTATATATACAAAGGTATTTGGACACCACTTCAAATTAGTGGATTCTGCTATTTCAGCCACACCCGTTGCTGACCGGTGTATAAAATCAAGCACACAGCCATGCTATCTCTATAGACAAACATTGGCAGCAGAATGGCCTTACTGAAGAGCTCAGTGACATTCAACGTGGCACCATCATAGGATACCACCTTTCCAACAAGACAGTTTGACACATTTCTGCCCTGCTAGAGCTGCCCCGGTCAACTATAAGTGTTGTTATTGTTAAGTGTAAATGTCTTTCCTCTGTTGCAACACTCACCACTGACTTCCAAACTGCCTCTGGAAGCAACGTCAGCACAAGAACTGTTCATTGGGAGCTTCATGAAATGGGTTTCCATGACCGAGCAGCTGCCCACAAGCCTAAGTTCACCATGCGCAAAGCCAAGTGTCAGCTGGAGTGGTGTAAAGCTCACTACTATTGGACTCTGGAGGAGTGGAGACGTGTTCTCTGGAGTGATGAATCATGCGTCACCATCTGGCAGTCTGACGGACAAATCTGGGTTTGGCGGATGCCAGGAGAACGCTACCTGCTCGAATGCATAGTGCCAACTGTAAAGTTTGGTGGAGGAGGAATAATGGTCTGGGGCTGTTTTTCATGGTTCGGGCTAGGCCCCTTAGTTCCAGTGAATGGAAATCTTAACGCTACAGCATACAATGACATTCTAGACAATTCTATGCTTCCAACTTTGTGGCAACAGTTTGTTAAGGCCCTTTCCTGTTTCAACATGACAATGCCCCTGTGCACAAAGTGAGGTCCATACTGAAATAGTTTGTCGATCTTTGTGGCAGAACTAGACTGGCCTACACAGAGCCCTGACCTCAACCCCATCGAACACCTTTGGGAGGAATTGGAACGCCGACTGCGAGCCATGCCTAATAGCCCAACAGTGCCCGACCTCACTAGTGCTCTTGTTGCTGAGTGGAAGCAAGTCCCCGCAGCAATGTTCCAGCATCTAGTGGAAAGCCTTCCCAGAAGAGTGGAAGGGGGGACCAACTCCATATTAATGCCCATAAACATTTTGATGAGATGTTCGACGAGCAGACGTCCACATACCTGTGAACCTGCCCAGGGACTGCGGTTGAAAATTAGCCGGCTGGCTAAAACCGGCACTTTTACTGAAACGTTGATTAATGTGCACTGTCCCTGTAAAAATAAAATAAACTCAAACATACTTTTGGTCTTGTAGTGTATATGTTTCCCTGATGGAGCTTCAGATTTCAGAGCTACATGGATTTTTCTTAATGGTAACAGTACTAGGCACTGCTGCCTAGATCAGAAGTTAAATGGTCAAAGCCCTGATTTACTGAAGGATGCAGCGCTCTCGGGTCTCTGTGGATGCTAGCTGGTCAGATGTTAGCTCAGCTGCTCTGATGTTCCCTCTTTTGAAATAAGATTGAAAAGTGCTAGAAGCATCATTGAAGGGTTATACTTCATAGCATCTCAGTGCGTTCTGTAGGCTTTGTAACATGTTTGCTAGTTCTCTCCTTTATTATCCTATATTTCTGCCCTTGTCATTTATGTTGCATAGTTTTGGTAATCTGTTCTGACAGTGTTTTTATAATGTGAACAAGCAAAACCGTAGGGAAGAAAACACATTGGCTATATTTTCTAATACATTTCTATATGGATCGGTGTGTTTTTCAACTACTTGCGGTTGACTAGTTCAATAATATTTGGGAAGCAGGCAAAGAGGATGTTTTTCCTTGTCATGTGCCGTAATAGGCTGTGGAAGAAATGTGTTGATTTTATACATTTTCCTTTGCGAGAAAAAAGAAGAAACGCGCACACTGCTCTTGATAGTAACACTGCTCTTTAATAAGCTTTACGTATCGGCCTCACGGCCTTCGTCATAGCTTTTGAGAGTTTTTTTTGTTTTCCTAGAGATCTTAATGATGAAATGCCTATGTATGTTATGTTGTAAATGTGAATATGAATTATGTCCCCATTTCAGATTAATCTGACGTTTTTCTTGCGCTGTACCCAATGATTTATGAAAACTTGCTTGATAGGTCGATGTCCTCATTGTGGTTTTACAGAGGTGTTTAATATGTTTTATGTACACACTTTATGTGAATATTTATGAAATGCACGTTGTTGTATTTGGTAGCACTTATTTGTTTTCCCTCGACTCCAACCCCATTCGATGCATGGAACAGATGTGGGTGGGGCCTTCCCTGTAGCTCAGTTGGTAGAGCATGGTGTTTGCAACACCAGGGTTGTGGGTTCGATTCCCACGGGGGGGCAGCACAGAAAAAAAGATGTATGAAATGTATGCATTCACTACTGTAAGTCGCTCCGGATAAGAGCGTCTGCTAAATGACTAAAATGTAAAAATGTACATAAGGATGCTCATTTTTAAAAACTCACAAAAGCTCTGATGGAAGGCGGTAAGGCTGGTACGTAAAGCTTATTAAAGAGCAGTGTTCAGGTTTCTTTCTCATTTTGTTCAACTGTTACCATGCACCTGCAAAAAAGATAGCTCAGATGTGCGAGTGCTTTTTGAATTATACATTTTCATTTGTAAATCTCTTGAAATGATTGGAGAAAGAGTCAGCAAAGGAGAGAGTAAGAATTGGAAAAAGCTAAACCCTTAGAATGATGTTTTTCTTCTGCCTCACTCTCACTCACTCTTCTTGTCCCTCAAACACATGACCACAGATCATCAGTCTCTGTGCACATAATAACCATATTCAGATGAAGGGAAAGAGATGGGGAGGATATGTGATTGTTTGGGGGCAATTGCAGAGCAATATAGGGTACCCAAATGTTATACGTACTTCTGGTAAGGTTTCCAGGATTACGAAGTGAAGCTATGGCAGAGCAGATTTTAAACAATTCAATACTAAATCAGCCATTCTATTCTTAGTGTAAATATACCATATACCATAGAAACAAAATGGATCTGCTTATGGTCTATAGCACACACAGGTCACTGCAATGCAGTCACATTTTATTTTCATTGCTGAGCCCCAGATGCTTTAAAGGCCCTGTGCAGTCAAAAACATAAATTTTCCCGTGTGTGTGTTTATACAGTGTTTCCACACTATGAGGTTGAAATAATACTGTGACATTTATGAAAATGCCCTTTTAGTGTAAGAGCTGATTGAAAAGACTGATTTTGGGCATGAAAACCGGTCCAACTCCTCTTTCTCAATTCTCAAACAGAAATGGGATGTGCCTTTGATGAACGGCTAATGTGTTATTCTGGTCATGCGCGCCGTCACCGGCATAGCTAGTTCGTTAGCTAAGCTAGCCACTTGTAACTCCTCCAGTATGTGATGATTTCATTTCACAGGATTTGTTTTTGATCGGAAACTGTAGGGAAGGGTAAGAAATGGCACTTCTGTAGCCAAATATCATATTCATCCATTTTGTTTTGTATTTAAGTATTACATTGCCTGGTGTGGTGGTGCATTGCTCAGTTATACGGTTTAAAGCTGTTATTTTTACCCAAAGTCGACCTTTTAATAGACCAATAAGAAAGAGTTCCAAACCTCTCTGCCATTAGCTGCTAGTTTTCCCTTTCCTACTTAGACCACTCACAAGATGCCAAACACCCGGGGGCAGCAGTACATCAATGGTACCACTGATGCAACTCATCACTATGAAGTTGTGCAGCTGTTCCTGTATGCCAGTGATCATAGGGAGGCGTGATCACTTCTCCTTTGACACCTTGCATCCTATTTATTTACTTTAACCATGCGGTTAAGTTTGAAACAGGAAGCTTCAGCTGCTATTACGTTTCTGCTCTTTCTTTTCAAAGCTTTTTACTGATGCGTCAAGGGTGCATTATCGCTTCAATCGAGCAAGTAAATATTCTCCCATAGCCTCTCCACCTCCATCAACGCCTCTGACATCGCATGGCCTTAGTGGATGACGAGAGTAGCCAGCGTAACATCATTGTTTCCTTTCATTTTTATCATAAGTAAACTGATTCAATAAGACAGATGAGCTCGTTTTACAACGGAAAAAACCCTAGTGAGTTAGGGTTGGAAGAGGAACTGCCAAGATGAGTTGGAGTTTGATTACCTGTTTGAATACGAACCACATGCCATATTCATGCCCAGTAGCACATGTCCTAGCAAGATTACTGCTTGAGAAATGGATCTTTCCTAAAAAGCAAAAAATAATAATTTGAAATGTAAATACCATTCTAAAACGAGCATGGTAAGGTACATATTTGTTAAGCACAAAAAAATCCATCTTTAATTGGAAATTCTGCTAAATTACATATCGATGAACCATCCTTTTCAGATCCTTAACTCTCAATGCAGGAGAAAGTGACTAAGGCTTTGGGTTGCTTGCTTCAGTCTCTTCTATATTTATCTGAAGATATTTGGCCAAGATAGCAGCCATGAATCCTGAGCCCTGAAATCAAACACGCTTTTGTATAAAGACTGTTTCACAAGATTACTGTAACTGAATAAACTGCTCTTATAATGGTTTAATCTGTATGGCTTCTAGGGCTGACCCCAATTTAGTTGACTGGTCGATTGTTTGTTTTGTCATACATATATATGTGTGTGTGTGTGTGTGTGTGTGTGTGTGTGTGTGTGTGTGTGTGTGTGTGTGTGTGGTACCAGTCAAAAGTTTGGACACACTTAATCTTTCAAGGGTTTTTCTTTATTTTTACAATTGTTTTAATATTTTTACCATTGTAGAATAATAGTGACGACATCAAAACTATGAAATAACACAGATGGAATCATGTAGTAACCAAAAAAGTGTTAAACAAATCAAAATATATTTTAGATTCTTCAAAGTAGCCACCCTTTGCCTTGATGACAGCATTGCACACTCTTGGCATTCTCTCAACCAGCTTCATGAGTTAGTCACATGGAATGCATTTCAATTAACAGGTGTGCCTTGGTGGAATTTCTTTCCTTAATGTGTTTGTGGAATTTATTTCCTTAATGCGTTTGATCCAATCAGTTGTATACCAGTCAAACGTTTGGACACCTACTTATTCAAGGGTTTTATCTTCATTTTTACTATTTTCTACATTGTAGAAGACTTATTTATTTGTGCCCATCTCAGTGCACTAATCCATTGCGGAGGCCTAGACTAAAAGCCAATTTATGCTTGATCCGAAAATGTGGTCAGAGGCTCCATATGGAGGGTGTGACACAATTGCGGAGCTTCCAGAGGCATGCTGAGGCCAAATCGAGCTCTGTACCGCATCGCCATGTGCCTCCCCAATTTTGAAAACAATGCCAAGGGCTCTGTATAGCTCCGCATTGGCATGATTGGTTGACGCTAGGTGGGGGCGTTACATCCTGTATAAACACAAACTCACTTCTCGGACTTTAGCTCTGCACTGCTCCGTGAATCGCAAGTATGAATGCCTTGACTTCTGCTGAGGCCATATCACCGTAAATGCTGCATGGTCAATGCAGACATAGGATTGACCATGCGCCTAGATGCCCAATGCACTTCTTTCTCCAGAATGCGCTCTCTCCCGCAAATTTGTGCACATTCATTGTTTCATAACTTCATTGTGTGAATTGTTTGCGTTTGATTGTTAGTGTATCTGTATTCCCCATCCCATGTAGTACATTTACCGTTAATTCCTATAACTTCAAATCTACAATTTTTGTTACTTTGGTTATGGTCATTTCTTTTAATGCATTCAATATTATTATTATTATTCCATTCTTCCTGTCCTCATTGTCGGAGTGGACACATTGTTTGCAGAGTGCACAACCTATGCTACACTTGTGAGAAACAAGTTTTGTTTTATTTAATTCCGCTTATGAGTTCTGTCAATGTAGTCATTGTCTTTTGTTTGCAGCGCTCTTGTCAATAGAAGTAGGACTATAGGCTACCTGGCCTGCATGCAAATGTAGGCATATAAATGTGCCCATTTGGGGATCTGATAGTATTTCTTATTGGCTTAACGCACCACCACTAATGATCTGTGGAGCTTCTCAAAGTAGTGTTTTCTTCACTTCAAACAGCAAGCAAATGAAGTCTGTTTTTACATCCATTGAGAATTACAATAGTTCCTCAATGTATTAGATTTTATTAGAGCTCTCTCCCTTTCGATAACCACTCAGCGTGAAAGGGAAAAATGTCATGCTCTGATCCAGTGGAAACGTCATAAAATAGGCTTCTTATCAGTGCGTGACTTGGACTGAAATGGGTTCTGGTAATCATTTTTGGTGCTGGTACTGTTTATATTTAGGTGCAGGAGCTCCACAATACTGTTGAGCTAATATTCTATAAGAGGAACAGCTCAAGCAGTAGAACATTGGTGGAGCGGGTACTCCGTTCCGGTGAGCTCCTGCCCAAGTCAAGCACTCCTTCTTATCCCTTGCGCAAATAGTCTACAGATGTGTCTGTCCTGAGCTCACTGGCTCAGGAAACTCTGAGGGCCCAGAATATTTTAGACAATGTTGCTAGTGCAAGCTTCTGCCAGACCCAAGTTAATGGTTGATACAATGTTTCAAGTTTGTTGCAGACAGGCCATGTGTAGCCAATGCGATTTATCGGATATTTATTTTCATCCGGATATTTTCTCCATGCAGCTGCAATGTAGACTATTTTGAAATAGTTGGCAATGGCAGTAGAAATTACTTTTTAGGTTTATCATTTTCATTTAGATTTGGATAGAATTTTGATTAATCACATGACAATGATTTTGAGATATGAAGAAATTATTATATATTAATTGAAACTGTTTCACGGAAATGTCCATATGAAAACAATAACTGGAACGCAGATCAGTAGAAATGGTAAGATAAATTGGCAGTCCACATTAGAAGGGTTGTCGACTCCTTGTGTAGCCTATTACCGGCAACTTCAGGAGAGTAATGGCAGAATCTGCAAAAGCCAGCAGGAGCAGGAAGAGAATAGTTGGGTTAGGTGAATACATTTTATTAAAACACATAGGGTGTGTCTATATATGGAAAAATACACATTTTAAAATTTGAGTATTCGACTGGTCAAAAGAACAGACTACTTTCGGTCTACCAAGATTTTTTTTAGTCGGGGACAGCCCTAGTGGCTTCACTACTGCTCTGAAGCTGTCCACATCAGTAGTGTTTTTGTTTGCTACCTCCTTATTAGTTAAGCAATGATGATCACTTTTGGCGCTCTAGGAGTTCCCTCTTTTTGATAATCTCGTGATTCAAAACAGTCAACCAATTTTTGTTTTTCAATTCCAAAATCAGTCAACAGCTTGAACCTCTTACAGAACCTCAGAGACGGAAAGAGTCATATTTTGTAAATCCACTTCCCAAACTTGTGTAAGCTAACCATTTTTAATTCTCCATGTCTGTCTCTAAAGAGCCTCGTATAAGGCACTAGGCATGGTACAGCAAAGTCTGAGTTGGGATGGTTGTAGGCCTACGGCTCAGTCAGTCAGAGTTGCGTGGGAAACAGTGCTGTGCTGCTGTCTAACATGGGATTTATCCCACACCGAGGTACAATCTGTGGATGATTCACACACAGAGCTGCTGTGGGACTGGGGTTCGTCTCCTGTGTGTGGCTCAGATCAGATGGGCCAGGCTTGCCTGGGTGGGAGGCTCACTTCAGGGAAGGAGAGAGACTGGCGTGCTGCGCTCTGTTAGCTCGGCTCAGCTCTGCTCTTGCTTGCCACACTCTCAATTTGGTCACAGAATAGTTTGTGTCCTGGAATGACTATGCCTCTGAATCATGGTTGCAGAGAGCAGGGATAGTGCTAGAAGTTGCTCCTCTCTGCTCTTGTAACACTCTCTAATTTTGTCACAGGATACTTTGTGATGCACGATATTGATGTGTCCTATGTTGAGTAACTTGACTGAATTATAAGAGCATAGAGAATGTGGAGTGGTATAAGTTTGTGCTTTGAGAGATGGAGTTGGATGTAGTGTGGTTCTGGTAGGGAATGAAGAATGAGTGAAGGAAGGAATTAAACAAGGGAGAGATGATTAAAGAAAGCAAAAGGAGGGTTGAAAAAGTGAAAATATCCTACTTTTTTGTTGCTCTACAGTAAGTGAAGTACCTTTTTTCTTTTTTTTACTTAACTCCTGTTGTTTAGGTTCTTTCAGAAAACTCCCTCCCTCCATGACGTCACAGGAACTGTCCTCTGAACTAATCCCTTCTTATACAAAATGGCCCAGATTATTTTTGAGTTGAGCCTAAATTCCCAAATGATTTAATATGTGTTGCAGTGAGATTAAGAACTGGTGATAACAGGCCTTTAGAAAATCCATGGATCTGGGAACCCTGCCAGACCAGTGGCTCATTTGTTGTTGTGAAGTCGTAAATATGAAAGGCCTGCCTGAAGAGGCAGGGTTGTAAGGCCAACCAGCCTCAGCCTCTGAGCCTTTTTTGAGGGCGAGAGAGATGTCACTCGCACTCATGGTCACACTGACAGGATGTTTTGTTTTAAAACCGAAGGTGATGTGAACTTAGATTGGGTTAAGTTCACATCACCCCCCTCCCCCCCAAACACACACATACTTGAGCTGTGAATGGGATCAGGACTCTATGCAGTACAGTAGACTCTTAAGAGACTGCTGGGAAAAGGAAAGTGGGTAAACGCTGCGCCCCAAATCGTAGCACTGCCGCAGCGCGTAATATTTTACCGCAAACTCTGCACCAGAAGCGAACTCCTTCCTCTGCTACTCTTTCGTCTGAATGAGGCTACGATACATTGAGTTTCCCAAATGGCACCCTATCCCCTATGTGGTACATTGCTTTCGACCGGAGACATATGGGCCACTTTTTAAAGGGAATAGGCTGCCATTTGGGATGCAGACTGTGTTTTTACAGGACTCTCTGGAGATCAAAACATAAATGGAAAGAATTTTCTGGGTGATTTCACTTCAGTCGTTCTCAGGACATGACCGGCATCCAACCTGATAGCTCCAAGACAGCCAGGGAGACTTTACTCTCTCGCTCTTTCTCTCTCTGTCTTTCTCTCTTTATCTGATAAACTTGCTGCTGTTTTTTCCCCCTGAAAAATAAAATAAGTGGGAGTGTACAAGTGCATTTGGGCAGTTGCTTGTGGAATGCCAGTGTCCTCTCGCTCACTCTCACTGTGGGTGGATGTTTACAGTTTTGGCCCTTGCAAAACCCCAAGTTCTATTGTAACTGTTTTGTAGACAGCCATGAACCGGAGCACCTGTCTTTGTCTGAGCAAGATAAGCATGACTCAGTCATAATTATCTGACTGAGTCCTAGATCTTCCTGGAGTCTGTAGGGGAGATTTACTGTTGGGTGCCTTCTCGTATTTAGCAGAATGCGGCAGATGGATTTGTCTAGGCAGGATAAGATATGTGCTCGGCAGAGCCGCTGCATGTAGTAAGTCCGACCGGTATATCCGGTCTTTCAATTTTGTTGTAGCCATGTTGTTCTGTTACAGCTAGTCTTGACTCCCCAGATGGAATGTCCTCACGGCATAGCTGAACACGATTACAGAATTGATGTTGATAATCTGGAGGGAACAAGCAGATGGTGGGCAGTGACGCAGGAAAGGAGGGTCGAGCCAAAGCCTCCCACTTTCCCTGCTTTCCCTTAAGTAATTACTTAGAGAGCATTAAGATGAAGGAATACGTCCAGGGCCTGATCCATGGCTGTGTCTAAAAAAAGTTACATCTGTAGCAGTGAACTCCTCGCTTCCTCCATTCTTGTTTCCTCAGTTCCTCACCAAGCGTATTGTAGGAGGGACCTTAGATCCTCTCCTCCAATTCACTTTGAGAAGAATTGAGGAAGCAAGAATTTGACGGTCAGTAACTGTTTCAGACACAGGACCACATGCTGCAATGCCCTGGCCCAATGCTGGTCTAACTTAGCCTCAACCTTCTTTTTCTCAGGGAGTTCATGTGAAACTTCCGCCTAAATGAGAACATCGTTGAGCAATGACGTGAAACCAACCTTAGCCTCAGATATTTTGCCTATGATCTGACCTTTCGATACTTGATGTACAGTACCTCAGTGTTTTGATATGAGTATTTCTCTGAATCCTTTCTTTAGCATCCCCAGTTGACTATACCTGTGGCTCAGACTTGTCTCCAGCTGATAACGATAGTAGTAGCCTGGGAAGCAGTTCACATGTTATGTTACAGGACAGAGTCAAGCTATATCTTGATTTGTTGTTAGAACCTATGTGGTAAAATCATGGATTGGCCACTAACGGCCGGCCCAATTTATTTTTCTTTTTTTTTAATTTAAAAGAAATGCATAAAGAAATGCAAAATGAGTAACTCAGTTGGGGTTTCAACTTACTGAGAGTTATAATAGTAGAATACACAAGTTACGTCAGTCACTGACAGTCACTCAATTAGCCCATGTCAGCTAACATTTTTTAGATTAGTAAATTAGTCTAGCCAGCTATCAAAATTTGTAGTAATCATGGTCGAATTAGCGACTGAGGGGCCCCCATAGATTTTTGGGGTAACTCTCACTCAGATATCATGTAAAAAAACTGCAAACATTTCTCTCCAACCTGTGGCAAAAGGTGTACAATTGCAGCAAACTTGCTTTAAAACTGCAACATTTTCTTTACGCCCCATAGTAAAATGTGTAGAATTGCAGGAAATTCACACTAAAACTTCAATGTTTTGCTCGCAAGGCGGGGGTGGGCCCAATAAATTGTACTTAGGGACCCCAAAAGGCTAGGGCAGGCTCTGACTGCATATTTGGGTATGCAGACCTGCGACCAAAAATCTGATGAGTTCAGATTTTGGGTGGCCCCCACCTCCATCAAAGTTGCCCATCCCTGGGTTAGATGTACTATAAGTTGCATGCCATGTGAAAGAAGAAGCACATCTACAGTACAAATTTAGTTTTTCCTGGCCTGAGCCTAAAAAACACAAACTGTACCGAGCTGTCCAGGGCTCAGATGCATACAGCATATTAAAACAATATTTGATGTCTTACTCATGCAAATGGAATAAAATCATGATGACTATCTCTCCACCTGTCTGGCACCTGTAGTTCTGTCACTCATGTAATGGGAGGACTGCGGAAGGAAGGCTAGTGGATAAGATGGGACCTAAATGTCAAGCCTCACCACTGACGTCAGACTGCCACAGCATGGCCACAATGACGACTTTCAGGCTCATTATGTTTTGGTCTCTTTTTTTCCCCCCAGTGGCGATTCTCCTTCTCATGAGTTTTGTTTTGATTTCCTCTGTGATTTCCTCTGTGCTGTCTCACTGGAATGAGCGTGCAATTCTCGCTTACTGTCAACAGTCCATCATCATAGTTGGCTACAGGGTTTCAATCTTAGCCTGAAAAAATCTAATCAAGCCTGCATGCTGTTTTATTACTTTCATAATATAATAATATGCCATTTTGCTGACGATTTTTTCCAAAGCGACTTACAAGTAGTGTATGCATACAAATTGATATGGGAAAGGGAGATACCTAGTCATTTGTCCAACTGAATGTATTCAACTGAAATGGGTCTAACGCATTTAACCCAACCCCTCTGAATCAGAGAGGTGCAGGGGGCTGCCATAATCGACATCCACGTCTTCGGCGCCCGGGGAACAGTGGGTTAACTGCCTTGCTCAGGGACAGATAGACAGATTTTTACCTTGTCGGCTCGTGGATTCGATCCAGCAACCTTCCGGTTACTGGCCCAACGCTCTAACAACTAGCCTACCTGCCGCTCCATATGGGTGGGCCCAGCGGAAATCAAACCCACAAGCCCATGTCGTTGAACGCGCCATGCTCTACCAACTGAGCCACGAAGGACCACTATTCATGAGTAAATGATGACTTCTTGATTATCAATAAGGAGCTAAAAATTAAGCAAAAACACTAACTGAATTCATCAGGGATTTTTTAAAATTTGTATCAATGTGTTATTGAATTAATAGGAAATGTTCAGACAAAGAAGTGATTAATGTGCACCGTCTTAAATAGATTAATAACACCATAGCCTTTGAATAATCTGTTTCACTTTCCTAGTCAGAGATTATCCTTTCAGAAGAAACAGAAAAATGAAGAGAGAACAACAACAGAATATACAAAAAAAACAACTACCGGCAGCGAAATGAAAAGACCCCCCCCATTCAGCCAATGCCCCCCCATTCAGCCAATGCCCCCCCATTCAGCCAATGCCCATGAGACTGTAAGGATTTGGAAACCATTGCCGGTTCCTTGTGCATAATTATCCCTCATCACCCCCTGCCTTGCTGCCAGAGGGATATTACTGGGTTTCTTTCTGCATCGTAGTGAGTGGAGCAGGTGCTTAGTTACCTCAATCTTATTAGTCAATGAGGCACTGACAGGACCTCACTGGTTTATTACAGTGTACATGCACAAAGGGCAGAATCTGGGTGGTAGAGCGCTCTCTCTCTCTCTCACACACTCACTCACGCAGTGGCTTGGGCATAGGCAAAGTGCTGCCTGTTTCAAACCATGCAGTAGCCGAGCCAACACAGTGCGATCCAGGTCGGATCTATAGTGTGAATCAAATTAATTGTGTTTGATTGTAAAGGCTTGCTGGGAGTGTGAGTTGACAGTAGAGTTCTTTGTTTGAGCAGTAGTGTAATAGAGGAAGGGTGGAATGCCCCAGAGCCCAGACTTTGAGACCCATCTGATGTTTACTTCACTCAGCTGTCTGAGACGTGGGTAGATTTAGTCAGATCTGACAAACAAGCTTTGTTGGAGTTTTGTTTTTGGATGTTAATGGGAGGAAATAACAAAAAAAAGAAGAAAAAAGAAAATAGGGATTTTTTTTTTTAGATCACATGGTATGTTAAGCTCTTGTTGCATGCTATAGTCTAAAGCTGATCTAGATATTACATTGATTTCCACTAATGAAGTGGGTTCAGCGTATTCACTAAGAAACTGTTATGTGTATTACTAAATAAATGCCTGAGACATATTCAAATAACATCTCCATCATGAAAGTGCCAGTTGTGTGGAATGTGATGGGTCATTTGATGGAGGGAGACAGTGAGATGGTAGAGTCTGAAAAGGCGTATTAACCATTCAACCACAATCAGTCACTTTATTCGCCAAGTAGCCTACATTTACACATGCCCAAAATTCGACTTAGTAAATAGGTGCTGCCAGCAATAGACAATGTACAGACAGAATAGACAGTCAACATTGTCACCATACAGAATAGATAATATACTTTATTAAATACAGTCAACAAACATAAAACTCTGGAGTATAGGCTGATTTACAGTGAGGATATTTAATATGCAGTGGATGAGACACAAAGACTGGCTTGCTGTGCCACCCGTCCTCTTTGTGTCTGCTCGAGTGTGTGCACTGACTGCGCTCTAACCTGGCCACACTGTTAGCTACTGTACAGTAAAACTACCCCGTTGTACAGACATCCCCTTGGGGGACATATCGACTGCCTCTATCCCCATTGCCCCCTCTCGCTCCCCACCAGCCCCCCTTTCCTTCCAACAACCAGCCCCCTCCCACACCCTGACGCCGGCTGGGTTAGAAATGTAATGAGCCCCCCCGGTTCAGCTTTTCCTCCTCATGAAAAGTGTGTGTGAGTGAGAAAGATGGAGGCTGGCAGGATAGACAGGCTGCTGCTGTGTCCTAGTCTACATCGGATCCATAGGAATCTCCTCAGCTGTTTGATAAGCAGCAAGAGGCTATGGGGCCTCCGTCTCCAATCTCCTGGCTGCCTGCCAAGTATGTGTGTGCGTGTCTCTCCAATGAGAGACGAGAAGCACGGATAGGTCTCAGAAAGTTCCCCCTGGTGAAAGAAGGGTGTTTTTTCTTTGTGTGTCATACATTTTTCCAGCGTGTCATCAGTACATTGCAAGCCTCTGAGAAGCTGTCTGTCACCCTAGCCTTGCTACCTTGGTTTAGTTTAGCAGGATTATAGACAGACACATGGCAGCCTGGTGAATGACTCCACTACCACACAATGACTGACTCCGTAGTTAGATCAACGGGATAGAAAGTAGCTGAATCCTTTGGATCTTACTTTGGAGTTTGGTTTAGTTACTTTGGAGTTTGGTTGAGTTACTTTGGAGTTTGGTTGAGTTACTTTGGAGTTGAGTTACTTTGGAGTTTTAGTTTAGTTTATTAGAATCCCGAATTAGCTACTGAACATGCAGCAGCTACTCTTCCTGAGGTCCACATAAAACGCACAAATTCATGACAAAGTACAGAACAGTTCTAGACAATAACAACATATTACAGATGCACAAAGATCATGCCCCTAAAACGTGCTAACCTCTCACCATTACCAATAACGGGAGGTTAGCAATTTTGGGGGAATTATATTTATGCATCTAACTTTCTCACTCATTATTCATGATTCATTGAGGATTATCTGTAATCCTGGTAGCATCCACATTAATGTAGAAGTGTTCACAAATAAATTCTTATTTACAGTAAAAGTAATTCCAAAATGACACACTACATTATTTACCATTCATTTCTATTGAGCACAAAATAATCTGAAACACAACCAAAATGAACTGCAAATGTATCCAACAAGTTTGTAGTCACAAGCTTGATGTAGTCATTGCGTGTTAAGAATATGGGACCAAATACTAAACTTTTGACAAAATGTTATACATCAAGTAAATTTGCCCAAATACTTGACACCTTCAAATGGGGGGACTAGATACATAGTGCTTTAATTTCCAAACAGTAAAACGAATATGTACATAACCTCAAATAAAAGGTGACATTCTGTGCTGTCGCCTCATATGAACACATTTGATATCAAATCCAAAATGCTGGAGTATAGAGACAAATTAAACGTTTTTGCTTCACTGTCCAAATAAATACATAGGTTAGTGTGTATCCGTCCATAATAGTAGTGGAGGATTGAGTCCCTAAATGAACCTGGATTTAGTGTAATGATTACATGCACTGAACTGTGATTAGACTGAGATGCACCATGTGTTTATACCTGGAGCCTCTTTCTAACAACGCAGGGAGCTTAGGAGTAAAGAGCAAGATTCTTTAAGGGATCTTAGTGCCTTAATTGCACGTTAAAGTGTAAACTCTCCTCATAGGTCATTGTTATACTCTTGACAAAATCTCTTGTGGAATTGCAGCTCTTGGTTTTATTTTTTTATTTTATTTAACCGTCCTTTATCCAGGCTATTCTTCTTGAGGTAAAAGAGCGATCTGTTTTTGTTTAAAGCTGCTACAGTACATGTGATTATACAGGCTGGTCGTGTGATTATACCGACTGATTCAGCAACATGTCAATATTTATGCTCAATTGAACTCTATCCAATTATGTGTCAGAGCCCATTTGTAGCCTTATGGCCGTATGGACTGAGTCGCCTTGGGCAACATGTTCACAGCATTCATTGGGAGCAAATGAGCTCGAGCGATGGCACGGCAGCAGGTCACACTATTCACCGGGTGGTAGGAGGGTGTGAATGAGAGGTTGGGTACTGTACAACCAACCCTTTGATCTGACTGGTAGTGAATCTATTGATCCTGACTCATTAATATCAGTGTGTGGAAACTAGAGCTTGGCTACATGGGTAAAAATCCATATCGCAGTAAATTGCCTGAATTGATGCGATAACCATAAATAGAAAGATATGTTTAGAACAATGTGCACCACATCTTTTTTTATTATCCTTTAAACTCCTCCTAGTTTTGACGGTTATAGACATCATTGTCCCATTTAACAATCACCCATATTAGCAAACGTATTTCATTTCAAACTTCACATTTCTCTAGTATGGGCTATTATCGTTATGAACGATATCAGCAAAATGCCCGCGTTAAGTGATCGGTATTGTCGGCGACGATCATTTTCGGTGTCAACTGAAGTCAACTGAGGACTGTGGCTATGTCCTCTGCCATTGACTACTGTTGTAGTGCCACTGCCAAAACCATGATGGCGGAGAGCAATGTGCTCTGCCATTGAATACTGGAGGCCATACAGTGGCACAAAGCCATGATGGCGGAGAGCAAAATGATCCATGTCCATACACTTTAGTTGCTGCTTTCTTGCTCTCTTAACATGATCTTTCCCATTCTGTCTTTTCTGTATTTCATACATTTCATATTCAATCTCTCTTGGGGTGGAGAAGCCTCTGTTTGGTATGTTGTGGGTGGGTGTGGGTGAAAGCTGGGATGAGGGGTCTTACAGCTGTGGCTTCCTGTCTGGTGGCTGAGGAGTGGCAGCTGCAAGCCCATCCTTAGGGAAGCATTGGTTAAGCATATATTATTGCTGCACATGACACTGTACTTCTGTGGGTTAGAATATAGCAACTGTATGGCTTCCCATGTATCTCTGGTTTCCGCTCTTGGCCCTGCCCTCTTAAGCAGCCTGGGGAAGGCCTGGGGTCAGCGAGGTGAGTGTTCAAATATAAAAAATTTAATCAAAGTTTATTGGTCACAAACACAGATTTGCAGATGTTGCACTGTGAGTGCAGTAATACCTAGCAATACACACATTAACCAAAAATGTTTTTTTTTTTTTTTTTTTTACAAAATTAAGAAAAATCAGAACGAGCAATATCAGAGTCCAGAATATAAATATTAGGGTTGTCCCCAACAATAAAATAAATTGTTGACAGTCTTCTGTTCTTTTGACCAATCGATTGGTGGAACTTTTAAAATGTGTATTTTTCCATCTATAGACACTCCCTATGTAGGCTACTGAGCTTGTCTGACGCTTTAAGCATTGCAATTAAAAATGAAGACACACAAATTACTAAAGAGGGAGCCAGAGATAAATATAGCCTAACCAGAAGAAAAAAACCTGTTTCTGAGCCTCCTCCACCCGCTGCTGCTGGTCTTAGCAGATTCTACTGTTATGCTCCTGAAGTTGCCGATAATAGGCTACACCAGCGGTCGCAAACTTTTTCCATTTGGAGTGCCAAGTTATCCTACCATTTCTACTGATCTGAGTGCTAGTTATGATTTTCATATACACATTTTCGTGGAACAGTTTTTCATTTGGTACTTTAACGCACGCACACATTCATCACTCCTCCCTGCTCCGTTATCAGATAAGTTAACAATGTGGGTCGACACACAAGTTAGCTTCTCTATCTTAGTACATACATTTCACACTTACTTCAGTAACCGGTTATGGTATAAAGAAATAAACAGACATGTGTTCATATTTAATATAAGCAATATTTAGTATACTTATCGATGTTATGGATGAGCGCGGTTGTTTGTTCTGTTCCTCTCTCTCCATCTCTATAGCTTACGGGTATGCTGGATAAGGACCCGAGCTAAGGGAATTGGGCTTACTTTGTAGTGCCTGTCCGGAATGGCTCATTAATGTAAATGGGCATATTGGAAGACACTGTCAGTAGTGATGTAATTTTGTAAATGTTATATTGTGATGTTGTTTCATAAACGTGTTGCAATGTATATATTTTGGTATGTTTAGATAAATGGAAACTGTAGGTTGAATAGGTAATTGCTTAATTAATTAGTGTTAATTGTTCTGAGGGGAGGGGCTACCCCTACAAAAGGAGCCTCTCTTTCAGTTCATTGAGAGGCATTTTGGATTGAGCTGTGGATGGGACAGCATTGTTTTTAAGCGGTCCCATAAGGTATATGTTTGATGGCAGTGCTGTTGTTTTTGTTCCGGAATCACTATGTAAATAAACACCTTTGCACAGAAGAACTTTTGCGGCTCCACCATCTTTTTATTTTTTATAGAGGTTAGGTTTTCCAGTTCAGCCTTCTGGCCTACTCTACGTGACAGGGTTCGTCATGGTCTGGGGCGATGTGTCACAGCATCATCGGACTGAGCTTGTTGTCATTGCAGCAATCTCAATGCTGTGCATTACAGGGAAGACATCCTCCTCCCTCATGTGGTACCCTTCCTGCAGGTTCATCCTGCAGCATGACAATGCCACCAGCCATACTGCTCGTTCTGTGCATGATTTCCTCCAAGACAGGAATGTCAGTCTTCTGCCATAGCCAGTGAAGAGCCCGGATCTCAATCCCATTGAGCACATCTGGGACCTGTTGAATCGGAGGGTGAGGGCTAGGGCCATTCACCCCAGAAATGTCTGGGAACTTGCAGGTGCCTTGGTGGAAGACTGGGGTAACATCTCACAGCAAGAACTGGCAAATCTGGTGCAGTCCATGAGGAGGAGATGCACTGCAGTACTTAATGCAGCTGGTGGCCACACCAGATACTGACTGTTACTTTTGATTTTGACCCCCCCTTTCTTCCGGGACACATTATTCAATTTCTGTTAGTCACATGTCTGTGGAACTTGTTCAGTGTGTCTGTTGTTGAATCTTATGTTCATACAAATATTTGCTGAAAATAAACGCAGTTGACAGTGAGAGGACATTTCTTTTTTTGATGAGCTTATATTGAATACATTGACAGAAATTACTGTAACCAAACAAGCATTGTAGATTAGAAATGATGTGAATTGGCCTCCCAAGTGGGGCAGTGGTCTGTGCCACTAGAGATTCTGGGTTCGAGTCCAGGCTCTGTCGCAGCTGGCCATCACTGGGAGACCCATGGGGCGGCTCACAATTGGCCCAGCATCGTCCAGGTTAGGGGAGGGTTTGGCCGGCAGGGATGTCCTTGTCCCATCACGCACTTGCGACTCCTGCTGCGGGCCAGGCACAGTGCACGCTGACATGGTCACCAGGTGTACGGCGTTTCCTCCGACACATTGGTGTGACTGGCTTCCGGGTTAGTGGGCATTGTGTCAAGAAGCAGTGCGGCTTGGTTGGGTTGTGTTTCGGAGGACGCATGGCTCTCGACCTTCGACTCTCCTGAGTCCGTACGGGAGGTTGCAGCGATGAGACAAGACTGTAACTACCAATTGGGGAGAAAAAGGGGTATTATTTTATTTATTTTTATATATATATAAATATATATATATAAATGTATATATATATGTGTGTGTGTGTGTATATGTGTGTGTGTATATGTGTGTGTGTATATGTGTGTGTGTGTATATGTGTGTGTGTGTATATATGTGTGTGTATGTATATATATATGTGTGTGTGTGTGTGTGTGTGTGTGTGTGTGTGTGTATATATATATAAGAAATTATGGAAATTAATAGTAAATGTACTACTGGTGTGCCAATCCCGCGGCCTCCGCAATGGGTCAGTCCACGCAGACAGGCGTGAATCAGACATGTCTCATGTGCCATATATATTTGCTACTGCTCGACTAAAAAAATCTTGGTCGACCAACAGCCTATTGACCAAACAATCGACTAAATGACTAAATGGTCAGCCCTAATAAATATACATTATCTAGATATAAAATGGTGTTTGGCTGAAGATAATGTCACTATTCTAAGACTATACCATCATGTAGAAAGGAGAAGTCTGAACTGTGCAATATCTTATTGAGCTGTTTAATTAATCCAAACTCCCAGCATTTTATTGTTTTTGCTTAAAGTGCAAAAGCTCATAAGTCTCTCTGTTTGTCTTACAGGCTTAGGCCATGGGGGGAAGCAAGAGCAAGCCCAAAGACGCAGGCCTTCGGACACGGAGTCTTGATGGTAACATCAGTTTAGGAGGAGGGGGTGGCGGCTACAACATCAGCCCCGCCCAGCACACCCTCACGCCCAATCTGAGTCCAGCAGTGGGCGGAACACGCCGGTCCACTCAGCCGTTGATTAATACCCCAGAGCTGGCCCTGTTTGGGGGAGTGGAGTCCGCCAATAGCGTCACGTCTCCTAACAGAGGGACACTTGCAGGTAAGACTGTAGGGCCCAGATACCCCACTAATACCTAGAATGGAATATAAATAAATGATTATATCACTATAGTGATTAATTTCACTAAAGGTAAGATTGTTATCTAAAACAGCCAGAGGTGCATTGAATGCCACTTATTTGATGCTACTGACTACTGTAGTACATGCAAATCTTATTCAGTACAATGTATGTTTGATACCCTTTATGGAAAAGCTACACAGTTTACTCTGCATATATGAATAGTACTGTATATTTAAACATGGTATTGCAATATCACTTAATATTTGATGGCTCATCCTCTGAGATATGAGTGTCTGTCTGCTCTCTTCCCCACAGGAGGTGTGACGACGTTCGTGGCGCTGTATGACTACGAGTCTCGCACTGCCTCCGATCTGTCTTTCAGGAAGGGGGAACGGCTACAAATAGTAAACAACATGTGAGGCAACACCACACACACTGGGATGAGTTTTTCAAGTTTCACGTTTTATTAGTCATATGTACGGCATACGTATGGTATACAGTTGAAGTCGGAAGTTTACATACACTTAGGTTGGAGTCATTAAAACTCGTTTTTCAACCACTCTACAAATTTCTTGTTAACAAACTATAGTTTCGCAAGTCGGTTAGGACATCGACTTTGTGCATGACACAAGTCATTTTTCCAACTATTTTTTACAGACAGATTATTTCACTTATAATTCACTGTATCCCAATTCCAGTGGGTTAGAGGTTTACATACACTAAGTTGACTGTGCCTTTAAACAGTTTGGAAAATTCCTGGCTTTAGAAGCTTCTGATAGGCTAATTGACATCATTTGAGTCAATTGGAGGTGTAGCTGTGGATGTATTTCAAGGCTTACCTTCAAACTCAGTGCCTCTTTGCTTGACATCATGGGAAAATCAAAATAAATCAGCCAAGACCTCAGAAAAAAAATTGTAGACCTCCGCAAGTCTGGTTCATCCTTGGGAGCAGTTTCCAAACGCCTGAAGGTACCACTTTCATCTGTACAAACAATGGTACAAACAAAAGTATAAACACCATGGGACCACGCAGCCGTCATACCGCTCAGGAAGGAGACGCGTTCTGTCTCCTAGAGATGAACGTACTTTGGTGCGAAAAGTGCAAATCAATCCCAGAACTACAGCAAAGGACCTTGTGAAGATGCTGGAGGAAATGGGTACAAAAGTATCTATATCCACAGTAAAACGAGACCTATATCGACATAACCTGAAAAGCCGCTCAGCAAGGAAGAAGCCACTGCTCCAAAACCGCCATAAAAAAGGCAGACTACGGTTTGCAACTGCACATACTTTTTGGGGAAATGTCTTCTGGTCTGATGAAACAAATATAGAACTGTTTGGCCATAATGACCATTGTTATGTTTGGAGGAAAAAGGGGGAGACTTGCAAGCCGAAGAACACCATCCCAACCATGAAGCACAGGGGTGGCAGCATCCATGTTGTGGGGGTGCTTTGCTGCAGGAGGGACTGGTGCACTTCACAAAATAGATGGCATCATGAGGCAGGGAAATTATGTGGATATATTGATGCAACTTCTCAAGACATCAGACAGGAAGTTAAAGCTTGGTTGCAAATGGGTCTTCCAAATGGACATTGACCCCAGCACACTTCCAAAGTTGTGGCAAAATGGCTTAAGGACAACAAAGTCAAGGTATTAGTGGTCATCACAAAGCCCTGGCCTACGAACCTGACTCAGTTGCACCAGCTCTGTTAGGAGGAATGGGCCAAAATTCACCCAACCTATTGTGGGAAGCTTGTGGAAGGCTACCTGAAATGTTTGACCCAATTTAAAGGCAACGCTACCGAATACTAATTGAGTGTATGTAAACTTCTGACCCACTGAGTATGTGATGAAAGAAATAAACGCTGAAATACATCATTCACTCTACTATTATTCTGATATTTCACATTCTTAAAATAAAGTGGTGATCCTAACTGACCTAAGACAGGGGATTTTTACTACGATTAAATGTCAGGAGTTGTGAAAAACTGAGTTTAAATGCATTTGGCTAAGGTGTATGTAAACTTCCGACTTCAACTGTACATCGTCCAACGAAATACTTGCTTGCAGCTTCCTTCGAAACAATGCAACAATAAGAAGAAATAAAAGATAAGAATACGAACATAAACTAAATGGCGCAGTAGAATAAACATATCTGCATTAGATGAGGATGGGGACATTTCCCCAGGGATAGACACAGACATACCCCCCGCATTCTCTCTCACACACACACACACACACACACCACACACACACACACACACACACACACACACACACACACACACACACACACACACACACACACACACACACACACACACACAGTAGTCTGCATGTCTGGTCTCGTGCTGTGCTGGCTGGCTGTTTTGCCCCCAAACCATGTGTCAGTCACCCGCCCTTTGTAAAGCCCGTAACCATAGAAACAGTCTCCCTTTACCAGTATCTGTTTTGTGTGAGCTGACACATTTTTTTGTTGTAGATTACCTATTTTCTTCTGCTCATTCACAAAAGTACAGCTGTTCATCTCACTGGTGCGCCCACTTGGAGGCTGATATGTTTCTACCCCCTTCCTGTTTGTGACTAGCCCCTTCCTGTTTGTGACTAGCCTCTTCCTGTTTGTGACTAGCCCCTTCCTGCTGCGACTAGCCCCTTCCTGCTGCGACTAGTCCCTTCTTCCTGTCTCTACCTTAGTTGAAGTCTTGCTAGATAATTGTCTGCGAAATAACTCTCATTTAAATGTACATGTTAAAATGACAGAAATGACCATTCATTCTAATAACGTCAGTCAGTGCTGCTTTTACAAATTTGAGTCTTTCTCTAATCAATAGAAGTGCAGCGGACCATATTATTCTAGTGAGCCGAGCCCCCAATACTGTAGCTATAACAGAGTGTTGACCTAGAAGGCCTGAGCTGAGGACAATAGAACTATAGTGGATCATTGTGATTAGTGCATCTGCCCCCCGAAGCTGCTACAGCTATTCCCTTAGGATTACCAGGTCAAATACATCAACTCTGAGACCTCACCGCAGTATGATAACCACAAGATAATGTTTCACTATTTCCTATGTTGTGAGCCAACCCATTCTTAGCTTTATTTCTGCACCATGCACTTGATATAATGTTCTGGCGCTTTGTTGATGTTAGTATTAGGTCTGCACCAATTATATTATCTGTGCTCTGTTTTAGGTATGCTGCTTAATGTCTCTTCTTTCTATGCAATCAGTCAATAACCTTGTTTCCATGTACATACAGTATGCTCTTTAGACAGACTTCTGCTTTAGTGGTTGTACTGTATGTCTTTGAGAAGTGAGCTAGGTTCCGCTGAAGCGTTGGGATGAGGGGGTGGTGGATAACTGTTGTGATGGTTCTGTATACTGTATCTCTAGCTACAAATCTGCTTTGCTAACACGCTTTCTGTCTCTCTTTTTTTTAACCCCATCCACCCCCTTCGCATCTATTCTCTCTCTCCATCTCCCCAAACTATTTCTTCGTGCCTTTTTGTAATTGTATTTAGGAGAAAGTTGAACAGCAGGTCAGTGAAGCTTCTCTTGTCTTTTGTGTCCTTCGTGTGAATGAAGGTGCTGTGTGTGTGTGTTTGTGTGTTCATGTCACTAATACATCATAGTTGCTGGTTCACATGATAACTTCCCGGCATTTGGTTAATGTTGTCATAGTACACGTTTGTGTTTGAATCCCCCGTGCATCCATTCCATTAGTATTCCTAGAAGTTCTAGGGTTGATTTCCTGGACACAGATTAAGCCTAATCCTAGAGAATTTATTGGAGTTTAATGGAGAATCTTCATTGATGCATCTTCTTAGTCCAGGAGTTTTAATCTGTGTTCACGAAACCGCCCTGTAGTCTACGGATATTGTAAATCATTTCCTCCCGTTGAGTCGACCCTGTATGAGTGTGTGTTACTGTTTCGCCACAGTCCTGTCTATGCGAAATAGAAAACTCCAGTGAAGAAGGGAGACTATATTCAATATTTGTCTCCCAGTGGGAATGTACTGTGTGTAAAGTGTCTCTTCACTCAGAGTCCTGTCTTAAGAATCCCACCATATGAAGCAGAATCAAAATCACCCCGTGTAAACTGGAATCACAGACATGCAAAGGAGACCATCTGTGAAACTGTTCCGTTCTTGTCTCCACAGAGAAGGGGACTGGTGGCTGGCTCGCTCTCTGACCACTGGAGAAAGTGGTTACATCCCCAGCAATTATGTGGCTCCTTCCGACTCCATCCAGGCAGAAGAGTAAATCCCTCCCTCCCTTCTCTCTCTTTTATCTACTTATCCTTCCCACCTTTTCTTCTCTCTCGTGTATTTCATTTAATCAAGAGTTGAAAATAAAACTGATGGAATTCAAAGAAACTCCAACCACAGTATCTCTCTATGCACCTTGAAGGCATACATACTCCACAAGATAATAGACACACGTGATAATAACACACACAAACTAACCTGTGTAATGATTCCATTTCTTACCTTTATTCCTACCAGTCATCTCAGATTGCCTATGGCTTCCAGGTAAGGGGCAGTAATCAGAATGCAATACTTCTTTGATTGGGGCATGCACAGAAGGCAGTTCTCTCGCGCTCGCTCTCTCTCTCTCTCTCACACACAGCCACACTTTTTTTCCTTCCTCTCAACCTGGTCCCTATGTCCCGTGCTCTCTTCCCTCTCTTCCCTAGGTGGTATTTTGGGAAGATCACACGTCGCGACTCGGAGAGGCTCCTCTTGAGTTTGGACAACAGGAGAGGGACGTTCCTGGTGAGAGAGAGCGAGACCACCAAAGGTGAGCGTCTGAGGCTAGCATCTCCAGTGGAAACACCTCACAGATTACACCAAAGCATCTCCACTGACAATTAAGACTACATTGGAATGCTGGCCCATGGGAATTGTCCTTTTCTGGGGATCAGAGCCGTGTAGCTGTGCAACCAGGTTCTTTTAAAATAGCTGTTTCGCAACCCTTTTATGTAGAAAAGCTAACCTCTCATTTGTAAAATAAGAATTGAGACAGGGATTGTGTATGTGTGCCATTCAGAGGGGGAATGGGCAAGACAAAAAATGTGAGGTCCTTTTGACGGGGGTATAGAAATACACGTCAGGTGCACCGGTTTGTGTCAAGAACTGCAACGCTGCTGGGTTTTTCACGCTCAACAGTTTCCTGTGTGTATCAAGAATGGTCCACCACCCAACGGACATTCAGCCAACTTGACACAACTGTGGGAAGCATTGGAGTCAACATGGGCCAGCATCCCTGTGGGATGCTTTCGACACCTTGTAGAGTAGAGTCCATGCACCGACAAATTGAGGCTGTTCTGAGGGCAAAAGGGGGGGTGCAACTCAATATTAGGAAGGTGTTCCTAATTATTTTTTATTTAACTAGGCCAAGTCAGTTAAGAACAAATTCTTATTTACAATGACAGCCTACCCTGGCCAAACCCGGACGACGCTGGGCCCATTGTGCGCCACCCTATGGGACTCCTAATCTCGGCCGGATGTGATACAGCCTGAATCTAATGTTTGGTTTACTCAGTGTATCTACCTCGTACCCCTGCACATCGACTAGGTACTGCTACCCCGTGTATATAAGTTATCATTACTCATTGTGTATTAGTACTTGTATTATTACGTGTTACAATTCCTCTATTTTCTTTCTCTCTGCATTGTTGGGAAGGGCCCATAAGTAAGCATTTCACTGTTAGTCTACGCCTGTTGTTTACCAAGCATGTGACAAATCAAATTTGATTTGTGGATTTGACGTGACGCCCCTGGGGTACAGCGGAGTTCGATGCCTCTGATCGTCAGCTGCTGCACTACAGTACAGCACAGCCAGTAGTGTCGCGCACACACGCTCACCATGGGCCGAGCTCAGCGGAGAAAGAGAGAGGGTAAAGGTGGGGGGGGGGGGCGCTGCCGGGAACTGAGTGGGAGCAGTCGGGAGCCCTCGGGTGAGTGAGTAAGAAAGAAGTAGGTCATTGAGGAGCCAGGGGCACGTTTAGCAGGGCACTGTGTGTGTTATGTAAACATGCCTCTAGATAACATATAGAATAAGGAATCATGTCGGCTCTATTCGTGAAATCTCTATCTGCAACGTTCGACAACCAGAGGCATATCACCCAGTTTAAACAGAGAGGGAAGGAGGGGGAATTGCCCAGGGGTTCTTTGAGTTCACGCGTCAGGCTGGCTCACTGGGCTGGTGCCGCCCTCTGGTGGCTGACTGGATGTATTGTTTTGTTTTTGTGGGACCACAAGGGAAAGGAACTTGTGAACACAAAATGACACTAATAAAGCAATTTCTTTTAAACTACTCTTCCTTTGGGCCCCAGGAAGACTAGGAGGGGCTAAAGGCATCATCTAATGGAAATGTGAATAAAGGATTAGACGATATTTCTAGCCCAAGGTTATCTTGCTTTCTTTACTGATTTCCTGTCTCTAATGTACCTCTCCCTAGGTGCCTACTGTCTGTCAGTCCTGGACTATGACAACACTAAAGGGCTGAATGTGAAACACTACAAGATTAGAAAGCTGGACAGTGGAGGGTTCTACATCACCTCACGCACTCAGTTTAACAACATACAGCAGCTGGTCACACACTACCACAGTGAGTCACACACACATTGGCAACACTGTGTACAAGTATAAACATCTCAACCAATTACTTCTAAGCAAATACCTCTGAGACGAGACTATGTGTGATGAACAAATAACACTACCAGAAGGTGATATTAGAGCTCACCGTGTTTTCTTCCCTGTCCTCTCAGAGCATGCAGACGGACTGTGCCACTGTCTGACGGAGGTATGTCCCGTACTAAAGCCTCAGACTCAGGGCCTGGCCCGCGATGCCTGGGAGATCCCCAGGGACTCCCTATGCCTCGACCTCAAACTGGGACAGGGATGCTTTGGAGAGGTCTGGATGGGTAAGACAGCCTCTCTCCACTAGAGCTGATTTAACTGTATATAAAAGTATGAATAGTGTGTGAATAGTATATTTGTTGTCTCTTGGTGTCTTTCCAATATATAACTCTTATTTAATTTAGTATTTTTTATATATATATACTGCTCAAAAAAATAAAGGGAACACTAAAATAACACATCCTAGATCTGAATGAATGAAATAATCTTATTAAATACTTTTTTCTTTACATAGTTGAATGTGCTGACAACAAAATCACACAAAAATAATCAATGGAAATCCAATTTATCAACCCATGGAGGTCTGGATTTGGAGTCCACACTACAGGCTGATCCAACTTTGATGTAATATCCTTAAAACAAGTCAAAATGAGGCTCAGTAGTGTGTGTGGCCTCCACGTGCCTGTATGACCTCCCTACAACGCCTGGGCATGCTCCTGATGAGGTGGCGGATGGTCTCCTGAGGGATCTCCTCCCAGACGTGGACTAAAGCATCCGCCAACTCCTGGACAGTCTGTGGTGCAACGTGGCGTTGGTGGATGGAGCGAGACATGATGTCCCAGATGTGCTCAATTGGATTCGGGTCTGGGGAACGGGCGGGCCAGTCCATAGCATCAATGCCTTCCTCTTGCAGGAACTGCTGACACACTCCAGCCACATGAGGTCTAGCATTGTCTTGCATTAGGAGGAACCCAGGGCCAACCGCACCAGCATATGGTCTCACAAGGGGTCTGAGGATCTCATCTCGGTACCTAATGGCAGTCAGGCTACCTCTGGCGAGCACATGGAGGGCTGTGCGGCCCCCCCAAAGGAATGCCACCCCACACCATGACTGACCCACCGCCAAACCGGTCATGCTGGAGGATGTTGCAGGCAGCAGAACGTTCTCCACTGCGTCTCCAGACTCTGTCACGTCTGGTCACATGTGCTCAGTGTGAACCTGCTTTCATCTGTGAAGAGCACAGGGCGCCAGTGGCGAATTTGCCAATCTTGGTGTTCTCTGGCAAATGCCAAACGTCCTGCACGGTGTTGGGCGGCTGTAAGCACAACCCCCACCTGTGTACGTCGGGCCCTCATACCACCCTCATGGAGTCTGTTTCTGACCGTTTGAGCAGACACATGCACATTTGTGGTCTGCTGGAGGTCATTTTGCAGGGCTCTGGCAGTGCTCCTCCTGCTCCTCCTTGCACAAAGGCGGAGGTAGCGGTCCTGCTGCTGGGTTGTTGCCCTCCTACGGCCTCCTCCACGTCTCCTGATGTACTGGCCTGTCTCCTGGTAGCGCCTCCATGCTCTGGACACTACGCTGACAGACACAGCAAACCTTCTTGCCACAGCTCGCATTGATGTGCCATCCTGGATGAGCTGCACTACCTGAGCCACTTGTGTGGGTTGTAGACTTCGTCTCATGCTACCACTAGAGTGAAAGCACCGCCAGCATTCAAAAGTGACCAAAACATCAGCCAGGAAGCATAGGAACTGAGAAGTGGTCTGTGGACACCACCTGCAGAACCACTCCTTTATTGGGGGTGTCTTGCTAATTGCCTATAATTTCCATTGTTGTCTATTCCATTTGCACAACAGCATGTGAAATGTATTGTCAATCAGTGTTGCTTCCTAAGTGGACAGTTTGATTTCACAGAAGTGTGATTGACTTGGAGTTACATTGTGTTGTTTAAGTGTTCCCTTTATTTTTTTGAGCAGTGTATATACATAAAAATGTACAAATACATGACAAAGTACAGAGCAGTTATAGACAGTTACATTATAAATATATATATATATATATATATATATATATATATATATATATATATTTTTTTTAATCATGTAACTGTCTATAACTGTTCTGTACTTTGTCATGTATTTGTACGTTTTTATGTGGACCCCAGAAAGAGTAGCTGCTGCATGTGCAGTAGCTAATTGGAATCCTAAAAAAATTACATAAAAAATAGCTCTGCTATGTTGTGATTTAATCAGCTACTTTAAGAATCAGTTAATCAGTGGGATCCTTCAGATCTTCAGCCGACTCCCTAAACCAGCTGAGCCTCTCAAACAAAGCAGAGGGTATTGCCATGTAGAGGAACTAAAATGTCTATAGAGTGCATTTGTCATTGCATCAACACATTCCTTGGCATTTGGCAGCTATTTGACAGTTTAAAAAAAAAACATAATCTGCTGATAACAATTGTTACTACAACAACACAACTATCTGTGTAACCTTTATGTAGGCACGTGGAACGGGACAACGCGGGTAGCGGTCAAGACCCTGAAGACAGGTACCATGTCCCCCGAGGCATTCCTTATGGAGGCCCAGGTCATGAAGAAGCTGAGACATGAAAAACTGGTCCAGCTGTACGCCGTGGTGTCTGAAGAACCTATCTATATTGTCACGGAGTACATGGGACAAGGAAGCTTATTGGACTTCCTGAAGGGAGACATGGGCAAGATGCTCCGCCTTCCTCAGCTGGTAGACATGGCCTCACAGGTAAGATAGTTTAGAGATGGTCAGTGTAAATACTTTCCAGTATTACACCCACACACAAACACGCTGGCTGTTTTAGTCAAACCTAAACATGTGTCTTCTCGTCAGATTGCCTCAGGAATGGCGTATGTAGAGAGGATGAACTACGTCCACAGAGACCTCAGGGCTGCCAACATTCTAGTGGGAGACAACTTGGTTTGTAAAGTGGCTGACTTCGGACTGGCCCGTCTCATAGAGGACAATGAGTACACTGCCAGGCAGGGTAAGACCACTAGAGGGGGCTGATTACCATCTCGCTTCCTTTTGTCTGTCTCTCCTCTCTGTTTTTTTTCTCTCTCTCTCCTCTCAATGTTTGGGCCCGCCAGACAAATTGGCATGCGTTGAAGCCATCTCTCATCAGACATTATTGGCATCGTTTTTATTCTCAGGTTTTCTCACCACAACTTGAATTACAGAGTCTTGTCTAACGTGTGTCTCCTACCTTGCAGGAGCAAAGTTCCCCATCAAGTGGACGGCTCCTGAAGCTGCATTGTATGGCCGCTTCACCATCAAATCAGACGTCTGGTCGTTCGGGGTCTTACTGACAGAACTGGCCACCAAGGGGAGAGTACCATATCCAGGTAGCAACTGTGAATCTTCAAAGATGTCGCTTTGGTGAAAGGATCCCTTGTGTGATAGAGTTGCTTACCACTGTGAGCACATCCCAAAGACGCACACTGCTGGCAAGCAAGACTGCCTATGTGAAGACACTGTTGGCCGTTAACCTTTTGAAACCATGAAGGTCAATGCAGTATCTATCTCTCCTGTCATTCGGTCCCTGTATAATGATGTTTGTGTTCTCCCCGTCCCTTTCCTCTCTCGCTCTCTCTCCCCCAGGCATGGTGAATCGGGAGGTGCTGGACCAGGTGGAACGTGGTTACAGGATGCCTTGTCCTGCTGAGTGCCCTGACTCCCTCCATGACCTCATGCTCACCTGCTGGAGGAAGGACGCTGAGGAGAGGCCCACATTCGAGTACCTGCAGGGCTTCCTGGAAGACTACTTTACCTCCACTGAGCCCCAGTACCAGCCCGGGGAGAACCTTTAGTCGAGAACCTGAGGTACTATAGGGCTCATGTTGGAAGGGGAGAGGGGAACGGTGCTCTGGAAACAACCAGACTGACCTCTGTTGCACCTGGAACTGAACTCCCAATGACCACACACCTACTCCTGACTATATTATAATTATTCAATGTGACGATATCGTTTTTTTGTTACTTGATTGATGTTGATATCCTTCTGATTTGAAAAGGACAGCACTAATCTACTGGTTTATTTTGAGTTAATCTACATTCATACCTGTCAGTTACTGTGTGCTCCTATTGACATTGTGCGGTAGCTCCACCCCCCCTTCATTATCATTGGACATGAGCAGCAACCAACTGTATGCACCAATTCAATCCATCTCTTTAGAGATACACCTTTGGAGGGCTAAAGAAATAACAGATTTCTCATATCCCTATTGGTTCCTCTCTACAATGAGATTCCATGTTTAAGGATGGGTTCTTGTTATGGTATGTCTTCCAATCTATTCCCACAGACTGCTTGAGAAGCAACTCTGAGGGCTACTGTTGTCAGGATATCACTTATGTTTTTGATCAAATTTGTTATAAAACCTGGAATATTTGCTATTATTATCAGGCCACAGTTATTTCAGGTGAACATTTCCCCCTCTACATTTTGGCCATTCTTGGCAGCTTGAGGTGTTGTTTGTAGTTGACCGAGGTGGGTGGAACTTTGACTGCGCAGACACTTCCATGAAACAAATTAGAATTGCTATGCATGGAACACCCCTCCCCAGGCACTCTTAAAGAAGATGAGAGGAGAATATTGTTTGTTATTTTTCATTTTATATTCAAAGCGTTTCTCGAAGAAGACAAAAAAGGCTACTGATGATCACTCAGTCTCCTCTCAGGAAGGGGACCATGAATCCTGCTGCAATGTTTTTGTGCCAATGCTGTAAATTACTATTTTCTACTCTCTTCATTGTTTAAAGTAAATTTTTTTGTTAATACAAAGTTCAATAAGCATTGCCCTGTAATTATACACACTATTTGTGAATCATGCCCAAATGTGTGTTTACTGCATCTGAATAATACCATCCATATTCCATCAAATATCTAAGGCTTTGGTTGTTCAAACATTCAGATTAAAACCCAATCAATGTTCTGCAATGGTTTTTAGTTATTTTAAGGAAATGAGTAACCGTTAGACCTTTCACAATCTATTATTTGAGAAGTGGTATCGGTGCAGCCGCTGGTTAAAGGTAGACTCAGTGAAATGATGTTGCCACGAGCAGCACTGCAGATATTGAGATGAGCGAGATGCAAGACTTCACTCACATAGTCACACCCAGTATCTGCACATGTGCACGGGTTGGCTTCTAGCTGTTACAGCGTGGTAGCCAGGCGATGTTGAGCCTTTCCAAATTAATCCACTGTGCTGTTTATTTCTGCATCTATGTCATATCGCTGAGTCTACCTTCCAAAAGTAAGTGGACATCTGCTCGTCGAACATCTCATTCCGAAATCATGGGCATCAATATGGAGTTGGTCCCCCCCCCCCCCCCCCCCCCCCCTGCTGCTGTGACAGCCTCTACTCTTCTGGGATGGCTTTCCACTAGATGTTGGAAAATTGCTGTGGGGATTTGCTTCCATTCAGCCATGAGCATTAGTGAGGTCGGGCACTGATATTGGGTGATTAGGCCTGGCTCGCAGTCGGCGTTTCAATTCATCCCAAAGATGTTTGATGGGGTTGAGGTCAGGGCTCTGTGCAGGCCAGTCAAGTTCTTCCACACCGATCTCGACAAACCATTTCAGTATGGACCTCACTTTGTGCACGGGGGCATTGTCATGCTGAAACAGGAAAGGGCCTTCCCCAAATTGTTGCCACAAAGTTGGAAGCACAAAATCGTCTACAATGTCATTGTATGCTGTAGCGTTAAGATTTCCCTTCACTGGAACTAAGGGGCCTAGCCCGAACCATGAAAAACAGCCCCAGACCATTATTCATCCTCCACCAAATTTTACAGTTGGCATTATGCATTCAGGCATAGTTCTCCTGGCATCCACCAAACCCGATTCGTCTGTCGGACTGCCAGATGGTGAAGCGTGATTCATCACTCCAGAGAACGCGTTTCCACTCCTCCAGAGTCCAATGGCGGCGAGCTTTACACCCCTCCAGCCGACGCTTGGCATTGTGCATGGTGATCTTAAGCTGGTGTGCAGCTGCTCGGCCATCAAACCATTTCATGAAGCTCCCAAAGAACAGTTATTGTGCTGACGTTGCTTCCAGAGGCAGTTTGGAACTCTGTAGTGAGTGTTGCAACCGGGGACTGACTTGTTGGAAAGGTGCCACATTGAAAGTCACTGAGCTCTTCAGTAAGGCCATTCTACTGCCAATGTTTGTCTATAGAGATTGCATGGCTCTGTGCTTGATTTTATACATCTGTCAGCAACGGGTGTGGATGAAATAGCCGAATCCACTAATTTTAAGGGGTGTCTACATATTTTTGTGTATATATGGTGTATTTAGTGGCTTTGTTTTCATTGAATAATGGAAAAATGATTCTGAAGATATGAGAGGAGCAGGTTAGCATTTTTCGTCATGAACCTTGCTCTGGAGACAGCTCTGCAGAGAGGTCTAGCTGGCACAGCCACAAAATCATAAAATCTGATTTTAAATCTAACCTTAACCGTAACTACACTGTTAACGCGTATGCTTAACATTCAATTATGACCAAAAAGCTCATTTGTGTTTTCATGAATTTTTACATTATAGCCACTTTTGACTTTGCAGCTGGCATATCTAAGGCAAAATCGCTTAGTTGTGCCTCCAGGACAAGACTCATGATAATAAACGTCAACCTGTATGAGACGACAGAGCTTCCTAGTGGCCTGAGATGCTGACTTGGCATTTTGAACATCCACTGTCATTGAGTAATTGTACATAAATATCCTCAATGCTAATATTTTTGTATATATCCTGTTTCTAATTTATTCATATTTTTAAAGGTCCTTTTGTTTTGTGTATTTATTTTCAGCGTCATTCTGCCTGTTGCCATGTCTACGGTACATCCAACTATTATATTGGGAGCTCATCAGTGATGAGTGAAGAAACAGTGTTTTTTTTTTCTTCTTTTGTATTACATCTTTCTTTATACACCTGTCTTTGTACCACTTTTACTTTGTTTCCATCTTTTTATGAAACCATGCTTATTGGTACAACTCTGTAATCGGAGTAGAAAACATTAATCTGACTGAGGAACATGGTTGAAAACAAGCTTTCATCAGTGGTGTGTTCAGTACTTTTTTACGTTCTGGAACATTCAATTGAACGGAAACGGTACTGAACGTCCATTTGAAAAACGTGGTGGGGTTGGGTTGGGGAACGCTATTAGCATGGCCATTGCCCTTTTAAATATGTCACTTATTGCGTCAAGCCACACCCAAAGGCAGCAAACGTACATCAAATCTGTTCAAGAAGGTACAAGAACATTTTGGGGAAACGTGTAGTTCAGTACAAACTGTTCGCAAACGTTTAAGCAAACTGAACGCACCTCGGGTTTCATCTTCCTCATTTCAGAATAAGAGAGCACCTTTTTATATAGCCTTTAAAGGTGCCTCTGATTCTATTTCTGCTATGAAAAATTGCATTTATCAATCATACGTTAACATGTCGAAGTCTTTCGTACTCTTAAGGCCATTGATGGGGAGGCTGGTTTACGAACTGAAGGTCAGTGTTTATAGAAGACCGCTGATGTACAGTGCTGTGGTACAGCATGGTTTCTATGTTACTGTGGCAAGAAGACTTGCATCTTCTTGAGTGCTAAAATTTCATAAACCACTATAAATTCTACACTGTTTTCATTGAATTCTCAGACATTGGCACAGATTATTAATCTGAGTTATGTTTTCTGTCCTGTGAATATATGGAGTAGCAGATTTTGACTAGTCTGTCGTCTTAATCCTAATCCCCATTGTATGATCATATTGATAAAACAAGGACGTCTCCATTGGGTTCTTTGGGTCTTTTTCTCCTCAACCTATGCAGTTTTTGGATCTGTGATATTCCTTTGTATAATCTTTTTTACTGCATTCAGTGGAAAATGTAAGAATTTCAGGCAGTATTTTTGCTGTTGTCTAAATACTATTGTATATTGTTTAAAATTCAAATGACAATGTTGGAATAAAATGTGTACATTGCAAACTGTAATCTGGCACATGTTGTAAAGTGCATTAAATGATGTTTCTTATATTGGCTTCATCAACATTGGTTGAGCAACCAGGCAGTGAGTCAGTGGATGTCTATCAGTTTACACTAAATAGTGTTTTACCTCACATAAGGTCATGATCCCTAACAGACTAGAGCCTTTTACCTTTCATTTCATTCTGAAGTGATGGCTTCCTTTCAGTGAGTTTATACAGGGTGGAGGTAAGATGCAGTGTCACAATGTCATTTTATCCAAAAGCCTCCTGTAGTTCAAGGTACTGTGAGCTAGGGTTGGTCTAGATAATTGCGTTACTTTGCAATACTAACCCAATGTCATTTTAAGAGGTGTTTTTAAACATTTATAGCTTGGTAAACAAACAATATGCCAAATACATATGGTATGTTTTAATGAGGCAGTAGACCTAGGTTACATGTTATAGGCTACTGTAGGCCTGTTTGTGGTTGTCAGATCATTCAATATAAGATATGATTGAGAACAAAATAAAGAAGTAAACATTTTAGTGTTATATTACTTTAAGTGAAGTGATACCCTTGTTCAGTGGTGGAAAAAGTACCCAATTGTCGTACTTGAGTAAAAGTAAAGATACCTTAATTGAAAATGACTCAAGTAAAGGTGAAAGTCATCCAGTAAAATACTAGTTGAGTAAAAGTCTAAAAGTATTTGTTTTTAAATATACTTAAGTATCAAAAGTAAATGTAATTGCTCGAATATACTTAAGGTTCAAAAGTAAAAGTATAAATAATTTAAAATTCCTTATATTACGCAAACCAGATGGCACCATTTTCTTTTTTTTTTTTTTAATTTATGGTTGGCCAGGGGCATACTCAGACATCATTTACAAAGGAAGGACTTCTGATTAGTGAGGCAGTAGAGATGCCAGGGACATTATCTTAATAAATACGTGAATTAGACCATCTTCCTGTCCTGCTAAGCATTCAAAATGTAACTAGTACTTTTGGGTGTCAGGGAGAATATATGGAGTAAAAAGTACATTATTTTCTTTAGGAATGTAGTGAAGTAAAAGTTGTCAAAAATATAAATGGTAAAGTACAGAAAAACTAGTACTTTAAAGTATTTTTACTTAAGTACTTCACACCACTGTCCTTGTTGCATAATATGCAGAAACTCCCTCCTTTATTCATGGTCATCACTAGTTACCACAGCCACAAAGTCATAATTATGGCTTTCATAATTATTATCATTTTTCTACAATTTCTCTTCTTAAAATCTGATTGTAAACCTGACCTTAACCCTAACCACACTGCTAACATTGTGCTTAACTCTAACCTTAAATTAAAACCTCTACAGGATCGGTGGGTCCCCCGCGGGATGGTTGAGCTAACCTAGACTAATGCGATTAACATGAGGTTGTAAGTAACAAACAAAAAATCCCAGGACATAGACATATCCAATAATGGCAGAAAGCTTAAATTCTTGTTAATCTAACTGCGCTGTCCAATTTACAGTAGCTATTACAGTGAGAGAATACCATGCTATTGTTTGAGGAGAGTGCACAGTTATGAACTTAAAGTTATTAATAAACCAACTAGGCACATTTGGGCAAATGTTGAACAGAAATGCAATAGTTCATTGGATCAGTCTAAAACGTTGCCAAAATCAAAATTGTGCCTGGGCTGGAATAATACATTATGGCCTTTCTCTTGCATTTCAAAGATGATGGTGTGCCGACCCTAGGAGGGGTGCGTCACTTGAGTGGGTTGAGTCAATGACGTGATCTTCCCGTCCGGGTTGGCGCCCCTCTTGGGTTGTGCCGTGGCAGAGATCTTTGTGGGCTATACTTGGCCTTGTCTCAGGACGGTAAGTTGGTGGTTGAAGATATCCCTCTAGTGGTGTGGGGGCTGTGCTTTGGCAAAGCGGTTGGAGTTATATCCTGCCGGTTTGGCCCTGTCCGGGGGTATCGTCGGATGGGGCCACAGTGTCTCCCGACCCCTCCTGTCTCAGCCTCCAGTATTTATGCTGCAGTAGTTTGTGTCATGGGGCTAGGGTCAGTCTGTTATGTCTGGAGTATTTCTCCTGTCTTATCCGGTGTCCTGTGTGAATTTAAGTATGCTCTCTCTAATTCTCTCTCTTTTTCTCTTTCTCTCCTTTCTTTCTTTCTCTCTCGCGGAGGACCTTAGCCCTAGGACCATGCCTCAGGACTACCTGGCCTGATGACTCCTTGCTGTCCCCAGTTCACCTGGCCGTGTTGCTGCTCCAGTTTCAACTGTTCTGCCTGCTCTGGAATCCTGACCTGTTCACCGGACGTGCTACCTGTCCCAGACCTGCTGTTTTCAACTCTCTAGAGACAGCAGAAGCGGTAGAGATACTCTGAATGATCGGCAATGAAAAGCCAACTGACATTTACTCCTGAGGTGCTGACTTGTTGCACCCCCGACAACCACTGTGATTATTATTATTTGACCCTGCTGGTCATATTTGAACATCTTGCCCATGTTCTGTTATAATCTCCACCCGGCACAGCCAGAAGAGGACTGGCCCACCCCTCATAGCCTGGTTCCTCTCTAGGTTTCTTCCTAGGTTCTGGCCTTTCTAGGGAGGTTTTCCTAGCCACCGTGCTTCTACACCTGCATTGCTTGCTGTTTGGGGTTTTAGGCTGGGTTTTTGTCCAGCACTTTGACATCAGTTGATGTAAGAAGGGCTTTATAAATTTGATTGATTGATGGTTCAAAAATAATACAAAAACACAGTTGGTTTTTCTTTGTATTATCTTTTACCATATCTAATTTGTTGTATTCTCCTACATTCATTATACATTTCCACAAACTTCAGAGTGTTTCCTTTCAAATGCTATCAAGAATATCCATATCCTTGCTTCAGGTCCTGAGCTACAGGTAGTTAGATTTGGGTACGTCTTTTTAGGTGGAAATTGAAAAAAAGGGGCAGATCCTTAAGAGTTAAGACCAAAAAGCACATTTTTGCTTTCATAAATGGTTACAATATAGTCAATTTTGACTGTGCGCTGAACGTGCGTGCAGGTGAGAATGAATGATTTATTTCTGGAATTCCCTTCAACTGTGATCAGACAGTAGGTAGCCTGCAGATCCGACACCTTATGCTTGCTCACAGCTGCACTAGAGGGTTGGGCAGGGCATTTGCTTAAATTATAACACTGTTGAGCTGGCGTGAGTGATGGCTCAGAAAACTTACCTCAATCCAGTGATGAGAAATTGCGTTGTACTCTGAATTATCCCATTATCCCAACTGTTACACAGAGAAGATTGAACGACAGCTAAAACTAGCAGTCATTCAATCTTCTCGGTGTAACAGTTGGGATAATGGGACAATAAAGTTTTATTTTGAAAGTCCAGTAATATTACAGATACTAGGCCTACTTTGTAATTGAAACCAGAAAGAATGTTCTGCAAGGCAGGATTGGCACACACCATATTATTCAGCAACCCCTTTTTTCCTGTTATTTCATTTATCAATTTCCCATTATTGTATATCAAGCAACCTCGATAGCTGAGAATTCTCAACTCCACAATATGTACATCACATCTCAATGGAGTTGAGTGGCGATGAGTTTTGGTGGCGTGGACTTTTATTTTGAAGGCGAACCACCAATTCCACTTGTTTTTTGCTCATGCTAATGTTGTTCACAACACACTGTTCTAGCACTTGAATTAAAGGGTAACTACACCCAAAAATCTAAATTGCACAAATTTTTCCCGGACCTCAAATGTTGTCTCCTGATAGGGTTTAAGCATTGTTGTGGTCTTTTACTTTATTTTGTTAGTTTTTCTATTTGGCTGGCTACTCTATTACTTGTGGAAAACACTTTTACTCTGTACCTGTGCTTGTCCTGACTTGTTATTAGTGTTGTCAATGAGAGTTTGAAGCCATAGTTCTATTTTGGCATCTGCCTTGTAATGACAGGGCTGCTCCTTCTCTGTTAACAAACAACGGCTCCCTTGGTGGAGGTCGAATAAAATGCTATTTTTATAAAAAATTACAAATTGCAGCACCCAAAGAAAATAACATCTTTACACAGGAGAAATGGGCACAAGGTACACATTAAAGAATGTACATTTGTACATGCATCGATGTGATACCGACTCGATGTAGTCGGAGGTACACTCCGCCAAAAATTCATTGCCACTCAACTCCATTGTAACGTGGAGTTCAGAATTCTCAAGTACAACCTTGGTATCATAGTTGTTTTGTTTTTGGCAAATGAGCAAAAACACATTAGTTAACTTCAGGGAAATACGGTTAGCATCTCATACCCAATTCACTCACCTTTCTTTCTACCTCTCTCATTGGTGCTGTGTCTACTGTTCTGCTGTCCCGCCCCTTTCCTTGCCCCAACTTTTGGCTGCTCTGTCATGTTAGAGGCAGTCAGCAGCTTGATAATATACACCGCAACGTTTGCAGACCAGTCATTGTGGCAGACCCTTTGTCCTCAGCCGACACGTGACGGGGTAAGTCAAAAAAGCTTATCCACTGTTGTTCTCCTCACGTAAATGTAACATCTGCCTTGTCTGTCGGAAGTATAGCAATAACTTGATCATTGCTCAAGCAGAGCAGTCTACTTCATAAGGAAAGGTTCTTCCTCACTCTTCAAGGTTTTGCTCCTGGCCATGTCCATATTTGTCATGACAAGACTTGAGTAGAACCTCAGGAATGAAACAGACTCTAAATGGTGTGTGTTTGTACCAGGCAGATGCTCTGTGCTTTGCAGGGTGCAGCATTCTTAACCACATACATCATCACAAGAGTCAAGAACAGGCAAGAACTGTCTACTTTCTTTCTCCACCACAGCAGCCAACACTTCATTGAGGCTGTCAACTGTCTTTCGACAGTATGAACAAATACCGTTGCTCTTGTCTCTCTCTTAGATGAAATACTCAGGATGTTGCGCATGAAGACGAATGACACAACTTTCTGTTTGCAGATGTCTGTTGCTTAACAAAGAAGAAGGATACCGGAAATATCACATCTAAAATGAAGCTGAACAACCAGTCGTAGGTGTGTGACAGACTTGAATGACCGACTGGCATAAGACGACTCAGAGAAGATGAGATGCTGGGGACCGTAGGATACTAGGACATTCAAGTTGCACACCACTAATACTGAAAGTGACCTCCTGCTTACATGTATTGGACACACCTTTATTTGCTTCCTTGAGGTCTATTGAGAGAAGGACTTTAGCCCTGACCTTTGTGCCCACATGCAAGCTGTTATTGTATTTGATAAGAAAGGATTAATCATTATAAGGCAGAAATTTGTGCCCACATTTTAGTGTGGTTGTGTGCCTCTGGTTTATACCAGCTTTATGGCAGTCACTTCACGTCACTGTAAAGCTGAGTTCAAGAGCATGCATGACTGGAGAGCGCTGCAGTTATAATTTTAATTATATGGTTTTGAGGAATATTATGTTCAGTCATTCTGTCTCCAGTGAAGCAATATCCTGTGTATTTTGACAGATCTAGTTCCCTTGCATAGCTACAGTGTGACTGTTGGGCCTGAGTTGATATGATACTGCTAGATCTGACAGCTGAAGTGTTCCAACTGTCAAGGCTGTGTCTGATTTCTAGCTCCGCCTGATTCAGTGACGGAGAGGTTCAACTCTCAGCTGCAATGTTATATCAATGTCCAGTATAACATTTTGAGTTGTTACAGAGCAACTATATGAGGGCCAAAGAGAACTCCAGGGAAATGTTACAGTACATAGAGTGGGAACTACTGAGAGCGGGAGGGTTCCTCATGCATAATGTACACTAGACTAGAGCCTGTTTATGACCTCATTCTTAACATCTGGACAATCTCGGTCCATTGAATGAATAGCTCTTCGTACAGTTATGTTAGGTTGTAGTGTACAGTAGCCTATATTTCTCCCACAAACACATCTATTTTTATAGCTCTATGGCCATAAAAAGCCCTCACCCACTCTGTCCAATAGGGTTTGTGTCTGTCTGCCTCAGGTGTCTAGCAGAAGATGCTGAATATAACCAGCAAGTTACAGCATTTGTAAATGTCATCTCAGGAAGTCATGTGTGAACAAAACATTAGTTCCAGGAAATGACTTGCCAACCACAATGCACTAAACGCTTGACACATACAGTAGCTTGAGTAGAGTTTGTCACCTAGTTGTTGTCACTGCTGTTAAACATTTTAGGTTGGTCTACATTTGCCTGCACATTTAAACTGGAGTTTAATGATTCTTCTGTCCATATCTGTATGTATATTTACTGCTTTTTTGACTGACATGTAGTGGTAGTAGTAGTATAGGTGTGTGGAAGGAGTTCTAGTAGCAGCGTGTTTTAGTCATTGTAATGCTCAGCTATGTGACTTGAACAGTGGTTTATCTTGATATTAGCTGCCTATGTGATCCAAGTAAGCCCTTTTCAGATCTATTAGTATTACCGTGCCCAGAGCCAATGTTGAATAAGTGATTTATCTAACCAGTTTAAGTAAAGAGGATAGAGACTATTATTTGTGGCCAGTGTGAAGCTAAGTTTATCCCATCTGTTCAGTGTGATGTGGCCAACCACTTCTGTCTCTCTTCCCTCTGAAAGCGAAACACTGGACCAAAGATACAGGAAGTGGTTATTAATAGTAGACTGTCTTATTTGTGTGTAATATATCGTCACTAAGTTCAATGGTAAACACCCATCGTGGTAGCATTCAGTCTTAGGGAGCTGTCATAAAGACACTGAACCTACACAGAACACGTGGTTGGGGAAGTTAGCGATTACTATGACTCAGGTGACTTTAAAACCATCTGATTTTAGGGTTTTATTTTCAGACGGAGAGAATTGTCCCCAGTTGTTGTCTGTTAGTCAGACCTCTAGACCACCTCCATATATTTCCAAAGCTCATCGGCAAAAATGCATCACTTTGTTAGCTAGTCTTTTTATCATAATAACTGCTGTAGTTGAGCTCAGTTATTTTTAGGCAGGTTATTTAAAAAAAAAAATGTATGCCCATTTTTAGAGGACAACTTTTAATAATATAACTTATATTTTAGTTTTCTCATGGTGTTGGTGTTTACTTAATCCACAGTGAACATCCAAGAATCTGGAGGCTCAGGTTCAGCATCCACTACCATGGTGAACCAGGACCCCACCAACCCCTCCCATGCCCTCTTTGACCAGTTTGTCCAGAGCCAGACCTGTAAGGAGGTGCAGCGTACCTTCTCAGAGCTCTGCCACCACCTACAATTGGACCCCCGGGACTACCAGAGTTTCTACACCAAGCTCAAGGAGAGGCTCAACTACTGGAAGGCCAAAGCCCTCTGGATCAAGCTGGACAAGCGGGCCCAACACCAAGATTACCAGCAGGGCAAAGTCTGTGTCAAAACCAAGGTGTGTGTGTGTGTGTGTGTGTGTGTGTGTGTGTGTGTGTGTGTGTGTGTGTGTGTGTGTGTGTGTGTGTGTGTGTGTGTGTGTGTGTGTGTGTGTGTGTGTGTGTGTGTGTGTGTGTGTGTGTGTGTGTGTGTGTGTATTTATTTTTTCTCATTTAAACGAAGAAGAGGAATTCTGAAGAAGTTATCTAAAGTAAAATACATTTGTACAAGGAGGGTGGCTGTGTGGTGCTCTGTTAGAGATGGATTTCCAGCTGTGTTTCAGGTTTCAACATCAGCATTGTGTCTCTACAGTGGCAGAGTACTGTCAGTGCTTTTGATACTATCTATCAAGGTGCATTCAGCAACTGCAGAGCTTTATCCTGTTTCCTTCCTTCCTCCCTCTCTATATTTATTCCTTCTCTCCCCCCACTCTCTCCCCTCTTCTCTCTCACGTACCCTTTCCCTCTCCCTCCGTCTCGCTCTCTCTTTCTCCCCCCTCTACCCACCTTTGTATCTCTCTCTCTCTCTCCTCAGTGCCTGGTGCTGGGTGCAGGGCCGTGCGGGCTGAGGACAGCCATAGAGCTGGCTCTGCTGGGGGCTCAGGTGGTGGTACTGGAGAAGAGGGACTCTTTCTCCCGGAATAACGTGCTGCACCTCTGGCCTTACACCATCTATGACCTGCGTGGGCTGGCTGCCAAGAAGTTCTACGGCAAATTCTGTACTGGGGCTCTGGATCACATCAGTATGTCTACCACTGCCATACTATATCAACTAGATTTACTGATGTAATAATGCCAATCATATATCTTTATTCATTATGTATGACTAAATCCAACCTTTAGTTGATGATGCTTTTACGGTTATTTTTTCACATACAGTACCTGTGTACAGTACCTGGAATGCATTTCAATTAACAGGTGTGCCTTGTTAAGTTTTGTGGAATTTATTTCCTTCTTAATGCGTTTGAGCCAATCAGTTGTGTTCTGACAAGGTAGGGGGATAGCCCTATTTGGTAAAAGACCAAGTCCATATTATGGCATGAACAGCTCAAATAAGCAAAGAAAAATGACAGTCCATCATTACTTTAAGACATGAAGGTCAGTCAATACGGATATATATTTATTTTCTTCAAATGCAGTCGTGAAAACCATCAAGGGCTATGATGAAACTGGCTCTCATGGGGACCGCCACAGGAAAGGAAGACTCAGAGTTACCTCTGCTGCAGAGGATACGTTCATTAGCGTTACCAGCCTCAGAAATTGCAGCCCAAATAAATGTTTCACAGAATTCAAGTAACAGACACATCTCAACATCAACTGTTCAGAGGAGACTGTGTGAATCAGGCTTCATGGTCAAATTACTGCAAAGAAACCACTTCTAAAGGACACCAATAAGAAGAAGAGACCGGTGGAACAGTCCAAATTGGTTATTTTTGGTTCCAACCGCTGTAAAAGCATGGAGCAGGATGTGTTATGGTGTGGGGGTGCTTTGCTGGTGACCCTGTCTGTGATTTATTTAGAATTCAAGGCACACTTAACCAGCACGGCTACCACAGCATTCTGCAGCGATACGCCATCCCATCTGGTTTGGGCTTAGTGGGACTATCATTTGTTTTTCAACAGGACAATCACCCAAAACACACCTCCAGGCTGTGTAAGGGCTATTTGACCAAGTAGGAGAATGATGGAGTGCTACATCAGATGACCTGGCCTCCACAGTCACCCGACCTCAACACAATTGAGATGGTTTGGGATGAGTTGGACCGCAGAGTGAAGGAAAAGCATCCAACAAGTGCTCAGCATATGTGCGAACTCATTCAAGACTGTTGGAAAAGCATTCCAGGTGAAGCTGGTTGAGAGAATGCCAAGAGTGTGCAAAGCTCTCATCAAGGCAAAGGGTGGCTATTTGAAGAATCTCAAATATAAAATATATTTTGATTTGTTTAACACTTTTTTGGTTACTACATGTTTCCATATGTGTTATTTCATGGTTTTGATGTCTTCACTATTATTCTACAATGTATAAAATAGTAAAAATTAAGAAAAACCCTTGAATGAGTAGGTGTTCTAAAACTTTTGACTGGTAGTGTGTGTCCGTATCATCAGGCATCAGTCAACTGTTTGAATTGAAGAGGATTGTTTTAATTCCCTGTGTGACAATATCAAACATCTTTCTATGTGTCTGTATCCTTCAGGCATCCGCCAGCTCCAGCTGATACTGCTGAAGGTGTCTCTCCTCCTGGGGGTGGAGGTTCACACTGGGGTGGAATTCAAAGGCTTCGTGGAGCCCTCAGAAGCCACAGGTACTTCTAGACTCCCCTCTGTTCCCTCCCTGTATTAGAGAAATAAAATACTAGCTATTTGCATGGCTGTAAAAGCTTGTAGGGCAGTTGAAACAATCTGCCCAGAATCCTGTGTGTGATAATAGACCTTAATGCTATGCTCTCTCTGTGGTTCCCTATGGCTCCCTCCATCAGGCTGGATGGCCGAGCTGTTTCCTGACGATCACCCTGCTGGGAAGTTCCAGTTTGATGTCTTCATCTCTGCAGGAGGAGGACGCTTTGTCCCTGATGGTGAGGACACAGTCACACGCTGTCATACTGCTGCACATACTGTACACACTTTAGACCAGTATATTTTAATAGGACTTCATCCCTGACGGTGAGCAGTGAGGACACACTTAGAAAATGAAGAATGTAACCGGACACTCAAGCTCTGATACGTTTGATTTATTAAACGGAAACACTCAATTATATGCACCTGAATTCAGGCTGCATGTGCTTCTCCTCGATATGCATGTCTTTCTCCCCAGGCTTCAGGTGGAAGGAGCTGCGAGGAAAGCTGGCCATCGGCATCACATGTAACTTCATCAACCATCACTCAGCAGCCGAGGCCCAGGTGGCAGAGATCAGTGGTGTGGCCCGCATCTACAACCAGAAGTTCTTCCAGGACCTGCTCACAGAGAAAGGTAGGATTCTATTCTATGACCCTGGTTTGGGTCTACTGAGTGCCAGCACTTCTACTGTTGGACGCTAAGGTTTCAGCGACCGTGGCTCAGGATAAAAAATATTGCACAGTCTGGGCATGGTGACAGTTATGGCGACAGAGAAGGAGTGGACAGTGGAGAGTGCTGTCTTTTTAATCTGTGTCCCTCTTCCTCTTGTCTATGTCATTTGAATTGATGCTATCATCTGTGATGCAATCCCCCTGTTCTTCTTCTCTTGTGCTCTAGTGCTGTTTCACTTGTCCTGTCATTGTCTTGTTCTTAGTTTCTCACTCATTCATTTTGTTCTCTCTCTCTCTCTCGCTCTCTCTCTCTCTTTCTCTCTCCCTTTCCATATCTTCATCACCCTCTCTCACCCTCTATCTCCTCTCTTTTCTTTCTTTCTCTCTCCTCTCTATCTCTCCCACCCTCCCTCCAGGTATTGATCTGGAGAACATAGTCTACTATAAAGACGCCACCCACTACTTTGTCATGACTGCCAAGAAGAAGAGCCTGTTAAAGATGGGGGTCATTAAACAGGTGAGGGAACCACATCATTACAACCAGCACCAGCAGCAGCTCCACACTAGGCCTCTAGAGGGCTTTTCACAACACTGAGACAAACTGGCCCAAGCCTGGATCCCAACATAGTCCTCTCCAAACAAGCTGGGGGCTTTTCCTGCTCTTTGGGATTAGCCGCTAATAAACCGTGTTAATGTAATTGATGTCTATCCAGCACAGGGTCAGCACTAGGTCTCCCCAGCCATGCTACTGTGTACACTGCTCACTCTCGCTCCCTCTTGTCACACTAGTAGTCTGGAACGACAAAGCCAGATCTTCTTGTTTTGTCTTCAATGATTAGAGCCCACTCTGCCTGTTATCAAAATAGAGACTTTCTTCTGTCTCATCTGTTATAGTTCAGTTGCCAAGATGGGAGATGTTCTGCTGAGTAACTGTTTAGTATTTCTGTTGCACTGAAGCTGTAATCATTCTATATATTTGTGCATGATTATGGAGGGTTGGTATTTGTGTAATTCTTGTCACTGTTCCACTTTGTTTAAAGATGCTGACTCACAGTGTCGGCTTGCTTCTTTATGTGGAGCATATAATGCTTGACTAGACTACGTGGGAGGATTATATCCAATGTTTTCACATAAAGCAGCATCTAGATTCTAGTCCGTGATAGACAGCTCTCTGATGTGTGTCACCACCACCCCAGTGCTTTAATTATGCCAGTCTGCATCAGTAGTACAGACTATCAGCTTCTCCAATTTTCTACTGCTTGAGTATCGGTACCTCTTATATAAGAACACCAGTACTGTAAAATTAAAATGAGTACTGGCCCCTACAATTCTTACTGGCACCTTTATCATTCCACTTCAGGCACTGACCACTCCCAATGTGTCCCCCATAGTTCCCCATTTGTATTTTTGTCCTATTTAATTATATGGTGTCCCCTCTGTGACCACCTCAAATATGTTCCCTCTTGTCTCCAGGACTTCAGTGACGCCAATCAGCTCCTGGGCCAGGCCAACGTGGACCAGGAGGCCTTGTTGCGTTATGCCCACGGCGCTGCCCACTTCTCCACAGGCCACCGCCTGCCCAACATGCAGTTTGCCCTGAACCACGCTGGCCAGCCTGACGTGGCCATGTTTGACTTCACCTGTATGCACCGTGCTGAGAACGCCTCGCTGGTCAGGGAGAGGAAAGGAAAGAAACTACTCATGGGCCTGGTCGGAGACTGCCTGGTGGAGGTGAGAGGTCATGTACATGTGATGGATGACGACCTTGTTGTAAAATGTCTAACATGTTCATGGTTTCTATATTCTCACATACTGTATGTACATTCAGTTATACACACAATGGTACACTGATTGTACTTTATACATGGTCCTCACTTAGGAAATTGAGTATAAAATTGTCTCCGGGCATAACAGTGTCTACATACAATTTCCTGTTGTCCTACAGCACGGTTCTGAAAGGGTTTTGATAGAAAGTGTGTGTCCACAGCCTTTCTGGCCTCTGGGAACAGGTATTGCCCGTGGCTTTCTGGCTGCCTTCGACACAGCGTGGATGGTCAGGAGCTGGGGCAAGGGAAAACCCCACCTGGAAGTCGTTGCTGAACGGTAACAAAGCTTTTTGTATATGATTATAAACACCACCTCAAAAATCATGTGCCCATCCCTCTTCGTTGTTACTGTATAGAAGGGGGTTACCCTAGCTGGGCTTTTCAGAGAAAACTCTCCAACTGGTAATACCACTCTAGGCCTTTAAAACTTCTCTTGTGCCAGTGGGACGATTTCGTCCCACCTACGTAACATCCAGTGGAATCCCGTGGCGCGTTATTCAAATACCTTAGAAATGCTATTACTTCAATTTCTCAAACATATGACTATTTTACACCATTTTAAAGACAAGACTCTCGTTAATCTAACCACACTGTCCGATTTCAAAAAGGCTTTACAACGAAAGCAAAACATTAGATTATGTCAGCAGAGTACCCAGCCAGAAATAATCAGACACCCATTTTTCAAGCTAGCATAGAATGTCACATAAACCCAAATCACAGCTAAATGCAGCACTAACCTTTGATGATCTTCATCAGATGACAATCTTAGGACATTATGTTATACAATACATGCATGTTTTGTTCAATCAAGTTCATATTTATATCAAAAACCAGCTTTTTACATTAGCATGTGACGTTCAGAACTAGCAAACTTCCGGTGAATTTACTAAATTACTCACGATAAACGTTCACAAAAAACATAACAATTATTTTAATAATTATAGATACAGAACTCCTCTATGCACTCGCTATGTCCGATTTTAAAATAGCTTTACGGTGAAAGCACATTTTTCAATATTCTGAGTAGATAGCCCGGCATCACAGGGCTAGCTATTTAGACACCCAGCAAGTTTAGCCCTCACCAAAGTCAGATTTACTAGAAGAAAAATGTTATTACCTTTGCTGTTCTTCATCAGAATGCACTCCCAGGACTTCTACTTCAATAACAAATGTTGGTTTGGTTCAAAATAATCCATAGTTATATCCAAATAGCGGCGTTTTGTTCGTGCGTTCAAGACACTATCCGAAAGGGTAAAGAAGGGTGACGCGCCCGACGCGTTTCGTGACAAAACATTTCTAAATATTCCATTACCGTACTTCGAAGCATGTCAACCGCTGTTTAAAATAAATTTTTATGCAATTTTTCTCGTAAAAAAAGCGATAATATTCCGACCGGGAAATCGTGTTTTAGTACAAAGAGAGAGAAAATAAAAACATGGTGTCGCCCCGTGCACGCGCCTCAGTCTGATGGTCCTCTGATCGACCACTTACCAAAGGCGCTAATGTGTTTCAGCCAGCGGCTGGAATTACATCATTCAGCTTTTTCCCGGGTTCTGAGAGCCTATGGGAGCCGTAGGAAGTGTCACGTTACAGCAAAGATCCTAAGTTTTCAATAAACAGAGCCAAGAAGCCCAAGGAATGGTCAGAGAGGGCACTTCCTGTACAGAATCTTCTCAGGTTTTTGCCTGCCATATGAGTTCTGTTATACTCACAGACACCATTCAAACAGTTTTAGAAACTTTAGGGTGTTTTCTATCCAAAGCCAGTAATTATATGCATATTCTAGTTTCTGGGCAGTAGTAATAACCAGATTAAATCGGGTACGTTTTTTATCCGGCCGTGTAAATACTGCCCCCTAGCCCTAACAGGTTAACTGTTTTTCCTCACAACATTCTTTGAACATCCATTACTTCACAAGCAGCTGCTTTAAAAAAAATCTTCCTGAACAAACCCATCAATCTTCTGTTCCTTTGGAGCTGCTTCTTCTTCAGTTCTACACTGAGCTTCTGAGGTAGAAGTGATTCTAGAAGATTTCTTTCCCTCTGACTGAATAGGGAGAGTATCTACCAGCTCCTGTCCCAGACCACGCCAGAGAACATCAATAAAAACTACAGTGCCTTTAGCATAGACCCGGCTACACGCTACCAGCACGTCAACCTCAACTCCATCAAGGCCAACCAGGTCAGAAACACACAAATATGATCTATTACATTATAGTCCTTCTATTTCTATGGTCAGCACAGACTCAAAGCTCCATTGATGCCTGATTCATACTATTGGGCCAAACTGAAAGACACTGTGCTGTCTTGGATCTTTTCTTTTCAACACGGTTCCAGCAACTATAGTGGATGCGTAACGAGGCCAGCTCAGTAAAGTTTGGTTCAGGTTGGTTCGATGGTGTGAAAAGGGTATAACTGTCTCACTGTATCAGTGCTAGCAAAGTGAATAGATATCGTGCTGAGTAACATTGTAAACACATTGTGAATTATGTCAGTGCTGCTCTGCCATTTTGGGTTGATATTTCCTAGAGTATACATGCGTTGCCAGGAAACTGCTCTGTTTGTGTATGAAGTGTTGAGCCGGCTAGGAAATGCTTTTTGATTTCCCCCACTAGAGGAGTATTGATCTGAAAGGCTTTAGTTTTCACAAACTACCAGATCAATTACACTGCATCAAACCAAACCCCAGCTTCTGCATTTGAGTACCAGCTTTATGAAGCCAACTGTGTTCTTAGCCTGGTCCTAGATCTGTTTGTGCTGTATATCCAACTCCTATTGCCGTTGCTTGACAATGACCGTAGGAGTTGGCAAGACAGCACAAGCATATCTGGGACCAGGCTACTGTGTTCTGGCTCTAGTATAAAATTCAATTAAAATCAAGTGCTATATTGTTTATCATGATTCTCTCTCTTTGCATGCATTCCAAAGTTGCAACATCTGTATGATGTTGAAGACCATATTGATTTGGGCCGACCAACCAAGAAGCAGAAAGGTTTGTCTAGCTTCACTTCACTAAAGCAGTAATGCATGAGGGGAGCATGGGCATGATTCATTTTTGTTTGGGCACGACTGTGCTGGGCAATTCCACGGTAACGGAATTACACTTTGACTCCGTTTTTTCCACTTTAAATGTATGCTAAACAAAAACCTTTGATCTTAATGTTTTACAAACTATACAACTCTATGCACAAGGACTACTTTTAACAATTTCCACAGGAGATTTTACAAAAAAGAACTTAGTGGAAGAACTATGCAGATGCAAATTTTGGTAACAGATTTACATTTTCCAAAAACGTTATTAAATATGTGCCCTGAATTAAGATTCAAAATTGTCCGCAGAAAGAATGGGGTGTCAGCTATGACATGACACCTTGAGTTTGAAAAATATATATTTTGGTTATTGAACTACAAGTGGATTTACATCTGGTAATGGAATTACGGTAACGGAATTACATCATGGGTCCTTGATCTGTACTGTACAGAGATGCATAATTATGGATCTGAATGTAGTAATTCTCATACTTCGCAATTTTGGAAATCACAGTGCAGCACAGCAGAGAACTGTCCAGTCTGACTGTTTTAACACTCCAGACCAGATAACAGAAAGACAAAGAAAACAGTTCTGAGCTGAACATAACAGTATGCCAGTGGAAGGGAGGACAGTAGCAGGTGACCCAACTGTGGTTTGTGACTATTATGATTTCCCATTCAGTTGCAATAATTCTGTTACAGATTTTTGGGGTAATTCTGTAATGGAATTACAAGTTTTAAAGCTGCAACTTATTGGGAGACCTGACCAAATACACATAGAAATGTGAGTTTTAGATCTGTCCTTCTCATTGAAAGCAAGTTTAAGAAGCGGTAGATCTGTTCTATGTGCGTTATTGCGTTCTTAATTTTAGTTTTTGTTGTCTTTTACTTTCAGTTGTGTACACCCGCTTCAAACATCTGAAAATACAATATTTTTCGTTATGGAAAGATATTTCACAGTGGTTTAGATGGTACAATGATTCTCTACACTATACTTGCTTGTTTTGTCATTAAACTGAAATTAGGCAAACTATTCTAATTTTAACAACCAGGAAATGGCGGAGCGATTCTTGCGTAGTGTAGGCCTATTGAGCATGCATTCTAAATCCTAATGCAGTGTTCCTATGTGTGTTCATGGCCCAGATTCGGTTGGAGCTTTTGAGGAGCTGTTGAAGTGGTGCCAGCAGCACACGGCAGGGTACGACAGGGTGAAGGTGAAGGATCTGACCCAGTCCTGGAGGTCTGGCCTGGCCCTGTGTGCCCTCATCAACACCTTCAGACCCCATCTTATGTGAGTCTATGGGCTTTATAAGGGGACAATTCAACTTATACACCACAAATGTAGCAAATGCACAAGTAGTACCACAGAAAGAAAGACGTACCCATGAGTCTACAGTAAAATGCCATTGGTCTGAGAGGCTTTTCCTGTTCAAATTATTCTAATTCCATGCTACTACCTGTCCAATAAGAAAGCAAACGTCCATTTTCTATGGTGTGCCCTACTGAACATGGCCCTGGTCAACATAGTGACTCTCCTCACCTGTCCCTCCACAGTGACATGTCCTCTCTGAAGGAGTCTGATTCGGTCCACAACAACCAGCTGGCCTTCAGCCTCCTGGAGGGAGAGCTGGGCATCCCTCCCATCATATCAGCCAGTGACATGGCCACCAAGGAACAGATAGACAAGCTCTCCATGGTGCTCTACCTCACACAGATCCACGATGCCTTCAACGAAAGGACACCCACTAGTGGTAAGCATCAGGGCAATGGTTGTCACACTTGTTACATCCAATAATTAGCACCGTGATTGTTTGATTACTTGTAGCCTTGACGCCAGCCATTTTGAACAAGAAAGTGGTGTTGAGGTCTGTCTATCATGAGACTAGATTATGTATATTTGTAGAATGTTACTGTGACATTGTTATCTCGACATTATGCGTAGTTGTATTCATTACGTAAAGGTGTTTTTAGTGTGCTTTATTTCTAAAAATGCTGGACCAAATTTCAGCAGTTTTCAATATTAACCATATCACATAGCCTACTATTAGTGAAAGCGATTGAATCTGGCCCTAGGTCTGCTGTTTACACAGTGCATAGCTTATGTAACCCCCATTTGTACAACCTTGGGCCCAGGTGTTTTTTTCTCTATAAAATGTGTTTTGTGTTGATAAGGAGGGAGAGGGTCATTGTCCCTTTAAGAGCATTACCCAGCATTCCTCTGGTTAGAGTAGCTGGGTCTGTGCTCATAACCAGCCCTGATTGACTGTCAGGGTTGTGCTGCTCTCAGTCGGTAAGACAAGCAGCAGTCAAAGCAAACGGCACAGCAGCCCGTGAGGAAATGGCTTATCAGGCTTGGGTGGGACTAGCCTCAGCGTCATCTAAATGATATCTAATATTCCTGCTGTGAGGAAGAAGGATTTTCCCGGTCTGTTTTTGCTGCCGGGGTATTTCTGGTAAATACAAGCAGAGTGTGTGTAGCAGAGATATTTTCAGTGGTGATCCAGCATTTGGAAGCAGGCTTGGATAGAGGGTGTGACTTGCTCCGCTTGCCTTGTCGCTGTGATGCTGTAGGTAGCATACAGTAGCTCTCTGTAGGGGGATCGGCTGTCTGGCTTGCACACAGATGCGCATGCACGAGGGACATGTCCTGTCTGTTACGGGGCGTTTACACAGGAGTTCTCTCAGGGGGATTGACAAGTTGAATTTAATTACATATCCTACAAAGCCTTGTTTTCAACAGCAGTGTGGAGAAGCCGGATGTGTGATATAAAATGACTGACAGGATTTTTACATAAGAGAGATTGGTAGAAAAAAAGCCGGAAGACATTGTTTATGTACAAGAAGCTGTGCACATTTTAAAATGCAGGTTCTCTGCTGTAGGGAGGGACTCGGGACAACACAGTGAGTTAGGTTGGTTCCTGTGAAACGTGTGTGTTGTTCTGGCAGAACAGGGACAGTATGAAACTAAAGCTGGAGTGCGTGTGTGTCTCTGCAGCAGAACCCCCGAGCCTTCTCCTGACACCGTCCAAGACCCTGTCTTTTCAGGCCGTGTTCTTCCTCAACAAGCTCAAGCACAACTCTCTGCAAAGACGCAAGGTAAGGCTCAGGCAATCAGCTGCATGTTGTCACTGCGACTAGTCAGCTGTTTACTCAATACAGTATCAGGGATAGCGCGCTAAAAAACGTTTGTCTGTTGGGTAAAATGGAGAGTAGGCCAACCTCAAGTTCACATCGATTGTCAATCTTTTTCATGCAGCTCCCTGCTGTCGTTAACTATTTGCTTACAGTAATATCAGAGTTCTCTAGATAAGAACCTTGAATTCACATGCCCAGCCATTTTGGTTTTGGTTCTTGTAATTATACTTTGATTCATTCATTGTCAACAGTTACACAATGTGTTTTAATCATCATTTGATTTGTAGTTCGTTATTATAGCTAATACCATACTACAGAACACTTACAGTAGATGTGTACCTTTGTTGGCCTTTTCCAAAATCAACTGTAATAGCAGACACCTTTCAAGCATGTAAGATGATATCTAAAGCATTGTTCATTTCGACATCACCCATTATTAATTTGCATATTTTAAACCATAAACGGTCATGTGACTGTTTTATTTTATTTTTTACACAGGAGAGACTGGCAGCCGAGACAGAAGAAAAAGATAAAAGGATGAGGATGGGAGATGAGGAAGATGTGAGTAGTGTCTAGAATACAAATGCTATCCTCATTACCATAGGCTCCCATGCAGCGCTAACCTTTTGCTGTGTGATGGCTGTATCTGCAGACTTCAGGACTACTCCAACTGCGATTCTATACAATGTTTCCGTGTATGTTATTGAACTACTGACATCACTGGCGCTTGTTCCTCTCTTTGGTTACTACTGGGGTATAACACCTAAGGTACAGACCTTTGTAATAATTGTTCAACACGCCGGATTTGTCATTTTGAGTCGTTCCTCTTTCTCTGGCATTCAGGACTAGTCGCTATTGTTACATCATAAGCACATGTTTTTGTGCTAAGTTATTGAAGTACTGTTCAAATGTGATTGTTGCTCTCAATTTCTTTGCTCTCAGCCTGTAGCCCCTCTCTCAGCCCCTGAGGTGACCCCTGACCCTGAACTAAGCCCGACGTCAATGAACAATGAGGAGTGTTACTTCTGCGGCCAGCGGGTCTTTGTGCTGGAAAGGATCAGTACTGAGGGCAAGTTCTTCCACCGTAGCTGCTTCACCTGCCAGCAGTGTGGCACCACCCTCAGACTGGGCAGATATACCTTTAGCCAGCACACGGGTGAGTGAGCATCACAACTTCTTCTACCGCTGAGTGCCAGTCTGCTTGTGCTAATCATGTTAATTCCTTAGCATGCTGACGAATGCCAAGGAGGTGACCTGATAGCATAGACTGGCACTCAGTCTCGTGGGATATCTGCTGGGTCCTAATGAGCCCTTTGAATTATTTACAAGCACAACATCATGTTACTATGCAAGTGGGACTTCCATGGTCGTTATGTACTCAAGTATGGAAAATATTCTCTGTGACATGTTGTGTTCTGTCTTCTGAAATGTTGTCTGCTCACAAAGACGCAGCAAGCTACTCCCTCTTTGGACAATACAGAAACAGAATATTGTTATTTCTAGTGCAACAGCTTCCATACCTGTAGTAAGTTAAATCCTCCAAGGCAAGGAACCTACATCCGGATGATAAATACAGCACAGTTTAATTTATTTATGCACCATATGAAAAATGAATGAACGATACCCTTTTACACGTTTTGTGGTTCATGTGAAAAGGAGAACGGGAGAAAGGGTTGTCAAGTGGCATCTCAGATCCAGAGTCTGTGCAAGCTGTTGTTTTCCCTCTTGTGCCCTCAGGGAAGTTCTACTGTGAGCTACACTCTGAACAGATAGAGAACAAGGAACAATCCCCATCCGTTAAGGTGGGTCTCTCTGTTCTGAGTTTGAGCAGATGGGAAATTAAACCGTTCTGTTGCATACCATGTTGCCAGCTTGTGGCTCAACTTGTCTGTACAGAACAGTTAAGGACAGCTAGTGGGTAGAAGTAGTACATTAGCGTTGAGTTACAAGACCTGTTCATTTCCAACAGGGCAGTGTACCGTAACCATTCATTTACAGAGGAATGTTTAGTCACAACAATGCTAATGCTACAATGCTTCTTTCATTCCCCCCCCCCCCCCCCTTCTAGGATACCATCGGAGATCACGAGGAGAAGAGAGGTGTGAATTCAATCTCCAGTGAAGACCCCTCACCTTGTCCCTCTGAGGACGATGAGTACTATCGAGACTCGGGTCCTCCTAAACCCATGGAACCTCTGCATCCTCCGAGTCAGGAAGACCCCAGTAGCAAACAACCTAGCCCTGTAGACGAGCCCCCTGTCTCACCAAAACCACCCATAGACGTTTTCACAAAGAAAGGGTTTGAGGACTGTGAGGTGGAGGAAGAGGGGAAGGAGGGGGGTGAGGATGCCCCCTCGGATCCTCTGACCCCTGTCCCAAAACCTCGCCACTCTCGCTTGGCCATCCCAAGCCCCCAGGCCTCCCCTCCTTTACCCAAACCACGCACCGTCCTCACCCCAAAAAGGGACACGTCACCAGCCCATGTAGGGGAGAAGGGGTCCCCCAGGGCAGCAGGAGAGAAAGGGACCCCCAAGGCAGCCCCTGACTCCAGGCCGAAGCCATTCCTGCGGAAGCTGCAGCTGACCGACGAGGAGAAGAACCACCTAGTCAACTTGAGCTTCAGCCTGGACTCTGACTCGGAGACACCTGGTTCTTCCTCCTGCTCCTCTTCCTCAGCCACAGCAGGGGGTCCCTGCCCACCCAAACCCCCAGGTGTCTTTCTCTTTCATGACCTTTGTTTTGTCTCTTCTATTGTTTAAACTGTAAAAATGTTGCGATTTTTAAATGGGAGTGTGAATATACAACCTTTTTTGAGGTATGATCAAAAAAATCATGTTTAAAATGGCCCAATCGAAAGCTTGAAGGGTTTAATAAAGTTTGATTTGAGGTGCAGACGGCCAGGAGGAGGAGGGCTACTGGAGTGGGGGCCCTGGATCGGGGGGACACATACGGGAGCACAGGAACCGCCGCTGCTTCAGGAGGAAAGAGGAACCAGTGGAGGGCCAGGGTCAGCACGCCAGGGTCCGCTCCAAGTTCTCCCCCTGGAACTTGTCCTCCCCTCGGCTGGGGAGGGACCAACGCTTCAGCGTCCTCAACAGCCACCCAGGTAAAGACCCTAGTGTGGTGTGGATTTACTGTCTCGGCCATAGAGATCCTATTAAATTACTAGAGGGGCTATGTCATAAACCCTCAAAGTTCCAGAATGGGGTGAAAATGGCAGCCACTTTGGTCAGGGAGTAATCCAAACCAGTCTAATTGGAATGAATGGCAGTAGAGGCATAATCCTGATTTTAATTATGCAGGAAAATAAAGTAAGGCATGTGATTTATATCAGAAGTTGTGTAGTATAATTGTCATAATATAAATAGTTAAAATGGATTTTATACCAATTTTTTTGTATAAATGTGTTTTCTTGGAAAGTAGCGAGGGCTATTCTACATGATACAATATCATTACTTTTTGAATTTACAACTTGTCTAAGACCTATCATCAACTGATTTTTATCCAGTGTCTGGCTGTGGATTGACTGCATTGTTTGAATGGAATGTTGGCATATTGGCAGTTTATTTAAAAAAATCTATATATTAATAGAATCATTCCTCTTAAGCTGTCTGGCTAGCTAACCAACAAACATACAGTGCAGATAAATGATTCAAATGTATTATTTTACACTATCACAGCACTGGCAAACCATGGTGGACCAACTCCCTGACCAAAATGGTTGACCTTTATCCCATCATAAGAAGGTTCATGTCCATTTTGGTATTCTGATTCCTAATTATATGGTGTCAGTATGACCACATTATCTTTATACCTATACATTATTGATTTATTTACATGGCAAACAGCAATTGTTAATAGCCGTGTTCTTCATATCTATTCTGAATTAATAATTGTATTTATTTAACTTCGAAGAAGTACATTATGGCCACAGTGTATCTGAGGAAGATGGTGCTGATGAGGAGGAGGAGGAGGAGGAGGATGATGAGTTGGATATGTTTGCACCAGATGGCTTGGATTTATATGATGATAAGGTAAGGAGTGGGACTTGTCTGGCTGGCATATTAAGTCCATCGACATTGCACGCACACACACACACACACACACTCTCCCTTGTTTGTAGTTCCAGACCCTCCCTTCAGACCCTGTGGAGGCTGAGAAACTGGAGCTGTTGAAGATGAGGACGTTGGATCGACGGGCCAAGTCGTGTGAGATGCAGCGCTTCCACAAAGCGCAGGTTGGTTCACTGTACTGAGATTTGCCAGTAAAGCACAGGATTGTGTTTACTAGAGAGAGAACATTTATCGTTGCTAAAGGTTTTGCTCTGGTGCACCCTACTGAATACTGCACAGGTCAGTTCACTGTCTGAACAGGACAGTCTGCTGATGCCAGATCAGAACAGCTCTACATTGGGATGGTTAGTCTTAACACTGGACCTGCCAGTATTGAGTCTTGCTGCTTGTCCAGTGTTTTCTGCTTTAAAGCTCATCTTATTGTATGCTTGTGACCCCTCCCCCACCCAGTCTATTCAGAGACGCCTGGAGGAGATTGAGGTGACGTTTAAAGAGCTGGAGGATAAAGGTGTGGTGTTGGAGCAGGTACTCCGAGGAGAGGAAGGTGCGACCCCCCCCCCCCCCCCCCCACCCACCCCGACGCTTTCGTTTGATCTAGTGAACCATAACACAGTACTTTGAACATCGCTTGTCTTGATCAGCAAAAATTTGCCTTTTCTATCTTTTATCCTGTGATGCTCGGATGGAGGTCCGTAGAGTGAAACATTGGCATTTGGCAAACTTTAGGGATCAAGGAATATGGAGCAGGAACTCCTTGAGTCTCTTTCGCCCCTCTCCCCCACCATATCTTCTCATTCTCCCACAGGCAGTGGAGGTTCCCCTGAGATGATCGACCAGTGGATCCATCTGGTCCACCAGAAGAACGCCTTGGTCTCTGAGGAGTCAGACCTCATGGTGGCGTGAGTGTAGAACTTTCAATACATTTCCATACATTATACAGAGTGTGGTGTTCTTGTGTGGTGAGAGTCCCTAGCTGAAGTAGCTAGTGGGGGACAGAGAAGCAGACTTCACACTCCTGACAGAGATGTTATTGTGTTCAACAGAGCTGCACCCTTGTTTTGCCATGTTGACCCATGAGCTGAGCGTGAGCTGTGGGGGGGGGTTCCATTATCTGCAACTAAGGCCCTATTGAATGAAACCAGCCACTTCTATTCAACTGTTTTCTGTTTCCTCTGCCCCTCAGGTCTCGACAGCTGGAGTTGGAGGACAAACAGAGCATGCTGGAGATGGAGCTCAGACAATACATGGAGCTAGATGGTATGTTTTTCTACAAAAAGACTGGATCGTTGCAGTTGTCTCACGGATAGCGTTAAATGCTCACTTATTGGGAGGAGCAAATAGGGAGCGGATAGGCTTTTTGTTCCGCTCCTATGCGAAGTTTGACGTGTGTCCGTAAAATCCTCTTGTGTCCGTGTCCACCCCAGACTCTGAGAAGACGGCGGAGCAGCAGGCAGAAGAGGACCGTGTGCTACAGGAGATGCTGGAGGTGGTTGACATGAGGAACTCTCTGGTGTCCTTCCTGGACGAGAAGCGACTCAAGGAGATCGAGAGTGACAAGCAGCAGGCCACCTCGCTGCTGGAGGCCAAGAGACACTCCACAGCCTCAGCAGGGGCACAGGTGCACTGGGCGTGAGGGTGACGCATATATATATATATATATAACTGCTAAAATGAAGGAAACACTTGAGTAAATGAAGGATGCAAAGTATATTGAAAGCAGGTGCTTCCACACATGTGGTTCTTTAGTTAATTAAGCAATTAACATCCCATCATGCTTAGGGTCATGTATAAAAATGCCCAGTTGCCCATTATTTTGGCTACCATGGCTAGAAGAGATCTCTGCGACTTTGATAGAGGGGTCTCAAAGGAGCCTAGGGGGTTTAAAGTGTGTCTGTCACCAGATCTCAATCCAATTGAATACTTCTGGAGCGGTGCCTGAGACTGTTTTCCATCAACAAAACACCAAATTATGGAATTTCTCATGGAAGAATGGTGTCCCATCCCTCCAATAGTTCCAGACACTTGTAGAATCTATGCCAAGGCGCATTGAAGTTGTTCTGGCTCGTGGTGGCCCAACGCCATATTAAGACACTTATGATGGTGTTTCCTTTATTTTGGCAGTACATGCCCACATTAATACATATGTACAGGTATACATACACACTTCAATTTATTTAAAGAGAATATTGCTGCTTACAGACGCACACGCATGATCTTATATTTGCAAAGCCAAAGATGTATTGGTGAAGGTATTTCTCCAGGAGTGTTGTGCTCTGTGTTGAGCCGCCATGTACTGTCTGACTCCAGAGGTATAACACGGAAACTGGTCTAGAGATGTATGGATTACAATCTGGATGCATCCAGGCCTTCCTGGCTTGTTCCCACTGGCCATTCATCTCCAGTGAAGGCAGTCCTGCTCCAGCAGCAGCCCCAGAATAAAGAGACCCCCCCCACAGCCAGCTGAACTCAAAGCCAAGAAGTTGAGAACTGTCACAGGTTCTTAACACAGGGTTAATATATTCTGTGGGTTGGACAGTGTTGTGTAAAATGTCTTCTTTTTTTGTGTGTGTGTAACCCTGGATGAGTGAGTTCTGCTAAGCACCAGGTAATGTCACAATTCTACTTTTGTATACTGTATAAATTAGATATTATAACAATTTGTTCTTTGAGAATTGCGTGGTCCATAACAATTCAATATTATTAAAGATGTTAAATATGAGATTATTTACTAGTATTAATTAAAAAAAAGTAACTTTTTCTTTTTTTTTTTTTTTGCACTTTCAGTGACTCATGTTGTGGATTGTTTTGCATGTTACATTTATAGTTAATGTTTAGTCTCGGGTTAACCAGTGCACTCCTCTAGGAATCGTTGTTTGATGGAAGTCACTAAATGACCTTTTTTATATATTGGTCACTAATTGGATGTGTGGTACTAAGGCTGCAATACACAGGCAGCCCAATTTTAATTGTTCTTTTGACCAGTCACATCAGATCTGATTGGTCAAAAGACCAATTAGTGAAGAATAAGATCAAACTTTGTCTGCTTGTCTAAATGCAGCATTTAGTGAATGGGTGAAATACATTTCTGAATTGACAGGCTATTTTCTTACACTATATCCATCATTTATCATTTGCCAATCTCTATGATAATAGTATAGCCAAGGGAAAACATTGTTAGTCAGACCCAGCCTTATGTATCCTCCAGTGTTGAATGCCTCCGTTGTGCTGCCGGGACAGTACTTTGCAGAATATAAAATAAAGGCCATGCACTGTCATCTAATTTTATAACGTTTAAGTACATCCTCATATGTACGTCTTGTCCCATGTTGTTTTGATGCTGTTCCTAATGGTTACCACTAGAGAGCATACCTACCCTGTTTGGCTGCATCGCATTAGTGGAAACCAAGACTTTGGTCAGGGCAGACCTGATTGTAGTTAGATATGTTAGTTGTGACCGGGACAATTTTAGCTAACCCTCTAACTAACCTTAACCTCATTCCCCTAACCTGTTATGAAAAGTTGCTTCTGCTCGTCAAAACTGACAGATCTGCCCTAAGAATAGTCTTGGTTTCCACTAATGTGATACAGCCCCTGTTTGTCAGTTTATAGACACATGATTCACGTGACTTCACAAATTGCCCGTGAACCGCAATAGGTTCAGCAAGTGTTTTAATTGTAATCTAGTTTATTCTGCACTGGCAATGGATTGACTAAATAAATATTCAGTATAAAGAAGTAGTCTTTTGTTTCACTGCAAACTGAACTTGCTCAGTGATGCCCGCTAGCAATGCAAAACAACTATATATCTAGCCTCTTGGAAATAACCTGAATATAATACTGAAAGTAATAAAATACACAGTGATGTGTTCTGCACAGGTGTTTGCAATTTCATTGCTGAAGCACTGTTATGTGATGTCCAATGCACCATTCTGCAACTAGGCTGCAGTTGCGCAATAGTTGCAGGTGGAGATCTTCCAGGTCATCCATATCGATTGACTTTGATCCTGTTCATCAGGACGGATATGGGCCAGCATTTCTATGCAGCTCAATGTCATTACATCTAAGTTGAGATGTGCTATTAGCAGGCCTCTGTTAAGCTTATAGCTGCTGTCACCATATCCATCACATGAGGGTTGGCACCAGGGGCTTGGGCCTGGGTGGGCGCAGGCCCACCCAATGGGGGAGCCAGGTCCACCCAATCAGATTGAGATTATTTTTTTGTTTAAATGTTATTGCTCTATTTGTCAGTGTTACAAATGGGACATTATTTCTCTTTTTACCTAAGCACAGTACTTGACTTGAGCAGGAGCTCACCGGCACCTGCATTTTTTTTCTGCTCGAGTTCCTGCACCTCATAGAATATTAGCTCAAAATATTGAGTTCCTGAACCTAAATATAAACGGTACCGGCACTCAAAATGAGTACCAGTGCCTACAGCGTTCGAGCACTGGCATAAACATTCATACACCCATAGAGAAGGGGTGGGACAAAGAAAGGGCTATATATTGACAATAATAATACAGTTTATTTAGCAGATGCCTTTTAGGACACTCAAGGACATCTTACATAAAATATATGGCTGTAATAAAATCTATTAGGCCTATATAATGAATATGAATTATGATTATTAACCAGGAAAAATAAATACAAATTGTAAAAAAAAAAAATCTGCTTATCAATCTCAAAATAATGGGCGGGATCTGGCACGTGTGTCACTTCGCACTGATACCATGTGCAGTAAACAGTAGCTATTGCTGTGTAGGCTAGGCTACACTGTGTAGGCTATTCACCTTTAGCTATAGCTAGCTAAAACTCATTAGCCAACTTGGCTAGCCAAAACAAGTAAAATGGCCAAACAAGTTCACTGTTCATTATTTTTTTTCAAGAGACCTTGATGTTGGCGCATGTGCCAATTTATTTGATATCAGTGATTTTGCCATGAAGGGCCTCCAATCTCCTAGGGCAGAGAATTGCACTCGGCAGGCATTTTGACTCCTAAAGTTATCTCGACTAATAAAGTTGTAATCACTGTACTAGTCTATATAGGCTATGGCCTATTATTATGTGTATTAGCATACTGTTAGGCTATAATTTAAGTTTCCTTTGATGGTGTTTAATATGCAGCTTGTAACCTAATGCAAATCTGATCTACTTTGATTGGCCTCGGAGGCCAGTGATTAACATTAGAAAAGCCTTATGTAACATTTTAGAATACGAAAGGAAATGTATTCAAGTCTTAAGAAATTTATTAATTTAAAAAATATATATTTCAAAAGAACAAAATGTAATATTTTTAGTTGAAATATATTTCTGTGCTTTAAGAGTTGTGAGTGCAGGTGGGGAACACATTTTTTAAAGTTATTTATTTATTTCACCTTTATTTAACCAGGTAGGCCAGTTGAGAACAAGTTCTCATTTACAATTGCGACCTGGCCAAGATAAAGCAAAGTAGTGTGACGCAAACAACAGAGTTACACATGGAATAAACAAACATACAGTCAATAACACAATAGAAAAGTCTATATACAGTGTGTGAAAATGGCATAAGTAGGTAAGGCAATAAAATAGGCCATAGTACCAAGTAATTACAATTTAGCAAATTAACACTGGAGTGATAGATGTGCAGATGATGATGTGCAAGTAGAAATACTGGTGTGAAAAAGAGCAAAAAAGTAAATAAAACAATATGGGGATGAGGTAGGTAGTTGGATGGGCTATTTACAGATAGGCTGTGTACAGCTGCAGCGATCGGTAAGCTGCACAGATAGCTGATGTTTAAAGTTAGTGAGGGAGATATAAGTCTCCAACTTCAGCGATTTTTGCAATTCGTTCCAGTCATTGGCAGCAGAGAACTGGAAGGAAAAGCGGCCAAAGGACGTGTTGGCTTTGGGGATGACCAGTGAGATATACCTGCAGTGAGATATACCTGCTGGAGCGTGTGCTACGGGTGGGTGTTGTTATGGAGACCAGTGAGCAGAGATAAGGCGGAGCTTTACCTAGCAGAGACTTATAGATGACCGGGAGCCAGTGGGTCTGGCGACAAATATGTAGCGAAGGCCAGCCGACCAGAGCATACAGGTCACAGTGGTGGGTGGTATATGGGGCTTTGGTGACAACGGATGGCACTGTGATAGACTTCATCCAGTTTGCTGAGTAGAGTGTTGGAAGCTATTTTGTAAATGACAATGCCGAAGGCGAGGATCGGCAGGATAAACTGTTTTACGAGGCTATGTTTGGCAGCGTGAGTGAAGGAGGCTTTGTTGCGAAATAGGAAGCCGATTCTAGATTTAATTTTGGATTGGAGATGTTTAATATGAGTCTGGAAGGAGAGTTTACAGTCCAGCCAGACACCTAGGTATTTGTAGTTGTCCACATATTCTAAGTTAGAACCGTCCAGAGTAGTGATGCTAGTCAGGCGGGCGGGTGCGGGCAGCGATCGGTTGAAGAGCATGCATTTAGTTTTACTAGCGTTTAAGAGCAGTTGGAGGCCACGGAAGGAGTGTTGTATGGCATTGAAGCTCGTTTGGAGGTTTGTTAACACAGTGTCCAAAGAAGGGCCAGATGTATACAGAATGGTGTCGTCTGCGTAGAGGTGGATCAAGGAATCACCCGCAGCAAGAGTGAAATCGTTGATATACAGTTGAAGTCAGAAGTTTACATACACTTAGGTTGGAATCATTAAAACTTGTTTTTCAACCACTCCACAAATTTCTTGTTAACAAACTATAGTTTTGGCAAGTCGGTTAGGACATATACTTTGTGCATGACACAAGTCATTTTTCCAACAATTGTTTACAGACAGATTATTTCACTTATAATTCACTGTATCACTATTCCAGTGGATCAGAAGTTTACATACACTATGTTGACTGTGCCTTTAAACAGCTTGGAAAATTCTTGAAAATGATGTCATGGTTTTAGAAGCTTCTGATAGGCTAATTGATATAATTTGAGTCAATTAGAGGTGTACCTGTGGATGTATTTCAAGACCTACCTTCAAACTCAGTGCCTCTTTGCTTGACATCATGGGAAAATCAAAATAAAATCAGCCAACACCTCAGAAAAAAATGTGTAGACCACCACAAGTCTGGTTCATCCTTGGGAACAATTTCCAAACACCTGAAGGTACCACGTTCATCTGTACAAATAGTACGCAAGTATAAACACCATGGGACCACGCAGCCATCATACCGCTCAGGAAGGAGATGCGTTCTGTCTCCTAGAGATGAACATACTTTGGTTTGAAAAGGTGTAAATCAATCCCAGAACAACAGCAAAGGACCTTGTGAAGATGCTGGAGGAAACGGGTACAAAAATATCTATGTCCACAGTAAAACGAGTCCTATATCGACAAAACCTGAAAGGCTGCTCAGCAAGGAAGAAGACACTGCTCCAGAACCGCCATAAAAAAGCCAGACTATGGTTTGCAACTGCACATGGGGACAAAGATTGTACTTTTTGGAGAAATGTCCTCTGGTCTGATGAGACAAAAATAGAACTGTTTGGCCATAATGACCATTGTTATGTTTGGAGGAGAAAGGGGGAGGCTTGCAAGCCGAAGAACACCATCCCAACCATGAAGCACGGGGGTGGCAGCATCATGTTGTGGGGGTGCTTTGCTGCAAGAGGGACTGGTGCACTTCACAAAATAGATGGCATAATGAGGGAGGAAAATTATGTGGATATATTGAAGCAAGACATCAGTCAGGAAGTTAAAGCTTGGTCGCAAATGGGTCTTCCAAATGGACAATGACCCCAAGCATACTTCCAAAGTTGTGACAAAATGGCTTAAGGACAACAAAGTCAAGGTATTGGAATGGCCATCACAAAGCCCTGACCTCAATCCTATAGAAAATACAGTGCCTTGCGAAAGTATTCGGCTCCCTTGAACTTTTCGACCTTTGGCCACATTTCAGGCTTCAAACATAAAGATATAAAACTGTAATTTTTTGTGAAGAATCAACAACAAGTGGGACACAATCATGATGTGTAACAAAATTTATTGGATATTTCAAACTTTTTTAACAAATAAAAAACTGAAAAATTGGGCGTGCAAAATTATTCAGCCCCCTTAAGTTAATACTTTGTAGCGCCACCTTTTGCTGCGATTACAGCTGTAAGTCGCTTGGGGTATGTCTCTATCAGTTTTGCACATCGAGAGACTGAAATTTTTGCCCATTCCTCCTTGCAAAACAGCTCGAGCTCAGTGAGGTTGGATGGAGAGCGTTTGTGAACAGCAGTTTTCAGTTCTTTCCACAGATTCTCGATTGGATTCAGGTCTGGACTTTGACTTGGCCATTCTAACACCTGGATATGTTTATTTGTGAACCATTCCATTGTAGATTTTGCTTTATGTTTTGGATCATTGTCTTGTTGGAAGACAAATCTCCGTCCCAGTCTCAGGTCTTTTGCAGACTCCCATCAGGTTTTCTTCCAGAATGGTCCTGTATTTGGCTCCATCCATCTTCCCATCAATTTTAACCATCTTCCCTGCCCCTGCTGAAGAAAAGCAGGCCCAAACCATGATGCTGCCACCACCATGTTTGACAGTGGGGATGGTGTGTTCAGTGATGAGCTGTGTTGCTTTTACGCCAAACATAACGTTTTGCATTGTTGCCAAAAAGTTCGTTTCTGGTTTCATCTGACCAGAGCACCTTCTTCCACATGTTTGGTGTGTCTCCCAGGTGGCTAGTGGCAAACTTTAAACGACACTTTTTATGGATATCTTTAAGAAATGGCTTTCTTCTTGCCACTCTTCCATAAAGGCCAGATTTGTGCAGTATACGACTGATTGTTGTCCTATGGACAGAGTCTCCCACCTCAGCTGTAGATCTCTGCAGTTCATCCAGAGTGATCATGGGCCTCTTGGCTGCATCTCTGATCAGTCTTCTCCTTGTATGAGCTGAAAGTTTAGAGGGACGGCCGGGTCTTCGTAGATTTGCAGTGGTCTGATACTCCTTCCATTTCAATATTATCGCTTGCACAGTGCTCCTTGGGATGTTTAAAGCTTGGGAAATCTTTTTGTATCCAAATCCGGCTTTAAACTTCTCCACAACAGTATCTCGGACCTGCCTGGTGTGTTCCTTGTTCTTCATGATGCTCTCTGCGCTTTAAACGGACCTCTGAGACTATCACAGAGCAGGTGCATTTATACGGAGACTTGATTACACACAGGTGGATTCTATTTATCATCATTAGTCATTTAGGTCAACATTGGATCATTCAGAGATCCTCACTGAACTTCTGGAGAGAGTTTGCTGCACTGAAAGTAAAGGGGCTGAATAATTTTGCACGGACAATTTTTCAGTTTTTTATTTGTTAATAAAGTTTGAAATATCCAATACATTTTGTTCCACTTCATGATTGTGTCCCACTTGTTGTTGATTCTTCACAAAAAATTACAGTTTTATATCTTTATGTTTGAAGCCTGAAATGTGGCAAAAGGTCAAAAAGTTCAAGGGGGCCGAATACTTTCGCAAGGCACTGTATGTGGGCAGAACTGAAAAAGTGTGTGCGAGCAAGGAGGCCTACAAACCTGACTCAGTTACACCAGCTCTGTCAGGAGGAATGGGCCAAAATTCAACCCAACTTATTGTGGGAATCTTGTGGAAGGCTACCCGAAACGTTTGACCCAAGTTAAACAATTTAAAGGCAATGCTACCAAATACTAATTGAGTGTATGTAAACTTCTGACCCACTGGGAATGTGATGAAAGAAATAAATCATTCTCTCTACTATTATTCTGACATTTCACGTTCTTAAAATAAAGTGGTGATCCTAACTGACCTAAGACAGGGAAGTTTTACTAGGATTAAATGTCAGGAATTGTGAAAAACTGAGTTTAAATGTATTTGGCTAAGGTGTATGTATACTTCCGACTTCAACTGTATACAGAAAAAAGAGTCGACCCGAGAATTGAACCCTGTGGTACCCCATAGACTGCCAGAGGTCCGGACAACATGCCCTCCGATTTGACACACTGAACTCTGAGAAGTAGTTGGTGAACCAGGCGAGGCAGTCATTTGAGAAACCAAGGCTGTTGAGTCTGACGGTAAGAATACGGTGATTGACAGAGTCAAAAGACTTGGCCAGGTCGATGAAGTACTGTGCAGCCGTCTGTCTTTTATTGATGGCGGTTATGATATCATTTAGTACATTGAGTGTGGCTGAGGTGCCCCCGTGACCAGCTCGGAAACCGGATTTCACAGCGGAGAAAGTACGGTGGGTTTCTTAACTTGGATTTTGAAGAGTTTAGAAAGGCAGGGCAGGATGGATATAGGTCTGTAACAGTTTGGGTATAAAGTGTCAACCCCTTTGAAGAGGGGGATGACCGCGGCAGCTTTCCAATCTTTTGGAATCTCAGACGATACGAAAGAGGTTGAACAGACTGGTAATAGGGGTTGCAACAATGGCGGCGGATAATTTTAGAAAGAGAGGGTCCAGATTGTCTAGCCCAGCTGATTTGTACGGGTCCAGGTTTTGTAGCTCTTTCAGAACATCTGCTATCTGGATTTGGGTGAAGGAGAAGCTGGGGAGGTTTGGGCAAGTAACTGCAGGGCAAGTAGCTGCAGGGGATGCGGAGCAGTTGGCCGGGGTTGGGGTAGCCAGGAGGAAAGCATGGCCAGCCGTAGAGAGATGCTTATTGAAAATTCTCGATTATCGTGGATTTATCGGTGGTGAGAGTGTTTCCTAGCCTCAGTGCAGTGGGCAGCTGGGAGGAGGTGCTCTTATTCTCCATGGACTTTACAGTGTCCCAAAACATTTTGGAGTTAGAGCTACAGGATGCAAATTTCTGTTTGAAAAAGCTAGCCTTTGCTTTCTTAACTGACTGTGTGTATTGGTTCCTGACTTCCCTGAAAAGTTGCATATCGTGGGGACTATTCGATGCTAGTGCAGACCGCCACAGGATGTTGATGTGCTGGTCGAGGGCAGTCAGGTCTGGAGTGAACCAAGGGCTATATCTGTTCTTAGTTCTACATTTTTTTGAAAGGGGCATGCTTATTTAAGATGGTGAGGAAATTACTTTTAAAGAATGACCAGGCATCCTCTACTGGCGGGATGAGGTCAATATCATTCCAGGATACCCGGGCCAGGTCGATTAGAAAGGCCTGCTCGCAGAAGTGTTTTAGCGAGCGTTTGACAGTGATGAGGGGTGGTCGTTTGACCGCGGATGCAGGCAATAAGGCAGTGATCGCTGAGATCCTGATTGAAAACAGCTGAGGTGTATTTGGAGGACAAGTTGGTCAGGATAATATCTATGTGGGTGCCCATGTTTACGGATTTAGGGTTGTACTATCATGTAATATCAGTAATTCTGCCCCCCAAAAAGTAATATTTTGAAATAGAGCTCAGGAAGTCATTTATAAGAGTTGCAAGGTAGGTTATTTGTATAACTCTCTTTCTGGTACTATAGACATCAAAATGTCTTGTCTTTGTGTCAATTTCAAGCTGCGCTGTTCATCAGGTTCTTCATATACAATTGAAAAATTGATAATATTCTCACCCATCAGACTATTGTCAATTTCATCTTGTCCTTATGCTAACGGTATTATATGTGTGTGAAATTAGTTTCGATATAGTTTTGGTGTGGTTTTGATGGGCCATCAGTTGCAACGGCCTGATGGCAGGGGTAAAAAACAAAACGTGTCCTCTTAAAATGGCTTATAACACAAATTTGTGATATTAAGATTCTAACAACAATAGCGTGTTAGAAATATTTAGGAAAAGTCAAGGATGGGGAGGACATAACTTTAAGAAGGGCAGAGTAATTAAAGTAAATTCATTTTGTTAGATGGTGACATTTGTGGCCGCCTAGCCTGCTATCTCCTGGTGGCTGAACCAGTGAGAGGTTGCCAAGCCTATTGTGATTATTACTGTTATAACAGGGCATTATGTTCTAGACTCAGTCTTAGTTATAGGCCTATGGGTTATTATGTGTAGGCCCACAAACTATTTGGTCTGTAATGTGAAATCACGTTAGATGGTTTGCTGTGCTCAATCATATAGATAGGGTAGGCTTTTATGTTAATTACATTTTTGCTGGCCCTGCCATCAAGGGATTCTTGCCTGTGCCACTGGTTGGCGCAAGAGGCTATGTCACCTATTGAAGGAGCTAGCGCTCTATGAGGTGCAGAGGTTAGCTCAAAGTTGGCCAACTCATTCAGCCACACAACTAACACAAACAACCAGCAGAGAAATTAGTCTCTCGTTTATCTCATTATAGAAATGTACCAATTCTCAACAGCCAAATGTAATGAACCGACCTGCAGCCTTAATGAGTTAGGAGATGTTCCATTATTGTAAGATTCACTAATTAATGCAAAACAAAGACCCATTTGCAGGTCCAACAAAGAGGGCAGGTGAAGGATTATACAGCAAATGTTTAGTTATTATTCTAACCTTTTATTGCCAATTGTCTCTACTTGCAAAATCATGTACATTTACCAAGTGTGGCAGATGAATCAGAATTAGTTGGGTAACATAGATAATTAAGATGTTTATTTGCATAATTATGTGAGATACTTGTCATTAGAATGTATCTATTTTGGATAATGAATGTTGGCAGTTGCACTTTTCCCTTAGCTAGGGCTCAGTCACTTGGGGCCCAGAGAGGGGAGAGGTCAGGCTTGTCTTTCACATATCCCTGGTGCTATGCAGAATATCAGGAAGGGAGTAGGACAGAATGGAACATTGTCTACATATGTGTGTGTGTCTTACTGAGGATGGGCCTCTATGAGACAGCACTGACAGAGGAGATTTACGATGTCTTTGGGTAATAAAGCCTAAAGAGCATTCCAGATAACATGGAGCTAATGGTTCTGTTCTATACCGTACCAGGGAGAGACGGTTCCAGTTTGGAGTAGGAGGACCAGACACTGGTCTATGCAATGAAAATTGTTGACACAGCAGTTGCTGTCTGCTATGTTTTATAGATATCTTTCATACAAATCTTAACCTTGTGACCCATTCTATGTATCTGTGGTTCGTCATGTACGTTGAGAGGGGTGTATCTTGGCTATAAAAGATCTTTGTACTTTTGTGTAGACACTTTTCAATGGTTCATTAGAGATAGTGCATCATTGGATGTCAAGGGCTTTTGCAAAGCTCTTATTATTAAAGATGTAGTTTAAGTATAACTCTGACTGGTGTGTGAAGTTTGTAACTCTCCTCATTTGGTAATGCAGAATTAGCCACCACACAAGGTGAGTAGACTACATGTGCCATTTGGAGTATTTTTGATCTCATACAGATTTTATGAGGATAAATATGGACCCTCATCCTCCATATCAATTATCCAGCAGAAGGGAGAGGTGATTAGTTTAATTTGGTGGTAAGAATAGAGAATACTTACCTCTGAGCATTACTTTGGGTTTTATGCCATTTGTTATAAATGTGAAAAAAACGCTTGTCTTACAACTAGGTGCTTTACATAATGTTAGAATGTTTTCCAGATATTGCACATTCATGCATAACTGAATCAGGGTTGTGTACAGCAATTAAAGGTGCAATATGCAGAAATGGCTCTGTCATTTCCTGGTGGATAAAATTCTAATATTTTTCCCAATTTCAGTTTGTGACAAAACAAGCAGTTATTGTGTAGAGTACCATCTAAACCTCTATGGAATACACAATATATATATATATATATATATATACAAAAGTAAGTGGACACCCCTTCAAATTATTGGATTTGGCTATTTCATCCAGACCCGTTGCTGACAGGTGCATAACGTCGAACTCACAGCCATGCAATCTCCATAGACAAAGATTGGCAGTAGAATAGCTTTACTGAAGAGCTCAGTGACATTCAACGTGGTACTGTCATAAGATGAAAACTTTCCAATAAGTCAGTACGTCAAATTTCTGCCCTGCTAGAGCTGCCCCGGTCAACTGTAAGTACTGTTAATGTGAAGTGGAAACGTCTAAGAGCAACAACGGCTCAGCCATTGAAGTACGTAAAAATCGTCTGTCCTTGGTTGCAACACTCACTACTGAGTTCCAAAAAGGCAACGTCAGCACACAAACTGTTCGTCGGGAGCTTCATGAAATGGGTTTCCATGGCAGAGCAAGTGCACACAAGCCTAAGACCCCATTGCGCAATGCCAAGCGTAGGCTGTTGTCAAGCTCGCCGCCATTGGACAATGGAGCAGTGGAAACGCGTTCTCTGGAGTGATGAATCACGCTTCACCATCTGGCAGTCCAACAGATGAATCTGGGTTTGGTGGATGCCAGGAGAATGCTACCTGCCCATAGTGCCAACTGTAAAGTTTGGTGGAGGAGGAATAATGGTCTGGGGCTGTTTTTCATGGTTCAGGCTAAGCCCCTTAGTTCCCATGAAGGGAAATCTTAACGCTACATCATACAATGACGTTCTAGACGATTCTGTGCTTCCAACTTTGTGGCAAAGGTTGGGGGAAGGCCCTTTCCTGTTTCAGCATGACAATTTTTAAAACCTTTATATAACTAGGCAAGGTAGTTAAGAACAAATTTGTATTTTCAATGCCTAGGATCAGTGGCTTGTTCAGGGGCAGAACAACAGATTTTTACCTTGTCAGCTCAGGGATTCGATCTTGCAACCTTTCAGTTACTGGCCCAACACTCTAACCACTAGGCTACCTGCCACCCCTGTGCACAAAGCGAGGTCCATATAAGAACGGTTTGTCGAGATCAGTGTGAAAGAACTTGCCTGGCCTGCACATATGGAGCATAGGGGTTGCTAATGTTCTATAGTTGCGCCATGATTGTCTCAGTGTTCTGTCACTCATGGGGACACTACGTCACCGCAAAATTCAAGCCCATTTGGGTGCTGCCATAGAGTTACAGTGGGAAACAAAGTATGTGAACCATTTAGAATTATCTGGATTTCTGCATAAGTTGGTCATACATTTTATCTGATCTTCATCTAAGTCACAACAATAGACAAACACAGTCTGCTTAAACTAATAACACACAATTATAATTTTTCATGTCTTTATTGAATTGAACAAGTATGTGAACAGGTTGACCCTCCTTTGGCAGCAATAACCTCAACCAAAAGTTTTCTGAAGTTGTGGATCAGACCTAAACAATGGTCAGGAGGATTTTTTTTCTACCGTAGCATTGATTGGACAGATCATGTCAACATCATACTTTCAAAATCTTAGCTAGCAAGCTAGACAAGCAGTCATCATCATGAACCAAGTCGACAATCTACTGGCAAATCCTTTTCAATCCATATGAACAGAAATTATAGATAAAACGTATTGGTGCTCATTGGACATAAACATTACACAACAAGTTGGAAATCGCAAATTCAACAATGAGTGGTTTGGAACGAATCAGTGGCAAGAGTTGCAAAGCAACCACTAGCCTGCTATTCAGTGGAGTGGGTGTGTGGTCCAAGTCTTTGTTTAAGGGTTTCTTTTCCAAGCTTAAAGGGATAAACATTCAACACCATGGGCCAGAAAAGGTTGAATACATTGGCAATGCTGTCAATCCAGCATGATTTCGGCTGCGTTCAAAACAACTGGAAACAGGGAAATTATATACATATGCAACCAAGGTTAATCCTATTCCACCAAGTAGCCATCTCGATATGGCTTGGATAACACTTTACATTAAGTTGCTCCTATACCTGCGCACTGTAATTACCACATTGTGCACTTGTGAAACAATAGTGGAAGAGCATAATGATGTCACCCCCCAGGCACTTACCGCAAATCCTCATTTTGTTAAGTTCGCCGTAGTTTACGTTACTTTTTTTGTACGGTCATTAGCACAGTATTATCCCAATGTTATCTTCAAGACACCTGCAATTAGAACAACTGAAGAAGTAGCCTAGATTGTGCTGATTTATTGGCACATTGAACCATATCGCGTGCTCTAGATTTAAAAACTCAGTAGATAGTGCTAAAATAATGAAATGAGAGGGTTTACTCTGCCCAAAATCTGCCTATGTTAAGCAGATCCTTAATTATTAAGCAAGTGAGGAGTTTTTGTATGGGGGGCAATGAGAGTGTACTGCTATTTTGATCTAACAGAACTTTCGTAAAGCTTAGGTTTTTAAGAGTGTACTGATTAGTGTGATGCACGTGACATCTTGGCAACTTTGAGAAAGAAAAAAAAAACTATCGGAGTTGTCCCTGTTGAAATTCGAGACCGTCTAAGCATATTCATGAGGCTAGCATCTCACTCTACATTGAATACAGGCGGTTGATGTCAACAACCCTCATCGAATATTCAAATAATGAGTTGTATCCTCCAATCCAAACAGAGGAATATAGATGGTAGCTTGGAGCTTGACAGCCTGCCGTTCCGCTCTGTGGACAACGAATCCCATTGTTAGGGTGGAGACACAAGCAACTCATATCTGAATTCTGCTATCTTTATGCATGTTCGCCATTGTTATTAGACAGAGCTACTGCATGAGAGCTACTTCATGTAAAGTGCTGTTTTCCTGGTTTTGTAAAGAGCATGCAATATTTAATATGCCAAATTTGCTAATCTGTCCATATTTACATTTCCCCTAATGGCAATCATCACCTAGAGAAATGGAAAGTTTCAATGACAGTGCCCATGACAACAGTATGAACTAAACCTGTAAACCAGCAAATTAAAGTCCTCAAGCCTGTGAGGCTAAATGGATGTTCTGTATTCACTCACAGACCAGTTAACTCTTGTTTTAAACCAATATACTGACAGTTTGACAAGCTCAACGGCAATACAAGCATTACAAGCGTGTTTAATATGTTCAAATGTGTTAAAACGTGTTCTGACATTGAACAGGGACATAATGATTTTTGCTGAAATTATTCAATTAACGCTCAATACATTGCAGTGAAAATGAATAGATGTATTTTTTAATAACATTAATAACATAAATTATTAAATTAACCTGTAAATCTTTGAAAATTACAATAAAAACATTGAAAAGAAAATTGATTGTATGCATTGTGTTTCTTATTTATACCAATATTCTACTGTATTTTGCCTGCAATTACACATGACTGTGCATTGTTGCTGTGTTTGACATCGCTTTTACTTTGTCTTTGCATAGTGCTATGACAGGTTATCAAATTATCAGCACCTGATGGAGATAAGCCTATGAAAGATTCATGTATAAGCCTGTGAAGGGTCAAGCCAAGGGCATGTATGAGCCACCTAGTGCCCTTCACATCTACTATATGCTGTTTTATACAACAAGTGGGTCTAATCCTGAATGCTGATTGGTTAAAACCTCATTCCAGCCGGTTTCTATTCCACAAATTACCTCCAGCTAAATAAAATCTATGACATTAAAATGCCTATTTACTCTGTTCCATCTAACTGCGCAATCCACTGTCCCATCAACCTAGCCAGGAAATGTATAAACTTGATCTCCACTATAAAAAGCATTTAGACATTATCTCACATTTCTTTTAGACTAACATTTAGTTTTCAACAGCGGAGATTTGTATCTCCGACATTTGCAACTTTGTTTCAATATTCAGGCAGGCAGCGTTTCTCAGCCAGTCGAAATCATGACTCAGCATCATTTTTATGGATATATACCAAGAAATATCAATAGAAAACAGCTCAAATGAAACAAAGTGCTGCTAGTTTGCAGTCTTTCCAGCTTCACTTTGAAGTGATTATGTTAGCTGTGTTGTTGGCTAGCTCCTCTGAACAACCATGTTTTGACGAGAGAGCACATTTTCAATGCCAGGTGAAATCGCTCATTGTTATGGATGTGTCCAAATAAATGTCACTGGAAAACAGCTTAAACAACTACAAATACAGCTATTTTGTTGTTTTCTGGCTGCACTGTTTTACGTGACTGTAAATTAGCCGCAGTTAGCTAGCTAGCAAGCAAGGGATAAGAACGTTGCCAGCCAGTATGGCAGTAGAACATTTAGAACGAACGACTTGGTCGCGTCCATAGATACCGAACAAAAAGACTTAACGACTGGGGGAGTGCTGTGCTTGCATTATGCATGTTGACACATGATAGCTTAATACAAAACACTTCAAAAAGGTATAAAGCTTGATACATTTTTTCAGATTTATAACATAATTACTGATATTTAATGTCTGAAATGTATTTGTTTGCCAAATAAATAAACATAAATTGAGAGCATGTATAAACGTATTGCAATTAGGCAATAGCAGTGCTATCTCCGTATTTTGCAAGTGTATAAAAATATGTACACTGAACAAATATAAACATGTAACAATTTCAAAGATTTTCCTGAGTTATAGTTCATATTAGGAAATCAGTCAATTCAAATAAATTCATTAGGCCCTAATCTATGGATTTCACATGACTGGGAATAGAGATATGCATCTATTGGTCACAGATAATAAAAACAAAAGGTAGGGGCGTGGATCAGAAAACCAGTCAGTATCTGGTGTGACCACCAATTGCCTCATGTAGCGCGACACATCTCCTTCGCATAGAGCTGATCAGTCTGTTGATTGTGGCCTGTGGAATGTTGTCCCACTCCTCTTTAATGGCTGTGTGAAGTTGCTAGATATTGTCTGGAACTGGAACACGTCATTGATCCAGAGCATCCCAAACATGCTCAATTGGTGACATGTCTGGTGAATATGCAGGCCATAGAAGAACTGGGACATTTTCAGCTTCCAGGGATTGTGTACAGATCCTTGTGTCATGGGGCCAACCATGCATTATCATGCTGAAACATGAGGTGATAGCGGCGGATGAATGTCATAACAACGGGCCTCAGGATCTCCTCACGGTACCTCTGTTTATTCAAATTGCCATCGATAAAATGCAATTGTGTTCGTTGTCCGTAGCTTATGCCTGCCCATACCATAACCCCATCGCCACCATGGGGTACTCTGTTCACAACGTTGACATCGAATCTGAAATGTAAAAAATGTAATCAGCAAACCACTCACCCACAAGACGCCATACACACTGTCTCCCATATGCCCAGTACAGTTGATACTGGGATTCATTCATGAAGAACACACTTCTCCAGCATGCCAGTGGCCATCGAAGGTGAGTATTTGCCCACTGAAGTAGGTTATGACTGCAAACTTCAGTCCGGTCAAGACCCTGGTGAGGACGACGAGCATGCAGGTGAGATTCCCTGAGACAAACCCACAGTTTCATCAGCTGTCCGGGTGGCCGTTCTCAATTCTTTAAAGCGACGTTAGAAGTGGCTTATGGTAGAGAAATGGAAAAAGCTCTAGTGGAGCATGCCAATTGCACGCTCCCTCAAAACTTGAAACATCTATGGCATTGTGTGACAAATTAGCACATTTTAGAGTGGCCTTTTATTAATCCCAGCATAATGATCATTCTGTTTAATCATCTTGATATGCCACACTTGTCAGGTGGATGGATTATCTTGGCAAATGAGAAATGGTCACTAACAGGGATGTAATTTGTGCACAAAATGTGAAATATCAAAAGAGAAATAAGCTTTTTGTGGGTATGGAACATTTCTGTGATATTGTATTTCAGCTCATAAAACATGAGACCAACACTTTACATGTTGCATTTATATTTTTGTAAAGTATAGATGCATGCATCAATAGCAAAATACTTGGTCAACATGTGCATTATGTCACCTTGATGAAAAGTGATACAGTAAATCCTAACACTATCCTATTGCAATGAATAGGCTACTGCACATGTATGTGTGAAAATATAAATGTAAAGATCTAAAGGTACATTTAACAGCCTGACCCTGCCACGTTGTGACTGATGGATGGAAAAATAACCAATTTGACAAAAAATGGTCCCAGTATTTATTTTCAAATCTTTAAACAACAACATGACGTTAGAGCGAAAGGACAGTGCTGACTATCACTGCACTGCTCAATAAATGAACCCCTGTGAATCTCCGCACCGGGCCCCTCCCTCCCCGAGCCGTTAACGGGGATGTAACTACGCGACCTAATCTCTGACCTGAAAAAACTAGTTATTTCCGTGGCTGCCGACACGGTAATCTGTCCAGTCCTCAACGAGGTTTTGGCAGGAGAGTCAGAGAAGAGGCTACCTTCAGCACCTACAGTAGCTCACTGGTAAGTCAAAGAGAAATCCGCTCCGCCAGGGTAGTCTAAACTGCCTCCAGGGTAGGTCTGTCTCATTCATGGAAGTCGGTCCATTAGTTGCTTCTCGGTCTGAATTGAAGAATTGCCGCCACGTCCTAGAATATAGCTGGTGGGTTTTCATATTAAAAAGGTAGTTTCAACGTAATACTTTTTTTGCCTAATGATAGGCTATTCTGCGCGTGGATGACATTCAGATCAAAAAGGTCCATAGACCTACAACTCAAGTTAAATAATGTATCTGTAAAAACAGTTTTGAGATTGTATTACAATCAGAAAAGTGTCAAATAAGATGTTTTTAACAGGCTAATTCGAGTGATTGGGCAGGTGATGCTGCAGCCAACTTGGTCCATCGAGCGGCTTTGAGTGCACAGAAAAAAACACACTGGATGTACGAAGTCCCAGCGAATGTCGGTCTCTAAATACAAAAGAACACTCCGTCCTCTCGCATTTTCCCACGGCGTTTTCTACCAGTGTTGTCCTTGCATTGACCGGACTGCCTGCATCCCTAAAGGCAAAACTACCTGTGGCTTGAGTTGTTATAAACTTTCAGGTAAGGCAGTCCAGCTTTAAAAACACCATCTGAGAACTGTCTTTAAAGTTTACATTTACCAAGATTTTAAACTAGCCTAAAGTGATGATCAGTCGATTTACAACATCGTTTAGAGATTGTTTTGTCTGATAGCAAGGATTGATACTAAGGATTTTATACTCTGTATTTATTTAATTTCGGGGGAAAATAGTCATTATATTGTATTCTGGAATTGTGTGTACCATAACAGGTGTTGTGTGTACCATAACAGCTGCATATCTATCTTATGACATGGTGTAATTCTATGTTTACACTGAACACTGTACTGTTCCATGGATGTACTGAACCTGCACTGATCTGGAAGTGCGGATGTTGCTGCTTGTGCTGTATAATGCCCACATAATGACAACACATTGATGTGGGTAGACAGAGGACTTTACAGTGTGATATCAGGGAGACAAATTAATAAAAGCATGACAGGTGGCTTGTGGGAGAGGGACCAGACAGGGACAGAGCTTAATCTTTTATCATAGTTGGTAGTAGCCAGAATTATAGACATGAGAGGAGTGGAATAGTTATTCAACATTTTGGCTTTAGCATATACTTAAAAAATATATATATATCTTATGCTTGTCATGTGGCTACTGTATTACCTGACTTGAGTGACAGATTTGACAGATAATTTGTCTGACAGTCTTAACAGGTTCAGAGCAGTTTTCATTTGTCTATCATGGTTTTGTCTATTTGGATATTAATGGAACGGACTTCCAAAGAAGATAGTTAGGAAGGAAATGTGAGAGGTATGAATGTCAAATTTGCTTCATACTTTCAAGATTGTTCCCTTTGTTTGTCTAGTTTCACATAGGAAAACCATCTTGCTTGTTTGTTACCATGTTCTGGATATTGTTTTTCTTTGGTCTAACAGCTACACTTTATTTCCCAAGTGTTGTTTTACACATGTAGAAATTGATTGTTAATTCTGTCAAGAGCTCTGGACATGTTCCATAAATGATTGAATCCTGTCCTTGGCTTGGTTGGCCTCTTCCACTGTGACTATTCCTGGCAAGGTCAGGGCCTACAGATCAGAAGTTTGTAATCTCTTATATAACGGAAATGAGGCAAAGCTACAGGGTAACTTGGCTGCATAAACTAGGCCTACCATAGCGGTAATCTTTCCCAAACAGTTTGGGTTGATCAGCCAAGTTACCTAATTCAGAACAGCAAAAAATAAATACTTCAGCAAACCGCTGTAGATATTGCATCTACGGCTGGTTTGGATGTTCACTCTGAGTTCATCTCGGAGTAATAGAGAATAATGGATGCTCAATGATTTTACCATTGTCTGTCTATGTCAATCATCTCTCAATCAGATAACTAATGATTTAGCAGCCTTGTTAGACAGGCAACGCTGTCAGACTGTCTGGCATTATGGTGTGCTGTACACGGGCCAATGGAATACAGATCTGTTTAACCTGTGTGGCTGCAGACAATGGGTTGATTTCTCATGACTCTGGGAAATGTCATAATCCAACAGGACATTGTGAGAGTGTATGGGTGTGGATACAGAAATTATTATTTGGGGGTTTCGCAATAGCACTGCAGATCATATGTGAGTAGGAATCTAGGCAACATTATTATACTTGATTTTGAAAACTGGTGTTTAATGACATTCCTCTGTTTTTTCCCATTGTTACAGAAATCCCTTTTAAAGAAGCAGACATGGGTCGTAAAGAAGACGAATTTGACTGGAAGAAGACCACTGACAACATTCAGGAGGTGTTTGACTTCATGGAGGTTCTTGGATCGTAAGTACAGCCCACACCCACCTACCTACCAAAGGACCATTTTCCCTACCTCATTAGAACATGCATGTGACCTAATTGAGGAAAGAGAGAGCGACCCTCATGACTATCCACTGGCTGAGGTGCATATCATGCAGTAGGTTTGATTGGATTACCATGAGACCTACTTTACAGGTAGATGTCTTACAGACAAGTCACTGTGGCAGCGCTGAGGGTATCAGTCCTAGACCTTCTGATGACATCTGGTACATCAGATGGCTTATCAGATCATTCACAAAATGGCCAATAGAAGTCATCTATGGAGCCATATTTTGCTTGATATTCATTCAGTTTCAAATTCGAAACTGGATTTTGATTGTCTTTGGTACAATCTTGACAAAATTCCACAAGAACTCTTCAAAGATTTTTTCCCAGATGTTTTTGATGGCCTTGTAGAAAATGTGAGTTATTGTAACCAGTTGTGTAAAGTACTTTACGTAAAAATACTTTAAAGTACTACTTAAGTAGTTTTTTGGGGTATCTGTACTTTACTATTTATATTTTTGACCATTTTTACTTTTACTTCAAAAATAATTTTACTCCATACATTTTCCCTGACACCCAAAAGTACTTGTTACATTTCGAATGCTTAGCAGGACAGGAAGATGGTACAATTCACAAACTTATCAAGAGAACATCCCTGGTTACCCCTACTGCCTCTGATCTGGCAGACTCACTAAACACAAATGTTTTGATTGTGAATTATGTCTGAGTGTTGGAGTGTGCCCTGGCTATTCGCAAATTTAAAAAACAAGAAAATCGTGCCGTCTGGTTTGCTTAATACAAGGAATGTGAAATTATTTTATATTTTTACTTTTGATACTTACAGTAAGTATATTTTAGCAATTACATTTACTTTTGATACTTAATTATATTTAAAAGCAAATACTTTTAGACTTTTACTCAAGTAGTATTTTCCTGGATGACTTTTACTTGTAGTTTTCTATTAAGTTATCTTTATTTTTACTCAAGTATGACATTTGGGTACTTTTCCCACCACCGACTGTAACTAAGTAATTTGAGTAAATGTAACTAACAGTTTCAAACGATTTAGATAGTTTGTGTTGGATAAATATTTTATATGTGCATTGATTTTGCACCAGTCAAAATAGCCTCATTTTAGTGTGTCAACCACCATGACTTAATCCATGGGGTCAATCAAATGTTCTTGACTGAGCTGTCCTGTCTTACTGAAACTGTCATGTTGAGAGGCTTAGGAAGCGGTGGTGGTGGATAATGAATTTGGGGCTGGGCCAGAGGTAAATAAAGGTGTGAAGGCTACTGCGGCCTAGAGGTCTGACGTCACTGTACTGTGGGAACACAGACTTGGCTGGACCGAGGATTGGATATGCAGAAAAGAGAGGAAGCCATGTAGACAAACAACATTTGTGTGAACATACAGGTATGTTTTTGGAGAACATCGCCTCTTAACTAAGAAGGGATGTTCTTTTGGAATTTTCCTGAATGGAATCTTGATGTTAAAGGCAAAAATGTATGGCAGAATGAAGGCAATTTGACTTATTGTTGCATGATAAGTGACGTAGGTGTAACTTGTTCTCAGCAGAGACCTACTTCAAAAAGTGACAGATCACATCTGGGGAAAATATCACAAAACAGAAACGTATAAAATAAGCAAAATATAGTGAAATTATAGTGAAAGCATAATACAAGTATAAAAGTAGCATTATATTCTCAGAATTATACAATTCTCTTCTCTTAGGGCAGGGTGATAGCTTTGCCTAGTCAGGAGGGGTCAGCTTTGTTTTGCAGGTGTCAGGCTAAGGGAGATCAGGTGAAGGGCAGACTGACACTGATAATCTTTCTCTCAGATTGGAATAAGTATCAATGAGCAGAAAGAACAGGTAAACGGATGGAGAAAGCTTGGACAGGTGCTCTATAGATCCGATTACTGTACAGTGAAACCCCTGTATGTAAACCAAGGCCCCGTGTTATGTCTTGTTTCCTCTCTATAGGCCTAATTTATTTAATTAGCATGCACACAGAGTGGTTTCTAGACTACGATGTTTGACGATAAACATATCACCATAACAAATTAGCGCAGAGCAGTCCCTACTGTATTTCCTTCCTATGTTCCATCACAAGGATCTATCTCAGGGAATTAGGGAGGCTAGGATGAGGCTTTATAAAGCTAAAACCCACAGAACACAACAAAAACACAATCTAGTTTCCTGGCAATCTGACATACAGTACAGTACAGTACAGAGGCTTGCAGTCAGTCGTTACACACCCGTCTCTCATGTAGATATCATCCCTATCCTGATCTGTCCCTTTATCGTGGTTTATTTCAGCAGTTAATGGTTTATTCTGTCTGTCTTTTGTGTTTTCAAACTGTACATGAGAAGACAACAAGCTGACAACAAGTCTGACAACAAGCTTACTAATAGCTGTCTTGCATCCCAATTAATTTCCACAGATGCTGTTTGATTGATAATATCCCTTGTGGGTCATAAGGGGAATCATGGGGTTCTTTGGGAGAAGATGCTGTGTAGTTTGGGAGAACATAAAGACGTCAGCATGTCTGACTTACGTCCTGGGGCCTACCTCTGTGCTCCATTTGAATTTAATGAGACAATGTGAGATGGTGTGAGTCACAGCTGTCATAATAACTCTGCCTGCGTCCATGCTGTAAGACACGTTGGGACTTGGGACTGTCTGCTGCAGTTGAAGCAATCTCTGCTAATTATCTTTAGAATTAAGTTAGTTCAATCCTTTAACCTTGCAGTGCTCTCATCTTGCATATGTGTTCCTTAGACCTTCTTCAGTGGCGTAACCCAACAGAAAGGGGGCAGCACTTTTGCGGTACAGTGTCTTCTGTCAGCCTCTCTCTCCAGGTTGTGTATGATCCAATATATGATCTGGTCGCTGCTTGGGGTAGAGGTCTATTTGTGATGGCTGCATATGCTCCGTTTGTCCACACCTCAAGCCTGCCTGCCACAGTTTCTGTTGTGTAAGGGATTATCAGGCTAATCCCAGACAATGCTGAAGATAGCTCGGAAATTGTACAGAACACTAAATTGAATGAGCCCTTAAGCCACTCAATCCCGTCTTAGACCTTAATAGGACCTTTTTCCTCAGTATTCTGTTTTGATATCCTGCACCTCGCTCTGCTCTAAAATCAAAGGGTGCATGTAGGCCACCTGATACCCGAAGAACAATAGAAACCATCAACGGTGTATTGCAAACATTTATAACCTACTGCAGGTCCATAATAACTGTAGCCTACATCACAGTAAAATGTAGCAATTTTGATGAAATTACAGGAAAAGAGAAGATTAATGTCAGAAAATGCATCTCAGTATCTCATTTCACATACAATATCACCTCAGTTTTATAACATCACGCCCATGTGGGCCTGACTAACGGTGCCCTTCATATTTTCTTATGGAAAATGTCAGTCTTCCTAATAGGGTAATAAGCTGATTTCTCAGATCCTATGTAGTAATTGCACTATTATAATAATGGAACCAACCCTTTGCCTATGTGTTTGTGTGTTCATCCAGGGGGGCGTTCTCCGAGGTGTTCATGGTGAAGGAGAGGAAGACAGGCAAGCTGTTTGCCATGAAGTGTGTGAAGAAGAAGCAGAAAAGTATTCAGAATCTGGAGAATGAGATTGCCGTGTTGAGAAAGTAAGAGTTCAAAACTTTCAATTGTCATTCAGTCCCATTTCAAATTGGAGGACTCTTTCATACAGCTACTGTATGTTTCATTGTATTTTCATCTCACATTCTAAACATTACCTATATTTTCTCACTCCCAGGATCAAACACGATAACGTTGTTGGGTTGGAGGATTTCTATGAAAGTCGCTCTCATTACTACCTTGTCATGCAACTGTAAGTTCAACATGTTTTACCTTCTATTACAGTAGAATGTAGAACATATTATGATAGTTATTTCCTATAAAACCCTTGTGTACACACAAACTCCACAAATAATATTTATTGCCCATTGATTTAATGACAGCCACAATGGTATGCCTGTCTGAGTTTGGGATCAGACAGCAACTTAGCACTCAAGTCACACGCAGAAGCATAATGCTGAATGTTCCCAATGCTGAGCCTGAACATGAGCAGAAGCTCATGGATTGAAGAGCATATGTCATCCACAAATGTTAGGCTGAGCAATGTTTCCGACAATCAGTTCATGGTTAAGGTTAGGTTGAGTCAGCTTTAAGGGCTCAAGGTTAATGGCTGTTGTTGTTCTCCCGGTAGCGTTGCTGGGGGTGAGCTGTTTGACCGTATCCTGGACCGGGGGATGTACTCAGAGAAGGATGCCAGCAGGGTCATCCAACAGGTGCTCCAGGCTGTACAATACCTCCATCAGAATGGCATCGTACACCGTGACCTCAAGCCGGAGAACCTGCTGTATTACAGCCAGGATGAGAGCTCCAAGATCATGATCAGTGACTTTGGCCTGTCCAAGATGGAGGACAACGGTGTCATGTCCACAGCCTGCGGCACTCCAGGATATGTGGGTAAGGAAGGAGACATTTGGCCTTTACGGATAATTAACTGTGTGTATGGGTGATACACTGGGTCAGAAGAACCACACTCAAACACATAAGGGAGACAACACAGACATTACAAAACCTAATAACCTGTCAAATACCATACAACACTAGTTGAGGTAAATTAACTGAACTTGGAGAATTGTTCCTCCAGCCCCTGAAGTCTTGGCCCAGAAACCCTACAGCAAGGCAGTGGATTGCTGGTCTATTGGAGTCATCACCTATATCCTGTGAGTATTGCTCTCATTGATGACCTCCAGATATGTCAGTATTGGACCAGGTCTCTCTTGGAAAAGAGATGTTATCTCAATGAAAAAAACCTGTATAAATAAAGGTCAAATAAACATTTTAAAAAATGTATAGTCTACTGTAAGGTATAGTTGATTGCATGTAAAAACTATGTATCTGACCAGGTCTTTGCAGCCAAGAGTGCATTTTTGGTTTTCAAGCTTGTTAGTCTAATCAAGGGTTATCTTTAGCATGATGAAGGCATAGTCATGCTAATTCATTATTGGCACTGGGCCGTTCCCTCAACATATACTGTTACAATGGTGGAGTTAGAGCTCCACCTTGTGGACATTTAACACAGAGACAAACACACACAATATATTTACGTCATTTAGCAGACGCTCTTATCCAGAGCTACTTACAGTAGTGAATGCATACATTTCATACATTTTTTCTCCGTACTGGTCCCCCGTGGGAATTGAACCCACAACCCTGGCGTTGCAAACACCATGCTCTACCAACTGAGCCACACGGGACCCATCATTTCTTAAAGACACAAACTTACACAGCATTAATATTTTGTTTCTCTAGTCTCTGTGGATATCCCCCTTTCTATGAGGACACTGAGACGCGACTGTTCTCTAAGATCATGAAGGCACAGTACGAGTTTGACTCTCCCTTCTGGGATGACATCTCTGAATCAGCCAAAGATTTTATCCGCAACATGATGCAGAAGAACCCGAAGATGCGCTTCACTACAGAGCAGGCTCTCCGGCATCCCTGGTGAGTGTCATGATCAACAACATTATTGCTTCATCTATTTTGTCTGTAACATCTACAACAACATATTCTCTGTGGTGTCCAGTGTGAGGTGTATTCAGGCTAGCCTGGAAACAGTTTCAGTTTCAATGACAGGAATGCCAGACTGAATTAGTGAGCTGAAACAAAGGTGAAATATAGCAGGATTTAGTCTAGATTACGAGGCTAGATTCAGGCTAAAACCCGTCAGGAGATTACAATGTTCTTTTCGGTTGTCTCGCTTTCAGGATCATTGGAAATACAGCACGGAGCCAGGATATCTACCACTCTGTCAGTGTCCAGATCCAGAAGAACTTTGCCAAGACCAAGTGGAAGGTGAGCCTTCCTCCCATACTGCTCAGTAAGGGTTCTGGCTCTCTCCCCCATTTTAGACATAATCCCAGTGTGTTGTTTGTGTTTACGACACATCTGATCTCTTTCCTGATTAAGGGCCATGAAATACCGTAAACAGCTAGGTGTTATTCAACATCTCTGATTACTCATAATCAAGTCAATATCAAGACCACTATAAAAATTCTATGCCCAAGCTTTTCCCAAATAAAGGCACATCGCCTAACTCATGATGATGGCTATCACTATGGGAGCGCATACAGTACTTTTTCTCTTAGCATGTTTCTCATCAACTGTTGTCGGTGTGTCGTTACAGCAAGCCTTTAACGCCACCGTGGTCATCAATCACATGAAGAAGCTGCAGCTGGCCCACTCTGAGCTGGTGGTCAAGGCGCAGACCCTCAACATGCCCACCATCCAGGTTATCGACGTCTCCTCCCCCGCCAATTCCCACAACCCCCTGGATCCCGATAGGCTGGAACCCAAAGTTAACCAAATAACCCTACCAATCAGCTCCAGAGACACGAAGAGCCACCAGCCCTTAAAGATCAGCCAAAGCGAGCCGGCACACGCCCATACCCTCACAGAGACGGGCAAATACGCCTACCACTCTGAGCCTGCGAACCTTAATACGTAAGGACTAACCCGAACTCCCATATTTTCCTAAAAAGACAACTAGCCTCGATTCACTGTGCCTGAATGACCATTAAACATTGGGGAATTTCCCTGATTTAGCCTTTGCGCCATCCTCTGTAACTATCTGATGGATCTCTTTGCATCCCCTTGTTTTAGGTACAGGGCAACGGCTAACCGCAATGGCCAAGTTCTCCAGACTGGAGTGTGCTCTGTCATGTGAAGGATCTTTGGAAGGACTTTGCGTGGAATTTTTTTACTAGGTAAATATTGAACTATTACACATTACTCTTTATTTAGTGCTTGCTGTAACAAGGTTGCATTATGGTAGTTTTTCTTATTAGTAATCGATATAGATCATCTGAAGGTGGGATTGTGTTTGACTAAGTGTGTGTCCCTCCTCTCAAGGTCAGTCAGCTGACTTGGTCATGTCTGCTTCCTTCCTGTGGGCCAGCCCAGGCACTGATACTGACAAGTGGATTCTCAGGATGGCCAGTGAGATCCAGAATCCGCCGGGTTTCAGAAACTAATTCTGAACAGTGCCTAGAAACCTCCTTGAACATATTCTGGACATACTGTACACCGACAGACGTTCACACACATACATGTATATAACAGGGTATTCCATGATGTCCAGAATCCCAGGGAGGAGGGGCACTATGCTCACTAGGGACTGGGCGATGTATGTATTATACCATGGAGAAACAATTATTCACATAAGAATTTGTGTTATAACCCTTGAAGAAGGAGTTGACGTCAGGGAAAGGTTTGTTTGCGTCATGATGCGATGTGGTGATGCGATGTGGAGCAAAGTTGAAAGACAGCTAAAGAAGAAATAGGACTATTGTGTACATGACTATAAGACTGACTTAAGTGGTTGTGCCATTCCATGGTGTGGAGAGATGTTCGAAACAGAAGGCAGGTTTTGATGTGGGATATATGACCAAGTTCATGGGGAACATTGAGTAACTAAACAATAGTGTGCTCACTGTCAACTCATTACCAGTGTAAATACCACTCTTAATGACTTGCTAACTCACCAGCACTCATATTAATGTAAGTTGAGATTATAAATCTAATTTATCCTTGTGCTGAAGAGATTTGGATAATTTTATTACTGTATTGATAATATTATGTCTCCTTTTAATACAAGGAGGTGAGTTGCTTCTGTCCCAAGCTCAGCGGAGCTTGCTGTTGGTGTTTTGTAAATATTCTAGATTGGGTTTTTTCTCTGTAGCTTCATCGTAAATAAATAAAATATGTACACAAACAATCCTATGTCTTTGCTTTTTTTCCTCTCTCTACGCTCGGTCATGTGACGCAATTCAGTGACCTAGATCAGGGCTTCCTAACTTTTTTTACCCAGCACCCTTTATAAATGTGTTATTGAGATAGCCTATATTAAATAGACCACCAGCTTGATTTAGTTTAATCTGAAGTCTCAGAATAGATCATACAGTATGGTCGGCTAAACTGCAGGGGATAACGTCAGGGGCTATTAGATGAGACGGGATCAATGGCTTAGCCAGATAACGTCATATTATGAAACAAGTCTATAAAGAAGTGTACACATTCTTATTGTCAAATTAGCTAAACCCACTCACTTGGCTAAACTATAATTGAGCAATAAGGCCCGGGGGGGGGGGGGGGGGTGGATGGCCAATATACCATGGCTAAGGGCTGTTCTTATGAGCAATGCGGAGTGCCTGGATACAGCCCTTAGCCGTGGTATATTGGCCATATACCACAAACCCCCAAGGTGCCTTATAGCTATTATAAAATGGTTACCAATGTAATTAGAACAATAAGTTTGTTTTTTGTTATACCAGTGGTATATGGTCTGATATAACACGGCTTTCAGCCAATCAGCATTCAGGGCTCGAACCACCCAGATTATAATTAGTAAATCATTTCACAGGGGCTACAAGTGAAGGAGAAAGTGGTATAGCAGCAATACAGGACACTTTTATTATCAGAAAACACATATGAAAGATGTTATTTGTCCCTATTACACTGTCCACCAAATCCCCCTTTTTGAAAATGCTCCTTTAAAGCAGCTAGCTAATGCAATGTGAAAGTACTTTTTGCCTCTCCTCTCATGTGGTACAGATGAGAAGGTCCTCACATGAGTGCTACATGCAGCGTGTTAGCTTTCTTACCCACCCTTCCACCCCACCAACCACAAGATAGTTGACTTGGACCACAGATAGCCGAGACAGATTGCCTATTCAGGCAAAAGAGCGTGGCACAGAACCCAGAAATATGGGGCAAAGGTCCCCAAACAGTCTAGCAGTTTTCCTAAAGTACAGTGAGGGAAAAAAGTATTTGATCCCCTGCTGATTTTGTACGTTTGCCCACTGACAAAGAAATTATCAGTCTATAATTTTAATGGTAGCTTTATTTAAACAGTGAGAGACAGAATAACAACAAAAAAATCCAGAAAAACGCACGTCAAAAATGTTCAAAATTGATTAGCATTTTAATGAGGGAAATAAGTATTTGACCCCTCTGTAAAACATGACTTAGTACTTGGTGGCAAAACCCTTGTTGGCAATCACAGAGGTCAGACGTTTCTTGTAGTTGGCCACAAGGTTAGCACACACCTCAGGAGGGATTTTGTTCCACTCCTCTTTGCAGATCTTCTCCAAGTCATTAAGGTTTCGAGGCTGACGTTTGGCAACTCGAACCTTCAGCTCCCTCCACAGATTTTCTATGGGATTAAGGTCTGGAGACTGGCTAGGCCACTCCAGGACCTTAATGTGCTTCTTCTTGAGCCACTCCTTTGTTGCCTTGGCCGTGTGTTTTGGGTCATTGTCAAGCTGGAATACCCATCCACGACCCATTTTCAATGCCCTGGCTGAGGGAAGGAGGTTCTCACCCAAGATTTGACGGTACATGGCCCCGTCCATCGTCCCTTTGATGCGGTGAAGTTGTCCTGTCACCTTAGCAGAAAAACACCCCCAAAGCATAATGTTTCCACCTCCATGTTTGATGGTGGGGATGGTGTTCTTGGGGTCATAGGCAGCATTCCTCCTCCTCCAAACACGGTGAGTTGAGTTGATGCCAAAGACCTCCATTTGGTCTCACCTGACCACAACACTTTCACCCAGTTGTCCTCTGAATCATTCAGATGTTCATTGGCAAACTTCAGACGGGCATGTATATGTTCTTTCTTGAGCAGGGGGACCTTGCGGGCGCTGCAGGATTTCAGTCCTTCACGGCGTAGTGTGCTACCAATTGTTTTCTTGGTGACAATGGTCCCAGCTGCCTTGAGATCATTGACAAGATCCTCCCGTGTAGTTCTGGGCTGATTCCTCACCGTTCTCATGATCATTGCAACTCCACGAGGTGAGATCTTGCATGGAGCCCCAGGCCGAGGAAGATTGACAGTTCTTTTGTGTTTCTTCCATTTGCATATAATCGCACCAACTGTTGTCACCTTCTCACCAAGCTGCTTGGCGATGGTCTTGTAGCCCATTCCAGCCTTGTGTAGGTCTACAATCTTGTCCCTGACATCCTTGGAGAGCTCTTTGGTCTTGGCCATGGTGGAGAGTTTGGAATCTGATTGATTGATTGCTTCTGTGGACAGGTGTCTTTTATACAGGCAACAAACTGAGATTAGGAGTGTGCTCCTAATCTCAGCTCGTTACCTGTATAAAAGACACCTGGGAGCCAGAAATCTTTCTGATTGAGAGGGGGTCAAATACTTATTTCCCTCATTAAAATGCAAATCATTTTATAACATTTTTGACAAGCGTTTTTCTGGATTTTTTAGTTGTTATTCTGTCTCTCACTGTTCAAATAAAGCTACCATTAAAATTATAGACTGATAATTTCTTTGTCAGTGGGCAAACGTACAAAATCAGCAGGGGATCAAATACTTTTTTCCCTCACTGTAGCAAACATGCCAGTCGAAAGCCACAGCTTACTGAAACAGGGAGTCTGTGTAGTCGGTGTGGTTCTCACCTCACACGTAATGGTCTTCCTGAAAGCGTAATTGCAGCCAAATTACGCACCATCACTTCAAGGAAGTTTGCCATGGCCAAGAACCAGAAAGAGGGGAAAGGTTGAGTCTACTTTGCAAATGGCATGAGAATACAGAACATGAGTGGGAATCCCAGGGTTCCAGATAGTGATATGTGACAATGGAATTTTATAGTGGACTTTACAACCTTGGTCTGACTGGCAGTCACATTTTGAAGAATGTGAGTGAGACTGGAGTGTGAAAAGTAACCTGTTTAACAGTCACCAAGGTCTGAAAATGTGACACGTATTTTATTATTGCCATTTCAGTATTGCCGAAATGACAACACATGGCACTCTGTGACTAGTGACCAGATTATTTCACAACAGAACCAGACGACTGCCTTCCTCCTCTTGTCCTGCTTTGGGAAATCATGTCAAAGGGCATGGTGACACACACACACACACACACACACACACACACGCTTATCTAGAGCAACTTACAGGGGTAATTAGGGTTAAGTGCCTTGCTCAAGGGCACATCGACAGATTTTTCACCTAGTCGGCTCAGGGATTCAAACCAACGACCTTTCGGTTACTGGCCAAACGCTCTTAACCGCTAGGCTACCTGTCACCCCACATCCAATTTAACTTCATCAATGTATCAACAATGTCAATATATATTGTAAATCCATTCGTTGTGGACACCCATAGGCTAAAGCACTGAAAGTCTAAGAGGCATTGGGACTTCCGTAAAGCTCTCTGTACTACTTTGATTAGGAATTAACCTAACACTGCAGCTGGGGCATTCCAACCAATAAAGGGGTGGTACAGAGATAAATTGATTGAGGGGGTAGTACTCTAACATTAAATAATTCTCATTGGATACAGGTCAACCTCTCCTGATGGTGTTTAATGTACACGACACTGGACATAAACCAACCAACCACACATGATGGTCAATGTTCAGCAACATGTGTAGTGTTAGTCTTAGCTCTCTTTATTCTTCATTGTGGAGTTGTCAATTCCCTAATATAAAATAATAATAGACACGTTGCAAAGACTCAGGAGATAGAATATTGGAAGTGGGTTCAGGTCAAGCATAGCTACTGCTGGTGTTTGTCTTACTGTTTCACAAAATACAAGTTTCACTCTAAGGATTAACTGCCTAGTTCAACTTCAAAGTTTTGCAGGTAGATGAGACCCACAAAATGGGTCAGATTTTCACCTTTGACATAATTTGACTTTCTTTATTTGATGACACATCAGCAAACATTGGACTGCATTGTAGAACTAACACTCATTGCACTGTTTAGAAGCAGCAAGATTGATGGGTTTCTATAGTTGTATTAGGTAGCATCATAGACTATCACGCTGACTAGATAGTGGCTGATGAGTGATGAATGCTTTTCACGTTATAATAAGACTGCAGTAATACAGTAGCCTATACAGCATTACTACACTTATTATAGATGCATTCCGGGATCCTAAGCACTTACAAATTGTAACATATTTTACGAATTGTATCCTAAGCACTTACAAATTTGTAACATATTGTACGAATTGTAATTTGTAACATATTGAACGAATTGGAATTTGTAACATATCATACGAATTGTATCCTAAGCACTTACAAATTTGTAACATATTGTACTAATTGCAATTTGTAACATATTGAACGAATTGCATAACAACTAAAAATGTCAGGACGTAACATATCCTACGAAATGGATGATGACTACTTTCAAAACAACTGGCTGAAATTATACAAAACCTCTACAAAACCACACAATTGTACCTCTGTTTCATGACTAAAACACATGTGACTCACGTGATATTACTTGCACAATTTTGCAAGATGGGTTTTTTCAGTGACCTTGCCTTTGTACCGACTCTTGGCTGTTTCCAAAACAGCCCTGGACAAATGCCATTATAGAGTGCATCAGATATTGAAGACATTGCCTCAAAGCAGTTGACTCCACCACTGCACTTCCTCAACACCCATCATCATGAATATTCATAATTTGACACTTTGTGGGAGTTGATGTGGATCTCATTGTGTATAAAACCGAGCACCTCTCATTGCATCTTTACTTGGGGATGCTTGACTAAGACGAAATCTAAGAAAAGCATTTAACAGGTCCCTATACACGTAAGTACATTTAAATATTTTCAGCTCTGTTCTGTGCAGTCTTCATTCAATCTTATTCAGAATTGAACAGTGTAATCTACATTGTCTCAATATTTTAGATATTATCAGTGATATATTATTTAATGCATTATGATTGTCATAAAATGTACAGCGGTCAGTACTAATAATTACGCTAATTCGTTTTAGTTTAATTACCACATTTGCAGAGCCATTAAATAGCCAATTAATTATGACATTTCCTTTTCCCTCAATAGACTGAACTTAAGACAATGGAGACCATAAACGAGATCATTCCATTCGCTAAGGAGATGCTGAGCCAGAGGCCCAGTCGAGGCATGATGAAGGTGTACCTGCTGGGTTCTACCCTGGCGTTGTTTGGAGTGGTCGGTGGGCTGGTGGAAACGGTCTGCATGCCATTTTGTGAACAGGAGCCATTAGACGAGGAAATGATCAAGCTGATCGCAGAGGAGAAGAAGAGGCAAATGCTGGAGCCAGAGATAACCACTATCGAGCCTGATGTTGTGGATGAGTTGCAAACGGAGATTGATGCTAAGAAGCCACTGGAAGGTCGTCAGAGGAGGGCGTCTATCAGATCACATGCCTGTTGAAGATGCACTGCAACACCCTCTCATGTTACACACACTAATGAAACCAACACTCAGAACACAAAATGTGGTGAAATAAGCTGTCAACCAGGCAATCAAAAGAGATTGCACTTGGTGATTTTTATCATGATAATTTGGCCATGTTTAGGGAACCCTTGACTTATTAGCAATGAGAAGAGAAGAGACTGAATGGATGGATGGACGGATGCAACAACAAGCTACAGTGATGACTGGCTGCTGGGCAGCAGAAGCTCTGTGACTGATTGAGAATTTGTATTTTCTTTTGGCTTCCTAATAAACCTATTTTAGGTTACCGCTGGGTCATGAACTGGTTAATGTCAAACAGTGCTGTGAGTAGTCTAATTATGTATATAAACCCTAGATGACTGTTTTAAAGCCACTGCACAGCTATTTTTGTACTCCATTGTAAAAATATTTTGGAAGCTATAGAAATGCATTTATAAATGTGTACATTCGTTTTATCTCAGTATATTCTAGTACATACACATTGATGCATACATTTCAATTGTATTACGTGAACTGAACATAAAAACAAAAATAAAGACATTAATAAAAAAACAAATCTTAAAGGAGTTTTTTTCTACCGGAAATGATGCCAGTCTTTGGTTTTTCTGTCTGTGGTGTGCCTAGCTAGCTAGGCGAACACTTTTTTTTTGTCAGAAAGGTGTAACTTTGTGAAATAACTATTTGGGAGCAAATAAACAACCTTCCGTGCAGATGGCGGACCCTGCGGTGATGGCAGGTGGATTCAGTGCAATAGTAGGGGTAAATACGATTGTTTGTCATATGTAAGCTAACTTGGCTACAATGTTAGCTATAATCAGGCTAGCTTGTCAACATAACGTTAGGTTAACGAACTACAACGGTTGTAAATCGCCCGTCTCTGTCCAAATTAAACTAGCACATTAAAATACACAAGACATTTTTCCAGAATTTTTCCTCCTCAATTGAGGAGGCTAACTAAGTTTAAACGAATGTTGTCGTTTATTTAACTAGGCAAGTTACTTAAGAACAAATCTGTATTTACAATGGCGGCCTAGGAACAGTGGGTTAACTGCCTTGTTCAGGGATGGAACGACCGATTTTTACCTTGTCAGATCGGGGATTCGATCTTTCGGTTACTGTCCCAACGCTCTAACCACTAGGCTACTTCCCGCCTCCGTTGTTGACTTGCTGTTCACAATCATGTCATGCCATTTGCAAACTGGTGTCATTAATCCTGTATCAGCGATGTTGGTAGCTAGTTGGCTAACCATGAGAGAAAGTGTTTTCACACTGACATCTGTATGTTTTACAGCGTTCAGGGTGTGGTAAAGCGACGTCCAGCCCGGCAGAGAATTACCAGCTTGCCCGGCGTCGCACCCTCCAAGTGGTAGTGAGCTCTCTGCTAACAGAGTGTGGGTTCGAGAGCGCAGAGAAGGCCACCGTGGAATCACTAACTGAGATGATCCAGAGCTGTATGTAACCATTGTGTCTTGATGTTTTTGAAAATGTAATTCATACATGTTTTGAGTTTTGGATTAAACTAATAACACTTTGCTGGCTTGAATTAAACAACAAGCCATGTCAAGTGACTAGGCCTTCATGCAATCACCACAATTGTCTGTATTACTGATCTCTCATCTGTGTCTATTCCCTGTACTTTTCAGACATATCTGAAGTAGGTCGTTGTGCCAAGGCATACTGTGAACACACAGCTCGAATCACGCCCACCCTCTCTGACGCTGTGGTCACACTCAATGAAATGGGTTAGTTTAACCTCAGGAAAGATGCAAAATAATTACAGCTTGAATTAGGATTGGGCGGTATACTGTATTTTATGATATACTGGTATTGATGCAGGGACCAGTTTGGGTTTTTACTTTACCGGTATTTGAATGTTTGGTTTGTTAAATGTGATACGCCATGTGTAATGTAATTTTTATAGTTTACTTCGCTACTTGAGTCATTTCTCTCCGTGCCACTTTCCACACAGACCTAGCCACGCCCCTGTCACTCAAGGAGCACATTTGATGTTCCTCAACCACGAGACACTTGTGTTCAGTCTGCATGGTCAATGCAGCACATGCAACAATGTTGATGACAACAATGCTGTTTTCAATTTGCTTCTTAATATAAATCCACAAGCGTTCTATAATGACACTATTAGTTTGTGTTTCTTACATCAGCAAACAGCTAGTTGGTATTTTCTTAGCAAGTTGCTCTAAATCTTGTGAGACGCTAATTGTTAGCCGCTAATAAATGTACTGAGTAAGAGCAAACGTAGCTAGCTAATACAGCTTGAGAATACCAGTGATGGTGTAGACCTAAATCAGCATGTTTGTGAAACAGTATCTTCTAAATCAAAGAGGAATATGCAAAGCAAGAATATGTTAGCTACATGAAGTAGCTAAGAGAAAACATGCAATGTAACCAAAGCTTTTAGGGTCCACTAGGAAACACTTATCAACACTTTAGTTCCTACCCATCACAATAACTCCTCCCTGGCATTTTAATGCATTGTCATCTCAAACAACACTATATTCAAAGTGCCCACTATTATATTCTAACTATAGAATTAGAATAGTCATTATATTTCCATGATTCCAACAGTTTTGCTCTAATTGGCCAGTCAAATTGCAATTGCAACATTTGGTTAAAAATAAGTCCTAGATTATTTGCCAATATCGTGCAGCCCTATGTGGCAGTGTGGACATTATCTCAATTGAGCAGTGGTGTAAAGTACTTAAGTAAAAATAGTTAAGTACTACTTAAGTAAAAATACTTTCAAGTACTACTTAAGTTTTTTTGGGGGGGTTATCTGTACTTTGCTTTATTTTTTATTTTTGAACATTTACTTCACTACATTCCTAAAGAAAATACTGTACTTTTTACTACATGCATTTTCCCTGACACCTAAAAGTACTCATTACATTTTCAATGCTTAGCAGGACAGGAAAATGGTCCAATTCACACACTTGTCAAGAGAACATCCCTGGTCATCTACTGGCTCTGATCTGGGGGACTCACTAAACACACATGCTTTGTTTGTAAATTATGTCTGAGTGTTGGAGTGTGCCCCTGGCTATCTGTAAATAAATAAAAAAGAAGAAAATGGTGCCATCTGGTTTGCTTAATATAAGGAATTTGAAATTATTTATACATTTACTTTTGATACTTAAGTACATTTGATTAATTACATTTACTTTTGATACTTAAGTATATTTAAAACCAAATACTTTTAGACTTTTGCTCAAGTATTTTACTGAGTGACTTTCACTTTCAAAAGTGCTGAAATTAGTTTTGGTTGAATTGAACAGTATAAAACAATCAATGGAGAAAGACTCATTGAAATCACTTAATGTATGCGTTGCCACCCTAGGATCACTCACTACTCATAAAGCAAATGTAGAACTTTTATTATTCAAAAACTAAAAATACCGTCATACCGTAAAAAAAAAAAAAAAAAAAGTGTTTTAAAACCATGATATATTTTGGCCATATCGCCCAGCCCTAGCTTGACTATGAAATCTCTATTTAATTTGTCTTCATTAACTTATTTGTTTCATGTACCACCACAGGTTTCAATGTGGACACTCTGCCAGGGTATGCCAAGAGATCACAGAGGATGGTTATAACTGCTCGTGAGTCTTTACTGTTCGTAGACCCTCAGGAGGCTGGTATTTACCCTGCACCTTAGAGGCTGCTGCCCTATATACATAGACATGGAATCACTGACTACTTTAATAATGGAACACTAGTAACTGTAATAATGTTTACATACTGCTTTACTCATCTCATATGTATATACTGTATTCTACTGTATTTTAGTCAATGCCACTCCAAACATTGCTTGTCCTAATATTTATATTTCTTAATTCCATTCCTTTACTTTTAGATTTGTGTATTGTTGTGAATTGTTAGATACTACTGCACTGTTGGAGCTAGGAACACAAGAATTTCGCTACACCCGCAATAACATCTGCTAAATATGTGTATGTGACCAATACAATTTGATTTAATTTAGACTACCACTGAGGACAAAACACAAGAACACTATAGAGCAAGTTAGTAACTGGTCTTAGAATGAAAGTAGAAAGACGCTTAACTGGCAATCTGTGTGTATTTTTCAGCTCCAGTGACGAATGCTCCTGTGATCCCAAAGGCCTTGATTGCAGGACAGAAACGCTCTCATCCCTCCCACATCCCCAGCCACTTCCCTGAGTTCCCGGATCCTCACACTTACATCAAAACTCCAGTGAGTCATCCACACTTCTTACAGTTTTCCCAGCCAGAAACATACTTGACTTAGTATATATATACTGACACTTTTTTGAGTAGTCTAGTGAAAAGATTTTTAAGATGGAACAAATTAGTGAGTTTCCTCGATTTGTCTTTCTATCAGACGTTTCGGGAGCCTGTGTCAGATTACCAGGTGGTGCGAGAGAAGGCAGCTTCTCAGAGAAGGGATGTAGAGCGAGCACTCACACGCTTCATGGCCAAGACTGGAGAAACACAGAGCCTCTTCAAGAATGATGTCACTGCCTTCCCATGTGAGCGAGAGCTCGTTGTTGTTGTCAATCATGATTTTCATTCATGCTGTTGAATTGAAATGCTGTCCCTTCAGTTTTGCATAATCTGCAAAAAAATGCTTCTAATTTGGAACAGGAATTTACTGTTCCCGTTGATCTTATTGCCTACTAGAGAGAGTGTTGGGTACCTGTGTTTACATGGGTAATAATACTGATGCCTTTGTGATTGCCAGTGATCTCAGAGCGGCCCAGCTCCATCCCGTACCTCAGTGCCCTGCTGCCCTCAGAACTGGAGCTGCAGACTCTGGAGGAGACAGACTCCTCTGAACAGGACGACCAGACCGACAGCGAGAACACGCCAGTCAACAACCTCAATGTGAGTCAGGGACATGGGCCAATGGAAATATTTAACCTTGAGTCTTTATGATCTGCAGTGCAATGTGGTTTGGCCTATACAGAATGAACTTCAATAGAATAATCAAGGTCCTCCTAAAGAGGGTGTTTACAAAGCCATTCATTGTTAAGATCAAATATATATTAAAATGTACCTCGTTTGTTGATTGCTACAAAAAAAACATTTATAAAAGGAATTTTTTTTTTCCTCATCTATGCCTTTAATCAAATTTAGGATGATCCTGGAGCTGATAAGGAGAATTCTGTGCTTCCTGCTGAGGGTGTGGTTCCCTTGGTGAAGGTCAGTGAAGAAAACATGATTGACAACCCATACTTGAGGCCAGTCAAGAAACCCAAAGTGAGGAGGAAGAAGTGAGAGTTTAGTACACTTAGCTACTAATTTGGACTTCTGTCAGCCACAACGAAGAGTGAATTGTAAGAAAGAGTCAACAGCTCTGTGCCTCTGAGAAGTGGACCCACGTGGACATCTGGGGTCAGGGACTCCAACCTCTCAACTTTCTACATGGCAAATACTGCTCATTATGACACCCTTCACCAGTTACATTCATGAGAAAACAGACATTTTGCAATTTAATATTTTTCAAATTTGTGGAATGGTTCTGTCGTGAAAGAAAATGTAACATTTGCTAAAATGTTATTTTTACCCATTTCCAAATTATGATTTCAGTCATGTGTGAATATTGAACAGGAAATAAATGTTTTGATTTGTAATTTTAACATTAATTTACCCAAATGACACATTTTAGCCTATCGCCAAATATACACTGAACAAAAAAATAAACGCAACATGTAAAGTGTTGGTCCCATGTTTCATGATCTGAAATAAAACATGTCCTAGTTCTTCCATGGCCTGCATACACACCAGACATGTCACCCATTGAGCATGTTTGGGATGCTCTGGATCGACATGTATGACAGCGTGTTCCAGTTCCCACCAATATCCAGCAACAACTTCAGTATCTGGTGTGATACTGCCATTGAAGAGTGGGGGACCATTCCACAGGCCACAATCAACAGCCTGATCAACTCTATGAGCTGCATGAGACAAATGATAGTCACACCAGATACTGACTGGTTTTCTGATCCACACCCCTACCTTTAAGGTATCTGAACAGATGCATATCTGTATTCCCAGTCGTGAAATCCATAGATTAGGGCCTAATTTATTTATTTCAAATGTACTATTTCCTGATATGAAGTGTAACTCAGTAAAATCTTTGAAGTTGTTGCATGTTACATTTAGATTTTTGTTCAGCGTACATGAGGGCAAGAATTGGGCAACTTCACTCCCCACTTCATATACCTTGAGATATTGGTCAATAGTGAGGCTATATTGAAGCTGAGAAATAAAAATCACTTTATTTATGCTTACATCTGATTGACCTCCAGAAGAGTCAAGAGTAGAACAACTGTAGATATGCCACTCGACTCCTTTGCTTCGCAAACTCCTTGTCACAAAGCAGCTATGTATGACAAAAATTAAACAGATGTTATTGCTGACAATACCAGTATACAGTTACATCTCCATATTACTTCGTATAGTAATGCAAAGTCAAACTTATAAACCCACCTCTGTCCTCAAGGCTTTCCTCTCTAATGTGGGCAGTCTACCCCAGTCTGGGGAACCAAATTTCATAGGCCATGACACCTTCCGGTTCAGAGTAGTATCATGAGCATATGTCCCTGGGCTGTATCATAAAAACAGCTGTTAGTAGTCAATCCATTTGAAGAATGATACATGCAATACATTGATACGATATTCCTCAAACTCAACTCTGGACATTGAAGACAGTTCCACTGCTTTTTTTCATTGTTCCCCTCTAATCAAGGACTGATTTTGACCAGATGGGTGCAATAAATAATCGGATAGAACAGAAAACCAGCAGGCTTTGAACCTAATAGTGTAAGAGTTGAATACCCCTGCAAGAGATAATCAATGTTTTCCTATTATGGACAGTTTGGAAAGGGTGCCACTCCCCATTAGCATTCACTTACCCTGGTTTGAAGTCAGCTGTAACAGGCTTGGTCCTGAACCTCTTTGTGGTGGAGCTGAAGGGGATTCTGCTAGGAGGGTATACTTTAGACCAGGTTCTGTCCTGCTGATACCTCTGAGGGGAAGGAGTGATTGTCTGGGTGGTGGGAGGAAAACATTTAATGAGAGAAGGATATTCAGAGACCTAAAAACAGAAGTAAACATTACAATATGCCTAAAGGAAGATCATTTTTCAAATTGCTTTCAATGTAATGGCAATAGGTTGACTAATTTCTCACGTCGTTAGATAAACTTTGAGATTTTTCAAAAACAGGTTGGCTATCAGCATAAATCATGCATATTCTCATAAGGCTTTAACATCATACCTGAGCACAGGGCAGAAACCGTGCAGACGTCCTTGCAGCAAGAGTGTATCCTTTCTTACTCTCAGGTCTCTTCTGTACATCATACAAAATAGTACCAACCTGTTGGAACAATGACTAACATGAAAAACCTCACAAGAGAATGTAAGGATTTCCTAATGTTATTTGAACTGGCTGTTTGAGTAGCTTCTGCAATACATTATTTATTACCATGCTGAAAATAACCAAATTGGTTTATTTGAGATCAACAGGATAACAGATCTCAATGAAGTGTATGGATAGAGAAGGTCGTTGAAAGAACATGACAGGAAGCTACTCAGAAAAACTCACATGATTGTCATAGCAGCCGGGGCCACGGTGTGGGGCTCCCTCAAGTGACAGCTTATTGCCCAGCCGATTAGGTGCACAGTGGGTCGGAAACAACTTCCGTTCCTGGCAGCTGCCAAAGGCAACGCACCGCAGGGGAGCTATAAATTCAAAGATAAGATTGGACATTTTTCATTTACGCTAATAGATAAAAACGCAATGGGTGGACGCTAATAATTTTACCTGCATCCAGTGCCGCCATGTTCCCTCTTCCTTTTGTTTACCTTCTTACCGGTAACGATGGGAACCAGGTGGCTGGATGGGTATAGAAGGGATCCAGTTTTTGTCAAATGAACGTCAAATGTAGATTTTTTGGGGGGCGGGGGGATTTAAACTAACCCTAAGTAACCCTTTTCTCAACCTTCTACGAAAAGTCAAATCTGACGTTATTTTGACAAAAACTGGATACTTCTAGCCATGACAGAATGGGTGCGCGTAAATTATGCAAATACTTGGCTGGAAACTTGGCTACTCTGTTCTCCACTTTCAACGAATGAGAATTAACTTGTTTACTTTACTTTTGCAATTGAATAATGTGACCATAATGCAATATTGATGTGATAATTATAATCAATATATATTCTTAGCAAAGAGCAATTTCTCAAGCAAGAATTTTGCTAGGACTGTCTGGGAATGTTCTGAGTGGGAGGGGAAAACTGAAAACGAGCTGTTTGTGGCAGAGAGGATTGGAACTCTATTGGTCTATTAACCAATGATGGTGATGACATCAAGCAGGCCAAAACTCCAGTCCACCAAAACAGGCTGAAATTTCAGGCAGTCTTTTCAAGCAGCTCTTACACTAAAAAGGCATGTACTATTTCAGTATTATTCCAACCTCATAGTGGATATATACATAAAATACAGGAAAAACACTTTTGACTCCACTGGGCCTCAAAGGATAGTGTTTAAGAGGCACATTTTTTATTCTTAATAAATTACACGAGTTGCTTCAAGATGGCAAAGCATTGGATTTGAGTATACATTTGGTACTGTATGTGTAAGGGCATGAGGGTCCCTGATAGTTTTGACATTTCATGTAATTTCAGCATAACTTTATACTTGTCAATAATAATAAATAAACAGGCCAGCATTGTTGTGTAAAACTGTCTTTTTGGAACAAAGTGATACAAAACAATTTGCACAGCATTCTGTGATCTCAAATTCATCCCACTGGCATTTCCAACAGCAATATTTAGGGTAGGCATTGACAATAGCATAAGTCTGCACACATACGTTCAACTTCATATGTACATGCAATTCTTTCATTATTATTATTATTATTATGTTATCTTTTTAAATTACACAGCTGAGAAACTTACAAAGGAAGTGAAATACAACTAAATCAGTCCCACAACATGCTACAATCACATTAATTAAATTGGCAACAAAAGTTTCTCTCTGACAATCAGCGTTATTACTTGTACAAACAAACCCCTTAATTGGCACTCATTGAAACATGCGTGATCTGAGAATGTATCAAGGCAAAAGAGGAGTATTAACAGTACATCATGCGGTTTCCTTTGGGAAAGTGCAGATGAAGAGAGAGGCTATGGAATGTACCGCCTTGCAAGATAAAAGGGTAACACAGACATAGAAACACATGGTGTCAGTGGAACACAGGCCGTGTCAGGGGAAGGCCCTAAAGCTTGTCCGACTCCAGCCACCCAAGTCATAGACTGTTCTCTCTGCTACCGCACGGCAAGCGTTACCGATGTCCCACGTTTGGAACCAACAGCTACCTGGACTATCTGCATTGACCCTTTTTGCACTAACTCATGACTCATCACATAAGCTGCTGCCAATGTTGATTATCTATCCTGTTGCCTAGTCACTTTAACCCTACCTATATGTACATATCTACTTCAATTACTTCATACCCCTGCTCATCTACTCGGTACTGGTACCCAAGTTATCATTACTCACTGTGTATTTATTCTGTTATTATTTCTCTCTGCATTGTTGGGAAGGGCCCATAAGAAAGCACTGTTAGTCTATACCTGTTGTTTACGAACCATGTGACAAATACGATGTGATTTGACAAAGGCTAAGAGGATGGGAATGCTCAATGCTGACAATCAGAGAACAGGGTGGAGGTGGCTAAAGCAAGTAAGCAAATGACAATAGAACATATCGAATAAGTCATGAGCAAATCAAAGTGGAGGCAACATCAGTTAGGGGAGTGGAGGGGTTAGCCTGGTTCCAGATCTGTTTGTGTCGTCTTGCCAACTCACATTGTCATCTGACATTGACCATAGGTGTAGGCAAGACAGCACAAACGGATCTGGGACCAGGCTCGGGGGCGTTCTCTTGTCTTCATTACTCTGACTGAGGCACTGAGATTGAGGGGCCTTTAGGGTCGTCAAAGCGGTCCATGGAGCGTAGCTGCATGATCATGTGCATGCCGTAGGTGAGGATTAGCAGCATCAGCAGAGAGGTGATCAGGCCCATCCAGATCCCTGGTGTGAAGAAGCCAGCACAGTCACTGGCATAGGAGAAATCTGTTGTCCTGTTCAGTATACTGAAGCCTTGGATCTAGATGGGGAATAAGCAAAATGAGTAACAAGGAATTAGAGAGTAAAGACTGAACACTTTTTGTTCAATGAACCCTCTAGAACACTGCTTATTGAAAGGCGCTTTCTTTTCCGACATTCATGCATCAGTACCTGGAAGTCGGTGAAGAGAATCCTCCACTGGGTAGCATTCTGAGTGCGGGGCACAAGCAGTGCATTACGGAAGTTGTTGACATTCTGGCAGTGGAAGGAGTACTCTGCGGGGGCGTAGATGCCCCGGCTGCCATTGTAGGTGGCTTTATCGGCATTGAATAACAGTTCCACTGTGTCCAGGGTGAACCAGTTTCGTGCAGACACAGGGTAGCGCCGCTGGCTCATGGAGAAGCTAGAGAAGATGAGACTTGGTGAGTGTCATGCTTTAATTAAGCAATAAGGCCTGAGGGGGTGTGGTATATGGCCAATATACCACGGCTAAGGGCTGTTCTTATGCACAACACGACTCAGAGTGCCTGGATACAGCCCTTAGCCGTGGTATATTAGCAACATACCACAAACCCTGAGGTGCCTTGTTGCTATTATAAACTGGCAATTTGAGCAGTAAAAATAAATGATTTGTCATACCCGTGGTATACAGTCTGATATACCACGGCTTTCAGCCAATCAGCATTCAGGGCTCAAACCACCCAGTTATGACACATTTAATGTGTGTAACCTCACGCTTAATATAGGACTGAGAATGTACAGGAATTCATTGTTTATACATTGAACAGATCGATACATGCAAGAGCAAGGTGGTGTATTTTCATAGGAACTGATGCTCTGCACTTCGGTGTAATCTTTTATAATACTTGTTTTGCGTATTATCGTGATAAAACTACATTATAATACTTACATGAGACGGAAGGGGTTGTATGTTGGAACAGAACTTCCATAATCAAGGACAAGCCTGAGAAAGACAAGCACACGTTGTATTCAAAACATCCGCCATTATTGTATAGTGTAATAGTAATAATGTCACCAATAAACAAATCCCAATTTATTAAATCAACACACAATTGGGTAATTTGATAGTGCTAACACTTGTACCATAAGACACTAATCAACAGTGGGACTATACTTTGTACAGTACCAGTCAAAAGTTTGGACACACCTACTCATTCCTGGGTTTTACTTTATTTGGACTATTTCCTACATTGTAGAATAATAGTGAAGAAATCAAAACTATGAAATAACATGTAGTAACCAAAAAAAGTGTTCAATCAAAATATATTTTAGATTCTTCAACGTAGCCACCCTTTACCTTGATGACAGCTTTGCACACTCTTGGCATTCTCTCAACCAGCTTCACATGGAATGCTTTCCCAAAAGTCTTGAAGGAGTTCCCATATATGCTGAGCACTTGTTGGCTGGTTTATCTTTACTCTGCGGTCCAACTATTCTCAAACCATCTCAATTGGGTTGAGGTCGGGTGATTGTGGAGACCCAGGTTACTTTATTGGTTAGTACATGATTCCATATGTGTTATTTCATAGTTTTGATGTCTTCACTATTATTCTACAATGTAGAAAATAGTAAAAAATAAAGATAAACCCTTGAATGAATAGGTGTGTCCAAACTCTTGACTGGTACTGTAGTACATAACAACAAGTGTCATGTCATAGTAAAAAGAGAGTATGAAGCTCACTGTGAATTTGTTTCATTACAGAAGGACCCAGCCGTGCTCACAGAGCCACCTGGAGCAAAGGTCAATGGACCGAGGTCAATCCATTCCAGGTTATTAAAGCTGACGTTGAGATTCTGGGCCCAGAGCATGATGCAAGGGCCACTAGTAGTGTTAAACATCAAAGGAGGTTTGACCTCATCGACAACCGCCTGCAGCAAGGACCGGCCCATAGAAGACTGGCCAACCATGGATGGCTCCTCAATCACCTAGGGAACAAGAAGGTAAGTAGAAAACAATAACATTTTACAAAAAAATACAACTTTATTGATAAGGTGAGTAGAACATAACAAAAGAACACCATATCACTTTATTTTAAGTCAGGTGAGGGGACAGTAGAAACTACAATGCTGAAAACGTGCTGATACACATCATGTAGATTAGAAGCATATGTTTGATTATTTTAAGGTTACTTACTCGTGAGGGCTTGAGTCCAGTGTAAATAGCAGTGTAGGGAACACCCTGGGCTTTCATGATGCTCAGAACTTTACCAATGACCTCATCTAGGGAGAGAAAAACGCACCACTCAGACATACTGTATGACACATTGTTGAGTCACAGAAATAAGTAGTTATTGAATACATAAATACCGATATATAAAACAGGATTTGGACAAGAACAATAAATGGTCAAAACTTCAACTTACCATTGCTACGCAAGACTTCCTTACAGGACAGGTAAGCACTGGAACATAAACAAAGAGCATGAATATACAATACATGCTTTAAGTTACTGTACGATTGTGAATCAATCAAATAGTATTTTTTCCAAAACACTGGACTCTAGAAACATTTGGTTTAATTGTATTACCCAGTAGAATAGGGCAGGATGATAAGCAGCAGAGTGTTGTCTGATGCATTGAGTCGGAGATGCTCCAATGTGTCTGGGTCTACGCTGAGTGGGGAGACACCTAGCTTCTCCTGTAGCAGACCTGGGACTGCACTAGCACCAAGCCATGACAGGGCAGGCAGCACCAACGGTGAAGAGGAAGACTGTAATGCAGCCTGGGAGAGAGAAAGGTCAAAGTTAGTTATCAACCTACATCTGGGTCTGAATTTATAAAGTGTCTCAAAGTAGCACTGTTGATGTAGGATTAGATCCCCACTGTCCATGTTATCTTACTCATTGTGATCTAAAACCTCTCCTCTGGGACCCCCAGCTGTTCCCTGTATGATCTATTCCAGAGCTAGCACACCTGATTTAAATGGTCAACTAATCATCAAGCCACTGAATAGGTGAATCAGGTGAGCTAGTTCAGGGCTACAACAAAATTGTGAAACGTCTGGGGGTCCCAGAGTAGAGGTTTGAGAACCACTGATCATAGATCACCACTCCAACACTGAGATGACACTTTATGAATATGGGCACTGATCATATTAGTATCCCAATCCCCAACCTCACCTCAAAGGATAGAATACTTACCTCCAGGTTGGGAAAGGCACTTTCATGATTGTTTCCAAAAACACCCCCATACCTTGTGAAGTCCTCTTTGCTCAGCTATGTAAAAAACAAAACGCATATCAACAATGTCAGTGTCCTCTGCTTCAGAGTTTGAGATTAATTAAAAACAGTACAATATAAAAAGCTAAAACCATTTAACATAGTATCATTATTACTACATATCTAAAACGGGTTGGTCTGAGAATGGGAAGTAGTAAATGGGAAGTGGGGCTGTGGCGCATTGTCACACCAGAATGAGAAACACCAGGCCAGGGCATCACGGCTTCATTGCATTTCCATACAGGATTCACCCCAGTGTTTAACCCAAAAGGCTTAGACTTTTCTGTTTCCATCTACGTGGGCCGGCACCCGTGCTCACGGGGCCATGGCTCCGGCGGACCTGCTCTCACTTGGGGCCAAAGACTGCCCCCTGGTACTTTTCAGCTGTCATTTACATAACAATAGCTAACTGTGAACAATAGCTAACTGAACTCTTCACAAGTCCTCACAGTCAGCCCTAGCTATAGAAACAATTTCCTTAGTGTAACATGTGTCTACACTAGTGTCTACCTCTATCACTCCAGTATCCCTGCAGATTGTAAATATGGTACTGAAATGTACTGACCCTGTATATAGTATGCTTACTTTCTCATGTTCTTCTTATTTATATTTATCATGTGTTTTTGTTCTGCCTTATGTTATGTTTAGTATTATATTGTTATTGATTACTGCATTGTTGGGTTTAGAGCCAACAAGAAAAGCATTTCACTGTACTTGTGCACGTGACATTAAAAAAACATATTACAGTCAAAAAGCAAACTACACTGTAGCTGGCCTAGCTCTGCACTACTGTTCCCTAAAGCAGGTGTACAGTAGGCTATTGGAATTTGACATTACATACTAACACTGGCATTGACCAGGCTTCAAATAGTATTTGCCAAGTAGTAGACAATTTTTCATGGTACAACTGAATACAATTATGATTTATCTCAGGCCTGACCTTGTCCTGTAGGAAGAGAAGTACGTTGTGTGGGGCAGACCCCAGAGCAGAATTTAGGTATGACATCAGCTGGTCATTAGATATTATGTGACCAGCAGCTGGAGATGCCATGGGTGGCAAGGTGTACCTGGAAATATGAACAAAATAGTTTTATATCAATAGAATAACAAGACATCTAACTACTACAGTTGGACACAAATCAACAACTAACAATGGCAATGATTAGAAATACCTAATAAAGATCCAATCTTATTAGAAAGGATAAATGCATTTACCCTGATAACGTTACACGTCTTATAAAACTGAATATAGCTACAAGGCTAGCTAGCAATCCAGCTGGAATGGTTCGTTTAGCATGCTAGCTAAACTAGCACAGTGCTTAAAATCCCTTCGCTTTCAAACTAATAATACATATTTACCCTTCACTGGACCACATTACAAGTGGTACTTGACTGCTGCAATGTCCAGTAGATAACAGGGCAAATAAAAGAGCAATAAAGACCATGATAGTACGCAATTTACTTGACGACTCGGATCCTGCCATGGTAGGTTTTCTTTTCCGTAAAGTCCAAGTCACGTGGGGTAAATCAGCTGACTGTCATGGGAGTCAATGGACCACTTCCTTCTCACGCAGCCTGCCCTGACCCATCTTTTTACAAAGAGCACATTGAGCTTTTATAAATTATTTACTGTGAATGGGAAATAATAACTCAATTCAATCTTAACCGTTTTTGGGGCCAAGCAATGTCACAAGTTGCAATATGCAAAGACATTTCTTTTTACCAATAAAGCCTGATTGCTTGTGGCAACTTATTTAGCGCCACAATATTCGATATTTAATTTAATTAAATTCGATAAAGATCTGCAACATTATATAATCTCATTAGGTTATGGTCGTAGCAGATGTATAGGCCTGTGATTGTATCAACTGTCTATCTGTGAACACCTGACAAAGTAATTGCAAGGCTGTTTATGCCTAATCTCAGAATATTGGTGAATATGACATGAGACTTTCAAAGTAAAACGGGCGCTTTATTGTCCGAGAAACCTTTTGTGCTCTCCGTGGTCCTGAAACTTGAACCTGAGTGGCCTGTCAGAACGGGTCAACGTTCAAACAATAAACCTGGCATCGGTCCATGGCGCAGATATGAGTGACAGCTAGCTTGCGCATGTTTCCGGCCTTCATTTTCGGTCCATACAATGGAATAGGCCATATAGTAGGCTATACATACTGTAAATAGGCTAGGCAGCTGGACGTTTTCAGGCGTGTCTAATCTTGAGGATACAGTCTATAGGGCTAAAATGAATGGCTTTTATATGCCACCCAAATCAGGTTGGTGAACGATTAATAGGCTACACAAAGTAGCCAACATAATGCCTAAATAAGCAAGATGAATGTTATGTAACACTTCACACAGCTGATGTTATACACAGGCTAAAAACATAACTCTTTTCATAGTCTATCTGAGCTTTTTCATAACAGCAGTGTTGGCGGAGGAATACCAGTGCATCCGCAATTGCTGCACTACTTCAATGAAAAAAAAGGACTGAATGGGGAAATACAAATTAAAAGTCTAATCAGTCAATAAAAGATCATTTAAAAATGTAAAACCTCCGGGAACATCATAGCATATTTATAAATACGCAAGCCTTTAATAGCATAAGTATTTAAACGTAAGTGTAGTGTGAGGAGCAGACGCAAGGGATGTGACTACTTTCCGACGCGAAGGTATCGTTGCTGTTCCACAGCGTTCCACGGTTAGGGCCATTTTTGGTAATTCTCGCCGGTGGCAGTGTGTGGACCAGATTCCACGTATCAATTAAAACTGTTTATAAATAAATACATACAAACTAAAAACGGCATACACTTGCTCAAAAGAAACGGAGATAAATTGCGTTCGTTCTTCCACTGGGTTTCTTTTCCTGCCAATTCCCTGAAATTTCACAAGGCAAAAGAGGGCGAGACAGGAGAGACGGTGATACAACATGGATGAGGAATATGACGTGATCGTTTTGGGAACCGGACTCACCGTAAGTAATAAATGTTATGTGCTTAATATTGGGGCTTGGCTTGGTGATGTTGCATAGTAAACTTAACATTCATGAAGTTTGCCTATGTTCCCTTATTCATCCAATAATGCAATGTATCAGAGCATCTGCGTCCATGGCTGACTTTAAGAAAATGTGATGATAAATAGCCTATCTGCACAAAAGCTGATACGATATCTTTCAATAATAAATAAAACGATATAGCTAAGCTATTTATTTTGATACATTTGTGTTGTCAATGCATTCTCATTCGTTGTGCAGCATCTTTAGGCGTAACCCCTGTGTGATGGTGTAGTGGGCCTTCATTGAACAGCATTTGAGCAGGCCTGAGAACGGTTTTAATTCATAGAACCTCTCCGTAGAACTGTGTAATGTTTCGCCTGTTATCGCACCCTGTTCGAAGAAAATGTGTACCGACTTTACAATGACAAAGCCGACATCTTACGAGGTGTAAGATGGATGATGTACAATGTCATATTTTTTTGTTTTTGTTTTGTTTAGACAGTTAATGATATAGCCTGAGTGAATATGAACAATATAATATCCAGTCTATATGCAAAGAGACCACACGTTTATTTTCTTTATTTATACTACAATGATTTGTTTTTATGAGTAGGATTATTAGTATTATTCTTATGGCTGAGACATCGGCTCACGTGTGCACACATCTTGTCCCTCCCTCCTACACCCCTCCTTTCTCTCACTACTTCCTCTCTGTCTCTCACACACAAACACACACACACACACACACACACACACACACACACACACACACACACACACACACACTTTTTCTTTCTCACTCTTTCTCTCTATCTCTCTCTCTCACACACACAAACACACACACACACAAAATTGCTTTTCCAATACAAATGTTGATTACTATTTTGCTTTTCATTTTGTTTAAGGAATGCATCCTCTCTGGGATCATGTCTGTGAATGGAAAGAAAGTGCTGCACATGGACAGGAACCCCTACTATGGAGGTGAAAGCTCCTCCATCACCCCTCTGGAAGAGGTAAGGGCAGGGAACATTGTGGATCTAATGGTCATCACTTTATGTGTCAATATCTATTCAAATATTCAATCATATTTCATGTATTCCAATGTTTCACTCAACCCTCCATGGTCTATGTCAAATATTTATTCTCTTGTACTTTACTTTTATTTCTGCCCCCAGGTTAATAGTTTGCCATTTGTTAGAAAAGTAATAGTCTTCATTGATGTTTTCACTCAAGCATATATTTTCCTTCCATAGCTGTACAAGCGCTTTGAGCTGCCTGACAGCCCTCCAGAGTCTATGGGTCGTGGAAGAGACTGGAATGTGGACCTCATCCCCAAATTTCTAATGGCCAATGGTCAGTTGTGGGATTTGTTTTTAAACTGTTAGATTCATGAATATTACCATTAGCAAAACCAACCAGTTCACCAACAGTCATGACTCCTGTTGCTCACTACAAGACAGGGATGATCAACTAGATTCAGGCCGGGGGGCGATATTTTTCTTGAGCGGATGGTCAGGGGGCCAGACTTTGGGACAGATTTACAAAATTAAAATCACTTGGAGCTAATTTTATAATTTTTTATTTTTATATATACCAGTCAAAAGTTATATATACCAGTCAAAAGACACCTACTCATTCAAGGGTTTTTCTTTATTTTTACTATTTTCTACATTGTAGAATAATAGTGAAGACATCAAAACTATGAAATAACACATATTGAATCATGTAGTAACCAAAAAAGTGTTAAACAAATCAAAATATATTTTATATTTGAGATTCTTCAAATAGCCACCCTTTGCCTTGATGACAGCTTTGCACACTCTTGGCATTCTCTCAACCAGCTTCACCTGGAATGCTTTTCCAACAGTCTTGAATGAGTTCCCACATATGCTGAGCACTTGTTGGATGCTTTTCCTTCACTCTGCGGTCCAACTCATCCCAAACCATCTCAATTGTGTTGAGGTCAGGTGACTGTGGAGGCCATGGTCAAATATCCTTTACACAGCCCGGAGGTGTGTTTTGGGTCATTGTCCTGCTGAAAAACAAATGATAGTCCCACTAAGAGTAAACCAGATGGGATGCATATCACTGCAGAATGCTGTGGTAGCCATGCTGGTTAAGTGTGCCTTGAATTCTAAATAAATCACAGACAGTGTCACCAGCAAAGCACCATCACACCTCCTCCTCCATGCTTCACGGTGGGAACCACACATGCAGAGATCATCCGTTCACCTACTCTACATCTCACAAAGATACGACGGTTGGAACCGCCGGGATGCTGGCCTTCTAGGCAGAGTTCGTCTGTTAAGTGTCTGTGTTCTTTTGCCCATCTTAATCTTTTATTTTTATTGGCCAGTCTGAGATATGTCTTTTTCTTTGCAACTCTGCCTAGAAGGCCAGCATCCCGGAGTCGCCTCTTCACTGTTGAAGTTGAGACTGGTGTTTTGCGGGTACTATTTAATGAAGCTGCCAGTTGAGGACTTGTGTGGCGTCTGTTTCTCAAACTAGACACTCTAATGTACTTGTCCTCTTGCTCAGTTGTGCACAGGGTCCTCCCACTCCTATTTCTATTCTGGTTAGAGCCAGTTTGTTGTTCTGTGAAGGGAGTAGTACACAGCCTTGTACAAGATCTTCAGTTTCTTGGCAATTTCTTGCATGGAATAGACTTGAATAGACTGACGAGTTCCAGAAGAAAGTTATTTGTTTCTGGCCATTTTGAGCCTGTAATCGAACCCACAAATGCTGTTGCTCCAGATACTCAACTAGCCTAAAGATGGCTAGTTTTATTGCTTCTTTAATCAGAAACAACAGTTTCCAGCTGTGCTAACATAATTGCAAAAGGGCTTTCTAATGATCAATTAACCTTTTAAAATGATAAACTTGGATTAGCTAACACAACGTGCCATTGGAACACAGGAGTGATGGTTGCTGATAACGGGCCTCTGTACTCCTATGTAGATATTCCATAAAAAATCAGCCGTTTCCAGCTACAATAGTAATTTACAACATTAACAATATCTACACTGTATTTGTGATAACATAAAATGTTATTTTAATGGACAAAATTTTACTTTTGTTTTCAAAAACAAGGACATTTCTTAGTGACCCCAAACTTTTGAACGGTAGTGTATATATATGCACATTATATATATATTTTTTTTTTCTCAGAAAACTTTGGGGCCAAGTCAAAATCACCCGCCAGTTGGGGAACCCTGTTATAGGGTGACCAGACGTCCCCAATGTCTGGGGACAGTCCCCGATTTTGGTGTCCTCTCCCCGGCTAGAGCTGTATCTGGAAATGTCCCAGATTAGCCCTCAGAAAAACGCAACTCTGAAGTTATATTGAGGCTGATTTTTCAATAATCAAATGGTGTATCCAATCAGGCATGCATGTGAAAAATGTTGCCTGTCCCTGTAACAAACTTTTTTGCTCCCGCAGCTTTGCCGTGGACCTCATGAGAATATTTGATACGTGATACATTGTAACCACCACATGAACAACCATGGTCATGGCTAAAAAAAAGCAAAGGCTACCAAACTTGGATGATTCTAAAAATACTAGATAGGCTAAGATTAAGGAAGCTGTCGAGGGGTAATCCATTTCTGTGTTATAATTAAGCCCCCCCCCCCCCCCACACAATATTTTTGGGGGAAGATTTCCATTTCCAAATATGGTCACTTTAACTACTAATCTTAGCTACTAACCTTAGCTACTAGCCTTACTCACCATATCCATATGCAAACCGTCACCACATCATAAGGATAAGATGGAAGCCAGAATTTACACAATTGATTGATGAAACACGGGGAAATCTTGGAGTAATTAAATGAAGCCCATCCTTTCTGTCTGTGAATCCAATAAAAACAGGTCAGCTTGTGAAGATGCTGCTATACACAGAGGTGACAAGATACCTGGACTTCAAAGTAGTGGAGGGTAGTTTTGTGTACAAGGGAGGAAAAATCTACAAAGTGCCCTCAACTGAGACTGAGGCACTAGCTTCAAGTAAGTTTCAATGTGCTATAGATTGTGATGTGTGTTCACTATATGTACTACAAAATCTGTGATATTAGATTAGTGATATTTAATTAGTATTGTTCTGCTTTGTACAGTATAGTATATTATGCTGAGTCTTTGTCTTCACCACTTGTCCAGATCTTATGGGTATGTTTGAGAAGAGAAGGTTCCGGAAATTCCTAGTGTTTGTGGCTAACTTTGACGAGAACGACCCTAAGACCTTCGAGGGCGTCGACCCCAAAGTCACCACCATGAGAGATGTGTACAAGAAGTTTGACCTTGGTCAGGATGTCATCGACTTCACTGGCCATGCCCTGGCCCTCTACAGGACAGACGAGTAAGAGCACTTAAATCTATTACTAATCACTAATCTCCTAATAAGATGAGGCACAATCATCCCTATCAGGAAGTAAACTGACATTCCAATTCAACATTTCTGCATTGGAATTTCAGTTTACTTCTTGAATTGAAATGGGATTGACCCCAACCCTGGCTCTTCTTGATCATGTGGCTCTCTCTCTATCCCCCAACTCTAGCTACCTTGATGTGCCCTGTTTGGAGACCATCAACCGCATCAAACTGTACAGTGAATCCCTGGCCCGATATGGGAAGAGCCCCTACCTGTACCCCCTCTATGGCCTCGGGGAGCTGCCTCAAGGATTTGCCAGGTCTCTGTGTAAAATGTGTAATCCCTAAATCCTTATGGCCTTTCTTTAGTTAGACAAAGCTCTTCATGTTGAATTCTGATCACTCTGTCACTCTGGATTAGGATAAAATTATCTAACTGACTAAATTGTAAATGTAAAATGTCTTCAATAGTGTAGAGAGTATTTTTACCATATTCTATAATATAGTATAAATCATAGTCTCTCTCTCTCATACATTGTTAGGTTAAGTGCAATTTATGGAGGAACCTACATGCTCAACAAACCAGTGGAGGAGATAGTAATGGAGGATGGCCATGTGGTGGGAGTGAAGTCTGAGGGAGAGGTAAAATCGCAATCTAATCTGTTTTATAAAATCACAATCTCTTGACTATATAGTAAAGTGGTCAAGACTGTTGATAATACACTGAGGGAAACATATACAATTGGTAGAGGGAAAATACATTATGTGAATATATTCGATTGACATTGTCTTATATATTGTCCCTCCCCTGTCAGGTGGCTCGGTGCAAACAGCTGATCTGTGACCCCAGCTACATCCAGGACCGAGTGCGTAAGGCAGGTCAGGTGATCAGGGTCATCTGTATCCTCAGCCACCCCATCAAGAACACCAACGACGCCAACTCCTGTCAGATCATCATCCCTCAGAACCAGGTCAACCGCAAGTCAGGTGAGGAGTGGACCAAGTACAGGTTTACTAAGATGGGATGTTTCTGACTTCCTTTTGTCATGGTGTAGAGATTTCCCCTCTAACAGTAAGTTTACCTCACAGAGATGATAATAAAAGCAGTTTTTGGAGAGGGGAAAAAGAGAGGAAAAGAGAGTTGGCGAGAGGAAAGTCCAATTGTAAAATCTGAATTGAATACTCAATGTTCTAACTTGTGTTCTCTCCTCCAGACATCTACGTGTGTATGATCTCCTACGCCCACAACGTGGCGGCCCAGGGGAAGTACATCGCCATCGTCAGCACCACCGTGGAGACCAGTGAGCCTGAGGCTGAGATAGAACCTGCTCTGGAGCTGCTGGAGCCCATTGACCAGAAGTGCGTTTCTTCTCCCTCTTCTTCTACTGTTCTCCCTCTTCTTCTACTGTTCTCCGTCTTCTTCTACTGTTCTCCCTCTTCTTCTACTGTTCTCCGTCTTCTTCTACTGTTCTCCCTCTTCTTCTACTGTTCTCCGTCTTCTTCTACTGTTCTCCCTCTTCTTCTTCTCTTCTCTTTCTTCTCTGATTGTCTTGTATTGTCCAAAACTGTCTCAGCTCGTACAATGTGTGCTATCACAAATTAATGAAATGAATAGCAGTAAGGACGTTTTTGTGAATTAATAACTGATGTCTTCCCTCTTTATCTGCAGGTTTGTGTCCCTCAGTGACCTCTATGAGCCCACAGATGACGGTACTGAGAGCCAGGTGAGTCAAACACATCTAGATATACACTGCCTTCTATATTTCTACAAGACTATTTATGAGCCATGTTTTAGGACAAGGCATTAGGAAAGAAACCCTGTGGGATTTTGTGTCTCATTCAGATATTCGCCTCGTCGGCCTACGACGCCACCACTCACTTCGAGACCACCTGCAACGACATCAAGGACATCTACAAGCGTATGACAGGCAGCGACTTTGACTTTGAGAACATGAAGCGCAAACAGAACGATGTGTTTGGGGAGGATGAGCAATGAGGAGGGAGGAGCATCAGGGCAAGGGAGAGGCGGAGAGAGGAGTGAGAAGGAGTTTTTAATAGAAAAGAGGCCATATGATAGAGGGTAGGACAGTACAAAGATAGGGCTAGGGCACTGTAGGGGCAGGTTACTAAGCAGGGTACTGTATTTGGGAGATAGTGGGGGAGTCTGAGTAAGTGAAGTTTCTAGGTAGTGGGTGGTGATGGATCTAGGGAGTTCTAGGAGGTTCTAGGTTCCGTGGGTGTGGTTCTGACTCCTTTTGCTCATGTCCCTCCCTTTCCTGAGGTCTCCGTACTCAAACACATTTAAAGCACTCACACACACACACACACACATCGTTCCAAGACTCACATTCCCTATATCTATCTATCACTGAAAAGCAGGGTTGATATGGTCTTTCATTCCATTTTCGATGATCTATAAACTACATGTCTAAACTATTATCATTAGAGGTTGACTGATCCATTGTTGTGGCAAAGTCTGTTTCTCATATCAAGGTCAATGACATTGCAAGAATGTCTGAATTCTGATGTAAAATGAAGGAATGACTAACTGTAGAAAATGCAGAAAGTTTGAATTGGAAACTGTTTTTGAAAAGACAGTTTAGTCAAAAATAGGGATTTGACTCTGCTCTGGATGTGTCACCTCTAATCGACATGCATGCATATTTTACACATAGTAGGATTGTACATAGAACATGATGACACAGCAGCGCTCTGAAGGCTGGGCCATTCTCACACTGATCATTCCATCCTGTCAACCCTGCTTTCACTCTCGTCTAACTTACTGGTCTGTTACCCATCATACTTATTTACATAGATGGCTCCTTTTTCAGCAAATAGCTCTCTCGGTCAGACAAAATGTTTAAAAATGAAAAGTTATTAATATATCAATGGGCTGTCTGTCAAACTGATAGTGCTCACTTTGCAGTGCTGTTGTGTTCCCTGTGCTAGCAGACAAGCTAACCGGTGGCTAACTGTTCTGTTGTCCCTAAAACCACGTTTTGTTTCTCTGTCTGTTGTGTGACGTCAAAGATACAGTTTGAATGGTTTACGTTTTTCTATTTACATCGTTATGAGTTTTATTTCGTAATATTTGGTGCACATTTTCACTTGCTGAAGTTATGAAGTTTACTGAATTTGAAATGGAAACATGGAATGATACTCTGAAGTGGACTTCATGAGGTCAAACACTGATAAGGTCATTTGTGGTGTAGAAAAGCGAGAGAGGTTAGGCATGTTGGTGAGGTTTTATGAGTAAGTATGGAAGAGTTTGTCGTGGAATGAGAGAGTTTTAATCAAAAGGGAGGTCAGATCAGATCACTACATGTTGAGATGAGATGAAGGCGCCATGGTGATAAGAACCAATGTAGCTAGGGAATGTCGCAGACTTGAGATCAGGAAAGTGTCACTTTTGTGTTAAAGAAGGCAGACTGAACTCTCGGCTTGTAGTGAAAGGAAGCACCAGATCATGTTATGATCTAACCCTTGTTGTGTATGTCCCACAGAGAGACTAATTCCCTTTGAACTCCTGCCAGGCAACCTTACAGTAGCTAGTGGAGGGAAAAACTGACACTCCCAAAATGTAAAACACTTAACAGGATGCAGTATTACAAAAAGTCATGAGGCCATGGTATAAAGTGCCTCCCCAGAGTATGAACCAATATGCTTTTACTTGGTTTTAGCCTTAATTTGGGGTCTTATTCAATATGTTCGGGTTCTCTAAAAATGTGATCATTTCATTATATTTAAAAACAATGTAATCTGCAGATTATTCCTGACCTTGGAGCGATATTGATGTCAGTTGATTGACTTGATGCAGCAAATGTCCTGTGTATTTCATGACTGCTAACTGTGAACATTGTATTTCCACTACTACCCACATAGTCTATTATTACATAGAGATTGACTAGAATTCTAAGATTCTATCTATTCATATGGTATAATAACTCCTGTGGTTATGTGGACTTGGCTGTGCCCTATGTCAGTCTCCCCCATTGTAGCTACCCTTAACCTCCATTCTGTCTGACCCTTTGGAGTTAGCTGTGTTTTCTTCATCTATGTTTCCATGCATGACATTGCTTTGAGGTTTGGATCTGCAGCGTGGTTACTTATTTACAGTACAGTACATATCAATGGTGGGCAGCAATGGTGGGCAGCAAACCTTACCCTTCAAACATGATTACAGTAACATGGTGGAAGCTAGTGTGAATGATTGCCTATCCCTTCCTGTAGTCCCTCCATAACTATATCTCTAAACTACACAGTTATCACATGTTCGGGTGGCTTTATGTGTCTTATTATTATAATGGTCTTTTTATTTATTTAATTTCACTTATTAAACTTGTTATTGTGGTGGAAGGTTTAAGTGAAATGCTGACTATGCTTCTCTGCTATTAATTTGTTATATTATCATAACGAGACTGATCTGAGAGTGACGCATATATGCAGATGTCATTGTTTTTGCTTTGTTGTTATTTACTGTGTCATGTTTCACCTGATTTAGTGGTTATTATTAGTGTTACATGGGTTAAGCATTATTAACAGGTCTTATAACAGGTTGGGATGGATAATGGTAGGACGATAGCAACAGTCTCTGGCCCACGATCATAGGGTTCATTTCACACTTTTAACCTTTTTTAGACACATTTCTACAGACTGTGCAGTTTACACTTTGTGTGAATTTCATTCTCGAATCATGTTATCTTGGTGATACTGGAATAGTGTTAAGTTTACTCTGCAAGCTTATCTAGTTATATTTGAACCTTTTTCCCTTCCTCACCACCAGATGTTGTCTTCGCTTTTTTTATTTATTTAAACAAAAGCCTACAATGTGGTTGTACTGTATTAATTTCAGAGTTTTTGCCTTTGACAAATATTATATTGATATCCCTTGACATTGACGAAAACATAGGTCAGTCTGAGTAGCAGACAACTTACAGCCCTTTGTTTGATCACCAGTATGTGAACAATGCCTAATAATGTATTGTGTAACAAACAAATAAAATGAAACTATGAACGAAACGATACAAAAAAATTAAAAGCACATGGCAAACCTGAAAAGTCAAATCCAAAGTGTCTATGTGTTTCAACAGAAGTAAATGATTTTGTGTAAAACTACTCCAATAAGACCACGACGAGTTCCATAGACAATTTGTTATAAGATTTAGTCCTTTTATAACTTATACTTCACAATAAAACTGAAACAATTAAAATACAACTCTGACCCTCTGTATATAAAATTACACATTGCTAAAATCAAATGATCTATTCATATATTTGTTGTAACATTGGAATTATAAATTGCCCTTATGAAGCATATGATTTTTTGCAAATGAGAGTTTGGATTTAGCTGTATGTCAAGATCAAGCAGCATTTGTCTGCAGAACTATAGAGACAATTAACATATCTTACTGTTGCCACGTTAACAGCTGAAGAGGTCTGTCCCTGTTGTTGTTTCAGAAAGACACTGGTGCAATGACCTCATCCCATCACCTACATTATCTTTTCATGCCTGACACCTGTTACCTCATCATTCTTTAGATTTCTTACTGGACTCAATCTCTCTCTCTCTCTATTTCTCTCGCTCTTTTGTCTTTGTTTATCATTGTATCTGTCTCTCTTTGTGTCCCTCTCTCTCTCTCTCTCTCTCTCTCTCTCTCTCTCTCTCTCATTTTCATAATCATGAACATGCATTCATGCACACTTTCAGAGGAGAGAGTAATAACCCACTATGTGATGTTGGTATTGAAGGCTAGCCAGCAGAACACTAGTCCCAGTGCTGTTTGTCCTTGCAGAGACACTGTAGTTTCCCATTGGCCTGAGCTGCCCAGCTTTGAGCTGGTGGTAGCTAGATGAGTAGCTCGGTTCCAATCTCTATACTAGCATACTACTTAGTATGAAGCAATGTATTAGGCAAGTACAGTGGGGAGAACAAGTATTTGATACACTGCCGATTTTGCAGGTTTTCCTACTTGCAAAGCATGTAGAGGTCTGTAATTTTTATCATAGGTACACTTCAACTGTGAGAGACGGAATCTAAAACAAAAATCCAGAAAATCACATTGTATGATTTTTAAGTAATTAATTTGCAAGTAGGAAAACCTGAAAAATCGGCAGTGTATCAAATACTTGTTCTCCCCACTGTATATTCTAAGTAGTGTGCTAATACTGAATGGACATTTGAACAGAGTATTTATATGTTATCCACCACGTAGCTCTGGTATGGATGACCCAACAGTTTCTCCACCTGTGCCTTGGGCACGATCCAACACCTGCCCAGGTGACGTTTCCTCACTGTGTCCTTCAGGGTCTTGTCCTGTAGGGTGATGGGTACGTGTATCGCCCCCCACCTCAGCACTCCCCTAGATAGGACCCCCTCTTTACTAGGCTGGGGCGGTGTGTCACTAGGGTCCTTCACCGGCATCACACTCATGTCCGCATGCTGGAACTGGCCTGTTGGAAAGAGGGGACAATGAGAGGGCAATCAATCACAACATATATGTATAGTATTTTCCCATAGCCTTTTATACAGGAACACTTTCGGGCCAGGTGTATGTAACAAGACAAAGAAACTAATTTAAAGACATTAAAGGGAATGTACCCAGTAGGCCTTTGGTTGAAAGAGAGAGGCCTTGTCCATCAGTGATATAGAACCCGAGGTGTGCCATCTGCAGGTAGCTGGGCTGTTTGTAGTGGTGGAACAGAACCAGGAAACAAATATCCTTCGCCAGCTCGATCCAACAGCTCTGATGGATGTCATCTGTGGTGTCCATGGATACCGCCACGCCCTGCCTTGTTACAGATCCCTGCTGATTAGTGGGTAGGGTGTCCCGTCCCTCCCCTTCCACCACCACGGCGTCCAATGAGAGTGTGATCACTATGCCACCCAGCCCGCCGTGCCCGCCCATGGCAGCGGAGATGGTTATCTTGTCAAAGTAAGTGCGGGAGCGGTCCTCTACGTCTTGCTTGGACGGAGCCCACATTAGATGACCGTCCACCGTGATACCTTGAGGGTAAGAGGAAGGCATGGGTGAACGTGTGTGTGTGTGTGTGTGTGTGTGTGTGCGCGCATGCGCGTGCGTTCCAACAGTTACAGAATGTATGTGTTCTTTAATGTGATCCCATTTTAATATACTGTATGCCTGTAAAATGTCGTGGTCCTTCTAAATGAGATTATACGGCACATCGCTTAAATTCAATGACATGCCACTAATATAAGATTACAGTTCTGGACTTTTGTTTGTTGTAGTCTGTGCTGACTAACCTCTCTCTGGGTCTTCCAGCAGTCTCAGTACGTCGTTGGCCCTGCCGTCCACCGTGAAACACAGATTCTGTTTCAGTTTGGGGAGCTGGACCATAAAATGAGGGTCTCCATCAACTAAAAAAAACAACAACAAACAAACATTGAACATAAAGACAAAGGTGAGAAACAAATTTTACAGTTATATGTTATGCTACTGGTTATGTTATGTTACTGGTTACAGTGTATGCCCCTTACCAGAAGAGGAGAAGACTCTGACAGAACTCAGTCTGGAGGTGGGGCCTGGCACTGGAAGGACAACAGGTACAACTGAGACTACGTCTTATCTTTCTGAAGCACTGAAACCAATGACAGATCAGAGCCTGCTAACATCTCCGAAGTACATTGATCTTATGCTAGACTACATAGAAAAAAACAATGAAATACTTACAAAGATTTAACGCTGATTCATCCCCTGAAAACATACAAATTCCGAAAGCGTGTTAAATATCTGTATCAACTGAGAAACATACAAAGTATCCCTATTGCCAACACAACTAAATAGTTCTACATATTAGTCAACTGTGACTTACAAGAATCATAGTTGAGGTCGTAGTCTTGGTCGTAGGTTGCATCATAATCTAAAAGATCCAATCATATGGTCATCATTAGACACCAGACAGACACAGTAAAAACATATCCTCTCCATGAGCTGGTCTGAGAGCTTTCATCAGAATCTCTATAGGAGGAAATGACAGCTTTTAAGATACAACAACATACATGCTGTTGCAATGAATTGGTTTGTCATGGCAGAGGAGTAAGAAAGGAACTCACCTTTAACTAGGTCCATATCTAAGGTAGAGACATGGAGAAAACACAGATTGACACAGTGATACACTAAAGGTCTACTTCATCACTTTTTAACCTCATATCCATTATCTTTGTATTCAAAGATATCAATAATGATATTTCAGGACATTTGTCCAACAGAGCTGAAGCAGAATGATGAAATCTTCTGGTATGGTTGATTCACCTTTTCTATGGATCTGGATGGAAGTGGAGACATCTGGTGGAAAGAAGAGGAACATGTCACACTTAAGCCAGAAATGGTGGATTGATGGTGCCAGTGCTGCATTCGATTGTACTAATATTTCTCTGATAGACAGGTACAAGATATAAGTTCAATACCTGATGCAACACAATTCATATAATATGCAATACTGTTATTTAATAAAAATGTATCCTTAAGAGAAGTATTATTCAACTATACTTTGCATTGTATTAGTTGAAGTTCCAAGTGAGATAGACAAGAGAGCGAGAAACTAATCTCATAAATGGTATCGTAGCATCTGTCAACAGACTGGGACGCTTAGACTAACAAGGAATATTGTTCTGGTGGGCTGGTTTTTGTAATTGATGATTTGGATAAATCACGATATCACAGTGGCTCACATCTTTAACATTTTGGAAGAGGAGGGGAAATTTGGCCCCTAGACTTGCAGAGAGAGAGAGGGATGGAGCTACCGCCCAACTTGCGCTCTTTTCTAAAACATCTGCCCTCAGAAATTAATCGAGCACTTGACACAATTACGTGAGATTTTAATTCTGGGTTTCCAAGATCAGTGGAATACCAACCCAACAGTCCTGCAGCCTCCCACAGTTTAGGCCCGTCTGTGATGCCTGGCATGGGGGAAAATGTGGCAGAGACAAAGGTGGCAATCTGGTCTACGTCTGAGACTGGGTCTGTGTTACTGCCCTGTGGAGCTGGAGTAGGGGAGACGGACAGAACACTGTACAGGAATGTGGTGACCTGAGGTGGATGGGCATCAGTGGCAGACATGGTGGCATTGTCTGAAGAGGAGGAGGAGAGGGATATTCTAACTGGAGGGAGGACTGTTCTAACAGAGATGGGAAGGGGCGTGGCGGGTTTCCAAGGCTGTAGAGCAGGGGTTGGATCGGTTCTGACTGAGGTGGTGGTGGTAGTGGAGGTGGTGGTTTTCACAGCTGTAGGGACTGTAGTCTTAACTGTGGTGGGTGATGTGGTAGGGACTGTCTTTACTATGTTGGGTGGAGGGGTGGTTGTGGTTTTCCCAGGTGCAGGAGCGGCAGCTGTTTTGAGCGAGTTGGCCAGGGGGGTAGAGAATATCCTGGCGGGGGGGGGAGGGGCAGGGGCAGTTTTTGGAGAGCTGGGAGGAGGGGTGGGGGGTTTTCCTGAGAGAGGGGCAGGGATGGTTTTGCCGGCACTGGGGCTGAGGGTGCTAGTCATAGTGGTTTTCTTGGGGGATGGTGGAGCCACTGTTTTCGCTGGGCTGGGTAGGGTGGAGGCCTTTCTGGGTTGAGGTGGAGGTTGGGGAGGTGGAAGCTTGGTGACATGAGGGTCTGGCTTAGCTTCGTTACTCCTGGGCTTTTTCACAGGGATGGGGGAGACTATTTCGGTGGCAGTAGTGTGGGCAACTGTGGTTGTTGTAGTAGCTCTATTAGTGGTGTTGGTGGTGGTGGGCTTAGTGGTGGTTGTGGTGGCGGGTTGAGCTGTCGTAGTTGACGCTGTGGTAGGAATTTCATCAGCATCAGGCTTGACTACAACAAGGGAAGTAACAGGCGTGACAAAGTTGAACTTGAGGGAGAGGTTGGTTGCCTTCTCGCCCAGCAATTTCTGCACGGCCAGGTCGGTGCTGTTCAGTTTGGCCAGCAGCAGCTCTTTGATAGTGAAGTAAGCCCAGAGACGACGTACGAAGCTGGAGATCCCACCCATCCCCCCAGGGCAGCCCATGGAGGAGGCTGTCACATTCTCCTCTCCTTTAGACACCAACACGTCATTCTCGACCTTCACTTTCTGCTTTGAGTCACTGGCCGTCAGAGACACCTAAGAAGAGAAGAAAGGAGAGGAGAAGGGAAGAGAAAGGAACAGAAGAGAGGAGAGGAGAGGAGAAGGGAAGAGAAGAGGAGGGAATAGAGAAGAGAAGCAAAGAAAGCAAAAACTTTATCAATGTCAATATTTCCCCAAAAATGAAATGTTACAAAAACTCATGGTAAAAACAATGGACAATTACAACATGATGTGATACCAACCTTCAGATTCTTGACCCCTGGCTTGACCTTCCCAGTGACCACCAGCTCTGAGCCCTGGAAGTAGTTGGGGAAGAGGGAGCGGGTTACGTCGAAGGCCTGGTCATCCAAGTAGGTCAGCTGGATGTCTGACAGTAGCGGGCTGGCTACCTCATCGTAGAATCCCTTCAACTGGAGTGCGGCGTCTGTGTCCTCGTACACCATCCTCGCCATGCCACGGTTGTCCAGTGCCAGGCGCCGCAGCAAGGGGAAGTCGGCGTCGTCTCCGAAGGCCAGGCCAAACAGAGAGGCGGAGCCCAGAGCGCTCTTAGCGTTGCTAAGGATGGAGTCACCGGACGTCACGCCGATGGTAGCTTCACCGTCCGTCAAGAAGATGACCAGAGGGACCCGGCGGAAGCCACCGGAAGAGGACGAGGAGGGGGAAGAGGCGGAGGGGTTCACCAGCTGGGCAGCTGAGAGGAGGGCCGCGTTGATGTTGGTCCCTGGAGGAGGAGAGAGGGAAGGTGACGTGGAGAAGAGAGGGAGGTGTGGAGGAGGTGGAAGAAATGGAGGAGAGAGGATGCAGAAGAGGAGACAGAAGATGGAATACAGACAGTGTTTTAGCGGTCTTGTCAGGTTGCTGCAGATATAATGCAATTCAAGCACATCAGACTCAATCCCACTCACATCCCTCAGCGATGATCCTCTTGACAAATTCCTTAGCGTCTCGTACGTTATTCCGCGTGGCCCTCACTGTGCGACCCTTCTTCCAGGTGAGGACCTTGTCTGAGAAGGTGATGATGTTGAAGTGGTCCCCTTCACGAAGGTCTCCCAGGATAGTGGACATTGCCTGCTTTGTCTGGTCCACACCAATACAGAGCGAGAAGAGAAATTATAATTTTATTGATAAAATGTAGTGTCAATGTTGTCATTCTTGTCTAAATGAATGAGGTGTAGCTGGATGCAATGTGAGAGGTGTAAAACATCTACTGTACCTGTTTGATCTTGGTGCCAATCATGGAGCCACTGACATCAATGACAAAGATGACATCCTTGGGGACCACAGGAAGCCCCCGAGGTGCAAAGTAGTGGGCAAAGTACCCATCAAACACCTGAGACAGGCCAACAGAAGAGAATAATCCCTCATTGGATTAGATTATTGCCTCGCTAGATTACCGTCTTTGTACAGTATTTGTTATGGCAGAGTTTGGGCCTACACAGTGTGTAGTGCTTGTGTATGTGTGTTTCGTGTGCTGACCTGGACGTCTCCCATGAGGTCACTGAGCTCTACATCGTACTGGATGATGTAGTCAGCGTTGAGCCCCTTAGAGGAGACACTGCTCTGCTGCTGCAGGCTGGGGTTGTAATGAACATGGGCACAACAAGGGCTCTGCTGGATCTGAGTGGAGGCTGGGGCTTCTGTCTCACCTGGATGGGAGAGGAAGACCAGAGAACACCCTGTCATTGTGCATGTTTGAGGTATACTACATGTATGTTGCATCCTACTATACAATAACTACTCATTACTGTGATCCAGATGAGTGATTATGCAACTTGCCTTGTTCAAACTGATCCCCTCAAACATGCTGCTTGTATCAAAACTAGCACTACAACTTTGACAATAAAGAATAACTGCTGCCTTTTCCTATGTTACCTGTGACAGTGTTGGAGAGCCGTCGGCTAGACTTCAGCGGGAGGACCTTGATGAAGCTGAGTCCTGTCCTCTCTGCTATGCTGACATCCAGGGTGAGATTAGTGACCAGTCCTCCAGGCCTCAGGCCCAGGATCAGTTCATAGCGACCCAACCTGCGGGGCAGCAGCTCCTCGTAGGACAGCGAGAAGGAAATCCGGCTCCCAGAGGAAATACTCACCGCCATGCGGAACTTCTCGATCTCCCTCTCCCTGAGATGAAGACACAGTAAGAGAGAGGTATTGGAGTGGTGGCGGTGGTAACTGGTGAAAGAATGACTTGGAAAACCATGGGGAAATGGAAAGAATTTGAAGCAGGCAAGTACAACTGATCTGAGTAGAAATGCTAAAAGATTTAAATGGGTGTGGTGGGTGACGGGTGTCCATATGTCTAGAATACAGATGTGTTGTTGTACTTTTCCCACATAAAACAAAGAAATCCAAATAAAACACATATCAAAGAGTGATTGTGGTATGAAATACTTTTTCAGACTGACTTGGTGGCAACGAGTCCAGCTGTTTTCCCTTGCTTCTTGGCTGCGTCATAGATCTTCCTGGCAGCACTCCTCTCCTTCACCTGGGCGATGTGCACTTTGCCATTGGAGGTGCTGGAGGCAGAGGAAAGAATGAGGTAACTCGCAATGGTCAGACTATGTTAAGAAACATGCATTGGTCTCATGGATGGAAAATATCTAGGTTTCCTTTACTTTCCTTGACTGCAACTATTTACATTATTAGTCACACGTTACAAAGCAATAACATACTTCACAGCATTTGTGTTAGACTCAGATGGAGGACAAACATGAATCATGCTGGTTTACAGATTCACGTGAAGCGAAGGGTGAGAGGAGGGAGTCATTTCCCTCTGAAAACATGAGCTCTGGTCCATGATTTGGTTGGGAAATGGTTCGGTGTAGGTCCTGCGGAGGCCATGAAAGGGTCTCAGGGTGTTGCATGATCTCTTTTCAGTAATCATGGTTGCATCCCAAATGACACCCTATTCCATCTAGTAGACTACTTTTGACCTGACCCTTACGTGTTTGGATTTGAGACGCACCCATGATAACTGAAAAATAACACTCGGAAACCCCCTCCATGGCCCCTGGAGAACCTACTCTATACCCAACTGTTCCCCAACCATTTCCCAACCAAACTGGACCAGAGCTCACACACCCTAATGCAAACCATACAGTTCCTAAATTCTCACCGCCTTCCTGTCATCATGTGATGAAGTGCTAAAATAAGGTCATGTCCTTTGAAAAAATATATTTAAATAAAAACCAACAGGGACCAACGAAAATAAATCTCCAGCCTTGAAGCAGGTCTTGTTCCGGACACAGAGCAGAAGGAAATGGTGGGCTTAGCAGGGTGGAAAATAGAGGGGCCTGTATGTATGTGTGGCTGAGAGGGAGTGGGAACTGGGAACGGCTGCACATGAGTGACCTACACACAGAACACAAGGCCCTCAGTCCCACGTTGTGAAACGTCACTGAACTAAAGAAACACAGTCACCACAGCTATTTTCCTTCTGGATTAATTGGTGAAGTGTTGTGTGTGTGTGTTCCAGCTAGCACATAACGTTCTGAAAACCAAATGTTTCTTAGAGCTTGGTGAGAGCGTGGTCGTCCTATGCTAATGCTCCAGATACTCAACTAGTCTAAAGGCCCGTTTTATTGCTTCTTTAAATCAGAACAACAGTTTTCAGCTGTGCTAACATAATTGCAAAAGGGTTTTCTAATGATCAATTAGCCATTTAAAATGATAAACTTGGATTAGCTAACACAACGTACCATTGGAACACAGGAGTGATGGTTGCTGATAACGGGCCTCTGTACGCCTATGTAGATATTCCATTAAAAATCAGCCGTTTCCAGCTACAATAGTCAATTACATCATTAACAATGTCTACACTGTATTTCTTATCAAACCCTAACCCTAAGTGACCCCAAACTTTTGAACGGTAGTGTACATTCCCACAACTTCCAAGGAACCAAATGTGCTAGCTTGTGTGTGTGTGTGTGCTCGTACGTGTGACAGAGAGAGATGTGTGATATTATATGCATGCATCAGAGAGTTAGTCCGCATGTAAAACTGTCTATTTTCAAGAGTTTACATCCCCCATTTGACTACATGTAAATGGATATGTGTGTGGCGTGTGTTGGCTATGTGTGTCAGTATGTGTTTGCATGTGTGTGCGTGCAGGTGTGCGTAGTATGTGTACTTTGGCTTGTTTATATGTACCTTGGTAAACTTCGCAGGAGAGAGAGAGGGGGGAAAAAACAGGGCATGCTTCTGTCATTTTCTCTACTAACGTTTTGACATATTTACAAAGCATGGTATTCATCTGCTTTTAAGATCCCCCAGACGCCTCCCTCTTCTGACCCAAGCCCAACCCCAGGCTCCGGCTCCTCGTTGGGTCTTTAATGTTTATTTTGGGGAGTTTGTCCGGAAACCGCAGACCTGACTGGCATTTGGGATTTATTTTGTTTATTTACTACCAAGCTTTACACTCCTTTTTTTAACTTTATTTTTTTTTTTTTTATCTAGGACCTCTTACCTTATACTTTACCCCCCTTCACAGCCAAAAAGAAATGTATTTTTGATCCTGAAGAATATTAGCCCGAGTGCCATTCTGTTTGTGCTATCATGCCAACTCCTTGTCACTCATCGTCAAGCAGCAAGAGTTGGCAAGAGAGAAGAAACATACTGGCACCCAGGATAGAGGGATTACATCATTCCAAGGGAAGGAACAATTAATTTGATTATAGGCCCACTACCTGGGAGGGAGGGAGGGAGGGAACTGGCTGGTTCTCACTCATAGCCTCTCCTGCTGCCTGTGAGCTTGTGTGAGTGAGGGGTACAAAAAACAGCATTTCCTACTCTTGGGATAATAAAGTAAACTTCACTTGACTTAAAGTGTGTGACTGACTCACATTGTGAAGTTGGAGATGAATGCTGCTGAGGGCAGGTCCACCTCAAAGGCTGCCTCCTTGGTGACAGCTAGCTGGTTCCACACAGAGCTCTGGATGGTGGTGTGGGCGTAGCGAGACATGACAGAACACCTCACATGGTAGTCTGTCACCTTCAGCTGGGAACAGATTAATCCAGCAAACAGTCAGCAAAGAACATACACATTTGATCTGATGAAATCGTTATATAGCTACCCAAGTACAAAGCCAATAGCGACCTCATCAAGAGCTTTGGACCTCTTGGTGTAATTGCTAAGGTGTTTGACTGACAGTTGCAGAGATGCAGGTTTGAGTACTGATGGGGCTCTTTTGTAAATGAAAATCCAAGTATTACTAGGCTTTTTTTTAACCAGGCTTCAGTGCCTTGACAAGTTTAGACAAATGTTACAAAGCCACACTCTGCAAGATATCCCTCCCACCCCGTTGTTTACTTGGCTAATTCTGGGCCCTGCTGGGGCCAATCTGGTCAGCTGGGCCACATTACTGCAAGGCCGGGACACAGACAGACCTGAGCTACTGAGAGACAAACAGACCTGTTTCTCAATACTTACCAGTATCAAAGACAGTGGACAAGCTTTCTGATACACCGGAGACCGATTGCTTGATGATCTACATTCTATCATTGGCAACATTCAAAGCATCAAATAAAATGATGGCTCCACTGAGATACAGTACTACAGGGTTTCTCACTACAGGGTTTCTCACTCTGTGTGGCACACAGGTTAAAAATACAGATTGCAATGAGAGTGATAGCTAGATCTACACTCACAGCATGATTTCCTCATAACCTAATACTGGCATGTTTGATCATCATGTTCCTATCCAGATGTCATTAAAGTCCCAGGATTGGCTTATTTCAAAGGGCTTAATGTGAAGCGTTTCTTGTATTGCTAGTAAAACAATGTAGGCTTGTCTTCTCCCTTATGGGCATACAACTGGCAAAAAATAATCTCTAGCACACGTGGAGGTTAAGACCGGTGTAGACCTTACAGTGAAATGCTTACTTACGAGCCCCTAACCAACAATGCAGTTTAAAAAAAAATACAGATAAGATTGAGAAATAAAAGTAACAAGTAATTAAAGAGCAGCAGTAAAATAACAATAGCGAGATTATATACAAGGGGGTACCGGTACAGAGTCATTGTGAGGGGGCACCGGTTAGTTGAGATAATATGTACATGTAGGTAGAGTTATTAAAGTGACAATGCATAGATGATAACAACAGAGAGTAGCAGCAGTGTAAAAGAGGGTTTAGTGGGGGGGCAATGCAATAGTCTGGGTAGCCATTTGATTAGATGTTCAGGAGTCTTATGGCTTGGGGGTAGAAGCTGTTTAGAAGCCTCTTGGACCTAGACTTGGCGCTCCGGTACCGCTTGCCGTGCGGCAGCAGAGAGAACTAGGGCGTTCCTCTGACACCGGGCGTTCCTCTGACACCGCTTGGAGGAGAGGTCCTGGATGGCAGGAAGCTTGGCCCCATGTACTGGGCCATTCACACTACCCTCTGTAGTGCCTTGTGGTCGGAGGCCGAGCAGTTGCCATACCAGGCAGTGATACAACCAGTCAGGATGCTCTCGATGGTGCAGCTGTAGAACCTTTTGAGGATCTGAGGACCCATGCCAAATCTTTTCAGTCTTCTAAGGGGGAATAGGTTTTGTCATGCCCTCTTCACGATTGTCTTGGTGTGCTTGGACCATGTTAGTTTGTTGGTGATGTGGACACTAATGAACTTGAAGCTCTCAACCTGCTCCACTGCAGCCCCTTCGATGAAAATGGGGGCGTGCTCAGTCCTATAGTCCACAATCATCTCCTTTGTCTTGATCACATTGAGGGAGAGGTTGTTGTCCTGGCACCACACGGCCAGGTCTCTGACCTCCTCCCTATAGGCTGTCTCGTCGTTGTCGGTGATCAGGCCTACTTAATGATGGTGTTGGAGTCATGCCTGGCCGTGTAGTCATGAGCGAACAGGGAGTACAGGATGGGACTGAGCACATACCCCTGAGGGGCCCCTGTGTTGAGGATCAGCGAGGCGTATGTGGGGGGCGGCCTGGGGGCGGCCCGTCAGGAAGTCCAGGATCCAGTTGCAAAGGGAGGTGTTTAGTCCCAGGGTCCTTAGCTTATTGATGAGCTTTGAGGGCACTATGGTGTTGAACGTCAAGCTGTAGTCAATGAATAGCATTCTCACATAGGTGTTCCTTTTGTCCAGGTGGGAAAGGGCAGTGTTGAGTGCAATAGAGATTGCATCATCTGTGGATCTGTTGGGGCAGTATGCAAATTAGAGTGGGTCTATGGTTTCTGGGATAATGGTGTTGATGTGAGCCATGACCACCCTTTCAAAGCACTTCATGGCTACAGATGTGAGTGCTACGGGTCGGTAGTCATTTAGGCAGGTTACCTTTAGTGTTCTTGGGCACAGGCACAATGGTGGTTCTGCTTAAAACATGTTGGTATTACAGACTCAGTTAGGGAGAGGTTGAAAATGTCAGTGAAGACACTTGCCAGTTGGTCAGCGCATGCTCGCAGTACACGTCCTGGTAATCCGTCTGGCCCTGCGGCCTTGTGAATGGTTGTCATGTCCTGACCAGTAAAAGGGGTTGTTTGTTACTGTAGTTTGGTCAGGGCGTGGCAGGGGGTGTTTGTTTAGTGTGTTTCGGGGTTTTTGGTTGATGTTCTATGTTTTCTATTTCTATGTGGGTTTTGTAGTTTTTCAATGTCTATGTTAGTTTTGTCAATGACCTTCAATCAGAGGCAGCTGTTCGTTGTTTTCTCTGATTGGAAGCCATATTTAAGTGTGTTTGTTTTCACTTGTGTTGGTGGGTGGTTGTTTCCTCGTATAGTCTGAGCACCTTATGGGACTGTTTTTCGGCGTTTGTTTTGTATGAGTATTTTTTCCCTTCTAAATAAAAAGAAGATGAGCACCTTAACCGCTGCATATTGGTCCGATGATTTCTCCTCCTCAGACGACGAACTTTGTGACAATGTTGACCTGTTCAAAGGTCTTACTCACATCGGCTGCGGAGAGCGTAATCACACAGTCTTCCAGAACAGCTGGTACTCTCAAACATATTTCAGTGTAATTTGCCTCGAGGTGAGCATAGAAGTACAGTTGAAGTCGGAAGTTTACATACACTTAGGTTGGAGTCATTAAAACAAATTTTTCAACCACTCCACAAATTTCTTGCTAACAAATTATAGTTTTGGCAAGTCGGTTAGGACATCTACTTTGTGCATGGCACAAGTAATTTTTCCAACAATTCTTTACAGACAGATTATTTCACTTATAATTCACTGTATCACAATTCCAGTGGGTCAGAAGTTTACATACACTAAGTTGACTGTGCCTTTAGCTTGGAAAATTCCAGAAAATTATGTCATGGCTTTAGAAGCTTCTGATAAGCTAATTGACATCATGTGAGTCACTTGGAGGTGTACCTGTGCGTCTTTGCTTGACATCATGGGAAAATCAAAATAAATCAGCCAAGACCTCCGAAAAAAATTGTAGCCCTCCACAAGTCTGCGTCATCCTTGGGAGCAATTTCCAAATGCCTGAAGGTACCACGCTCATCTGTACAAACAATAGTACGCAAGTATAAACACCATGGGACCACGCAGCCGGCATACCGCTCAGGAAGGAGACGCGTTCTGTCTCCTAGAGATGAACGTACTTTGGTCCGAAAAGTGTAAATCAATCCCAAAACAACAGCAAAGGACCTTGTGAAGATGCTGGAGGAAACAGGTACAAAAGTATCTACATCCACAGTAAAACGAGTCCTATATCGACATAACCTGAAAGGCCGCTCAGCAAGGAAGAAGCCACTGCTCCAAAACCGCCATGAAAAAGCCAAACTACGGTTTGCAACTGCACATGGGGACAAAGATCGTACTTTTTGGAGAAATGTCCTCTGGTCTGATGAAACAAAAATAGAACTGTTTGGCCATAATGACCATAGTTATGTTTGGAGGAAAAAGGGGGAGGCTTGCAAGCCAAAGAACACCATCCCAACCGTGAAGCACGTGGGTGGCAGCATCATGTTGTGGGGGTGCTTTGCTGCAGGAGGGACTAGTGCACTTCACAAAATAGATGGCATAATGAGGGAGGAAAATTATGTGTATATATTGAAGCAAGACATCAGTCAGGAAGTTAAAGCTTGGTCGCAAATGTGTCTTCCAAATGAACAATGACCCCAAGCATACTTCCAAACTTGTGGCAAAATGGCTCAAGGACAACAAAGTCAAGGTATTGGAATGGCCATCACAATGCCCTGACCTCATTCCTATAAAAAATGTGTGGGCAGAACTGAAAAAGCGTGTGCGAGCAAGGAGGCCTACAAACCTGACTCAGTTGCACCAGCTCTGTCAAGTGGAATGGGTCAAAATTCACCCAACTTATTGTGGGAAGCTTGTGGAAGGCTACCCGAAATATTTGACCCAAGTTAAACAATTTAAAGGCAATGCTACCAAATACTAATTGAGTGTATGTAAACTTCTGATCCACTGGGAATGTGATGAAAGAAATAAAAGCTGAAATAAATAATTCTCTCTACTATTATTCTGACATTTCACATTCTTAAAATAAAGTGGTGATCCTAACTGATCTAAGACAGGGGATTTTTACTAGGATTAAATGTCAGGATTTGTGAAAAACTGAGTTTAAATGTATTTGGCTAAGGTGTATGTAAACTTCCGTCTTCAACTGTAGTTTAGCTCATCTGGTAGCCTCGTGTCACTGGGCAGCTCTTGGCTGTGCTTCCCTATGTAGTCTGTAATGGTTTGCAAGCCCTGCCACATCCGACGAGCGTCAGATCCGGTGTAGTACAATTCGATCTTAGTCCTGTATTGATGCTTTGCCTGTTTGATGGTTTGTCGGAAGGCATAGCGGGATTTCTTATATGCTTCCGGGTTAGAGTCCAGCTCCTTGAAAGTGGCAGCTCTAGCCTTTAGCTTAGTACAGATGTTGCCTGTAATCCATGGCTTATGGTTGGGGTATGTACATGCGGTCTCTGTGGGGACGACGTCATCGATGCACTTATTGATGAAGTCAATGACTGATGTGGTGTACTCCTCAATGCCATTAGAGGAATCCCAGAACATATTCCAGTCTGTGCTAGCAAAACAGTCCTGTAGTTTAGCATCTGTTTCATCTGACCACTTTTTTATTGATCTAGTCACTGGTGCTTCCTGCTTTAATTTTTGCTTGTAAGGAGGAATCAGGAGGATAGAATTATGGTCAGATTTGCCAAATGGAGGGCGAGGGAGAGCTTTGTATGCGTCTCTGTGTGTGGAGTAAAGGTGGTCCAGAGTTTTTTTCCCTCTGATTGCACATTTAACATGCTGATAGAAATTTGGTAAAACGGATTTAAGTTTCCATGCATTAAAGTCGCCCGGCTACTCGGAGCGCCGCCTCTGGTTGAGTGTTTTCTTGTTTGCTTATGGCGGAATACAGCTCATTCAATTCTGTCTTAGTGCCAGCCTCCGTCTACTGCAGAATAGTGACCGCCACACATATTGATATGATTTAGAAGGGGATCAATGTTCAGTGAATGCTTTCCAATATTATCACAGCCCATCTACATAGGCAGTTGTTGCACGTGTGCGAAGCCGTACCAGTAAGATATCTTACTGATTTCGGCAATGATACATTCCAATGGGACATTCCATGTAGCTCATACTCACCAACGGTTTTGCTGGTTTGCTCTGGCGTCTCACTCTCTGGGGAGAAAAACAATACAGAGAAAGTTAATAAAAGTGTAATGAATCCTAACTATAGGGTTGAGCACAGCAGAGCTATAGGGTTTGAGTGCAGCAGAGCTATAGGGTTTGAGTGCAGCAGAGCTATAGGGTTTGAGTGCAGCAGAGCTATAGGGTTTGAGTGCAGCAGAGCTATAGGGTTTGAGTGCAGCATAGCTATAGGGTTTGAGTGCAGCATAGCTATAGGGTTTGAGCGCAGCAGAGCTATGGGGTTTGAGCGCAGCAGAGCTACAGGGTTTGAGCGCAGCAGAGCAGAATACAAGGTTGTAGTTTGTTATGTACACACCAGGGCCCTGACAGTAACATATTGCTGGACTCCTGTAGTTTGGAAACATTTAATTAAAACAAGCTGAGGCCTTCTGAACATTGTGTAAAGCTTAAAAGCCAATGTAGCTGTTTTTATCTCAATATCAAATCATTTCTGAGTTACAATTAGGTACCTTACTGTGATTGTTTTAAATTAAAATGGTCAAAAAGAAACAAAAATAGCATCTTAGCAAAGAGCAATTTCTCAAGCAAGAATTTTGCTTGGACTACCTGGGAGTGGTCTGAGTGTGGAGGGAAAAACTGAAAACTAGCTGTTATTGGCAGAGAGGTTTGGAACTCTCTTTCTTATTGGTTTATTAACTAATTTACCACCTGGTGATGTCACCAGGCAGGCTAAAACTCCATCCCACCAAAACAGGCAGAAATTTTAGGCGGTCTTTTCAAACAGCTCTTACACAAAGATGGCATCATCATTTTTATAATTTAACAGTATTATTCTAACCTCATAGTGTGGAAATATTCATAAAACACAGGTAATTGACGTTGTTGAATGCACTGGGCCTTTAATAGATTTATAACAGCTTTATAGCAGTGTTTTAAGATCATACAGTTACCCTAAAGCCATTGTAGAGGGTTGAAAGGTATTGAGTTAAAGTAGATTTATATTGTTCATTCAAAGACTTTCAACCCGCCACACCATTATTATGTAATTTAACCTTCTACCCAATTTTGTGTACCCACATTTGTACTACTGTAATCTGGAAATATGCTGATTTAAAATGTTTTACATTTAGGTCATTATCTAATATAAGAAATTGTATATAAGAGGACAACTTGTCTTGGAAAAGTAACAAAATACTACCAAGTACTGTAGTTGGTTTACAAAATCCCCTCCTTTTAAATTAATCTCCAGGATCTATGTGTGGGGTTGGGTCAATATTTCTGTGTCAAAATAGGCTGAATCAAAGCTATTCATGAATGAAGGGGGGACTGGAAACAAATGCTGTCACTGTACACAGAGGGATAGTGAGGTGCACTGGTTCGGTTTCAAATGTTCGTTTTGCTCACAAATCACTGCTGTGTCAATCCATTATCACATATCCTGGAGATACAACACAAACAAATAACATTAGAGGGCGACTGCACTTCCTGATTTGGCCTCATTTTGAAGATTGCCCATTAAGAAATGCAAGCGACCATGACTAAAGCCAAAATGAGAGTTATCTCGGGGGTGTGGTTTGATGTGTTTGTGTTATGTTCGCATATCGTACCCTGGCAGGTACTGTTGTTTGTCCCTCCTGAGTCACCGTAGCAACAACATTTCCACTTCCTCAAAATAGTCACTTCCTTAAAATAACCAGAATTAAAAAATCTGTAATTCATTTTTGATCTGTAATTCATGCAATTTTACATCTACTGTAGCTAAGGTATTTGGTGCAGTACATCTCAAGTTAAAAAATGTGCATGAAAAACTACTCAGTGCACTGCATACAGTTGAGTCGGGAAAGTCTGGCTGCTCTAGCAATCGCTGTTACAAAGCCACACCAGCCCCACTCAAGTTAGTTCAGAGCGAGAAAGTGTAGGCTATATAGAAATAATTACTTTAAAATTGAAAAATCATGCAACTAAATAATAAGGATTTATAACATCCCAATCAAAGGTGTAGATTTCATCTCACAAAGGGAGAAATTTCAGTGCCAACAAAAACTGCATTTGAATTCAATATTGTTTTATTTGTAATGCACAAATTAAATCATTGAATTAATACATTCACTTAAAACTGGATCAAATGAATATTTTTATATTGAGTTTCAATATGGTATATATTGCATTCCTTCGTTTGTGTATCAAGTTTACAAACTATAATTTCAAGTTTACCAAAGTTTCATATATTCAACTTCTCAGATGCATTCAGATTCAGTTTCAAACTCAGTATTTTAAATTAAGATTCAAAACCAGAGACAACATCCTGGTACTTTGTCAGCAAGGAATGGTAGAAGAGAACCGCTGGAATCAAAAACTATCTTTGTTAAACAGGTTTCTGGAGGTTTCCGAAGCCAATGTGGCATGTTACATGTATTTTCTTCCTACGAATTTGGCTCTGTTTGGGCAATAAGCTATTATTGTCATGTTTCCACCTGTCACCAGAGGGCGGCAGAGACCGTCCTAGAGATGTTAACGACACTCAGGTCTGTCCCAATTTACTCATTATGATTTCCCTGTTAAAAGAGTGTTTTCTGTTGTCCTTTGCAGAAACTTGAATTGTTTACCGTGTGCATTTGTTTCCTGAGTGAGTTTGAGACTTATAGTGTTTATTGTTTTTTCAAGTGTACTGTGATCCTGCGGCTCCCGTTTCTCAGTAAAGTATTATGTTTATCCTTAACCACTGATTCCTCGTCTGGTCTCTTCTCTGCACCTGAGTCCAACTTTACCACGTCCCAATTATGACCCATTCCTAAAAGACTCTTTAAGACTCTTTCTCTAACATGGTCGTGCCTTCTGTTTTCCTCAATGAAGTGCAGGACACGTTAAAAGGGAGTGTGACAAAATGTTTTATTTGGCCCCCATAAGAATATAGTTTGATAGCCCTGTCATAGCCCTTCTAAGGATAGCTTTTCCACTTCCTATTTAATCTTGCTCTTGTGACTGACTGGGTTTGAACCCGGATCTCCTGCATGTCACAAGACTATTAGTCTACTTAGCTAAAGCCCATAGGGATGAGTTCAGGAAGCTAACACAAGTCTTCAAGTCTCCAGCAAGGTTACTCATCAAAAAAGCGTGGACCTCGGTTACATTTCACCGCCTTTTCACTCACATTCACTCCTTGAAAGAGTGATTTCCTTGACCCAGAATCGCCCAGAATGCACTGCGCGGTCCATTGACGACACTGTAATGGAAAACTGTAATATATACGGTAATTGTAGGTATTATCAACAGTAAAAAAAACTCTGACACGTTTTACGGCAGCATACTGTAAATTATGGTCATTGTGGGAAAATTGGTGTATTTCGAATGGTACTGTAATTCGACCCCACAGGTTGTAGTACCATACCATATCTTGGGAGCGCCAAAAACCTTTTCACCATTAGTGGGTACGTGGCATTGTTGTTTCTGGATCATTAACATATTTTGAGGCACAAGAGCCTATATTTGTTGCACCCGTAAGTGAAAACCTGGACTTGAACCCAGAATCTCTAGTGGCACAGCTACCACTGTGATGCAGTGCCTTAGACCACTGCGCCACTCGGGAGCCCAGAGGCAGCTAGTCTTATACCTTAAATGGTTCAGCATTTTGCCATGTCCTTTTGGTCTGTTTTTCCTGTAGTTTCTGCCAGTTAGGAAGCCTTTGTTAAGGCCTCTAGAAGTGAAAGTGATATAAAACCCTACATTTTGATTAATACTGTAATGTGTGAACACTTTACCTAGCAGCCAACCTGCTTACAACCATCCCTTGTAATTACAGTAACATACTATGAAATACAAACTCTACCCTGAATTAATATCATCCATTCGTTCATTCATTCAAACTATGGTAGCATTGACTTATCAGTATAATACAGGACATTTTATAGTATTGTACTGTATGTCAGTACACAGTACATGCTTTGATACCATATACTGTATATTACAGAATGTATACTGTAATATTAAATACGTAATTTGACTTGCCACCGAGCTGCCTGTAAATTACTGTCAAATTCATGGTAAACCCTTAACAGTGGACGCATGGGTAACGTATAATGGGAGTAAATACGATTCCAATTGAGTTTCCCTATGTAAAGTTGTAATCCATACCCAACCCTCCAGTAAATCACAAAATTCCGTTTCAATGAGACTGACTTTATTATCAAAAGTATGCTATTTACACTTTGTAGTTAATTTTGACTCTAGGCTATTAACTTTTCTGACTCATATCGATGCCACATAAGCCGATTAAAACCAGAGATGTTGGTTCGAAGTGGCAGTTGACCTTTATTAAAGAGAGGAACACCTTTCAATGTACAGTGGTTCCTTCTGAAGTGAACATTTTTTTATATATTTTTTGGGGTATTTGAAACTTTATTTTTAATTCATGTAAATGTAGGCTTTACTGTATAGTGTAGGCTATATCATGTGTGTTTCCAATGCATAATTGTATTCACATCTGCCATCCATCCTATAGTAACGTGCAGTCCTGTACATCTTCTATATAGTTTACCCCTCACTTGAGTGCAACAAATACATATTGCGTGCAAAAATGAATGTTGCCTTGTATGAGGAATACATTTTTCGTTGAACAGGTATCATTAATATGATTTTTTTTTTTTTAAACATGATTTTGTGAGGCTATCCTAAGTACGTTTTATTTTTCCAAGAGTTTCCAATATTATTCGTCCCAACAGGAAGATAAAATCATTCGCACCTGTAAAGGTATTTCTTTTGCTCCCAGGCGTGCTCCGCATTCCTCTGAAAATCCCCTCTGCACTGAGATCACGAAGAAAAATAAAACACACAGGATTTTTAAATCCACTTTCCCCATGTTCATTATACTTTTTAGTCTCCCGAGATGAAAAACGTTATGTTGCCAGTGGTCTCAGGTTGCCAGTCAGTGAGAGAGATCAAGTGCAGGTACGCAGGACGAGGTAGAACAAACCTCACATTTTACTAGTTCTTTTTCAAGAGGCAGTCGACTCGTTCATCTCCCTCCCCTTTATTTTAATAGTTTTGAAACCTCGTATATAATAACAGAAAATAAATCGTAGAATTATAATTTATATCTGACAGACAGATAATCAGATGAAAATGTAAAAGAATATCAGTGCGCACAAAAATTGCAGGAGTTGAGTCCCTGTGAGTTCAATAGGGTGTCCCTCCTTACGTGTACATACTGGAAATTTCGCGGACTGTTGCCATCGGTTAGTGAGCATGAATAGAAATGACGAATTATTAACCAATGAATGTCGACAATTTTGAAAGAAAAACATTCCAATCTCTCTTTGCTGTCGCCCCTTTCTCAATTCCAAAATGGGACCGAATAAAATATAGGATATCCCACCCTGACATACAAATGAGACATTTGTTTTTCTCATCTCTTTACCATTTGGCCAAATTATATTCCAACACAGGCTACCCCACTCGTTCTTGAATAGTCAGAATATAAAAGCTCAATATGTGACCCTATAAATTAAAGCTTCAATTATCTGCAAAACAGATCTCTAAAATTGGTTATGCAATTCATTTTAATTTTACTATTTCACCAATCTAGTTCCAGTCATTCAGTTTAATAAACTTTTTGTCTTAACAATTGTGCTATTTTATACGTTTGTCACAAATATACTTATTGTCAACATGTTGACTCAAAAATATGTGATCAGTACAGTGTTGCACATCTAGCCAAGCCAAGGGACTCCTGCAGCAAAGTTTAATTGCAACCAACATTGTGTTTCTGACACCTAGCTACCACATAAGTATCATCAATAATCACAGAATGTCTCCAAACATAATATTTGTTTATTCAGTCAAATGTGATTTCCCTGTGTTTTATATATTTCCACACTATGAGGTTGGAATAATACTGTGAAATTGTGAAAATGAGGCGGCAGGTAGCCTAGCGGTTAAGAGTGTTGGACCAGGAACCCGAAAGGTCACTGGTTGAAATTCCTGAGGCGACTAGGTGAAAGATCTGTCGATGTGCCCTTGAGCAAGGTGCTTAAACCGAATTGCTCCTGTAAATTGCTCTGGAGAAGAGCATCTGCTAGATGATAATTCCTTTTAGTGTAAGAACTGTTTGAAAAGACTGCCTGAAATGTCAGCCTGTTTTGGTGGGACGGAGTTTGGCCTGCCTGGTGACATCTCCAGGTGGTAAATTAGTTAATAGACCAATAACAAAGCCAGTTCCAAACCTCTCTGCCAATAACAGCTAGTTCTCAGTTTTCCCTTCCCCAGTCAGACCACTAACAGACAGTCCTATCAACATTCTTGCTTGAGAAACTTGTCTTAGCTAAGAATCTATTTTTGTTTCTTTAAATTGTTTTTAAACAATCACAGTAAGGTACATAAAACAATTAAAACGGCTGCATTGGACCTATAACAGTTCACTAGAATGGATGACCTTTTGAACTTTACTTTCACTTAAGTATGATCATTTATCCTGCAGCCTAATGTAAGAATTGCCTGAGAAAATGTTTGAATGACAACATGTTGGGCCACTTTCACATTAGTGCCAAACTACTTCTGACACCACCTGTCTGACTGCGCTTCACTAAATGTCTGGTATGAGACACCAGGGTCAGATTGAGCAGACCGAGGCATATTGCTTGCACATTATAGGTCAATAAACAACACATGCTCATTCAGTACTTGACTTTAGCCTATGTTGCCACAGAGGAGGAAGAAATCAGTCAATTGTCCCCCTCAGTGTTTTTATAGGCAGTGGGGTTTGTCATATTTGATCTTGTATTCATCCAGTCTTCTCCCTTGTCTTTTTTCCCCCTTTGCCACTTGCTGCGTTTGACAAGGTTTAACCTGAAAAGGTACGCAGTCATAATTGATTGAAAATAAAGTTTAAAGCATAATTATGGTCCTAGAGTCCATATCCTCTAAATCAGGGGTGGGCAACTCCAGTCCTCGGGGGCCTGATTGGTGTCACACTTTTTCTCCATCCCTAGGAAACACAGCTGATTAATCAAATTGCATTCTAAACTGAAGATCATGATTAGGTGATTATTGGAGTCAGGTGTGTGAGCTGGGGCTGGGGCAAAACTGTGATACCAATCAGGCCCTCGAGGATTGGAATTGGCCACCCCTGCTCTAAATCATATTCAAAAGTGGTCAGGAATAGTCTTCAAGGCCTCTTCTGGTTCTCTAGATACGTCCACATTCTACAACAACAATAACACAAATGGAGTCAGTGTTAGATTTGCGGAATCTATTATACTTTTTTTTAAATATTGTGCTTGCAATAAATGTACATGTTTTGTAAAGCTCACCCCAGGTCTCTCTCTGTGCGTGTTGACTGCCTCAACATTTAGGAAAACATGCTCCACTTTACATCCTGTATCAGGAGCGAAAGAGCCATGAGTGAAATTGAAATTATGAAATTATTCATTTGACAACAACTTACCATAGGCCACCGGTGTAAGTTTGAGCACCGTATGAAGAGGACATTTTAGGTATGGCAACTCATCTGTGGAGAGAAAAGGTTGTACATCTTAGACCTAGTCTCTCCTGACAGCCTTGCAACCAGCGCACATGCAAGATTTGGTTCTGGGTGCTGTGATTATCTTTGACCTGACAAGCTTCATTATCTTAAGACAATACCAAATAAACCCATATATTGTTGAACTGTTGTCCAACTGTACCTGCGGTTTTGTCTAGTAAGTAGGCCAGCAGACAACGCATGACAGCTTGGTGACACACAACCAGCACATTCTCCTGTCTCTCCAGCTCCATAATCACTGGCTCCAGACGGTGGACCAGGTCTTCATATGACTGTAGTAGAGAGAGGAAAAATAATCGGACCAACAAAAAATAAGAAATTTTTCCCACTATTGCACCAACCTGAACCATACACTACATTTTCTTTCTTGCCTTTCCAGCTCGGCTTGGCTCAGCATTGTGAATCAACCCAGAGACAGATAATATAGGTATGTTATAGGTAATATCGCTAGGTGTTGTACTAATATCGCTAGGTGTTGTACTAATATCGAAAGATGTATTAAGATCGCTAGGTGTTATACTAAGATCGTTAGGTGTTGTACTAAGATCGCTAGGTGTTGTACTAAGATCGCTAGTGTCACGTCCTGACCAGCAGAGGGAGTAATTGTATTAGTTTTGGTCAGGACGTGGCAGAGGATTTGTGTTTTGTATGTATTTCTATGTTCTGTCTAGTTTAGTTTTTCTATGTTTAGGATTGGGTGTTGGACTCTCAATTGGAGGCAGGTGTTTCTAGTTGCCTCTGATTGAGAGTCCTATATATAGGTGTGTGTTTGGTTTGGTATTTTGTGGGTAGTTGTCTTTAGCACTGCTGTAGTAAGTATAGCCTGTTAAACTGTTGGTCTGTCGTTCTTCGTTTTGTTGTTTTGGTGTTCACTTTATTTAAAATAAATATTCAAGATGAGCATCCACATTCCTGCTGCGGTTTGGATCCTCTCTACCTGAAGACAGCCGTTACAGCTAGGTGTTGTGCTAATATCGATAGATGTATTAAGATCGCTAGATGTTATACTAATATCGATAGGTGTATTAAGATCGCTAGATGTTATACTAATATCGATAGATGTATTAAGATCACTAGATGTTATACTAATATCGATAGATGTATTAAGATCGCTAGGTGTTGTGTTAAGATCGCTAGGTGTTATACTAAGATCGCTAGGGTATGTACAGTACTAAGGTCGCTACAGTATGTCTGAGAGTAATGTACAGTGTATGTATATTTTGTGTGTATTTGGTGAGCAATGCCATGTGTGGTGAATTAAGACGGGTCCTACCTCTCCCTTGGGGTAACGGTAGCGGTACTTGTCCTGGTCTCTCAGTGCAAACTCCTCTGGGTGGTTGTCCTGGATCTCCTCATACGTCAACTCCTCACACACACCCTGACGAGGAACGGACGGTGCAGGGAAGATGTCAATGAGTGGTACAGGCACACACAATGATGAGTAACCTATCCTGAGACCCAAAAACTTCTGTTAGCTCTTCGGGGTAATGCCTTATCTTTAGCTCAGTAGGCTACTACTGTCATAAGCGTCATAAGGATTGGACCAAGGCGCAGCGGGTAAAGTGCTCATCTTCTTAATTTATTAGTAATAACACCTAAACAAAAGAAACAAACGAAACAGTCCCATAAGGTGCACAGACTATACAGGAAATAACCACCCACGACAACCAGCTCCCTCTAATTGGAGGTCCTACCAAAAACCCAACATAGAAATAAAAAAATAGATTTAAACATAGAACCTAAACCAAAAACACCAAAACAAACACCCCCTGCCATACCCTGACCAAACTACAATGACAAATAACCCCTTTTACTGGTCAGGACGTGACAGTAGCCCCCCCCCCCAAAGGTGCAGATCCCGAATGCACCTCAAAATCAAAAACAAAAACCCCACAAAAACAACCCCAAACTTAAAGGGAGGGTGGCCACCGTCAACGACGGTCCCTGTGCTACACCGGCCCCGGGCTGAGGGGCGTCGCTGGAGGCCCCGGGCTGAGGGGCGTCGCTGGAGGCCCCGGGCTGAGGGGCGTCGCTGGAGGCCCCGGGCTGAGGAGTGTCGCTGGAAGCTCCGGGCTGAGGAGCATCGCTAGAGGCCTCCTGCGTGGAGCTGGGACCGGTGTCCCCGGACTGGGGAGACTTACAGGAGATTGGGTGCGGGCACGGGGCACACTGGGCCGTGGAGGCGCACCGGTGGTCTGGAACTCAGGGCTGGCACACCCCGTCCTGGCTGAGTAGTCACTGTAGCCCGGCACGGGCGAACTGTGCTGTGCTGGAGAGTGAGGGCTGCCATGCGTAGAGCAGGCGCAGGGTAAGCTGGACCGAGGAGACGCACTGGTGGCCAGATGAGCTGCACCGGCGCACTTCTCCCTGGCTGCCGGCCAACTCTTGCCCGGCAACGCTGCGGAGCCCTTACTGGCCACACCGGACTGTGCGTGCGTATGGGCGACACCGTGCGCATTTCTGCGTAGCTCGGTGCTCTCCTCGTCACCCGCTCCCCACGGTAAGCACGGGGAGTTGGCTCAGGACTCCACCCTGACTCTGCCCAACTCCCCGTGTGCCCCCCCCAAAAAAATGTTTTTGGGACTGCCTCTCACACTTGCCTTTATACAGCGCCTCATAATAGCGCCGCTCTGCCTTTGCTGCCTCCAGTTCCTCCCTTGGTCGCCGGTACTCCCCAGCCTGCCTCCAGGGTCCCTTTCCGTCTAAGATCTCCTCCCATGTCCACGACTCCAAATATTTCTCCTGCTGCTCCTTCTTCCGCTGCTTGGTCCTTTTTTGGTGGGTGGTTCTGTCAGAGGCGTCGAAAGGGACAGACCAAGGCACAGCGGGTAAAGTGCTCATCTTCTTAATTTATTAGAAATAACACTTAAACAAAAGAAACAAACGACGAAACCGTCCCATAAGGTGCAGAGACTATACAGGAAATAACCACCCACAAAACACAAGTGAAACAAACCTCAACTAAATATGGCCTCCAATTAGAGACAACGACAACCAGCTGCCTCTAATTGGAGGTCCTACCAAAAACCAACATAGAAATAGAAAACTATATTTAAACATAGAAATAGAAAACATAGAACCTAAACCAAAAACACCAAAACAAACACCCCCTGCCACGCCCTGACCAAACTACAATGACAAATAACCCCTTTTACTGGTCAGGACGTGACAACTACATACAGTCTTGTGGTGTACAGGTGACCCAATTGGTCACACATTCACTGTAAACTGTATATACACGTGCAGTACACACTCACATAAAATGTATGCTTAAACTCAGCAGTAAACACTGACTTACTGCATCAATCTCGTTGAGAGCCTTCCACTGCTCATAAGGGATCCCCAGATGCTCTGCAGTCTGGATGGTTCTCTTCATATGACTGGTCCACACCTTCAGATCCTTTATATGCTGGCTCTTGATGAAGGTTCCCAGGGCAGTGGCATACTACAGGGACAGACCATGTTCACAGGGAGTGGGGGGGATTGTTTACATAATAATTTGCTTTATTGTCCATTTTCTTTGCGGATAATTAAATTGTATCTTTGTTCTTTCAACCCAACTCTCTTAGACATATTTTAAATGTCACATGCACCAAGGTTTATGGCTTTTTCTGTCTACATAAGGGTGGGACCAATACGTTGAGTCATTGGGTGGGACAATAGAATTACAATGCATTTGGAAAGTATTCAGACCCCTTGACCTTTTCCACATTGTTACGGTACAGACTTATTCTAAAATGGATTAAATAACAAATGTTCCTCAATCTACACACAATACCCATAATGACAAAGTGAAAATAGGTTGACAAATTATTGCAAATATATTAAAAATAAAAAACAGAAATACCTTATTTACATAAGTATTCAGACCCTTTGCTATGAGACTTGAAATTGAGCTCAGGTGCATCCCGTTTCCATTGATCATACTTGAGATGTTTCTACAACTTGATTGGAGTCCACCTGTGGTAAATTCAATTGATTGAATATGATTTGGAAATTCACACACCTGTCTATATAAGGTCCCACAGTTTACAGTGCAATATCAGAGCAAAAACCAAGCCATGAGGTCGAAGGAATTGTCCGTAGAGCTCCGAGACAGGATTTTTGTTGAGGCACAGATCTGGGGAAGGGTACCAAAAAATGTCTGCAGCATTGAAGGTCCCCAAGAACACAGTGGCCTCCATCATTCTTAAATGGAAGACTCTTCCTAGAACTGTCTGCCCAGCCAAACTGAGATATCGGGGGAGAGGGCCTTGGTCAGGGAGTTGACCAAGAACCCGATGGTCACTCTGACAGAGCTCCAGACTTCCTCTGTGGAGATGGGAGAACCTTCCAGAAGGACATCTCTGCAGCACTACACAAATCAGGTCTTCATGGTAGAGTGGCCAGACAGAAGTCACTCCTCAGTAAAAGGCACATGACAACCCACTTGGAGTTTGCCAAAAGGCACCTAAAGGACTCTCAGACCATGAGAAACAAGATTCTCTGGTTTGATGAAACCAAGATTGAACTCTTTGGCCTGAATGCCAAGCATCACATCTGGAGGAAACCTGGCACTATCCCTACGGTGAAGCATGGCAGGGACTGGGTGACTAATCAGGATCAAGGGAAAGATGAATGGAGCAAAGTACAGAGAGATCCTTGATAAAAACCTGCTCCAGAGAGCTCAGGACCTCAGACTGGGGTGAAGGTTCAACTTCCAACAGGACAACGACCCTAAGCACATAGCCAAGGCAATGCAAGAGTGGCTTCGGGACAAGTCTCTGAATGTCCTTGAGTGGCCCAGCCAGTGTCCGGACTTGAACCCGATCAAACATTTCTGGAGAGACCTGGAAATAGCTGTACAGCGAGGCCCCCCCCCCCCCATCTACTTTACAGAGCTTGAGAGGATCTGCAAAGAAAAATGGGAGAAACTCCCCAAATACAGGTGTGCCAAACTTGTAGCATCATACCCAAGAAGACTCGAGGCTGTAATCGCTGCCAAATATGCTTCAACAAAGTACTGAGTAAAAGGGTCTGAACACTTATGTAAATGAAATATTTCATTTATGTATTTCTTTTTTGCACAAAAAAAAAACTGTTTTTGCTTTGTCATTATTGGGTATGTGTGTATATTGATGAGAGAAAAAAAACATTTAATCAATTTTAGAATAAGGCTGTAACGTAGAAAAAGTGGGAAAACAGAAGGGGTTTGAATACTTTCCGAATGCACTGTATATCTGGATTAAAACAATGATGTCATATTAGTCTCTGGTGACAGCCTTAACATTAGAATGTTAGCTGATTAGGTTCTGGGTGCCGAGATGAATGTCATAAAGACAGAGCCTGTGTGGCCTACTGACCTTATGACCCCTGGGAGAGAGTCCGGAGTCTCCCCCAATGCAACCCAACAGGTTCATATTGCTCTCCCCGTGGCGGCTCAGGTAGATGGAGCGCGGCGTGACGTGGATGTTCATGAGGTAGTAGACTATCCGGCTCTGGATATGGTCCCGCACACAGTTCACCAGGTACCTAGAGCCCACGTTGAAGATTTTGATGTAAGACAGGCGCCTTGGTAGGAGAGATATAGAGAGAGCCACATAGGGAGACAATTATTCTCTAAGACAGGTGCATGACACGATTACATGTAGGGGAAATATAGGGAGACAGAAGAATAGATGGATTTTGTGTTAAGCAAGTATTTTTTTCAGTTTAGTTCTTACTCTTTCTCTAATTCGTGGAGAACAGCTGTTAGCATAAAGCTTGGCCCCAGATTTGTTTGTGGCAAAGACCATACAGGAGTTGGCAAGACAGTACAAACAGATCAGGGACCAGGCTAGTTGGCATAATCTGAGAAGCATCAATGACAGAACTCTACCTGTCTTTCTCATCATCCAGTGGCACATAGGTTTGCTTGTAGCACTCGATACGTTTCAGGAAGTCTGCCAGTGCCTCCTCCTTGTCACAGTTCAGATAGTCTGGGCTGCTCACCTTCACGTCCTGGGACAAAGGTCAATGTCACAGTGTAGAGTTTAAAATCTTAGAAACATAGAGCCCTCTGGTATTTGAGAGTGAAGTTTGAGAGGAGACTTTCTCACCGTAATATTCTGTGCAATGATGTCTGGATCATCACAAATGGACTCCACAAAAAATACCTGTGAGGAAAATTCAGTTGTTCAGAGAAAGTGAGTAGTGTTCATTATTCCATTTTTTTTTTTTTTCTAGAGTTCAAAATTGAGGTTTAATGTATATCACCATCTGAATATGTATTTAGCTGGTGCAGTTGTAGAATAATTGTTTATTAATGATGTATAGTAGCAGTTACAGGACTGCCTGCACCGGAACCTGCCTTATAGCCTTTTTCCTTGGCAAAGCTCACAATGGATACCCTCCTCTCCCGTGTTGTGTTGGTGGCATCAAACACCTGGAGGGAAGAGGACATTCCACTCACTGTTGCAGAACTTTGTGGACTTCTGATGCTAGGAGGAACAGTGGGTACAGTGTATATTTATTTAACCATTATTTAATCTGTAACTCCCATAGTAGTCATAATCCCTTTTTACCCAGGGGGACCTTGGAAGTGTAAAGTATTTGATGTCCAGTGTGTCTGTACAGTATGCGTGAAGTTCAATGCCTTGTCGCCCTGAGTACTGTATGTCTCACTCATATATGAGGTATGGTGTGTGTCTATCGACTGTCAGCTCAGAGGGACAGTTTTAAGTTGTCCTCTTACTCACAGCTACTTGTCCATGTTCCTTCGAGAAGTAGATAACTACATCTTTAAGGGCATTTGAAGCACAGGCCCTGAGAAAGAAAATACAGGGCGAAATCATTGGATTAACAAACCACAGAAAGATAAATCGTACAACACAAAAGGACTTAGCAAATCAATTGTTACATAATACTACACACAAACCACCACAGTCCTAGGGAGCCTTCCTCTGCCCAGGCGTTGCTGATGCATGCCAGATCTTACAATACCTGGACAGGTATTTTATGTATCAGCTAACCACATCATATGTTATAGCAATTAGTCAGTCGATGACGTGGCACGCAAACATTGGTCGATGCAGTAGGAGAACGCTGCTATAGACTGTGTCCGAATTGTCACACCACAAATTTGAGATCAGAATTTTAACAATCACAGTGTAAGAAAGCCTGTTCCTTTAAAGCACTCGGTGATGAAGTCACAGCTATCACAAGCTGGCAGAGTGTTTAGTGCATTACCAAGTGCAGCTCGCCACCTACTACTGTGAACACAAATTTCAGTTTTGGACATTATTTTCTTTCTGACCAATTTATTCATTACTGTGCGTGAGTACAGTCAATAGTATAAGAATATTTTCATCATTATTACAGCATTGTGTGTCTCGTTTTTATGCTAGATACATTTTCGCCTGTAATTGTTAGCTGGTTAGTCTATTGTTGCAAGCTACTTGTATTTTCGTTTCAGTCATTGGATTATTATAACAGATGAGAGTTGTATCTTGTTTGTTATTGCTAAATGAATGTGCCTTATCTTAGTATTGATGCCATTGTATTCATGTTTATTATTTTCAAACCACATCTTGAATGGATAAATTGACATTTAATTGGATAATCACAGCTGAGTGACATGGCACAGAATTGCAAACATTGTTCATCTCCAATCAACATTAAAGAACCCTAAACTGAGGAACTGTCTCTTTCACCATCTCTGTAATAGTGTAATGCCCAATGCAGGAGATGAGAAGCAGGTACAGGGAGTGAACCATTTAATATAGACTGACATGCAACGGAACAAGAACAGCGTCTGGACATAAACACGACAAACAATGCAACTACAGGGAATAACACAGAGGAGCAGACATACATTACCATTCAAAATTTTGGTGTCACTTAGAAATGTCCTTGTTTTTGAAAGAAAAGCACATTCTTTGTCCATTAAAATAACATAAAATTGATCAGAAATACAGTGTAGACATTGTTAATGTTGTAAATGACTGTTGTAGCTGGAAACGGCTGATTTTATATGGAATATCTACATAGGCGTACAGAGGCCCATTATCAGCAACCATCACTCCTGTGTTCCAATGGCACGTTGGGTCCTTAGCTAATCCAAGTTGATCATTTTAAAAGGATAATTGATCATTAGAAAACCCTTTTGGAATTATGTTAGCACGGATGAAAACTGTTGTTCTGATTAAGGAAGCAATAAAACTGGCCTTCTTTAGACTAGTTGAGTATCTGGAGCATCAGCATTTGTGGGTTAAATTACAGGCTCAAAATGGCTAGAAACAAAGAACTTTCTTCTGAAACTATTCTGAGGATCTGGTGACCCATGCCAAATCTTTTCAGTCTCCTGAGGGGGAAAAGGTTTTTTTGTGCCCTCTTCACAACTGTCTTGGTGTGTTTGGACCATGATAGTTTGTTGTCTTGACCCGCTCCACTACAGCCCCGTTGATGTTAATGGGGGCCTTTTTGGCCTGCCTTTTCCTGTAGTCCACGATCAGCTCCTTTGTCTTGCTCACATTGAGGGAGAGGTTGTTGTCCTGGCACCACACGGCCAGTTCTCTGACCTCCTCCCTATAGGCTGTCTCATCGTTGTTGGTGATCAGGCCTACCACAGTTGTGTTGTCCGCAAACTTAATGATGGTGTTGGAGTCATGCCTGGCCACGCAGTCCTGGGTGAACAGGGAGTATAGGAGGGGACTAAGTACACACCCCTGAGGGGCCCCAGTGTTGAGGATCAGTGTGGCAGACGTGTTGTTGCCTTCCCTTACAACCTGGGGAAGGCCCGTCAGGAAATCAAGGATCCAGTTGCAGAGGGAGGTGTTTAGTCCCAGGGTCCTTAGCTTAGTGATGAGCTTCGTGGGCACTATGGTGTTGAACGCTGAGCTGTAGTCAATGAACAGCATTCTCACATAGGTGTTCCTTTTGTCCAGGTGGGAAAGGGTGTGGTGTGCGATTGAGATTGCATCATCTGTGGATCTGTTGGGGTGGTATGTGAATTGGAGTGGGTCTAGGGTATCCAGGAGGATGCTGTTGATGTGAGCCATGACCAGCCTTTTACAGCACTTCATGGCTCCCGAAATGAGTGCTAAATGACGGTAATCATTTAGGCAGGTTACCTTCGCTTCCTTGGGCACAAGGACTATGGTGGTCTGCTTGAAACATGTAGATATTACAGACTCAGTCAGGGAGAGGTTGAAAATCTCAGTGAAGACACTTGCTTTGAGTACACGTCCTGGTAATCCACCTGGCCCGGCGGCTTTGTGAATGTTGACCTGTATAAAGGTCTTGCTCACATCGGCTACCGAGAGCGTTATCACACAGTCATCCAGAACAGCTGGTGCTCTCGTGCATGCTTCAGTTTTGCTGGCCTCAAAGCGAGCATAAAAGGCATTTAGCTTGTCTGCTAGGCTCGCGTCACTGGGCAGCTCGCGTTTGGGTTTCCCTTTGTAATCTGTAATAGTTTGCAAGCCCTGCCACATCCGACGAGCGTCAGAGCCGGTGTGGTAGAATTCAATCTTAATCCTGTATTGACGCTTTGCTTGTTTGATGGTTAGTCTGAGGGCATAGTGGGATTTCTTATAAGCGTCCGGATTAGTTTCCCGCTCCTTGAAAGCGGCAGCTCTAGCTTTTAGCTCAATGCGGATGTTGCCTCTAATCCATGACTTCTGGTTGGGATATGTAGGTACGGTCACTGTGGGGACGACGTCATCGATGCACTTATTGATGAAGCCAATGACTGAGGTGGTTTACTCAATGCCATTGGATCAATCCCGGAACATATTCCAGTCTGTGCTAGCAAAACAGTCCTGTAGCGTAGCATCCGCGTCATCTGACCACTTCCTTATTGAGCGAGTCACTGGTACTTCCTGCTTTAGTTTTTGTTTGTAAGCAGGAATCAGTAGGATATAATTATGGTTAGATTTGCCAAATGGAGGGCAGGGGAGAGCTTTGTATGCATCTCTGTGTGTGGAGTAATGGTGGTCTAGAGTTTTTTTTCCTCTGGTTGCACATGTGCCTACTGGTAAAAATGTGGTAAAACTGATTTAAGTTTCCCTGCATTAAAGTCCCTGGCCATTAGGAGCACCACTTCTGGGTGAGCATTTTCTTGTTTGCTTATGGCCTTATAGAGTTGGTTGAGTGCGGTTTTAGTGCCAGCATCGGTCTGTGGTGGTAAAATAGACGGCTATGAATAATATAGATGAGAACTCTCTTGGTAGATAGCGTGGTCTACAGCTTATCAAAATGTACTCTAATTCAGGTGAGCAACACCGAGACTTCTTTAATATTAGACATCGCTCACCAGCTGTTATTGACAAAAAGACACACAACCCCACCCCTCGTCTTACCAGGCGTAGCTTCTCTGTTCTGCCGGTGCATGGAAAATCCCGCCAGCTCTATATTATCCGTGTCGTTGTTCAGCCACGACTTGGTGAAACATAAGATATTACAGTTCTTAATGTCCCGTTGGTAGGATAATTGTAAGTCATCAATTTTATTTTCCAATGATTTCATGTTAGCAAGTAGAATGGATGGCAGTGAGAGTTTACTCGCTCGCCACAGATTCTCAGAAAACAGCCCGATCTGCGTCCTCTTTTCCTCCGTCTTTTCTTTGGGCAAGTTCCCGGAAGAGCAGTATATCCTTCTTGTTGGACTCGTTAAAGGAAAAAGCTTCTTCCACTTTCTGGTGAGTAATCACTGTTCTGATGTCCAGAAGTTCTTTTCGGTAGCAGAAACATTATGTACAAAATAAGTACAAAAATAAGTTGCAAAAAAACCAAAAGAGCACAATTGGTTAGGAGCATATGAAACGTCAGCCATCCTCTTCGGCGCCAATTTAAACAGCGGCTCCTTTACACACCCCTGGTGTTGGTTCCCCGGCATGTTAAATTAACACTTAGTTAAATTAACACACTTTTAGAGTTGATGCTGTTAAACTTTCTCAGTGTTATGGTATTTTTTTGCTAGTGAATGTGTTTGAATTAAAAGTAAACCCTTTATGACCATATATTATACATTTCATAAGGCCTTTAGTTATGGCCTTAGTTATCCTCAACATTATAGCCTTCCCTGTGGCTCAGTTGGTAGAGCACGGTGTTTGCAATGCCAGCATGGTGTGTGCAACGCCAGGGTTGTGGGTTCGATTCCCACGGGGCCCAGTACAAAAAAAAATGCATGAAATTGCATGAAATGTATGTCACACAGATAAGAGCGTCTGCTAAATGACTAAAATGTAAATGTCAAATTGTGGTCTGAAAATCCTGGCTCACGTGCCACATCAGACATGCAAGTCACAATACACTGGTTTGTGAAGTGATTAGTCATTCCTATCAAAATCCAGCCAGAGGGAGGATGTTCAACAATTGGAATATTTTATCACCCACGACCTGCATTCAAAATGGCTGCTATGGTGAAGGACTTGACAAGACTACCCAACCCATCTAAACTGGAACAACCATCTCGATAACAATAAGTCCAACCCCTACAAATTGTATTTCCCAAAGATTGGAAAGCAGCTGTGGTCATCCTCCTCTTCAAAGGGTGGGATACTCTTGACCCAAACTGCTACAGACCTATATCTATCCTACCCTGCCTTTCTAAGGTCTTCGAAAGCCAAGTTAACAAACAGATCACCGACCATTTCGAATCCCACCGTACCTTCTCCGCTATGCAATCTGGTTTCAGAGCTGGTCATGGGTGCACCTCAGCCACGCTCAAGGTCCTAAACGATATCTTAACCGCCATCGATTAGAAACAGTACTGTGCAGCCGTATTCATTGACCTGGCCAAGGCTTTCAACTCTGTCAATCACCACATCCTCATCGGCAGACTCAACAGCCTTGGTTTCTCAAATGATTGCCTCGACTGGTTCACCAACTACTTCTCCGACAGAGTTCAGTGTGTCAAATCTGAGGGCCTGTTGTCCGGGCCTCTGGCAGTCTCTATGGGGGTGCCACAGGGTTCAATTCTTGGGCCGACTCTCTTCTCTGTATACATCAATGATGTCGCTCTTGCTGCTGGTGAGTCTCTGATCCACCTCTACGCAGACGACACCATTCTGTATACTTCTGGCCCATCTTTGGACACTGTGTTAACAACCCTCCAGACGAGCTTCAATGCCATACAACTCTCCTTCCGTGGCCTACAACTGCTCTTAAATACAAGTAAAACTAAATGCATGCTCTTCAACCGATCGCTGCCTGCACCTGCCCGCCTGTCCAGCATCACTACTCTGGACGGTTCTGACTTAGAATATGTGGACAACTACAAATACCTGGGTGTCTGGTTAGACTGTAAACTCTTACCGATCCTCGACTTTGGCGATGTCATTTACAAAATAGCCTCCAATACCCTACTCAACAAATTGGATGCAGTCTATCACAGTGCCATCTGTTTTGTCACCAAAGTCCCATATACTACCCACCACTGTGACCTGTACGCTCTCGTTGGCTGGCCATCGCTTCATACTCGTCGCCAAACCCACTGGCTCCAGGTCATCTACAAGACCCTGCTAGGTAAAGTCCCGCCTTATCTCTGCTTGCTGGTCACCATAGCTACACCCACCCGTAGCACGCGTTCCAGCAGGTATATCTCACTTGTCACCCCCAAAGCCAATTCCTCGTTTGGCCGCCTCTCCTTCCAGTTCTCTGCTGCCAATGACTGGAACGAACTACAAAAATCTCTGAAACTGGAAACACTTATATCCCTCACTAGCTTTAAGCACCAGCTGTCAGAGCAGCTCACAGATCACTGCACCTGTACATAGCCCATCTAGATCTAGCCCAAACAACTACGTCTTCCCCTACTGTATTTATTTTGCTCCTTTGCACCCCAGTATTTCTACTTTGCACACTCATCTACTGTCAAATCTACCATTCCAGTGTTTTAATTGCTATATTGTATTTACTTCGCCACCATGGCCAATTTATTGCCTTTACCTCCCTTATCTCACCTCATTTGCTCACATTGTATATAGACTTATTTTTCTACTGTATTATTGACTGTATGTTTGTTTTACTCCATGTGTAACTCTGTGTTGTTATATGTGTCAAACTGCTTTGCTTAATCTTGGCCAGGTCGCAGTTGTAAATGAGAACTTGTTCTCAACTTGCCTACCTGGTTAAATAAAGGTGAAATAAAAATAAAATAAATAAAGTATTGTTTAATATCAATTAATAAATCAATGTGCATGAGGAAGCACAGATATTAAAACAAATTGTTATAAGAATCAACCTGCAACAAAGCATGCTGGGAAATATGATAATGAAGACCCTCCCATTTGTTTTTCACAAAGATTTTTTTTATTTAACCTTTATTTAACTAGGCAAGTCAGTTAAGAACAAATTCTTATTTATAATGACGGCCTAGGAACAGTGGGTAACTGCCTTGTTCAGGGGCAGAACAACAGATTTTGACCTTGCCAGCTTGGGGATTCGATCCACTAGCCTTTCGGTTACTGGCGCTCCAACGCTCTAACCAGTTGGCTCGTTAACAGAAATGAACTTAACACAGTCAAGTAATAACACCATGCAGTGTTGATTCCACTGTGATTGAAATAACACTTCATTTATTCACCACATGTGGTGTCAATTTCAATCCCCCTGGTGTTAACCCCACTAGAATCAACACTCAGATAGCACTCACAACAATGTTTACCACAACACCGAGATTTGAACACTTGCAAATTTGCTGTGCACCCTTTTCCCTATATACTGTTGTGCAGTGCTACTTTGACAATACTTGCGAATCTGCATGGCCTCCTCATTGTCCGGTCTGAAGAACTCAAAGCTCTTGTAGCTCTGGACTGCTTCCCTGCGATACTGGCCCAAGTTGAAGACTAGACGATAGATGATAGACAATAGGGGCCGCAGAGCGAAAGACCATCAACTCCAGTCCTCAGTGATGTGCATGGGCACTCAAGCACACCTCAGATCATTGAACTTGGCTAGTGTGTGTAAACTGACCTTTTGTGGGAACCCCTATCCAGTTGAGATAGCGGGTGAGCTTCTTGGATATGTATGTCTTCCCCCTGGCAGGCAGTCCAACCATCACAATCAGAGTTGGGGAATTGGTGAACTGGGGCACGGAGGCTGGGGAAAAACAAGACAAACACCATAGGAATCTATTGTACATGCCTGGTGGGTAAATAGAGGGGTTATCTATGAACACTTTGACAATGGCACAACTCAATGGTGGGAGTAAACACTACATTCAAGTGTGTGTGTGTGTGTGTGTGTGTGTGTTCGCAAACATAATGCTCACCATCTCATCAAGAGAGGGGGCACCAGGGGACAGATAGCTAAAATATCAGCTAACCAGGGCACACCCATCAGATCTGCTCCCGAGTGGTGCAGCGGTCTAAGGCACTGCATCTCAGTGCTAGAGGTGTCACTACATACCCTGGTTTGATTCCAGGCTGTATCACAACCGGCCGTGATTGGGAGTCACATAGGGCGGCGCATAATTGGTCCAGCGTCGTCCGGGTTAGGGTTTGGCCGTCATTGTAAATAAGAATTTGTTCATAACTGACTTGCCTAGTTAAATAAAGGTTAAATAAATAATAAAAAAATACAAGATCTCCCAATGGAATTGTTTGAGTCATCATTGTTACCATGCTATGTCTTACCAGAGGTATACAAATGTGTTCTGCATAATAATCATGGCCCAAGTAATTAGTCAACTCCTTTGAGAGTGTAGGCCTACCTCACTATACCCTGAGCACCACAGAGTATCCCATGCAGCCAGTCACATGGGTGACAACACCACCCTGAGGACAGTACAGTACCAGCATCTTGTTCAGCATGATATTTCATCATAGAAACACAAAAACTGGAACAGAAGCATTCAACAGGATATATTAGACCAGTCAATATAGTCATGCTCAAACTGCATATACCCATAAACTCCAGATATAATTTCTCATATCAGAAATTTAATCAGCTCCACTTACTCTAGCGGAGACTTATAGTACAGTGGGCAGTAAGGGGCCGATTCAGACCTAGGAAGGCCTTTCCTACGCATGCCTTTCCTAATCACTTTGGTATTCAAACGTACCTTATTCAGTTGCGTAATACAATCTGCAGGTGTGGCTACGTCGCGTGCTCTGAATACATTTCATTTAACAGCTGAAAACTCTCCGCTAGCTAACAGATTTTGTATTTCACTTAGTTTGAATTTTGTCGACAGACTCACTAGAATATTTATTGAGAGAACGGGTTCAGAATATTTGGGCTCAATTAAATAAATCCTTCTTAATATATGCATATTTATCTCCGTTTCAGCACCAATTGGTAGATTCAAAAAATACTCTGATCCTGTAGATGATTTAGGTTTAGGAAAGTATTCATGAATAATAAAAAACAGGTTTGGAGAGACTTTACACATGAAAGAAAGGAAATAGTGGTTTGATTCATTCTGAAATGTGCCACATTCAGTTCTTCAACCCATGGTAATGTTGAAAGATTAGTGTACAATAGTAGGTTATACCCTCCTCTACTGCCTGCACTAACCATGGAACGGTGTGATGACAACACCAGGTATTTGTCACGTCCTGACCAATATACGTTGTTATTTTCTATGGTAGAGTGGTCAGGGCGTGACAGGGGGTGTTTTTGTGTTTGTTCTATGTTCTCTATTTCTATGTTGTATTTGTAGTTTGTCTATATCTAGGTTGGGGTTTATTGGGTTGACCTTCAATTGGAGGCAGCTGTTCCTCGTTGCCTCTAATTGGAGGTCATATTTAGTAAGGGTGTTTTTTCCTGTTGTTTGTGGGTAGTTGTTTCCTGTTTAGTGTATGTTCACCTGACGGAACTGTTGTCGGTCGTTTTGTTGTTTTTGTATTAGTGTTTCATTAAAAGTAAATTATGAGCACTTCACAGGCCGTGCCTTGGTCCCCTTTGTACGACCCCCGTTACAGAACTACCCACCATGACTGGATCAAGCGGCGTGCCCGGGCAGAGATGGACACCTGGTCGTATGTGGAGTGGATGGAGAGGAGAAACTGGACTTGGGGCCAAGTCATTGCTAGATATCGGAGCCTGCCGGGGAAGAACGAGAGGCAGCCCCAAAACATTTTTTTTTTGGGGGGGGAACACGGGTAGGTTGGCTGGGCCAGGGGTGAGCCCTGAGCCAACTCCCCGTGCTCATTGTGGTGAGCATGTGACTGCTTCTCGCACTCTCTCTCCGGTACGCCTCCATAATCCAGTACATCCTGTTCCTGCTCCCCGCACTAGCCCTGAGGTGCGTGTTACTAGTCTGGCGCCTCCAAAGCCAGCCCCACGCACCTGGCCTCCAGTGCGCCTTCATAGTCCAGTAAGTCCTATGCCTGCTCCTCGCACTCTCCTTTCAGTGCGCAGCCATAACCCGTTACAGCCAGTGCCTGCTGTGAGCACTCGGCCATAGTACTTCTTCCCAGTCCGGTGAGACCGATTCCTGCTCCTCGCACTCTCTCTCCGGTACGCCTCCATAATCCAGTACATCCTGTTCCTGCTCCCCGCACTAGCCCTGAGGTGCGTGTTACTAGTCTGGCGCCTCCAAAGCCAGCCCCACGCACCTGGCCTCCAGTGCGCCTTCATAGTCCAGTAAGTCCTATGCCTGCTCCTCGCACTCTCCTTTCAGTGCGCAGCCATAACCCGTTACAGCCAGTGCCTGCTGTGAGCACTCGGCCATAGTACTTCTTCCCAGTCCGGTGAGACCGATTCCTGCTCCTCGCACTCTCCCTCCAGTGCGCATCCATAACCTGGTACAGCCAGTGCCTGCTGTGAGCACTCGGCCTTCGGCGGTGGTCTGCAACCCAGAGCCTTCGGCGGTGGTCTGCAACCCAGAAGCTTCGGCGGTGGTCTGCAACCCAGAAGCTTCGGCGGTGCTTGGCGGTCCGAAGCCTCCGAAGATGATCCATGAAGCGGTGGGATCAGCGGGCGGTGGGGGTATAACGCCCGGAACCAGAGCTGCCGCCATATACATTTTTTCACCCTCCCTTCCCTCCCTTTAGGTTTGGGGTTGTTTTTGTGGGGTTTTTGTTGTGTGCATTCGGAGTCTGCACCTTTGGGGGGTTATTTTCTATGGTAGAATGGTCGGGGTGTGACAGGGGGTGTTTTTGTTTGTTTTATGTTCTCTATTTCTATGTTGGATTTCTAGTTTGGGGTTTATTGGGTTGACCTTCAAATTGGAGGCAGCTGTTCCTCGTTGCCTCTAATTGGAGGTCATATTTAGTAGTGGTGTTTTTTCCTGTTGTTTCTTGTTTAGTGTATGTTCACCTGACGGAACTGTTGTCGGTCGTTTTGTTGTATTAGTGTTTCATTAAAAGTAAATTATGAGCACTTCACAGGCCGCGCCTTGGTCCCCTTTGTACGACCGCCATTACAGTATTGCGCCCTGCGTCGGGTTCACACTGTTAAGGCTTGGTCTGAGCTCCACTCCGTAATGATATAATTAGCCTACATGTCTTTTTTTATATGATTAACTGTTACTAATGATCCTCAGCAAAAACCACATGGACGTGATGGCATTTACAGAGGAAGAAAAATGAAGCTAAACGAAACAATGTAATTAAATGGAATGATAATGCAGCCTATACCAACTGAAGGGAACTAACAGTAAATTGCCAACTGAATATGTGTGTTTATTAGGCCTACTGACGGTCGATACTAATAGTGGCTAATATTTAACATGATAGAAATAGGAAACAGAAAAAGTCTGATAGCCAAGAATAAATACATTCGAGAGTGCCCATCCCTGCAAGTTAAAAGGCCGTACAATTTAAATTCTGTCTAATGGCACAGCATTTCATTAACTTGACTGTGGGAAAGTTGATATGCTTTAGTTTGCTGTCATAGGACTGATTTTACATTTGTCTCTCGTGATAAGGTAAAAGAGATCTAAAACAAGTGTCATTTATGTCTACAATTCCCTATCCAAACCACTTACTCATTAACCAAGCTCTTATCAAGTTGTAAATTACATTGCATGGAGAATGGTGTTATTTCTATCAACAAAAAACATACATATTCATTATTTCCTCTCGCAGAAAGGTTGTGGAATTCTTAGGGAATTAAGTCAAGGTCAGAATACAGCGTATCTGTAGACACATCTCTGCCACACCTTCATTTCTTAGATCTCCACCCCGAACGAATAGCGGGTGAATAGTATGCTATCCTCATGCTTAAATTCAAGGTCAGAATACACATAATGATAACATTTGGTTCCATTTACATACGCTTCACCTGGGTCACAATCGGCCCCTAAGAGGGATGATATACAGTAGGAGAACCAGGATATATAGAATGTGATCCAGGTCCTCCCTGTGTACTCTGTATGAATGACTGCAGCGTCGGCATAAAGTATACAGTGGTGTAAAGTACTTATGTAAAAATACTTTAAACACTTAAGTTGTTTTTTGGGGGTATCTGTAATAAAATTTTACTTCACTAAAGAAGTAAAGAAAATTATGTACTTTTTACTCCATACATTTTCCCTGACACCCAAGTAAAAATTGTCCCAGTCGTGCACTTATCAAGAGAACATTCCTGGTCATCCCTACTGCCTCTGATCTGGCGGACTACCTAAACACAAATGCTTCATTTGTAAATTAATGTCTGAGTGTTGGAGTATGCCTCTGGCTATCCGTAAATAAAACAATTTACAAAATGTATGATGTCTGGTTTGCATAATATAAGGAATTTGAAATGATTCCTACTTTTACTTTTGATACTTAAGTATATTTTAGCAATTCCATTTACTTTTGATACTTAAGTATATTTAAAACCAAATACTTTTAGACTTTTACTCAAGTAGTATTTTACTGGGTGACTTTCACTTGAGTCATTTTCTATTGAAGGTATCTTTACTTTTACCATTTTAGTACTTTTTCCACCACTGACAGTATCCATGCCAATGATGTCATGCAGGTCACAGGACAGTGTTAAAGCAGGACAGCAGAGAGCAGCACTGTAATCCCAAGGCCCACTTATTCCATTGAGAGACAGATGCCTGCCATCAGCGTGATGACGTTTATTCTCACACACAGGGCATGGGGAGGAGAGAAGGAAGCCATAGAATAGATCTATGAGTGTCACAATATGAAACAATCAGTCTTAACTTAGCAACAAGAGCAACATTTGAACACTCATCCACCTGTTGTTTCAGATAACTTTCCCATGGCTCATACTAATGAATGAATTAAGAAGTTGAGAGGAAAGAAGCGAGAGAAAACAGAGAGAAGAGAGGGAAAGAGAGAGAAAACGATAGAGAAACAGAGAAACAGAGAATGAGAGAAAGAGAGAACTTGACAGAAAGCCAGGCTGAGTGGTTCTTCTCACTTACAGCCTCTCCTGCGATTTAACTTGCAGCCTCCCATCCCCAACCATGGCACCCAGATCTTGAGCAGCGGAGTCTGCGTGAGCTCATTCTTCTCCTGGTCTGTGGTCATGTCGGCACTCGGCAAAGCACAGACAGACAGTCATGCAACACAGCACAGTCCTCCAAGCCCGGTTCAGCGGAGCGAGCGTGAGCGAGGGAGACAGGAGCAAGACAGAAGCTTGTTTCAATGAATTTTTGCGCAGTCACCTGACTGTTACCAAGGAGAACGAGGGGAAGTGGGAAGGGGAGGTCCTCTAGGATATCGCCCCAAATGGCACCCGATTCTCTATAGTGCACAGTTTCTTGCCAGGACGAAAGTGCCCTGAAGTAGTGCACTATGTAGGGAACATGGTGGATTTTGGGACATGATTTATAGCTCTGTAGTTAAGCCATGCTGTTTCACTGCTACTCAGCAGTTAGTGAGGAACATGGCCAGAGGAAACTCAAATCTCCAGCCAGTAGGGAGGAGGAATCACACAGTCACACACATCTGTGTTGTGTTGGTGACATGGCACGAAAGCATTAAATATATCAGCCCTTTTGAGAACAAGCTCATGAAAAATGAACAGTTTAACCAAAGTTAACTGTTACTGTATAATGAACTGATCAGAACATTTTATGTCTTGATGCTATCGATCTATTTCACTTGATACATGCTGTGTATAAATATCACTTGCGTTTAGAGACAGTGTGGTGTTACTCAATTATGCCACAAGGTGGCAGTTGGGAGTCAGAGTTCACAGCTCCCCTTTGAAACGCTGATCTAGACTAGAGGAATGATCAACTGGCTCTGTTACTGACGTTTCTGTAGCCTGCAGCAGCAAACATATGGTTTTGTACATTTCTCATGCTATCTTTAATGCCATGTCACCACATGTGTGATTCCTCCTCTCTATTGGCTGGAGTTTTTAGTTTCCTCTAAAGTAGTACCCTCTGGACATGTTCCTCACTAACTGCTGAGGAGCATTGAAACAGCATGGCTAAGGGCTACATCCCGAATGGCAACATATTCCCTACACAGTGCACTACTTGAGAGCCCTATGGACCATGGTCAAAAGTTGTGTACTGGTATATTTAAGCAATAAGGCCTGGGGTGGTGTGGTATATGGCCAATATACCACGGCTAAGGGCTGTTCTTATGCGTCACGCAACGCAGAGTGCTAGGACACGGCCCTTAGCCAGGGTATATTGGCCATATATCACAAATCCCGAAGGTGCCTTACTGCTATTGCAAACTGGTTACCAACGTAATTAGTGCAGTAAAAACGATCTGATATACCACGGCTGTCAGCCAATCAGCATTCAGGGCTCGAACCACCCAGTTTATAATTACATTTAGAAACAGTGTGGTGTTCATTAATTATGCCACAAGGTGGCAGCTGAAAGTCAGTGTTCAAAGATAAACTGGCTCTATGGTTACTGACACTCACTTGTCTGTAGCCTGCAGCAGCAAAAGAAACAGACAATATGTTTGCTGCTGTCTGTCAGCTCTGGTGCAATCATTCTCACTCAGAAAATATCTGACTTTGTTGACAGTAGTTCAACAAGTTACTAAGGTAATAAGGCAACACGCTATCACAGTCTCATGTTAGAATTTGACGTTCATCCATGTTTCTCAAATGTCAAATTTCGAACTTGTTCCAAGCGTTAAATTTCAAAGTGTTTAAGATTAAGTTTAGGCATTAACTCCGAATGGTTAAGGTAAGGGTTAAGGTTTGGGGTTGGCTTAAAACAAAAATATCAAAAACAACTTTCTATCGCTAGATTCAAACATGCAACCTTTTGAACCAGAGCTAGATGCTTACGCCCATCCCCATCCCCTTCCACAATGCCCTACCAGTATCATGGGTGACCTGCCTGAATAAGGTACTAACCAGATTAAAGAATTAGACAGCTGACAGCCTTATATGAGACATGTGCAGTCCCTGATCTGATCACATTACAACTCATTTACTCATTTACAAGGATTTTGCTACGCTACACCCGCAGTAACATCTGCTAAATACGTGTATGCAACCAATAAAATTAGATTTAATTGAATCCAGTGGAATTTTAAAGGGAAGAAGCATCATGGATTAGATCATGTGATAAATAGATCATATATCCTGCCAGCTGTCACGCCCTGACATTAGAGAGCCGTTTTATTTCTCTATTTGGTTAGGTCAGGGTGTGATGTGGGGTGGGCATTCTATGTTGTCTATTTCTTTGTTTTTGGCCGGGTATGTTCCTAATGAATTGAAATGTATGCATTCACTACTGTAAGTCGCTCTGGATAAGAGCGTCTGCTAAATGACTAAAATGTAAAAAATGTAAAATGTCTAATCAGAGGCAGCTGTCTATCGTTGTCTCTGATTGGGAATCATACTTAGGCAGCCTTTTTCCACCTGTGTTTTGTGGTTAGTTGTTTTCTGTTTCGTATCTGTACAAACATCATGAACACTTTCCACGCTGCGCTTTGATCTCGTTCCGATGACAGCCGTTACACCAGCAGGCAGGGAAAACTGTTTGAAATGACTCCATTACAACAAGATTACAACCAGTTGTAAACTGACATTTTCAACCAGCTTTGCCTATATCCTCTGGCTGCTTATATATACGGTGTCTTACACCTGAGAGTTTAGTAGTCTTACATTCAGTGGTAACATTATTTGGACCATTTCCACTGTGGGGTTTGCTGTAACAATTGTGACTTACAACTTATCAAGGCTGAGATGGGCATAAAAACAGGATACTTTTGAATAAAACGATGTGGTCAAATTCTAACAGAGACAGACAGACAATTAGTTTGTAAATTAGTCTGACAGCATCTTGGCCTGTGCCAGTACTCCCAAACAGGTAATGCCAAATCAAATAAAATACAATTTTATTGGTCACATGCACATGGTTAGCAGATGTTATTGCGGGTGTAGTGAAATGCATTTGCCTCTAGTTCTGACATTGCAGCAATATCTAACAAGTAATCTAACATTGCCACAACAACTACCAAATCCACAAAAATCTATGTAAAAGGAATGGAATAAGAATATATACCTATAAATATATGGATGAGCAATCGCCGAGCGGCATAGGCAAGATGCAAAAGATGGTATAAAATACATTATATAAATATGTGATGAGTAATGCAAGATATGTAGACTTTATTAAAGTGACTAGTGATCAATTTATTAAAGTGCCCAATGATTTCAAGTCTGTATGTAGGCAGCAGCCTCATTGTGTTAGTGATGGCTGTTTAACAGTCTGATGGCCTTGAGATAGAAGCTATTTTTCAGTCTCTCGGTCCCAGCTTTGATGCACCTGTACTGACCTCGCCTTCTGGATGATAGCGGGGTGAACAGGCAGTGGCTCGGGTGGTTGTTGTCCTTGATTAACTTTTTGTTTTGGCCTTCCTGCGACATCAGGTACTGTAGGTGTCCTGGAGGGCAGGTAGTTTGCCCCCGGTGATGCGTTGTGCAGACCGCACCACCCTCTGGAGAACCCTGCGGTTATGGGTGGTGTAGTTTCCGTACCAGGCGGTGATGATTCCTGATAGGATGCTCTCAATTGTGCATCTGTAAATGTTTGTGAGGGTTTTAGGTGACAAGCCAAATTTCTTCAGCCTCCTGAGGTTGAAGAGGTGCTGTTGCACCTTCTTCACCACGCTGTCTGTGTGGGTGGACCATTTCAGTTTGTCCGTGATGTGTACGCCGAGGAACTTAAAACTTTCCACCTACTCCACTGCGGTCCCATTGATGTGGATAGTGTGGTGCTCCCTCTGGTGTTTCCTGAAGTCCACGATCATCTCCTTTGTTTTGGCGTTGAGTGAGAGGTTGTTTTCCTGACACCACACTCCGCGTGCTTCACCTCCTCCCTGTAGGCCGTCTCGTCGTTGTTGGTAATCAAGTCTACTTCTGTTGTGTCGTCTGCAAACTTGATGATTGAATTGAAGGCATGCATGGCCACGTAGTCATGGGTGAACAGGGAGTACAGGAAGGGGCTGAGTACGCACCCTTGTGGGGCCCCAGTGTTGAGGATCAGCGAAGTGGAATTTCCTACCTTCACCACCTAGGGGCGGCCCGCCCGGAAGTCCAGGACCCAATTGCATAGGGCGGGGTTGAGACCCAGGGCCTCAAGCTTAATGATGAGCTTGGAGGGTACTATGGTTGAATGCTGAGCTGTAATCAATGAACAGCATTCTTACATAGGTATTCCTCTTGTCCAGATGGGATAGGGCAGTGTGCAGTGGGATGGCGATTACATGGTCTGTGGACCTATTGGGGCGGTACGCAAATCTAAGTGGGTCTAGGGTGACAGGTAAGTTGGAGGTGATATGATCCTTGACTAGTCTCTCAAAGCACTTCATGATGACAGAAGTGAGTGCTACGGGGAGATAGTCATTTAGTTAAGTTACCTTCTTGGATGCAGGAACAATGGTGGCCATCTTGAAGCATTTAGGGACAGCAGACTGGGATAGGGAGAGATTGACTATGTCCGTAAACACGCCAGCATTATCCTCAAAGTGGGCAAAGAAGGTGTTTAGTTAATGTGGAAGCAAGACGTCGGTATCCGTGACATGGCTGGTTTTCTTTTTGTAGTCTGTGATTGTCTGTAGACCCTGCCATATACGTCTCATGTCTGAGCCATTGAATTGCGACTCCACTTTGTCTCTATACTGACATTTTGCTTATTTGATTGCCTTGTGGAGGGAATAACTACACTGTTTGTATTCGGCCATATTCCCAGTCAACTTTCCATGGTTAAATGTAGTGGTTTGCGCTTTCAGTTTTGCGCAAATGCCGCCATCTATCCACGGTTTCTGGTTATGGTAGGTTTTAATAGTCACAGTGGGTACAACATCTCCTATCCACTTCCTTATAAACTCACTCACCGAATCAGCGTATACATCAATATTATTCTCTGAAGCTACCCGGAACATGTCCTAGTCCACGTGATCAAAACAGTCTTGAAGCGTGGATTCCGATTGGTCAGACCAGTGTTAAATAGTTCTTGTCACGGGTACATCCTGTTTGAGTTTCTGCCTATAGGAAGGGAGGAGCAAAATGGAGTGGTGGTCAGATTTGCCGAAGGGAAGGCGGAGGTAGGGCCTTGTATGTATTGCGGAAGTTAGAGTAGCAGCGATCCGGAGTTTTGCCAGCGTGAGTGCTGCAATCAATATACTGATAGAATTTAGGTAGCCTTGTTCTCAAATTTGCTTTGTTAAAATCCCCAGCTTCAATAAATGCAGCCTCAGGATATATGGTTTCCAGTTTGCATAAATTCCAGTGAAGTTCCTTGAGGGCCGTCGTGGTATCGGCTTGAGGGGGGATATACACGGCTGTGACAACAATAATGAGAATTCTCTTGGGAGATAATACGGTCAGCATTTGATTGTGAGGAATTCTAGGTCAGGTGAACAAAAGGACTTGAGTTCCTGTATGTTGTTACAATTACACCATGAGTCGTTAATCATGAAACATACATCCCCGCCCTTCTTCTTCCCAGAGAGATGTTTATTCCTGTCGGCGTGACGCACAAAGAATCCCAGTGGCTGTATCGACTCTGACAGCATATCCTGAGAGAGCTATGTTTCTGTGAAACAGAGTATGTTGCAATCCCTAATGTCTCTCTGGAAAGCAACCCTTGCCCTAATTTCGTCTACCTTGTTATCTAGAGACTGGAAATTAGCGAGTAATATACTCGGAATCGGTGTGTGGTGTGCGCGCCTCCGAAGTCTGACCAGAAGGCCGCTCTGTCTACCTCTTCTGCAACAATGTTGTTTTGGGTCAGCCTCTGGAATCAGTGCCCGTAACACAGCTGGACGTTCTTGTATCTTTAGTGTCAGACCTCATACCAACTGTTACCGATTTACCTAATCGGCTACATTCTGGGCAAATAGAATTGTATGCCTATTGTCAGTTGGCATGTTAAAAAGGTTATGTAGCAAACGTAATATTCTGCAGTAGCCTACAGACAGTGTTTATGCTTTTCAGTAATGATCACAGTGTCTAGATCTGTTTTTGTTAGTAGAGCCCAAGGAGAGAGAGGAACATGCTATCCTTGCCGACTGAGAGTTTGGCCTATTAGGAATTTAGTCTGGTCTCCCTGCTCCAAATAGAGTGACAGGGATAGACAGAACTGTAGCAGCTGAGCAATGAGCTATGATTGGGCAGCAGCTGTAAACCACAGCTAAGTGCAAGTGTGTTCCTGAAAACAGTTCCTGAAAAACCTCTCTCTCTCTCTCTCTCTCTCTCTCTCTCTCTCTCTCTCTCTCTCTCTCTCTCTCTCCCTCTCTCCCTCTCTCTCTTTCTCTCTCTCTCTGTGCTGTCTTAGTAAGCCTTTCACAACACACTGTTCTGAAGGACCACTATTGAAAAGTTTATCTTCGAGTGGAGAGTAGAGAGGAGGAGGGAGCCATACGGGTGAGATTGAGAAAGAATGCATAAGTATCCATCATGATGTTTTAATGCTCTTCAACTCTTTGATATTTACCAGAGCTGACTTCACTAAGTCCTGTGTATAGTTTTGCCAGTGCATTTTGCCAGTGCTGGAGTTTCAGAGGCTGACAAAAACAATCCTAGCCTGGGGCAGCAGGTAGCCTAGTGGTTAGAGCATCGGGCCAGTAACTGAAATGTTGCTGGATTGAATCCCAGAGCTGACAAGGTAAAAATCTGTCGTTCTGCCCCTGAACAAGGCAGTTAACCCACTGTTCCCCAATAGGCTGCCATTGTAAATAAGAATTTGTTCTTAACTGGCTTACCTAGCTAAAAAAAAGAGAACCCAAGATTAGAGCCATAGAGAGGAACCATAATTTTCACACATTGGACAGACACTGTGGCACAGAGAAAAGTGTAGAAACACACCGGTCCATGTGAATAGAGGAAAAGCATGTCTGTATAATGTTGCATGTGCATATCTCTATCCCAATGAGAAAAACTGGTTGCAATGCCATCAAAGCAACCTGGTTTCTGGTTGTAATGACATTACAGCCAGCCTGCTGGGATATGACTTAACATACGTCTCTGGTGTATGTGCTCTAATATTTGCAAATATGTGTGTGTGTGTGTTTGTGTGCACAGACACGTGTTCATCCCAGGTCTCTTGTGTTCATCCCAGGTCTCTAAAGAGGAGACAGGCAGGTGTCAATATCTCCTCCGTGGCGTCCAGACCTGACCATTCACCACGTCCCCCCGTCCCCCTCTCCCTGGCCCAGAGGCAGCCTGCCTCATGCTCTGGATTCAGAGCTGGTACCCACAGCGGAAAAGTCTCACTGGGGCAACTTCCTACTGAGGCAACATGGGGTCACAACCCTCTGTTCCCACCTTGCGCCTCACATTTCTGTGTCACATACTGAGTTGTCATCATAACCTTTGGATATGGCTAGAAGGGGTTCCGACTTGCATGAATTTCACATCTATTCAGTCCTGAATGATATTCTGCTGCTGTGTTGCTCTCCCTTCTCGCATGTTTTGCCAATGACAGACTGCAGGCTGAGCTGCTTGGTGTGGGACTGATCTCTCGGTCTCTCTCTCTCTCTCTCTCTCTCTCTCTCTCTCTCTCGCTCTCTCTCTCTCTCTCTCTCTCTCTCTCTCTCTCTCTCTCTCTCTTTCTCTCTCTCTTTTAGGAAATGTAAACAGCATACAAAATGTTTACTTGGAACATAATCTGCTGGTTGAGGTTCCATTCCATATGGCACGAGGTATGAGGATGGCAAGAGGGTTGATGATATTTTGCAGTTGGTTGAGCAAGACAGACTGTCCCGTCCCAGAACAGGCCCCAATGATCTGATCAGGTTTCATACGAGGAAGCATCAACATGTCTAGCATGTTTCCAGTGAGCTTGAAGGGTCCTGGTTGGGCAACTGGCCAAGTGCTGCTGACTAGCTTCATTCATTCACAGCTAGTCTACTAGCATACTGTACCGGTCCCGGACCATGTTAAGCATACTGTATGTCAACAGAGCAAAGGACCAAAACTAATACTACTGGGATCGTTCAATGAAATTAGTGCCTTTTGCATCCCTTTGATATTTTGAGTAGAAATTGTGCACCAATATTGCATTTTAACAGCCTGTTATACTAAATCAAGTTCCTTTTAATATAGACCACATGGAGAATTCAATCAGCCAGCTTTTTAATATGAATCTTGACTTGTTAAAATGCCAAAATTCCGCAACCCTCTGTGACTTCTCGGAAAATTCTTAACCCATTTAACCCCAGAATTTCTCCAAGTTTTCACCATCATTGTAAAGCCCTAGTTATTTTGTTGCTTTGCCAAAGTCATTTCTGAAGATAATTATTTATTTAATATGATTTGTGATTCATTTATGTCTGTCCCTCATTTTAAGGTAAATCCTGTTACATGAACTGAACTCACATTTTAATATGGTGAAACTATTCCTTTTTAAATATGTTTTTCAAAAGAAACATTCAACATCTAATAGTCAAGTCATAGTGTAAAAGCAGGTGAGCTGGTTGTACTCTTTTTGGCCATTTTGTGTTGTGGTGGAAAATTGAGCGGGTCGAGCATAACACATCAACCCTGTTACCCATACTGTACATACACAGGCTAGAAATGTTTTAATAATGACATTTTTTTTTGTGTGAAGCTTGCATTTAATTGGCACTTCCTGTTGCACACAACAAACTTCCATTCCCCCTGTCAAAAGGGGATTCATGGCTTATATAAGATGAAATTGTCAACCCTGTTACAGTCAACCTTGTTACTTTATTTGGCACTTAATAACCACTGGGCACACCAAGTCATTTCAATGTGGAAATTTGGGTAATATTTGGTTGAGACATTGATCAACGAGATTTCAACTGTTATTCACCCACTCAAAATACAGACAGAAATGTGTTGAATTCCCAAATGTGTTATCACAGCACTTTCAACCATTTAAAAGCACAACAAAGTTCAAATGTGAATACAACGTCAGATATTTTGTATTTACTGTATTTAACAACGTACTGTGTTTCATCTAATAGCAGAACCAAATGACCTGGATTGCAGTTGAGATTACATAAAAAATACATGGTGCAAGTTATCAATGCTGTTCTAAGCTTCTGGCAGATTATCATAGCAATTGTGAAGATCTCCGCAGACCTGTGACCTTTGCATGCTATCTTGAACATGCATGCTTTCTATGATTACATAAGTAGTTACAGTAGGCTAACCCCAATGTGACTTAGCCTAATAAATAATTTAAGTTGGATTCACTTCTCCATCGCAACCAAAAATCTAAGTTAAAGAATATGAGTAAATCAAATCAAACTTTATTTAAAGTGCGTTTAAAGTTTGATTTGATTTAATTTAGTCCTATTCTTTAGCAAAACAAACGGTTGCGATGGGGAAGTGAATCCAACATCAATTATTAATTTGTAGACAAACGGGAATTAAAGCCAGACTAAGTCAGAGACACAGATGGAAGTATCCAAGCAGAAGATCTCCTTCAAATGTTGATATTTGGTTGCGTTGACAACCAAACACAATTCAATATCCAGTTTGTCTACAAATTAATAATCAATATGTTGGATTCAGGTCTCCATCTCAACCAAAAAGTGTAAGTTAAAGAATAGGACTAAATCTATTCCACCTTTAAATGCACTTTAAATAAAGTTTGGTTTGATTTAGTACTATTCTTTAACTTACATTTTTGGTTGAAATGAAGACATGAATCCAACATATTAATGATTAACTTGAAGATTACATTTTTTTCAACTATTTTTAGTTGAACCGTGGGTTGAATTGAAACCCAACAGCTGTTGATGACTTTACAAATGCTATATAGGCCTAAATAGTATTATTGATGATATATGACTTATAAAGTATGGTTACATGTATTAGCTCTTTTAAATCTGCCCTTTGGAATGACTTCCATAGCAACAGTGAATATGTTTAGTTATTAAGAGATCTGTCAATAAGGATTCTCACAATAGCACATTGATAGTAGTCAGTGACAAATATAAAAGCTAAGCAGGGCTGTTTTTATCTGATAGTGGATATAACGTTGAAGGTCTGACGTTGTTTCAAAGGTAAAAATTAAACATATTTTATAGGTTTGTTTATGTTGACAATTGGTTACAATGACGACAGTAACCTAAACCCATGTTTTTTTAATTTTTATTTAAACTCTTGAGACGTGTTTTTTATTAAGTTAAACGTGCTCTTTATGGCAGAATGCTAAAGTCAGGTGGAATCAAGTTATACTTCTCAAACGGCACCGAATTGGTGGAACAACCCTTCTACAGTATAAGGAAATAGAGGGAAACAACAGAAGATAGAGTTAGCAGAGGGACAGACCTTCCCAAGTCCTTTCCCATTTGGTCTGTGTGTCCATTCTTTTTAAATTCAGGCAGCTCAACTTGAAACCCAGAGAACACGTTGTCCTGTCTGTTGTCCTCCTGTATATTGTACTGTCTGCATCACAGGGTGCACCAAGTCTATTTTTACTCGCATGTACTTCTGTGCTGCTGCACTCAGTCCCCTGAACAACATGTGCTCATAACAACATGTGCATAGAAAGCACTAAACCAGCAGAGTAAAGTTGGACTTTACTATACTATCTCAGAGCTTACTACTCCTCTCTCTCAACAGAGATATTGCTTGTTTTTCAATGATTGGTCTCACCTGCACTGTCACAGCGGCGCCGCATCATGTATTCCATATTGGGCAGTTCCATCCCTGCCAATATTCTCAGTGTGTCTAAGAGCAGAGTGCACGGTCTGAAGAAGACTAGCGGATGGCTATGGAGCTGCTGCCAGATGCTCTTATCAATGTATCCAAACCTCTCTGCCAAAGCCTTTTCTCCCCCTTCACCCCCTCCTCCCTCTTTCTACGACACATGGACATATGATAGTGGCACTGGGCTTGTCCTTTAATGTTTTCCAAGCCTTGGGTTCACAGTTCACAACCTACAACACACACACACACACACACACACACACACACACACACACACACACACACACACACACACACACACACACACACACACACACACACACACACACACACACACACACACACACACACACACACACACACACACACACACACACACACACAGCCAGGAGAGTGAGCTCATAACAGGAGCAAAGGTCACCAAGGGGGTTTTAACCTTTTCAACTCTGTCGCCCCATTTATCATTCTGACCTGAGTTGAAATAATATTTGAAATCTTTTAAATACTATTAGTGTTTGCTTCAGCCTGCCTGTAGTGCCAGGTGGGAGGGGTTTACAGTTCTGTGACTCTTCTTTTGGTTCCATTGCACCAGGCAAGCTCAATCAAGCCCAGCTAGCTGACATATGGAATTGTTTTAAGATGGTCATACTATGGATCATTTAGCTATTTAGGTTAAAAAAAATGTACTCAGGAAAATATATATACAGTGCATTTGGAAATGATTCAGACCCCTTCTCTTTTTCCACATTTTGTTACATTACAGCCTTATTCTAAAATTAATTAAATTATAACATGTCCTCATCAATCTACACATAATACCACATAATGACAAAAGTGAAAACAGGTTTTTAGAATTTTTTTCAAATCTAAATTGAAAAAAAATATACCTGTATGTCTTATTTACAGTACATAAGCATTCAGACCCTTTGCTATGAGACTCGAAATTGAGCTCAGGTGCAATCTGTTTCCATTGATCATCTTTGAGATGTTTCTACAACTTGATTGGAGTCCACCGGTGGTCAATTCAATTGATTGAACATGATTTGGAAAGGCACACATCTGTCTATATAAGGTCCCACAGTTGACAGTGCATGTCAGAGCAAAAACCAAGCCATGAGGTCGAAGGAATTGCCCGTAGAGCTCCAAGACAGGCTTGTGTAGAGGCACAGATCTGGGGAAGGGTACCAAAACATTTCTGCAGCATTGAAGCTCCCTAAGAACACAGTGGCCTCCATCATGGAAGAAGTTTGGAACCACCAAGACTCTTCCTAGAGCTGGCTGCCCGTCCAAATTGAGCAATCGGAGGAGAAGCGCCTTGGTCAGGGAGGTGACCAAGAACCCGATGGTCACTCTCACAGAGCTCCAGAGTTCCTCTGTGGAGACGGGAGAACTTTCCAAAAGGACAACCATCTTTGCAGCACTCCACCAATCAGGACTTTATGATAGAGTGGCCAGACAGAAGCCACTCCTCAGTAAAAGGCACATGACAGCCCGCTTGGAGTTTGCCAAAAGGCACCTAAAGGACTCTCAGACCATGAGAAACAAGATTCTCTGGTCTGATGAAACCAAGATTGAACTATTCGGCCTGAATGCCAAGCGTCACGTCTGGAGGAAACCTGGCACCATCCCTACGGTGAAGCATGATGGTGGTAGCATCATACTGTGAGGATACTTTTCAGCTGCAGGGACTAGTCAGGATTGAGGGAAAGATGAACGGAGAAAAGTACAGAGAGATCCTTGATGAAAACCTGCTCCAGAGCGCTCAGGACCTCAGACTGGGGCAAAGGTTCACATTCCAACAGGACAATGACCCTAAGCACACAGCCAAGACAACGCAGGAGTCGCTTCGGGACAAGTCTCTGAATGTTCTTGAGTGGCCCAGCCGGTGCCCGGACTTGAACCTGATCGAACATCTCTGGAGAGACCTGAAAATAGCGGTGCAGCGATGCTCCCCATCCAACCTGGCAGAACTTGAGAGGATTTGCAGAGAAGAATGGGAGAAAGTCCCCAAATACAGGTGTGCCAAGCTTGTAGCGTCATACCCAAGGAAACTCGAGGCTGTAATTGCTGCCAAAGGTGCTTCAACAAAGTATTGAGTAAAGGGTCCGAATAATTATGTCAATGTTGTTTTTAAATTTGAGAATAAAAAAAAAAACTGTTTTTGCTTTGTGTGTAGTGATTGATGAGGGAAAAAACAATAAATCCATTTTAGAATAAGGCTATAACCTAACAAAATGTGGAAAAAGTCAAGCAGTCTGAATACTTTCCGAATGCACTGTATATCATTTTGTTTATACATGTTTAACCCCTTTTTTTGGGTAGGCACAAAATGACCTTCATACTTCCATTTGTTTTTTAAAACCGGTACCAGTTACCAGAAGACAACACTTGTGGGGGTTGTAGAGCAAAACGGAGAACACCATTGTTTTCATGAGAGTCTCCCCTTTCCATCGAGTGGTAATAATTTGTAGGTCAAACCGCTCGGACGCTACAGACGTTTACGTGAGAAGAGAGGCTTGTGGTCTGGCAAACACAGCTCTAGCTCTGCCACGTTTTACCACAGAAATGTGACACTGGTGGATTCAGACGCATCCAATGCAAGAAAACGGATTTCTCTAGTTTAAACTGACGGATTTTGATGGTGATTTCTTTCTTATGTAACTTAGATTGACGCACTGCTGCATCAATCAACTCTAGGGGTTAACATGTCTCCTCCCCTTTATCTAAACTGATTGAAGTGGATTTACCAAGTGACATCAATTACTTGGATTCACCTAGTCAGTCTATGTCATAGAAAGAGCAGGTGTCCTTGATGTTTTGTGAAATCAGTGTATGTCATACTGCATTATACATCATATTACTGCATGCACATTAAAATGCATAGGCTACCATTAGCTGTATGTGTAACGTCTTCCACAAAAGCATTGTATTTCTGCAGCAAGTAGCTTACACAAGCTATACTCTTGATGTGAGGCCCCAAAATAATCCAGTGAAATCTTACCGATATGCAGTGGTAATGCAGAAAGCAAGGTATGGTGGTTTAGTTTTGCAGGAAAGCAAAACATCTAGCCATGCCTAGCTTTATAACCAAGACCCAAATATGCTGCTCCTATTGTAAATAGTTTAGTAAAGTATTGCATTATGTTAGCCTTTTGGATTATGAACGGGTCTTTTTCTTCACTAAACATGTCTGTCTTCGTTTGTCAACATCCCATTTACCAACATCCTCACCTCCCACACAGCCATGGATGGCAGCCAGCAAAACTAAAACATATCATCATAGCTCCTCTAGTTTTCCAAGAAAAACCTTCTGTTGATCAGACATGTAGCTATGTAACAAAACAGAGCACGAAATCAATCAAGACAGTTAGGTGTATTATGTTGTAATGAGTTGCTGGCTGCACAATGTGTTACTGTACTGTAATGATCCCTTGGGCCACCACACAAGTATTGACATTAGATTTGATTCAATTTCATTTGGCGAGGGTTGGAAGCGAAGGAAAGAAATTCTTTATTCTTTGTTTGGATCCCCATTAGCACACACCTTGGCGACCGCAAGTCTTCCTGGGGTCTGAAATATATATCAACAGAGAAACTGAGAAGAGGCCTTGGGTTTGGAAATGTTGAAGTCTGAAGATTAGAGTGAAACCTTTTCAAAACAACATCCATCCAAGAGAGGAAAAGTGAGTACAAGGCAGCAAGAAAGAAAGACAGAGGAGAAGGGAAAGGGAGAGAACAACTGATGGGCTGCTATGTGCTCTCTGACCGTTGGATCTACTGACTAGGAGTACCCTCATGAGTGACGGACTTGACTGGCCTGAACGAAGTGCAATGGTACAGTTAAAGTATCCTTAGGGGCATCCATAGATTGCATATTCACTTTCAGTGTAGTTACTCATTCACTGTGAGTGAGGCTCAGACAGGATAGCTGTATGGTGGAGAAGAAGCAAAAATATGGATTTTAGAGGTAAGGATTTACTTTGCTGTTCTGTATTTGTAAATGATAGTTTCTATTGACAAGGCCAAATAATATTCATCCAAATACTTGAATGACTGATGGTAAGTCCCGTTGACCGTGTAGTTTGGGTCATGTAATATTTTAGCAAGATCTTTTTTGTGATATCCAATCGGTAGTTACAGTCTTGTCCCATCACTGCAACTCCTGTACGGGGCAATGCGTCATCCGAAACACGACCCTGCCAAGCCACACTGTTTCTTGACACTGCTCTCTTAACCTGGAAGCCACACCAACGTGTTGGAGGGAGGACACACCTTACAACTGGCGACAGTTGTAGTCAGCGTGCATGTGTCCGGCCAAACCTAATCCTGACGACGCTAGGCCAATTGCGCACCGCCTCATGGGTCTACCCAGTTCGCGGCTGGCTGCGACACAGCCTGGGATTGAACCCAGGTCTGTTGTGACACCTCTAGCACTGCGATGCAATGCCTTAGACCGATGTGCCACTCGGGAGGCGAGATCAAAGGTCTTTGTACATTACATTTTGAAATGTATTAGAGCCAGTCATTTGTTTAAAATGTCAATAATTTTACTAACTTTCCAAAATGTTGCTTGTATCTGATCCTGCACATCTCTCTCTGAACCAGGTGGTTTGTGTTGAAACTTAATCATAGTGTCCTGTACAGTAATACTGTGCGTCATTAGATATAGTTTGGGATAAGGACACATCCTGCAGCATAAAGAGGTCGTGTTCCTATCTGCTGCTGAATGACTGGTAAGGAATTGGGTGGGGTGTACTTTACACAATACTTACTGAGGACTACAAAACTCTTCTTGGCAGAACAACTGTGTCACATCAAATTACAGTACATTTAATCTTTGATCTGAGGCTGCGCTGGTCTCTGGGCTGTTTTTTTGGGGGCCCTAAGCATAATTTGGTTTGGGGGCCACCCACCTCACGGGTAAAACATTTTAATGGTCCCCCTCTTGAGGGCAGAGAGAAAAAATGTGAGTTTTCAAGTTAATTTCCTGCAATTCTACACATTTTTCCATGACGCATAGAGAAAAAAATTGAAGTTTTAAAGCACATTTTCTGCAATTCTACACATTTTGCCATAGGGTGGAGAAAAATGTTGCAGGTTTCAAACTAATTTCATGCAATTCTACTCATTGTGCCATGCAACAGGCAGAAACGGTTTCAGTTTTAAAGCACATTTTCTGCAATTCTAAAACATTTTCCATGGGGAGAGAATTTAGCAGTTTTTAGAACATATTTCATATAATTCTAATCATTTCTTCCTTGAGGAGGGGAGAAAAATATGCAGTTTTAAATCAAATTTCCTGCAATTCTATACATTTTGCCATAACGTATACCTTGTTCATAGATATCTGAGTGAGAGTGACTAACAAAATCAATGGGGGCACCCTGAAGGTCATGGCCCCTGGGAACAGGCCCTGCGTGCCTGATCAGTAATTCTGCCAAGAATACTACAAGGTGTATTTAGCTAGCTAGACTAACTTACCAATTTAAAAAATGTGAGCTGACATGGTCAAGACATTACAAAAGAAAAACTGCTGACGCACTACCAAATTTCGAAATTGCACCTTGTTTATTCTACTACTCTAACTCTCAACAGTAAGTTGAGACTCCGACTGAATTCCTAATATGTATAAAGTGGGTTTTTTTATAAAAAAAATATATGTCGCTTAAGCCAGAGCAGGCCCTGATCTAAGGACTCACTGACTCTTGTAAGCAAAATGTGAAAAATAACTATGGTGTGTAAAGTACATTCTTAGTTTATGGATGTCAATTTACCAGTTCTGTACTCATTTTTACTGTTGTGTCCCAGTTAAGTGTATTTCAGTGTCTTTACAATGTACAGTATTTTAGTGTATTTATAGTGAATCTCAGTGTATGTCAGTCTATTTACCCCACTGTCTCTCTCCACAGTGATGGGGTCCTGTGTGGCCTTAGTGCCTGTCCTTCTGCTCCTGTCCTCCCTGCAGCCCTCCAGTGAGGCTGGGAGGGTCCTGGTCTACCCTGTCGATGGCAGCCACTGGCTCAACATGAGGATACTGGTGGAGGCTCTTCACACCCAGGGTCACCAGGTCATTAAGCATGAGACAATCTCATGATATGAGAACAAAACAATATGTACAATGGACTTAAAAAAAGTGTACTGCAATACTATTTATCCCATGACTGCCCATAAAAAATACAGTTGAATTAACATTAATATTAGGATTTATGATTTGCCATCGTTGAGAAACCTTTGAAATGTTGTTCAAATAAAAATACAAATGCAGAGGAATGTACCGAACCAAGAGCTGAGTGTACTGTATTTCCCTTACAGGTGACCGTTCTGCGCTCCTCCACCAGCTGGTACGTGGCTGAACACTCCCCCCACTACACCTCCATCACTGTGCCCCAGGCTCAGCCCCAGAACATCGAGAGTCAGGAGTTCATGGCCCACTTCCTGAAGAAGTCGCTGGAGATCCAGCGGGGCAAGGGCTCACCCTGGGCCTTCCTGCAGTTCTGTGGGAACCTCTTCAGGTACAAATATACCCCAAAGGCAGGACTAACAGAGCCAAAACCACATTCCTCCCCAAAGCAATGGAATTGAGGCCAATTTGCATTTTTGCACAAGCTAGTTCATTGTTTAATGCTGATACATGCCTGATGTTTAAATTGTGTTTTTGTCTGTTTACTTTGATTGACCTAATCTGTTCAGCATGCTGAGGCAGAACCAGGAGATGGTGGCCGAGCTGGTCGTCACCATGTTTGAGAACCAGACTCTGATGAGAGATCTGAAAGAGGCTGAGTATGACCTGGTCCTGACTGACCCAGTGTTCCCTGCCGGGGTCCTGGTGGCCCACTACCTCCAGCTCCCCCTGGTTCTCAATGTGCGCTGGGTCCTCAGCGGGGAGGGACACTTTGCCATCGCTCCCTCGCCATTATCCTACGTCCCTCAAGTATTCTCCCGTAACTCTGACCAGATGAACTTTGCACAGAGGCTGAATAACATATTCTACCACTGTCTCAGCTACTACATGTATCGTTACGTCTCCAACCCACCTTACCAGGCCGTGTGCGATCGCTACTTTGCCCCTGATGAGGTGGACGTCATATCCCTTATCCAGGGAGCTGATCTGTGGCTGATGAGGGTGGACTTCGTCTTTGAGTTCCCTAGACCCACCATGCCGAACGTAGTCTACACGGGTGGGTTCCAGTGCAAACCCTCCAAGCCTTTACCTGCAGCTTTAGAGGAGTTTGTCCAGAGTTCTGGAGAACACGGGGTGGTGGTGATGTCACTGGGGACTCTGTTGGGTGGACTGGGTCCAGAGATGACAGAGGTCATAGCCTCAGCCTTCGCCCGGCTGCCCCAGAAGGTGGTGTGGAGACACCTGGGAGAGAGTCCTTTGTCTCTAGGCAACAACACCTTGCTAGTGAAATGGCTGCCTCAGAACGACCTCCTGGGTCACCCCAAAACCAAAGTGTTCGTCACACACGGGGGCACCAACGGGATCTACGAGGCCATCTATCATGGAGTCCCAGTGTTGGGTATCCCTCTCATCTTTGACCAGTTTGACAACATGGTGCGCATGAAGGCCAGAGGAGTGGCGGAAGTTATGGAGGTTACAACGTTAGAGGTGGAATCCCTAACACAGACTTTGATGGACATTCTGGATGAAGAGAAGCCCTACAGAGAGAATATGAGAAGACTATCACGGTTGCACCACGACCGGCCTATAGAACCTTTGGACAGCGCCATCTTCTGGCTGGAGTTTGTTATGCGACACAAGGGGGCAGCTCACCTACGTTCAGAGTCCTATAAGATGCCATGGTATGTCTATCATAATGTGGATGTTCTAGCACTGCTGCTGGGCTCTGCTCTGCTTGTTCTGGTGTTGTTTGTGGTTTCCTGTATGTGCTTGGTAAGAGGATTACAAAAGAGGAGAAAGTCCAAGTTGGAGTGATTATGTTACTTATGGCCTACTTACTTAGTTATAACACTGCTGACAATCCAACCATACAGTAGATAGATATGGGGAAAGCAATTGCAAAAAACCTGACGGTTGTTATAATGGGATTTCCAAAGTGTGTCTGTCTCTGGTATTTTATGTAGAGAACCTTCCTAATATGTCAAGGATATAGGGTCGGTATATCTATTACATGCACTTTTTGAATCAAGGTTTTATTGGGTTATTATGATGCAATCCTGCATTTGCCGTGTACTTTCACTCATGTTATCAATTTTATAATATACAGTGTAAATTGTGACATTATTTTTTTTTTTATGAAATGAGAATACGTTCAAATGATGTGGAATAAACAGCGAAAGTCTTCTTGATAACTTTGCATTTTCACTTTAGAATATTTCACACGCAACTTTTTAAAACCTTATGGTCCGGTATGCAGCAGATTACCACACAGGAAATCCTCACGTGGTGATAACTTTTGAAAGCAGATTTACACCTTTCGTGAAAACGTTTCCTGTTCTTCTGCAAATGCATTCACAGCACTTTGTGTTTTCACATGGCTCTTATCGTATCCTTAATACAAAGCTCCGTAAACCAATACAGTCTACTGTGTGCTTAGTTGCAACTGTCTGACAATATTATACATTTACAACATCTTTACATCTATCAGTTGAATATACTCTATATTTACATCTCTTAGATACAATGAATAACCAGGAATGTACATTCATGCAGATGACCATGCAAGGAATACAATGTACTTTCCATATCAGCATATTTATAGTACAGCTCAGTAAACACACAAGAGAAATCTGGGAACTGTACTTTGAACTTCCCTATTCAAACAATAATATGCACAGTAATAAACACATTAGAAATTGCTGAGAGAAAAGAAGAATGACTCTCAAGAAAGCAAACAAAGCTACACTGCTATTTCAATGCGAGTTCATAACGGTGGGGTTTGTGTCTGGATGCGATGGTTGAATAGCCGAGGCACAGACCGACGAGCTCCTTCCCAAAGCCTGGTGATATGTACGAGCAGGTTTTCATTGCTGTGGATGTAAACCAATGGGTTGATGGCACTGTTTAGACACACGAGTGCTCGGCTGACTTGGTGAGCAATGTAGATGCCAGCAAACCAATCCTCACACGTGCCTTTGCTTTTCAAAATCCTAGTCTTCAGGTTTAGATTTCTGAATATGTGATACGGTATGTAGCAGACTGAGAAGAGTAAAGTCACAATGAACACCAGTGTTAGGCATCTCTGCTTCATCACTTGGTCAATGTTGGGGTTGTTTAAGAGGACCACAGCCACGTGTCCATAGCAACCCAATATGATGAGCAGAGGGATGAAAAATCCAGATACTGTCCACGCAATACTGTAGTCCAGGTATTCCTTGGTAGAGAAGTTGGAGGTGGTGTCAACGCATTTGACTTGCCCTGTAGAAGAGTTGTGTAATGTTTTGTCAAAGAACATATCAGGAATACTCTCAATGCAGACTAAACCCCAAATTACAGCTGTGATGACTACGGAGTGGCCCGTTGTTATCCTGCCCATCACTCTCAGTGGGTGGACAATGCTCAGGTACCTGTATACACTAATACATGTGAGGAAACCAATACTTCCATACAAGTTCAAATTGAAGGAGAATCTTGTAATCTTGCAGAAGACTTGTCCAAAGGCCCAGTGGCTGTCTGCTGAGTAGTACGCAAACAGAAATGGAAGAGTGAGCAAATACAGAATATCTGCAACTCCAAGGTTCAGAACAAAAATGTTGATATTTCCGAATTTCTTCCAGTTCGCAAACAAGGATTTTAGTCCCTAGCAGTTAGCAACAAGACCGACAATAAACACTGACATATACACTGTAGGTAAGAACGTGTGAGTAAAGTCCATGTTAATGTGTCCACAGGAAAAGTTTGTCTTCATTTTCTTTCCTCAATTTGTTTTGGATTATAAACAGGTCTGTCTTGCCAAAGATATTGTATCTGGATGAGAATAACCTGTATAAATAAAGGTCAAGTTGAATGAAATCAGATTCTCAGTTTCCTAGCACTACTCAGTTCTTCTCAGTGCTCCATGTCAGTGTTTTCTATTTAAACTTGTTTGACATTGCCTTGTGGTCTATGTGACAAACTGTATCACTAACTCATACATTACAATTACGAGATCAATAGGGGTTGCTTTCCTGTTTCTCGGTAGGCATGCAGAAGAGCATACACACCCAACTACAAACAGGACACCCACACATATACACACACACACACCCAACTACAACCAGGAAACACCACACACACACACCACACACACACACACACACACACACACACTGATAAGACAGCCTATAGGGAGGAGGTCAGAGACCTGGCAGTGTGCTGCCAGGACAACAACCTCTCCATCAACGTCAGCAAGACACAGGAGCTGGTCGTGGACTACAGGAATCGGAGGGCCGAGCACGCTCCCATTCACATCGACAGGGCTGTAGTGGAGAGGGTCGAGAGCTTCAAGTTCCTCGGTGTCCACATCACTAAAGATCTATCATGGTCCACACACAGCAACACAGTTGTGAATAGTGCACGACAACGCCTCTTCCCCCTCAGGAGGCTGAAAAGCTTTGGCATGGGCCCTCAGATCCTCAAAAAGATCTACAGCTGCACCCTTGAGAGCATCTTGACTGGCTGCATCACCGCTTGGTATGGCAACTGCTTGGCATCTGACCGCAAGGCGCTACAGAGGGTAGTGCGTACAACCCAGTACATCACTGGGGCCGAGCTCCCTGCCATCCAGGATTTCTATACCATGCGGTGTTAGAGGAAGGCAATACAAATTGTCAAAGACTCCAGCCACCAAAGTCATAGACAGCTTTTTTTAAACTCATATCTCATTGTAACTATATTTGCACTGATACTGTGAGTCCAATGGAAGTAACTAGATGCCGTGAGTCCAATGGAAGTAACTAGATACCGTGAGTCCAATGGAAGTAACTAGATACCGTGAGTCCAATGGAAGTAACTAGATACCGTGAGTCCAATGGAAGTAACTAGATACTGCAAATATGAAGATACTGTACATGGCTTTCTGACTTTGGGAAGCTACGGTGTATATCGTGGATGTTGAAAGCTATCAAATATCAGCACCCAAATCACTAATAAATTGCAACAATCGAATCTCAATGTAGTAATATCATTCATGAATAATATGCAATACACAAAGGAGCTCAAGCTTTACATAAAAAGGCATTGTGAATGGAAAACAGTTTGGACAAAGTATAAAATCAGTGATACAATTGTACAATGTTTCAAAAAGCATTTGAATAGTTTATATTTACAGCAACATTGAAAATAAGTGCAATTTCTTCTGACTAAGAACACAAAATAGACACATTTATAAACAAACAAACAAACTGATATAACAGATGGCATTTGCATGTCAAGATACAGTATCTATCAACTCAAAGGTCGGTGTCACTCTGCAAAATAAATTCACTCAAATGAAAGTAACAACACTTGAGTCTTATCCACTCAACTAAGTCAGGTCACATGGTCAGGAGGAACTCTGGGGCCTACAAATGAGTCAAAAAGACAACAAATGACTGTCATCTGGTCTTCTACATACAGCATAAGACTACAGTTGTTAGTTAGTCCAAAATACATTTGTTGTGTTACAGTATTTAACTTTTATATGCTAGATAGAGGCTAGTATTTTTCTGTTCTCTTGCCAACTCCTTGTGGAATTGTCATGCCCAATGTTTGGCTTGACAATGACCCTGTTGTAGCGAGAAACCAGGCTAATATCTGGGGTCAGGGTAGCTAACTAGGGTTTCCTGACCTATTCTTTTCCCCATGAGGTCACCTTATGAGATGTGATAGAGTGGAATAGAGTGGAGGTCTTAGTGCAGACAGAGCTTGTCCATTCATATCAGGGCTTTCTTCCCCCGACTCTGTCACAGTTTATCACCTAGAAGATCTTTTCACTTCCCCTATCTATCCTATGAAGTGGGCTACACCTGCTGGATCAAGCCATGATAGACAGAGGCTCCATTCAAATATTCATACTGGTATACCACTTAGAAGGAGTGCACTTGTATGGACATTGGAACACAGCAAAAGTGTTGCTCCCAGGTCCTGACTGGTCTCAGTATGAGCGTGTCAGTACATGGAGAGGGGTAGGATAGGGCTCTAGATCTCGACAACAACTTAGTAAAGTGGAGCCATTCAGAAAAGATTGAGGTGGAGAGCCATGGTGGACGCCCTAGGTTCTCAAGGAGGCATAGGGCCCAGAGGATTGACTCGAACGTCAAGTCTAGCCCCACATGGCAGGGCTCCGGTGAGAGCGTGCAGAGCCTGAGTAGGGTGCAGCTGCATGGGGTCCTGAAGCTGAATAGGGGCAGTTGTAGTGACAGACACAAGACTGGATCATCATGACTGCCCGGTGAAAGAGCCTGCCGGTAGGGCACCGGAAGGCCACCGTGGCCGTGCTGATCCGGTAGGGGGTACAGCAGCGGGCGTCGGTGCACTGGCCGCAGTACCGGGGCCGGTAGACCCGTGTGCTGTAGCAGCCCTGGTGCACCAGTCTCACTGGCACCACTGACCTGTAGCTGGGCTCACAATGCCGGGCCCACTGGGAAAACAGATCAACGTTAGGCTGCTAGATGAGCTCATGGTTGCTGAGAATAGAGGTTCATGTATGTATTATTAGACTAGGAATGAACTCAAATGCACTTATTGAAGAAAATGCATTAACCATAATACATCTACTGTACACATTCTTATATCTGTGCCAGGTATTTTTTCCACCACAAGCATTTTCCAGTATGACCATTTCACAGACTGAGCAATGGGCACTATACACCAATATAGTAGAGTCTAGGTGACAGGAACACACATTTTAACACATACATGAGGCTTACGTATGGCTCCTGTTAACATAACCTATTAACCCCAAATACACTTGAGGATGGGGTAGACGTGGAGTTAGGGTAGGGGGGGTAGAGACGTGGGGCAGAGAGTCTGGGAAGGTATTAACTCACCATGGGGCTCCTGTGTGGCTGGAGTGCCTGACAGGGCCGGACCTTACAAAGACGGCTCTGCATCTCGAGCCGACAGGCTGGGTTCTTGTTGGAGACCCGCGTGGAGACCCCAGCGCCACAGGTTTGGGAACATGCGCTCCACTCTGTACTCTGGTCTATACAGTTAGAGGGACCCGACAGGCCTGGCCACAAACTGGAGGCTGGAGAGAGGAGGCCAGGATACAAATGAGACCGAATGGTGACTTTCCTGAAGAAAACTTGAGCGCTTGCTTCAGCTGTCTAAAATAAGAATAATAAGTATGGGGAATAACAGTAGTGTGCTTCGAGCAAGCACACTAATGGGACAATGAGGAATGAGTGACTTGTCCCGAGATCCAGCTGTTAACAACTAAATCAGAGCCAAACTAACTCATCTGACATGACTTCCCTGGTTAATAGTTTTTTACCAGAGCGTCTCAGATGTCATAATGTCTCGTAAGGATTCAATTGGCCTAAACTTCTCCGGGAACTTTCTGTCTTTTCGTAGCACAGAAAAGCAGTGCTCTCTGGATGGAGATCAATCCCTAAGATTGCATCTCCGGTCGGATCTGAGTCATAATAATCAGCCGTTTCTTTGGAATTGTTCCTGTAACACAGCACGAAAAAAACATCTAGGCTTTGAATTCAAGAACACTTAGAACAAAATGTTCCATTGCTATTGATATAGCTTGACTCTGTGACAGTGTCAGAAATTCCAGATGTTATTTTTTCCTTAGTGGTTTTATTTTCCTAACCCGTTTTTGGGACTATTTCAGACTCCTTAGGCTTATTGTGTTTAATTGTTGCGTCGCCTAGCCATGGGTCTTGTTATGAAACTCGGCATTGGTCCCAAAATGGCACCATATTCCCTATATAATTCACTACTTGGTCAAAAGTAGTGCACTACATATGGAATAGGGGGCCATCTGGGACGCAGCTTTGGAAACAGGGTCGGTGTTGGAACAGGGCTTGTTATTTTGACAATAATGTGCATTTTCATCTGGCCAGACTTTTCCAATGAAATGCGAGGCTTATATTTGGACATTGTGCCTTTTCATTTGGCCAGACTCACCACAATAAAATGCAAAAGATCCCTCAATAAAAGACCTCAGACTATGAGCATCAGTGGCAGAGCTCATATAAACGTGGGAAGCTAAATATTGCCCTACAGCTTGATCGACGGAACAACATTTGTCATCCTTATATTCAATTGTGTGTAAAAGTGCTATGTATAGTTAGCTAACATCTAAGCTGGACAAACACCATATTCTTCATGAATGTCAAGCTAACACCAAAAATAATGGTTTAGGAGCCACAGGGAAGCATTTTATTGGTTCCCTCTCAAGATGGTCCAATCGAAATACGTTGCAGAAACCTGTGTCAGAACAGAGGATGACTAGCCTGGTCCCAGATCTGCATATAGTAGCTAATGCCAACCACCATAGGGAGTTGGCTATACAGCACAAACATATCTGGAACCAGGCTAGAATATGACTGTTAAACTAGACATGTGTCTCAGTTACCTGTGATGGCATCCTGAACGACTGTGTTGTCCATGTTCTCACAGACCCACTCCTTGCAGCACTTCCCAGGCAGCTGTACCCGTTGGGGGTGTGGGCAGTCTGGGTTGGGAAGATGGACGTCCTCAGGGCACAGGGGCACGCAAGTCACCCCTCCCCCCAGGCAGCGGCACTGGGTGGCACAGGAGGGCTGGAACACCTGGCCATCCTGGTAGGAGACCCCGTTCTGCTCACAGCCCAACTCCTCCTGACCTGGAAGGTGGAAACAGAACAGACCTGGTTTCAAATACTATTTACCTGCCTGGAGTGCCAGATGGGTAGGGTTTGCATTTTGGGACTATTGGATTACTTCATCAAACCATGCAAACTCAATCAAGCACAGATATTTGAAATTATTTAAAATAGTATTTGAACCCAGGTCTGGAAACAGGACAGAGAGACCCTCTTAGAGGCTCTTTACCCTGGACTGGCAGCCCCACCCTAACCTTAACTCTAACCCATACACATACCCTGCACCATGGACCCTGCTCTGTTCTGGACTCTGGAAAAAAATACAATTACTCACAGAAAGAGAGCGAGAGAGAGAGAGAGAGAGAGAGAGAGAGAGAGAGAGAGAGAGAGAGAGAGAGAGAGACAGAGCTTGTGTAAGAGTGAGGTAAGGACACAAGAGGATCATGTGTACTGCCAAGCCTCTGGGTTGTTATGTGATGTTATGGGAAACCAGGCTTTCCCAAATGGAACCCTTTCCCCTATTTAGTGCACTATTTCTGGTCAAAAGTAGTGCACGATGCAGGGAATAGGGTGCCATTTGGGATGCAGCCCAGTCCCGAGGAGACTGAGGAGTCTGTTTTCCAATCCTTATGTGTTGTCTCGGCAATGTATCATTCTCGATGGGCAGTCATCAGAGGAAATGTGTCAACACCACCACTGAAAATAGAGGTTCAGATGTTTTGGAGTACAGTCAAACTAAACCCCTGCGCTCTGCGGCTGGCTGGATCAGTATATGCCCTAAACAGATTGTCTGTTTGTCCCTCTCATACAAACAGTGAGACATAGACTTCAGCTCCATGTGCCATCCCTTTCTGTGTTTTTTGTCTGCTAGCCCGGTTGTTTAGAAAAGGGTGACACTGTGCAGAGCCTGTGGTCCAGTGGCAACACTTCCGGCACAAGCACATGTGTTATGACCCTGGAGACCAGGCAGGATTCAATCCCTGTGTCCACCCTTCCCACTGTTTATCTTTCCATTCTAACCCCGCCTTCTGTTTACATTACTGTCAGTAATAAAGCCTAAAAAAACAGGAGGAAAAGGCTGGCACTCACTGACACACTCTCCAGGGTCGCCGGGGAAGCTGGCGCTGTAGTCACACTGCAGTCCTCTCTGGCTGTCACACACATACAGGTCGCTGCAGGCCTCGCCCTGCTGCCGGGCACACACCTGGCAGCACTGGCAGCCGTCCAGGACCAGAGGGACTCCTGCTGGGCACTGGGGCACGGGGTTGGGGCACTGGCATGGTCCTGGGCACAGCTGACACCACACCTAGAGTAACACAGGGGGCAGAGGTTAGAGGTTAAAGCAGGCTGAGGTTAGAGCAAGAGGAGTAGGAGGCCAATTGGTTGTTGTTGTTGTCGTCATTGTCATCATAGTCTTCATCATTACGACCAATATCATCGTCATCATAATCATCCTCATCACCATAGTTGAAAAATGCTGCCGTTATGTTCTGAAATAAAACAGCCTTTCCTTGACCAATTGTAAGCACATTAATATTTGGTAGAAGTACTTTGTTTGGGGAACATTATGTCCAACACTGTCTGGTAAAAATAGACATGTTTTCAATTAAATGCAGTTAATGGAGCCAAGCCACAGCAGGCAGCCTTTGGACATACTGGCCTCAATTATTTACTGGTGGAGCAATGTCATGCCCCCATGGACTCAAAAACATCATTTGTCGTCTCAAAATATTCTCTACTGCAACTATGCAATGCAACATCAAACATTCACAATATTCATCATTCATCAATATTTCTCATTAATATTCATGATGATCTGCATAAAGAGTAAAGAAAAAATGCCAATTTCTAAATGACAAAACACAAAATAATAAAGTATTTAGCAGAGTACAATACTGTTACATCATGCCATGAATAGCTAGCTACTTGTACATATATTACATATTGGCTATGCAGTAAGTTACAAATATGGTAAATTGACTATAGAGTAAGTTCCAAATAAAAACAACAGCAACAACATAAAAACAAAATCAGTTCTATCAAAACAATCTTCAACCACAGCCACCTGAAAGCTTCTGATAGATCTTTCCGTGGAATCAATGGAATCGATCAATGGAATGCAGTCTCGTTGATCTCCACAGACAGTTCACATCCTGAGCAACAGGTGTAAGCTACAGGTACAGTTCATCTCCAGGTACACACAAATAGAAGAGCAAAATAGTCGTTTGGCCTCACCTGCAGTGCACCCATACAGAGCAGCAAAGCCAAGGCTATCACATTGTCACTGAGTTGTCTTGAAATTTCCATTGGAACGTCTGTAGGTTGATTGAACTGCTCTGTTTGTCTGTCTGTCTAACCTCTTAAGTGTGATGGTAGTGGTGCTAGCTAGCTAGCAGTGCTGCTTGCTGTTTGCTGACTGCTCATTCCTCTGCATGGCTGACATTTATCGAGTCTCTGCTGTGATGTCACAGGCTGACCGCCGTGTAAACAGTCACTGGAGCAGGGGCAGAAATGTTTCACATTCCTACTCCCTGTTGCCCATTTCTACTTTCAGACCTTTTTCTCCTCCTACCTCCCTCCCACCTCTCTCCCCCTCTAGCTGTTATAGACTGAAACAGGTAGTTGTTCATTATTTCCTCATTTCAAAACCTCATCAGACGCAACTGAATTCAATGACTTATTCTAAATCAACCTGCAGTTGTAATATTTGTAAAGTCGCTCTGGTTAAGAGCGTCTGCTAAATGACTTAAATGTAAATGTAAATGTAATAATGAGCCTCTTATAATTCCGACCTCGCCGTCCTCTGGTTGCCATGGTGCTGCAGCAGCACGTCTGATGTGAGGCTGAACTTGGATCGCTGTGACCAGTCCCATTGTGAAAGAGAGGAACTCAAACAGAAACACTAGAGTAAAGTAAAGTGAAAGTAAACACTGTCAGAGAGTTCCATCCTCAGAGTCCACGAGGACACAAATGTGCTTCTGAAATGACACCCTAATTCACTATAGAGTGCACTACTTTTGACCAGGACCCACGAGGCTCTGGCTAAAAGTAGAGTACTATATAGGGAATAGGGTGCCATTCCTGATGCAAATGAGAACATATACTAAGTAGAATTGCCCAGCAACCACCGCAAAGAAGCAGAAAACACATCTAGCCTAAATAAGAGGCTGTTATTATGAAGGTCACAGATAAAACATAGCATAATGACTGGAGAGAATACTTGGGGTGGGTGAAAATTATTTCTGTAAAAGTCTAGATTATTCGCTTCTTTTATCAATTAAATAGGCCTACCATTACATACCATTAGTGTTGGGGAGTAGTGAACTACATGTAGTTCAACTAGTAATTAAACTACGTTTTCCAGTAGCTTGGTGGTAGTTGAACTAAATTCAAATATTGCTATTTTCAGTAGTTAATTGATGTTTTGTGTAGCTAATGTAGCTAATTACTGGAACTACACACTTCTTTTTTAGTATAAATTAAATACAATTTGTGTTTAATACACATTCTGTTAACATCTGATACCAGAGTGATCTGTTCTTGCAATTTTTTGTCTATGACATTTCAGATTTAGATATGCTATTTTTTTACGAAGTAGCTTGGGTGTAACTACTTTTTCAATGTAACTTCAGTTAAATAAACTATGTTTTTCTTAAGGGTAGCTTTAGTGAAGCTTCTTCCAGAGTGAAGTAATTGGTACTTTGGTCAACTATGATTTCAGAGTAGCTTCCACAACACTGCATACCATTGAAATATTTTTGGTAAAGAAATGGATCTGATAATACATTGAGTACTACTTGGGCAAAAGTATTCAGGATTAATTCCTTGGTCCAACATACCACTCAATCATGAGAATTCATGATAACAGTTCACATGGAGAAAGAAGGGACTAGGGAATGAAAGAAAAATAAAAGAGATGGTTTAAAAATAGAATGAGACAGATGAAAGTATGCATGTCCAATACAGGTGGGAGCCAGGTGGTTAGCCAGTTACAGCAGACCAGACGTGAACTGATTGCCAGTTTGCTCTAAACTTTGTTCTCTCCACATTTTTATTTACTTTTCATACTGTCCAAGAAATACAGAATTTGGAATGCCCCCAAGCTTATAGACAAGGCAATAGCCCTGCTGTAACCCACAGCGCACATTGGACATTTGGAGGAGACCTTGCTTCAGGGCAGAAAACAAAAGGCTTACAGTATTCAACTTGTGGCAATAGTGTCAGGGTTGGGGAGTAACTGATTACATGTAAAGTAGTCCAATTACTTAATCATATTACATTACTGAGTTTGGGTGATCCAAAAGTTACGTTATTGATTCCAATTTTGGACAGGTAAAAGTAACTGTAACGGATTACATTCAGAAAGTAACCTACCCAACCCTGAATATTGTTTTGTTTTGTACCAAATCTGCCAATATGGAGCTAGAATGGCTAACATATGTTCAAGGAAAAGGTCCATCCAACGTTCAGTAAATATCTAAAAACGGCATTGAATATTTGATAAAGGAATTTACATGTTTAAAGTAATGACTAAAGAATTCCACCCTGAAACGTATAAGACTATGTGAAATGTATTAGAATTATAAGACTATGTGAAATGTATTAGAATTATAAGACTATAATCCAATAACGTATGTGTGAGACAAGTTAAGGGTGAGAAATGTATGGTTGAGAAAACAAAGGACAATTGAACTACACATGACCTGGTTGTAACTCTGAAAACTGACAACAGGAAAGAGGACTTTTCCAAGGCCCCTCTAATCTAGGGAGGAGAGGAACGGCTAGTGCCAGGCTGGTAGAAAAGAGATTGCGTGTGTGCGTGTGTGCGTGTGTGTGTGTAGGATGGGGTGGGAGTTATAAAATGACTAGGTATGCATTTTTTACTTCAGAGCACTCGTGAATAAAGAACTTACCTTTTGCAATATCTGAGACTTTGCCTAATTCTTATTTTTTACCCGGGATTTACAACCTCGGGTGAATTGGTCAAAGCTATAAAATAGTTTGGTTAGAACATTGGGGAAAATTCTCGTGACAATATTCAAAAGTGGTCAAACATAAAAACACTGTAACATACAAAGTAGATGAAAAAGAGAGTTGCGGAAGCCATAATTGCATCCACTTATTCCACCGTAAATCAAAATTTCTCACCTCTCATATTTCTCTCATCAGCTAACCAAACCCACTAACCAGCTTTATGGTTAGTGGGTTTGCGTGTCACTCAGTTGGTGTGCTCTGAGGGATCTGAATGTAATTGAAAGTCAATAAGCTGTGGCCAGCAACAGTCACAAATAATACATCTCACCTCTCCCCCAGGGCAGTATCTGACACACACGCACACAAACAGCGCCAAGTGCACTCTGAAGTTGGTGTCTGAGGTTTTGGCACAGGTGCATCTCTGAACCAACAGCCTCAGGCTTCCGAGCAGTGCCATGTTTAAGCTGTCAAGACTGGCAGATATGCTTGTATCTTCAAGATGCGGAAGACACATTGTGTGTGTGTGTGTGTGTGTGTGTGTGTGTGTGTGTGTGTGTGTGTGTGTGTGTGTGTGTGTGTGTGTGTGTGTGTGTGTGTGTGTGTGTGTGTGTGTGTGTGTGTGTGTGTGTGTGTGTGTGTGTGCGTGCGTGCGTGCGTGCGTGCGTGCGTGTGTGTGTGTGTGTGTGTGTGTGTCACGCCCTGACCTACAGTGTTGTAGGTCAGGGCGTGACTAGGGGGTTTTCTAGTCAATTATATTTCTATGTTTGGGTTTTAGTATGGTTCCCAATTAGAGGCAGCTGATTATCGTTGTCTCTAATTGGGGATCATACTTAAGGAGTCCCTGTTCCCACCTGCATTGTGGGATATTGTTTTGGTTAGTGCTTTGTGTGCTCTGTGACTGATTGTTGTTTTGTTGTAAGTTTCACTATTAAATATAATGTGGAACTCTACGCACGCTGCGCCTTGGTCCACTCATTTCAACAAGCGTGACAGAGTGTATGTGTGTGTGTGTGTGTGTGAGGTAATATGAGTTCAGAAATAGCAAAAGTGGTCCAGCTTCACGTTAGGTAAGAAAAATAAGTGTTTCGCTATAGTAGATGTATCCAAAAGTTAATGATACAGTAGATTGATGTTGTGATCTACAGTACCAGTCAAAGGTTTGGACACACCTACTCATTCCAGGGTTTGTCTTTATTTTTTACTATTTTCTACATTGTAGAATAATAGTGTAGAATAACATTGAAACTATGAAATAACACATGGAATCATGTAGAAACCAAAAATGTGTTAAACAAAACAAAATATATTTGAGATTCTTCAAAGTAGCCACCCTTTGTCTTGATGACAGCTTTGCACACTCTTGGCATTCTCTCAACCAGCTTCATGAGGTAGTCACCTGGAATGCATTTCACTTAACAGGTGTGCCTTGTTAAAAGTTAATTTGTGGAATTTCTTAGTGCATTTGAGCCAACCAGATGTGTTGGGACAAGGTAGGGTTGGTATGCAGAATATATCTGGTAAAAGACCAAGTCCATATTATGGCAAGAACAGCTCAAATAAGAGAAACGACAGTCCATCATTATTTTAAGACATGAAGGTCAGTCAATCCGCAAAATGTCAAGAACTTTGAAAGTTCCTTCAGGTGCAGTCTCAAAAACTATCAAGGGATGTGATGAAACTGGCTCTCGTGAGGACCGCCACAGGAATGGAAGACCCAGAGTTACCTCTGCTTCAGAGGGTAAGTTCATTAGAGTTACCAGCCTCAGAAATTGCAGCCCAAAAAAATGCTTCACAGAGTTCAAGTAACAGACACATCTCAACATCAACTGTTCAGAGGAGACTGCGTGAATCAGGCTTTCATGGTCGAAATGCTGCAAAGAAACCCCTACTAAAGGACACCAATAACAAGAAGAGACTTGCTTGAGCCAAGAAACATGAGCAATAGACATTAGAGCAGTGGAAATGTGTCCTTTGGTCTGATGAGTCCAAATATGAGATTTTTGGTTCCAACCGCCGTGTCTTTGTGAGACGCAGAGTAGGTGAACGGATGATCTCTGCATGTGTGGTTCCCACTGTGAAGCATGGAGGAAGAGGCGTGATGGTGTGGGGGTGCTTTGCTAGTGACACTGTCAGTGATGTATTTAGAATTCAAGGCACACTTAACCAGCACGGCTACCACAGCATTCTGCAGCAATATGCATCCCATCAGGTTTGTGCTTAGTGGGACTATCATTTGTTTTTCAACGGGACAATGACCCAACACACCTCCAGGCTGTGTAAGGGCTAATTGACCAAGAAGGAGAGTGATGGAGTGCTGCATCAGATGACCTGGCCTCCACAATCACCTGACCGCAACCCAATTGAGATGGTTTGGGATGAGTTGGAGTGCAGAGTGAAGGAAAAGCAGCCAACAAGTGCTCAGCATATGTGGGAACTCCTTCAATATGGTTAGAAAACCATTCCAGGTGAAGCTGGTTGAGAGAATGCTAAGCGTGTGCAAAGCTGTCATCAAGGCAAAGGGTGGCTACTCTGAATAATAAAAAAAATATATAAAATATATTTAGATTTGTTTAACAATTTTTGGTTACTACATGATTCCATATATGCTATTTCATAGTTTTGATGTCTTCACTATTATGCTACAATGTAGAAAATAGTCAAAATAAAGAAAAACCCTTGAATGAGTAGCTGTGTCCAAACTTTTGACTGGTACTATACATTGACTCATTATTCCAGTAAAGCTCATGGCAGAGATGATGCCCGACATCGCAGTCTTACTGCCAACTTCTAAACTAAAGAGAAACTCACAGGCTGAGTATTCCTGATTTATTGAAAATAAGCCTTAGCTCTTCCACATTCCTCACTCAGTCCGGAAGAATAAAGCACAATGAATGATGTGAAAGATGTGTTTTCCTCCCAGGGTTTACTGTAAATTCATCCAACTTCAACATTGAAACAATGTGTTCATTCTTAACTGTTTAAGCTCTGAAATGTTACCAAATGACTACGTCTAAATCACTGTCGACCAAGACTTTGTAGTATACATGATTACTGCAATGCATGAAGCCTCTCTTTATGTCTTTCCACCAAGCTAAAAGGTGCACAAAACAGAGCATCAGCAGGAAAGGTGGAGGTCTCAGACTACACATGGATTTGAACAACCTGGTTAGGGATCTTGCAAGGAGGAGAATAAGGAGGTTGCAGGTGCAAAGTTTGGCAGGGCAGAAAGTGCTCTAACATTAGCATAAAGTAATGCACACCAGCTGGAGAGAAATACTATTTTAAGTTCGGGATGTACTGTACTACAAGTGTGGCCCTGGAAATGTGTTCCTGCATGAAGATGGATTGCTGACCTCTTGAAATCTATAGGAAATGCTACAGTTCCATATTTGTAACATCATGCTATATGTCTGTATATTGTCTGAAATTGGCACAGTACTGTCAGAAAACACAAATAAATAATTTTCTGGTAACTGACAATTAACTAAGAAGAGGGAAAACAAAAGATGCAATGATACAGTGTCAAAACAGGTTTAATAAAGCCACATTTTGTCAATCTTTAATCCCAGCTGTGGTCCAGATGTGCTTAGACAGTTCAGCTATGTAGACACAGAGAGCTCTCCAATTCTCCAACATGGAGGGATAGTCTCCGGCAGCCAAGATGTTTTGCTATTGAAGGAAATGACACCTAGATTCCAGGCATTCCAGGTCAATGTGTGAAAATCACATAGGGGTGTCACAGACACTCCGGAACAACTAAACATTCTGATAAGGACAGTGTCCTGACCAGAAGGTCACCTGGTGACGTCAGTAGTGTGGGGCACTACACTCTCTCCCAGGTTCTGTCCCAAATGGCACCCTATTCCCTATTTAGTGCACTACTACGGGCCCTGGTCAAAAGTAGCCCATTACATAGGAAATAGGTCGCCATTTGGGACGCAATCCCAGTCTGTCTGCTAGGAAACTCCTGTCTCTCCTCAGCACGACTTGATCTGTTTTCCTGTTCAACTGGAAGGCTACGCCGACTAGAGCAGGATTTTCAGCTTTCGTCTTTTGTGTTTGGTGAATTCACAGAAAGGAACCTTTTCGATTTGGGTAATCAGCTTTTCCGCTCTTTTTTCCTTTTGTCTCCTGTGGTGGTTATCGTGAGACTTGGCTAGCTAAGCTGCAAGGATAGCTATTCTACAACAACAAAAAAATTCTACCTGGAAGCGTGGAATTACTAGCGCTCTCTCATTTAGGTCAACCCACTGACGTTTCGCATTGAATAGACTGACCGTCTGCTTATCAGTCGAGAGCCAGACTTTGGTTCATCGCAAGACCAACATGGTGCTAGCTTCTCTGGCTAGCACTGTGCTAACTAGCTAGGCTATTAGCTCAGGTGGCAAAGGGGAAGAGGACCTCAACGATGACGATGGCATGAAAGACCCCCTCCAGGCAGCGGAGTAGGAAGAGGACGAGGAGGCGCAAGCCATTACCTCTAGACCCTCTTCCGCCCTTAGCGGGGTACCTGTGGCAGATGACAGATATTCACTTATCGATGTCTGCAAACGAGCAGCCGCCAGACTCAGCATTGAGTGACCTGAACCCATGGGGGGTGGCAGTGGAGAGAGGGACTGGTATGACGGGAGGAAACTCCCCTCTCGCACCCTCCCAGGCAAACAACTCCTCTCAGATATTCCAGATTGTGTGGCAGATGCCAAGCCTAACCCAGACATTTGGGATGAGATCTGTATCATCCAGTGGTGCCATTCAAGGCTTTGGCCGTGCCATAAGCCTTGCGGTGTTAGGGGAGAGAGCCTTGTGGCTCAACTTGTCCAGCCTGTCGGACAAGGAGAAAGCAGATTTCCTTGACGCTCCTGTCGAGCCAAAGGAACTGTTTGGGCCAGCTGTTGCCGCCATTGCGTCAGAAGTGCAATCAACTTCTGGCTGCCCTGAAGATCCGAGTATCATGGCTACCTGGCGTACACCTCTGTTGTATTTAAGTATGATCTCCAATTAGAGACAACGAGGAATTGGAGATCATCCCAAACAAAACAACATAGATATACAAACCTAGAACCTAACAACATAGAAATAGAAAGCATAGAATACAACAAAGAACTACAAATCTCGAATGCACACCCAAATCACACCCTGACCTAACCAAAATAGAGAAAATAAAACGTCTCTCTCAGGTCAGGGCGTGACAGTACCCCCCCCCCCCCCCCAAAGGTGCGGACTCCCGGCCGCAAACCGGAACCTATAGGGGAGGGTCCGGGTGGGCATCTACCTATGGTGGCGGCTCTGGTTCGGGGCGTAGCCCCTGCTCCGCCCACTGATCCCTCTGCTTTTGTGTCGCCGGAGGAACCAGACCGTGGATCATCGCCGAAAGCTCTGAACCGTGGATCGTCACTGGATGAATCGGGCCGTAGATCAACGCCGGAGGTTCTGGGCGGTAGCCGCCGCCGGAGGCCGGCGCGCCGCCGCGGAGGCTCTGGGCTGCAGACCGCCACTGGAGGCTCTGGGCTGCAGGCCGTCGCTGGAGGGTCCGGACTTGGGGCCGTCGCTGGAGGGTCCGGACTTGGGGCCGTCGCTGGAGGGTCCGGACTGTAGGCCGTCGCTGGAGGTTCCGGACTGTAGGCCTTCTCAGGAGGTTCCGGACTGTAGGCAGTCTCAGGAGGTTCCGGACTGTAGGCCGTCTCAGGAGGTTCCGGACTGTAGGCAGTCTCAGGAGGTTTCGGACTGTAGGCCGTCTCAGGAGGTTCCGGACCGGGGACCGTCGCTGCAGGCTCCATGCTATGGACCATCACTGCAGGCTCCGTGCCATGGATCATCCCTACAGGCTTCTTGCCATGGATTATCCCTACAGGCTCCGGGCCATGGATCATCCCTACAGGCTTCGTGCCATGGATCATCACTGGAGGCTTCGGACCATGGATCATCACTGGAGGCTTCTTACGTGGAGCCAGAACAGGTCTCACCGGACTGGGGAACGTCGCTGGAGGCTCCGGACTGGGGGACGTCGCCGGAAGCTCTGGACTGGGAACTGTCGCCGGAAGCTCTGGACTGGGAAGACACACTGTAGGCCTGATGCGTGGAGCTGGCACAGGTGGCACCAGACTGGTAACACGCACCTCAGGGCGAGTGCGAGGAGCAGGAACAGGACACACCGGACTGGGCAGGCACACTAGAGACCTGATGCGTGGGGCTGGCACAGGTGGCGTCAGACTGGTGACACGCACCTCACAGTAAGCACGGGGAGTTGTCTGCCAATCTCTCTGCCAATCTCCCCGTGTGCCCCCCCCAAAATAATTTAGGGGGCTGCCTCTCGTGCTTCCCTTGTTGCCGCGCCCTCGTTGCCGCCACCTGTTCCCATGGGAGGCGCTTTTCTTCTGCCCCTAAATCCTCCAAAGCCCTGGATATACTCCTTATCTCCTCAATAGTCCACTGGTCCATACCACGCTGCTTGGTCCCTTGGTGATGGGAGATTCTGTCATGGTTGTCGTAGGAATGAGCGGACCAAAGTGCAGCGTGTGTGTCGTTCCACATTTTATTTATACTGTGAAACTATGCAATACATAAATAAGAGGTGAAACAGACACTACTCAAAACTAATCTCCCACAAACCCAGGTGGAAAAACCCTACTTAAGTATGATCTCCAATTAGAGACAACGAGGACCAGCTGCCTCTAATTGGAGATCATCCCAAACAAACCAACATAGAAATACAAAACTAGAACCTAACAACATAGAAATAGAAAACATAGAATACAACAAAGATCTACAAATCTCGAATGCCCACCCAAATCACACCCTGACCTAACCAAAATAGAGAAACAAAACGTCTCTCTCAGGTTAGGGCGTGACAACCTGTCTGTCTCCGACAGACATGTATGATTGGTTCTTCAAGCTGCTTAGAAATTCGGTGAATCCAACTGTGAGATATCACACTCATAATATCAGAGAACCGGCATTACGCAAATAACCTTCAGTACACAAAGGTAGCTGTTTATGGAAAGATAATTGCAGTAACATATTGTAGAAATAGCCATGTGCAATGCATTCAGACACACCTAAACCAACAACACATCCATTTCTAGCCGCAGTTACTACAATTAACTGGAGAACAAATAAATACGGTACAAGGACCAAATTCATCTGTGAGACCACTTCCAAACATGTGGTGAGCTGTGTCAATATTTTTTAGCTGAGACTGTGCCCTTTACTTCAGTGGTGGAGATATACTGTACTGCATACAGCGTACTGAAGACAACTGAAATTTAGCCTTTATTACTGCTAAAATGAATGAATATGTGATGACACATGTGAACGATAGTGGGCTGCTGTGCAACTGCATGATGACATATTGTGGGACACAATGCACATGGGATGTTATGGGAATGTTTAAACCAACAAAGTTACTGTGAGAGAAGCTCAGCTCGGAACGTGTGTGATGGATCACACCTCTTTCGTTGCTGAGGGCCCCAGAATGACACAAACTGGCATTGAATACAACTTGTGATTGAGTCACTTGCAATTTGAATGGTGTTATCAATCCTTCACTGTGAATTTGAACTGAATGAGGATACAAATTCAATGAGGGCCGCATCACTGTGTTATTACTGTTTTATTACTGTGAGCAGGCTATGACACAGCCAGTCAATGCTTTTATGTTAATATAGTACACAGTATAATTCCAGGTCAGATGACGTTCCTTGTCTCTTGCCATGTTTTGAGTTCTTTTGTCATAAAATTGTTAAATTGATTTGGCAAAACCATTGTCAGAACTAGTATCAACAACCATAATACTTTAATATCCCGATTATTTGCGGTTTTGGCTCTCTCTTGTCTCAGCCCTCACTCCAGGGATGAGAGCACGAGTACATATTGTAAAGTGTGTCAGGAGCGTCGTAAAAGCTAGACCAAGGCGCAGCAGGTATCATGCTCATCTTCTTTATTTATTATAAGAGAACACTTAAACAAAATATAAACTAACGCCAAACAACAGTTCCGTAAGGACACAAGCACTATACGAAAAACAACCACCCACAAAACCCAAAGGAAAACAGGCTGCCTAAGTATGGCTTCCAATCAGAGACAACGAAAGACACCTGCCTCTGATTTGAAACCACACTCAGCCAAACCTGGAAAACGGAACATAGAAAATGAAAACTAGAACCAAAGTCCCCTAGACCAAAAAACACAAAACACAAAACAAACACCCCCTGCCACGCCCTGACCATACTACAATGACAAAAGACCCCTTTACTGTTCAGGACGTGACAAAGTGTGACATTTGTTATTTAAAGGGACAGTTCACTTCTTTAAAGTTTATTTGAGATTTTTTTTTGTGGGTAAAAAAAGGTTAAAAAAAATAGTACGATTTGTCCACATTTACAACCACTATCACATCCATGACCCGACTCAATCAACTTGAACACAAAACAAATCTCTGTTTTGTGTAGAACAAAAACAACATGAGACATATATAACTGCCACTTTGATTTATCACACACAACACAGGTTAAACATGTACTATGAATATGAAGCCCATCTTGATCAGTTCATGTTGACAAAATGTGATACAATAGGCTACCTGTATATCAAATACTTAGGAATACTACAGTAGATTACAATGATAAAATACATCTAAAGATGATCATAATAGTGAGGCTCATAAAGTTCAGTCATACTTACTGTGTCTATGCAAATGTAAAGAGTTCCTGGTAGGACTAATACTGTAAGCAGTAGTAGTATTAAGTAGTAGTAGTATTTAATACTACTACTACTTATTAGTCTTACCAGGAACTCTTACATTTGCATAAATAAGTATGACTGAACTTTCAAATCAAATCATATCAAATGTTATTTGTCACATGCGCTGAATACAACAGGTGTAGACCTTAAAGTGAAATGCTTACTTTACAAGCCCCTAAGCAACAATGCAATTTTAAGAAGATTCTTTTTTTTATAATAATAATAGAAATATAACAAATAATTAAGGAGCAACAATAAAATAACAGTAGCGAGGGTATATACAGGGGGTTCCGGTACAGAGTCAATGTGCGGGGGCACCGGTTAGTCAATGTAATTGAGGTAATATGTACATGTAGGTAGAGGTAAAGTGACTATGCATAGATAATAAACAGAGAGTAGCAGCAGTGTAAAAATGGGGGGTGGGGTGGGGACAATGCAAATAGTCCGGGTAACCATTCGATTAACTGTTCAAGAGTCTTATGGCTTGGGGGTAGAAGCTGTTAAGAAGCCTTTATGACCTAGACTTGGCGCTCCGGTACCGCTTGCCGTGCGGTAGCAGAGAGAACAGTCTATAACTAGGGTGGCTGGAGTCCTTGGCAATTTTTTGGGCCTTCCTCTGACACCGCCTGGTATAGAGGTCCTGGACGCCAGGAAGCTTGGCCCCAGTGATGTACTGGGCCGTACACACTACCCTCTGTAGTGCTTTGCGGTCGGAGGCCGAGCAGTTGCCATACCAGGCGGTGATGCCTTTGAAACTAATAGATGACTGAAACCCTGTTCACAATTCAGAGAAATATAAAAAGCGTCAATCAGCAGTAGAAACTAATAAAGCATGCTCCCCACCCCTGTTTTGGAATGGGGACTGAGAAATGTAACCCCTCTTAAACTCAAAGACAGAGCTATGGCTGCAAGGACTGACCATACATGATATCAAAAGTATAGTTTTAATCATGTTTTGAGGCTATATAGCAATTTGTTTAGATTTACTTTGTTAACAAACACTGGCGTAAAACAAGTTGATATTTTGGGTTCTGATGGGGTACAACAGTTGAACTAAGCTCATGAGGCATTTAGAAGTTCTATTCTTCGAGAATCAATGAGTACATGTCATTAAGTCCAAAAATGGATGTAGCAACTGCTGATTGCCCCTTTAACTGCATGATTCATGACCATTTAAATTGTGTTTTTAGATAACCTTTCTTATCTATGTTAACATACCTTGCAAACCTAAAGGGTTGAATCTTGGAGGTCCCAAGGGCATTCATGTAATATGTGGAGGAAGCATGGACAGAACTGTGGAGGAAGCAACCTGTGCCGGAGTAGAAAGAAAACAACACAATTGTGAGGTTTGATGCAAGTTTGAAGTAATTGGCAGTCTAGTGTCTTAAAATGTGTATGTTGCCCATTGTACACTACAGTCACCGGTTTCTAACGGGGTATTCTATAGAACCATGTATAAATAAATGAAGGCAGCCTTCAGATTACAACCACAGGGGGGTGCTACATCCTAATAGTGTTGTGAATTTCAACAACCTGTTAGTGGGTTACCCTAACACCACACTGTTTCACTGGATTTTTATATCCTAAATAATCTCAGTGTCAAAGAATAGGCATTATACAAAAAAAATATGCAACTGCAACTGTTTTTTTCCCGAGTGGCACAGCGGTCTAAGGCATTGCATCTCAGTGCTAGAGGTGTCACTACAGACTCTGGCTCGATCCCAGGCTGTATAACAACCGGCAGTGATAGGGAGTCCCATAGGGCAGTGCACAATTGGCCCAGCATCTTCCGGGTTTGGTCGGGGTAGGACGTCATTGTAAAACAAGAATGTGTTCTTAACTGACTTGCTCTGTTAAATAAAGGTTAAAAACAATAAAACAAACAAACAAATTAATATAAACGAGCCATGCAGGCAGAACTAATTTAACAAGTGTGTATACTGCAAGGGTGTATACTGTCTGTATGGCATTAATAGCCTACTGTACCTGATGGCAATGCTGTTAGAAAGATGTCCATTTGTAATTTTGACTGTAGGATGCACCTATTTCCTGCCCAGAGACTGGAAGTGCAGAGACAGGAAGTGGCCCAGCACTTGATGGACATCTCAGTCAGTTTATCAAGCGTAACTCACAGTTAAGACTGACAAACATGGAACCTGTCATAATATGCTCATCATGCTGATCTTTAACTCAAAGAAGAGCACATTCAATAGTGGCCCGGCCTCAGGGCAGGCCCCACAAGCTCCTGTAAGAGAACCTGACACATGGGTCCCATGGATGTCCCCATTTCCCTTATACCACAGTGTGGCACCACCAATACAAATACAAATGTAATGGTTTTTATGTAACATAGATTTATTTATCATCATCATTAGGCCTTTATGTGTTTCCTTACCAGAAGTAGAGTCCTGGCTATAGTAGCTCTGAACAGGATATAGGCCTAATCAGGTCATTGTTAACCGTCTAAGCATAGGATTAACCTGTGCTGCTAATCCTACACACCACAACTATTCTACTGGTTACATCGTGGAAACATTGTAACCATGAAATGTATCAATAGGTCTTAATAGATGTATAGAGGTGGATAAACTCGATTTACGAGCGCGTTTATGCCAATACCGACTGGAACGTGGAATAGCTGTTGAATTCACGTCTGTGCTCAGTCTTGTGGTGGGTTGGATCAAGGCGTGTCGCGCTAGCCATGTAGGCCTGCCTATATAATGGCAATGTTAGTCCTGACCGGGAGAGGCTTGAAGTCGCGCCACTCATTCTGTGCGATCAGCAGTTTCACATTCATCGGCAGTCACAGGAGAGCTTTCACAATGGCAGAACACTTTACTGAGCAAATAGTATTTAACAGACCAAAGGTAAGCTACAAATGAAGAACATAATGTATCAGGCAAAGCGAATTTTGCAGTAAATGATTAACTCAACCACGTTGTTGTATTGAGGACATATAGCAGTTCACTCGGCTACATTGTTTATATGGTAAGGTTTCACGTCATTTATTCATCTGTTTGTTTCTAAAACCCCGGATGCACATGGTTAGAAGAAACGAAAGGTAGTCTACAGGTTAGGAGAACTCACGCAGCAGGTTAGGAGCATTTGGTTAAGGTTAGCGAAAATGCTTTCCTAACTCTGCTACGAAAATCACTTCGGACAAAGTGGCATGTTTTTAAGGAGTCCCAGTCTACTACTACAGCAGAACTGCCGTCCTTGCGCAATTCACCTACACATTTGCACAAGCCTCGCGAGCAACACGTTAAATGGAGAATGCATAGCCTAGATCAGTGTTACTCACTATTTTTTGTAAGGGTGCCACTTTGGGTTGAGACAATCATTCAGAGGCCGGCACAGAACTTACATTTGTTGTACTTTTTCTTCCAATATTATCAATTGAGAGCAAATTCGGAGCAATAGAGCACATGCAATTGATTTGATTTACAGCACATCACAAATATATAAACTCAGTTAAAAAAAAAACATCCTCACTGTCAACTGCGTTATTTTCAGCAAACGTAACATGTGTAAGTATTTGTACGAACATAACAAGATTCAACAACTGAGACAAACTGAACAGGTTCCACAGATGTGTGACTAACAGAAATGGAATGTGACTCTGAACAAAGGAGGGGGGTCAAAATCAAAAGTAACAGTCAGTATCTGGTGTGGCCACCAGCTAGCTGCATTAAGTATTTCAGTGCATCTCCTCCTCATGGACTGCACCAGATTTGCTAGTTCTTGCTGTGAGATGTTACCCCACTCTTCCACCAAGGCACCTGCAAGTTCCCAGACATTTCTGGGGGGAATGGCCCTAGCCCTCACCCTCCGATCCAACAAGTCCCAGACGTGCACAATGGGATTGAGATCCGGGCTCTTTGCTGGCCATGGCAGAACACTGACATTCCTGTCTTACAGGAAATCATGCACAGAACGAGCAGTATGGCTGGTGGCATTGTCATGCTGGAGGGTCATGTCAGGATGAGCCTGCAGGAAGGGTACCACATGAGGGAGGAGGATGTCTTCCCTGTAATGCACAGCGTTCAGATTGCCTGCAATGACAACAAAATCAGTCTGATGATGTTGTGACACACCGCCCCAGACCATGACGGACCCTCCAAATCAATCTCGCTCCAGAGTACAGGCCTCGGTGTAACGCTCATTCCTTCGACGATAAACGCGAATCTGGAACCGCACTCGTCAGTGAAGAGCACTTTGCCAGTCCTGTCTGGTCCAGCGATGGTGGGTTTGTGCCCATAGGCGACGTTGTTGCCGGTGATGTCTGGTGAGGACCTGCCTTACAACAGGCCTACAAGCCCTCAGTCCAGCCTCTCTCAGCCTATTGCGGACAGTCTGAGCACTGATGGAGGGATTGTGCGTTCCTGGTGTAACTCGGGCAGTTGTTGCCATCCTGTACCTGTCCCGCAGGTGTGATGTTTGGATGTACCGATCCTGTGCAGGTGTTGTTACACGTGGTCTGCCACTGCGAGGACTATCAGCTGTCCGTCCTGTCTACCTGTCTTAGGCGTCTCACAGTACGGACATTGCAATTTATTGCCCTGGCCACATCTGCAGTCCTCATGCCTCCTTGCAGCATGCCTAAGGCATGTTCACGCAGATGAGTAGGGACCCTGTGCATCTTTCTTTTGGTGTTTTTCAGAGTCAGCAGAAAGGCCACTGGTGTCCTAAGTTTTCCTAACTGTGACCTTAATTGCCTACCGTCTGTAAGCTGTTAGTGTCTTAACTTTTTAGTGACAGGGGGGCAGTATTCGGAAATTCAGATGAATGACATGCCCAAATTAAACTGCCTGCTACTCGGGCCCAGAAGGTAGGATATGCATATTATTAGTAGATTCGGATAGAAAACACTCTGAAGTTTCTAAAACTGTTTGAATGATGTCTGTGAGTATAACAGAACTCATATGATAGGCAAACACCTGAGAAAAAATCCAACCAGGAAGTGGTTTGTAGTTTTTCAACTGATTGCCTTTCCAAAGTACAGTGTCTGTGGGGTCATTTTGCACTTCCTAAGGCTTCCACTAGATGTCAATAGTCTTTAGAACCTTGTTTCATGCTTCTACTGTTACTGGGCAGAGAATAAGAGCTGTCTCAAGCCTGGGACCAGTGAGTTGTTTATGCGCCGCTCCTTTTTCCTCTGTAATGAATATGCTATTGTCCGTTTGGAATATTATCAAAGATTTATGTTAAAAAGACCCTAAGGATTGATTGTAAACATTGTTTGACATGTTTCTACGAACGGTAATGGAACTATTTGACTTTTCGTCTCGGGTTTTGCGCTCGCGCGTTATGCCTTTTGGATTAGTGATCTGAACGCGCGAACAAAACGAAGGTATTTGGACATAAATATGGAGTTTATCGAACAAAATTAAAATTTCTTGTGGGAGACCTGGGAGTGCATTCCAACGAAGATCAGCAAAGGTAAGTGAAGATTTATAATACTATTTCTGAGTTTAGTTGACTCCAGAACTTGGCGGGTAACTGTATAGCTTGCTTTGATGGCTGAGCTCTGTTCAATATTCTGAGTACAATGTGCTTTCGCCGTAAAGCTATTTTGAAATCTGACACAGCGGTTGCATTAAGGAGAGGTGTATCTATAATTCTTTCAATAACTGTTGTAAATTTTATCAACGTTTATGATGAGTATTTTTGTAAATTGACGTGCTCATTCACCGGTAGTTTTGGGAGGCAAAACATTTCTGAACATCACGCGCCAATGTAAAATGTTTTTTTTGGATATAAATATGAACTTTATCGAACAAAACATACATGTATTGTGTAACATTGAGTCCTGGGAGTGTCATCTGATGAAGATCATCAAAGGTTAGTGATTTTAATTTTAGCTGTATTTCTGGTTTTTGTGACGCCTCTCCTTGCTTGGAAAATTGCTGTGTGGTTTTTCTTGTTTAGGCGCAGTCATAACATAATCTAATGTCGTGCTTTCGCCGTAAAGCCTTTTTGAAATCGGACAATGTGGTTGGATTAACGAGAATTTCTTTTAAAATGGGATATAATAGTTGTATGTTTGAGAAATTTGAATTGAGATTTTTGTTGTTTTGAATTTGCCGCCCTGCTATTTCACTGGCTGTTGGCAGTGTGTCCCGCGGGTGGGACGCTAGCGTCCCACATGCCCCAGAGAGGTTATCAACTGTTCCACAGGTGCATGTTCATTAATTGTTTATGGTTCATTGAACAAGCATGGGAAACAGTGTTTAAACCCTTTACAATGAAGATCTGTGAAGTTATTTGGATTTTTATGGATTATCTTTGAAAGACAGGGTCCTGATAAAGGGACTTATATATATATATATATATATATATATAAAATAGGCTACATCACATGTATAAGACCCATATTAAAGGTTACCTCCGTAGTTGACTGAGTGAAAAGGTCTCTTCTGCTCCTTGACTGAATTCATTCTCAATGTGTAGTCTGTTGCTATCCTTGTGAGGCAATCCAGGTGTGCATTGGTCAGTCTGTTTCTCTGTTTTTGTTTCACAATGTACATTGTTGAAAATGTTGCTTCACATAAATAAGTGCTGACAAAAAATGTAACCATTTGCACACACTGCTTCAGAAGTGGATACTCTGTCTTACACAAGGCTCCAGAAATGGGTAACACCTGATCTTAGTTCACCTTGCAATGTGTCATTTGCCTGCAGCTCCACTATCTCACTCTCTATGCCAGCACGGTCAGGACCGAGGGCTGTGATGACTGGGGTCAGAGATGCCACTGGCACATGAAAGGCGTTCTCAATGAAGTTGGAAAAACTCCTTGTACCACATCATATCCTTGAATCTTGACTCAAACTCCAACTTCAACTCTTCCAACACACGCACAAATGCATCGCAGCTAAAATGTTGCGGTATTTCTGGGTTGGATGTGGTGACTGCTCTGAGTTTTGGGAAATGAACAAACTCTCTGTCAGGTATGAACAGTGGGGTGATTTATTTTGAAATGCTGTGACCACACGCAGCATTTTGTCCGGAGTTTTAGCTTTCCCTTGGAGCTGGAGATTCACCGTGTTCAGGTGGCAGGTGATGTCAGTTAATAAAGCCCGCTTTAATATTAACTGTGGATCATCCACTCTGGTTCCTCTCTCCTCTTTCTTGCAACAAATTCACGGATTTGATGGAGAGATCTTTCCAAAACTCTGCCACGAGACAGCCATCTCACCTCATTGTGAAATATCAAGTCGCCATATTCTGTCTGATATTCCTCCAGCAACTCACGGAATTGCCGGTGATTCAGTGCCCTCGCAATAATAATGTTCACCACGCGCACGACTTGCTGCATCACATTCTGTTAGTCACAGTCTGAGTTTAGCCACAAGTGCTTCCTGATGAATGATACAATGAAACGTAACAAATTTGTCAATATCCTCTCTTTCTCATCAGGCTTATGAGTCCCTACTTCCCTCGCATGTTTGGTGTGCCGTCAGTGCACACAGATGCCAGATTTGATCAGTCAATATTATTATCAGCAAAAAATGTAACAAGGGCTTTCAGAATATTCTCTCCTTGTGTTTGTCCCTGAAGGGCCAGTAACATAAAAGTTCTTCTCTGAACGACTCGGTTTGAGAGAAGCGGACCCAAGCACATAATTGGGCAATGTCACTTACATCCGTGCTTTCGCCAAGCGCAATACTAAAACACGGTGCCTGGGATATGTCAGTAATCAGTTGCTTACCGATGTCTTGTTATGGTCGAGTCTGAAAGTTGCAGTCCCTTAATTTGCTTTAAAATAGCTTCCTTGTTTGTGAAATCAGCATACAATATTTCATCTGAGGCCAAAAATACATTATTTGACAATCTCCACGTCTGTGAAGGCCTTATTGTTTCTCGCGAGTATCCAAGCAATCTCCTATTTTTCCTTTGTCGTTTTCTCTGCAACAGTGCTAGATCTGTCCATCGTTTGTCCTTTTGAGTTGCGCTATTTTGTTGTTTCTGAGGTTGCGTTGTGGCGGATATGTTTTGTCAAAGTGGGCATGATGTGACTGCAAATGTCACTCTCTAAATTTTGCTTGTTTAAAACAATTGACTGTCTTCTGGCAAATAAGACAGTGAGCTAGTCCCATCATGCAGTACAAAAAAATACTTGTCTGTCCATTTCTCTTGGAACTTTCTGTGTTCTTCTTGAATCGACCGTATCCTTCTCTTAGCTACTTTAGCTGCATGAGCTAGCTGCATTTCCCCGCCGCCATCATCCTGGTTCTCTGGTGGTTGTTCTTTCATGGCTTCCCCCTCATTGTCATTGTCAATAGATTTACGGTTCTTTTTTACAATAAATCGATCCATGTCTACCAGACTGCAAAATGAGCTAGTAGCAAACTGATATGTCGCTGTAGCTGAGCAGTTTATGTTCAGCAGCTGCGCTATATTGCTATCTATCTGCCGTCCGGGGAACAATAGATATATTCAACAAAGTGATTCAGGCCTGCATTAAACAGATTTAATTGAAATTGCATCATTGTTATGTATTATGAATGGAAAATCAGAGCGAGCCACAAATTAAGGGCTCGGCCTGCGGGCCATGCAATGAGTACCACTGGCCTAGATAGTCTACATTTTCTATTGTTATTTTGTCAGTCACTTACTGAGGTTTTACATAGCATGCAGTATACTTAAGCAATAGAGTACCACAGTATGAGTCATAGTACCAATAAAACCCAGTGCGCAAACAAGGAAATGGTTCCAATCGTTTTTCCACTATTCATTTTTCCCATAGGGGATTTTAGAAACACTTACAATAAGGGCTGTTTTGTGTAGGCTCGAATAAATACACACGCGCACAGTGATTAACACACGGGGCGAGACCCGTAATCATCTGCGCAATCCTCAAGGGCACAAAAACAGGTACCCGCACGCACCAACGAACACTGTAACAGTAATCAACCGCTCAATGGAAACCAAAGGGCACACTTATACAAGTTCTAATCAGTGGGAATAGGGAATAGGTGTGCGTAATGAAAGTTCCGGAGGGATCCGTTTGAAAAATGATGCGCTCACTACTGTAAGTTGCTCTGGATAAGAGTGTCTACTAAAATTGAAAAAATAATGAATAGACCATTTCAGTTTTCACATAGAAATATGTTGCATTTTCAAAGTATTTAAAGAAACTGTAAAACATATATCAAGCAAGTGTTTTTATATTCCACAAATATTATCAGATTACCAATGTAATTAGACCAGTACACTTTCTTTCAGTACACAGGTCTTTCAGCCAACGAGCATTCAGGGTTCGAACCACCCAGTTTATAATGAGTATTAGGTAACATGCCACTGTGGTGATGGATGGTTGAATTGCTATGTGCTTTACTGGTGGAATCAGACTGATTAATGTGTCAGGCAGTAGGATATGTACTGTTTATGTAGAGTATAACATAAACAAAATATAACACCAATAAAAAAAAAAAAAGGCCTTCCTTTCCTCTCTACTTAACTTCCCCTCACAGGCTTTCAGTTTTCCTTAAATCCCATTAGGTTGGCTGCTCAGCCTACCTTAGTTATCCTAGCCCTGCCATTCCCAATCAATTAGAGCGCTTGGAAATGCTCATCTAGACACTTGCACCCGTCCATTCAGGTCAGTGTTATCGTCTTCCGAGAAGACTCATGTTTCAGAGGACTTTTTATTGTCGACAGTGACACGAATGTCTCTGAATGATGTGCTTGCTTTGAAATGTAAGTTGCAGGGGTTTTTAATGGGGGTGTTGCATGCTTTCTAATAATAATTACCACTAATTACTTAATGTTACTTTGATAAGTTTCAACCATATGTTCTACTGGATGGCTGTAACATTTTTGTAATGTTAGAGTTGCCAATACTGGTTTATGTATTGTATTTCGTATTGCCATAAGTGTTTTTATTGCATTGGTTGCACAAGTACTTTTGTGGAAGTGGTTTAATTGTTGTATTGGTAAACATTAGGGGTAAAACGGTTCACAAAATTCACGGTTCGGTACGATATGGTACAGTGGTGTCACGGTACGGTTTCGATACATCGACAAAATAAATGCCTGAGAAATGTAATTTGTATTTAGATTTTCCATTTATTATAATAGTAAACATGGGTAGCTTGAATTCCCAGGAGCAGATGGAAACAAAGGGACAACAAAAAAACAGCAGTGCCTGCTTATAACATGAAATGAAATAAAATAGTAATTTAAACAGAACTTCAACAAGAGTGTATAGTCCAGCAGCATATATCAAAATTAAGTCCCATAGCAGTGCCTTAAACAAAATAGGACCACTTGAGACTGGTTACTTAAAAAATAAAAAATAAAACTTTTATCACATTTTCAAGATTTTCTTTAAGATTAGTCTATCCACATTATCTGCAGTGAGCACAGATCAGCTTGTTGTGACAATGTCGGGCTGTGGAGAATACCCTCTCGCTAGGGACAAAGGTCCCAGGCACAGCCAGGTAGCGCCTTGCTAACATGGCAACATGTTAACTCTTTGGTCTTCCACCATGTAAGTTGATCAGCATCCAGGGGAATACAGTCCACTTCCCTGTATAAGGTCACATCCTCCTCTACGACCTTGATCTTTGACTCGGTTCCCTGCTCCTGGGTTGTGAACAACAAACCCAAAAAGCTCAGCCATGGCAGACTTATTTTCTGGAGGAGAACCCCTGTTTTCTGCCGTCTCTGGAGAGGGGTTGGCTCCTGTGGTATCTGTGGCTTGACCCTGCAGAATTAAATTAGATGAAAAAAAAATATTTTTTATTTTTTTGGAAGTGGCTTTAAAAATATGATTTGTTAGAAATGTATATCAGACAGTATTATTACTTTATAATTAATTGTTAAATCACTAATTAATAAAATAATAAACGTCACATGAACAAAATAAATACAATACCTGTTGTATATTGGTCACAATCTCTGCTGTGAGTTCATTGTAGACTCTCAGACGAGCAGCAGCATCCAGGTGCAGCAGGGACTTGAACCGGGGGTCCAAAGCGGTGCTCTGGTGTAAGAAGTCTTGGACACCAGGGTCAGCATAGCTAGGCTCCAGGTTAACTCTGATAGCAGTCTTGACATCCCTTACTGCAGGTTCATCTTCATCGGATGCCACCATTGAGTTCAGGATCATTGTTTTTCATAGGCAGGACCATGGAAACTGATGGAATGCTCTCGGTGCATATCAGTGTTGTGACTGTTTTGTGAGGTTTGCACACTTTTTGATAACTTCCTCTGCTGGTCTTATGTCATTTTCAGACAGTTACTATCTGACATTCTTCCTCACAGCTTGATCAGTCAGTGTAGAATACACTGCAACTTTCTGCTCAAGATATCTCTCAACCATGTCATGGCTTGAATTCCATCTCGTAGGGACATCTTGAATTAGTTTGTGGTTTGGCAGCTCCAGCGTCTCCTGTTTTGTCTTGAAAACATGTGCAGCAGTTGTGCTTTTATGAAAGAAGGATACCACCGTCCTGATCTTTGCTAGGAGATGATAGATTGGATTCACTGACATTGCTTTTTGAGATGCTAGATTAATAACGTGAGCAAAGCATCCTATCTGTGGCCCCAATCCAGCTAGTGCAACTGCATTTACAATATTTCTAGCATTGTCAGTGGTCACAGGAATCGTTACATTATCCCTCCAACTTCCACAATGTAACTACTTCCCTTAGCCCTTCCCCCCCCAAGTTTACACTGGTGTGACTTCTCTCAAGGCGACGTGTTTGAAGTACATGGCTTTTTATCTCCCACTCTGTCGTAATGAAATGAGCCGTTACGGTAAGGTAGCTCTAGACGTCCAACTATCTGTTAGAGCAACAGAACGTGTTTCTGACAACTCGCTCTCAAGCTGTTCTTTAGTTTTTTTTTAATGTAAGGCAGGAATTAATGTGTACGGGAAGGAATAGTGAAGCGCGGCTCGACCACTTTAAACATGTTTCTGAACCCCGCATTCTCTACCACAGAGAAGGGTCTCATATCTGCCGCTATGAATTTTGCAATCGCTGCGTTGATTTCTTTAGCACTACCGGAGTCAGCCGTATATTGTTGCTTGACGGCTGTGGGGAGAAGTGGTTGCCGTTTTCATTTTTTTTCGCCAAGTTCCACCGATTGTTAGTTTTTGGGTGATGTCGGCGCAAATGAGTAGTCATGTTACTCGTGTTGCCACTTAAATAGGCTATTGGAAATGAACAGGGCCTACATGTTGTAGACGTTTTATCCACCACTCGTTTGCCATCCTCGTTATAGTTTACAGGGAAACCGAAGTGTTCCCAGACGGCAGACCTGAATGATACTGCGGCGTCTTCTAGTTCTGGCTCTCCAATGCTTGCCATGCTAAATCTTTTTAAAGACAACTTTATTACTATGTGGATATTTTTCCCACGTTAATTTATACGCCATTGGTTTATGCAATAATGTTTTTTTTTTACAATGAAATATGTATATATTTTCCTAGCTATATGATTAATGTATTGTTCGGTTCGCAGTGCGTACCGTGGACCCTGTACCGAACGGTTCGATAAGAATACACAAACTGTTTCACCCGTAATAAAGTATTTTGCATGCACATGCTAATCTCAGCTTTTTCCATAGTTGCCTTTTTATTATCCAGGCTGTAACACATCTGGCCGTGATTGGGAGTCGTCCCATAGGGCGGCGCACAATTGGCCCAGCATCGTCTGGGTTTGGCCGCCGTAGGCTGTCATCGTAAATAACAGTTTGTTCTTAACTGACGTGCCTAGTTAGTTTTTTTTTAAATGAGGGGGTTTATTGTGCTGCCTTGGATGAGCTTCTAAAGTCATCACAGTCATCCTAACCAACTTGCCCTCCAAATACACCTCTGCTGTTTTCAATCAAGATCTCAGCAATCACTGCCTCATTGCCTGCATCCGTAATGGGTCTGTGACCAAACGACCACCCCTCATCACTGTCAAACGCTCCCTAAAACACTTCTGCGAGCAGGCCTTTCTAATCGACCTGGCCGGGGTATCCTGGAATGACATTGACCTCATCCCGTCAGTAGATGATGCCTGGCTATTCTGTAAAAGTGCTTCCTCACCATCTTAAATAAGCATGCCCCACTCAAAAAAAAATGAACTAAGAATAGATATAGTCCTTGGTTCACTCCAGACCTGTCTGCCCTTGACCAGCACAAAAACATCCTGTGGCGTTCTGCATTAGCATCGAATAGCCCCCGTGATATGCAACTTTTCAGGGAAGTTAGGAACAAATATACACAGGCAGTTAGCTTTTCTAAGGCTAGCTTTTTCAAACAGAAATTTGCATCCTGTAGTACTAACTCAAAAGTTCTGGGACACTAAAGTCCATGGAGAATAAGAGCACCTCCTCCCAGCTGCCCACTGTTCTGAGGCTAGGAAACACTGTTACCACCGATAAATCCACTATTATTGAGAATTTCAATAAGCATTTCTCTACGGCTGGCCATGCTTTCCACCTGGCTACCCCTACCCCGGTCAACTGCCCGGCACCCTCCACAGCAACCCGCCAAAGCCCCCACCATTTCTCCTTCACCCAAATCCAGATAGCTGATGTTCTGAAAGAGCTGCAAAATCTGGACCCATACAAATCAGCCGATCTAGACAATCTGGACCTTGTCTTTCTAAAATGATCTGCCGAAATTGTTGCAACCCCTATTACTAGCCTGTTCAACCTCTCTTTTGTATCTTCTGAGATTCCCAAAGATTGGGAAGCTGCCGCGGTCATCCCCCTCTTCAAAGGGGGAGACACTCTAGACCCAAACTGCTACAGACCTATATCTATCCTACCCTGTCTTTCTAAGGTCTTCGAAAGCCAAGTTAACGAACAGATTACCGACAATTTCGAAGCTCACCGTACCTTCTCCGCTATGCAATCTGGTTTCAGAGCTGGTCATGGGTGTACCTCAGCCACGCTCAAGGTCCTAAATGACATCATAACCGCCATCGATAAGAGACATTACTGTGCAGCCATATTCATCGAAACCTGGCCAAGGCTTTTGACTCTGTCAATTACCACATTCTTATTGGCACTCGACAGCCTTGGTTTGTCAAATGATTGCCTCACCTTGTTTACCAACTACTTCTCTGATAGAGTTCAGTGTGTCAAATCGGAGGGCCTGTTGTCCGGACCTCTGGCAGTCTCTATGGGTGTGCCACAGGGTTCAATTCTCGGGCCGACTCATCTCTGTATACATCAATGATGTTGCTCTTGCTGCTGGTGATTCTCTGATCCACCTCTACGCAGATGACACCATTCTGTATACTTCTGGCCCCTCTTTGGACACTGTTAACTAACCTCCAGACGAGCTTCAATGCCATACAACTCTCCTTCCGTGGCCTTCAACTGGTCTTAAATGCAAGTAAAACTAAATGCATGCTATTCAATCGATCACTGCCCGCACCCGCCCACCCGTCCAGCATCACTACTCTGGACGGCTCTGACTTAGAATACGTGGACAACTACAAATACCTGGGTGTCTGGTTAGATTGTACACTCTCCTTCCAGACTCACATTAAGCATCTCCATTCCAAAATTAAATCTAGAATCGGCTTCCTATATTGCAACAAAGCATCCTTCACTCATGCTGCCAAACATACCCTCATAAAACTGGCCTTCCTACCGATCATCGACTTCGGTGATGTCATCTATAAAATAGCCTCCAACACTCTACTCAACAAACTGGATGCAGTCTATCACAGTGCCATCCGTTTTGTCACCAAAGCCCCATACACTACCCACCATTGCGACCTGTACGCTCTCATTGGTTGGCCCTCGCTTCATACTCGTCGCCAAATCCACTGGCTACAGGTTATCTACAAGTCTCTGCTAGGTAAAGCCCCGCCTTATCTCAGCTCACTGGTCACCATAGCAGCACCCACTCGTAGCACGCGCTCCAGCAGGTATATCTCACTGGTCACCCCCAAAGCCAATTCCTCCTCGTCTTTCCTTCCAGTTCTCTGCTGCCAATTACTGGAACAAACTGCAAAAATCTCTGAAGCTGGAGACTCGTATCTCCCTCACTAGCTTTAAATACCAGCTGTCAGAGCAGCTCACAGATCACTGCACCTGTACATAGATGGGCTGTTTACAGATGGGCTATCTACCTACCTCATCCCCATACTGTTATTTATTTATTTATTTATTTATCTTGCTCCTTTGCACCCCGGTATCTCTACTTGCACATTCGTCTTCTGCACATCTACCATGCCAGTGTTTATTTGCTATATTGTATTTACTTCGCCACCATGGCCTATTTATTGCCTTACCTTATTTGCACTCACTGTATATAGACTTTTTGTTTTCTTTTGTTCTACTGTATTATTGATTATGTTTTGTTTATTCCATGTGTAACTCTGTTGTTGTATGTGTCAAATTGCTATGCTTTCTTGGCCAGGTCGCAGTTGCAAATGAGAACTTGTTCTCAACTAGCCTACCTGGTTAAATAAAGGTGAAATAAACAGACTGTTCTTGGAGCTTGCTCATGCTCTGAGTAATGTATGACCCTGTGGCACCTTGCCAGATCTGATAAAATGGCAGATTCTCCACCAGGCTGGAGAGAGAGGGTGCCATAAATCTTGACACTTTGTCAATCCAAGTAATTCGTTTCTCTCTCTCCAAGAGTGAATGTTTGTTTGTGTTGATGCTGTGTTTATAGCCCTTTATAGACATGTTGTAATCGTAATGCTGTTTGTCATTTATTCATGTATATACAGTTGTGGCCAAAAGTTTTGAGAATGACACAAATATTAATTTTCACAAAGTTTGCCACTTCAATGTCTTTAGATAATTTTGTCAGATGTTACTATGGAATACTGAAGTATAATTACAAGCATTTCATAAGTGTCAAAGGCTTTTATTGACATTTACATGAAGTTGATGCAAAGAGTCAATATTTGCAGTGTTGACCCTTCTTTTTCAAGACCTCTGCAATCTGCCCTGGCATGCTGTCAATTAACTTCTGGGCCACATCCTGACTGATGGCAGCCCATTCTTGCATAATAAATGCTTGGAGTTTGTCAGAATTTGTGTGGTTTTGTTTGTCCACCTGCCTCTTGAGGGTTGACCACAAGTTCTCACTGGGATTAAGGTCTGGGGAGTTTCCTGGCCATGGACCCAAAATATCGATGTTTTGTTCCCCGAGCCACTTAGTTATAACTTTTGTCTTATGACAAGGTGCTCCATCATGCTGGAAAAGGCATTGTTCGTCACCAAACTGTGCCTGGATGGTTGGGAGAAGTTGCTCTCGGAGGATGTGTTGGTACCATTCTTTATTCATGGTTGTGGTCTTAGGCAAACTTGTGAGTGAGCCCACTCCCTTGGCTGAGAAGCAACCCCACACATGAATGGTCTCAGGATGCTTTACTGTTGGCATGACACAGGCCTGATGGTAGCGCTCACCTTGTCTTCTCCGGACAAGCTTTTTTCCGGATGCCCCAAACAATCGGAAAGGGGATTCATCAGAGAAAAGGACTTTACCCCAGTCCTCAGCAGTCCAATCCCTGTACCTTTTTTAGAATATCAGTCTGTCCCTGATGTTTTTCCTGGAGAGAAGTGGCTTCTTTGCTGCCCTTCTTGACACCAGGCCATCCACCAAAAAAGTATTCACCTCACTGTGCGTGCAGATGCACTCACACCTGCCTGCTCAAGCTCTGTACTGGTGGTGCCCCGATCCCGCAGCTGAATCAACTTTAGGAGACGGTCCTGGCGCTTGCTGGACTTTCTTGGACGCCCTGAAGCCTTCTTCACAACAATTGAACCGCTCTCCTTGAAGATCTTGATGATCCGATAAATGGTTGATTTAGGTGCAATCTTACTGGCAGCAATATCCGTGCCTGTGAAGCTCTTTTTGTGCAAAGCAATGATGACGGAACGTGTTTTGCATGGTTGACAGAGGAAGAACAATGATTCCAAGCACCACCCTCCTTTTGAAGCTTCCAGTCTGTTATTCGAACTCAATCAACATGACTGAGTGATCTCCAGCCTTCTCCTCGTTAACACAGGTGTGAGTGTTGACGAGAGAATCACTGACATGATGTCAGCTGGTCCTTTTGTGGCAGGGCTGAAATGCAGTGGAAAAGTTTTTGGGGGGATTCAGTTCATTTGCATGGCAAAGAGGGACTTTGCAATTCATCTGATCACTCTTCATAACATTCTGGCGTATATGCAAATTGCCATCATACAAACTGAGGCAGCAGACCTTGTGAAAATTTATATTTGTGTCATTCTCAACTTTTGGCCACGACTGTATACAGTACCAGTCAAAGGTTTGGACACAGCTCCTCATTCGAGGGTTCTTCTTAATTTTTACTCTTTTCTACATTGTATTTTATACTTGAGATTCTTCAAAGTAGACACCCTTTGCCTTGATGACAGCTTTGCACACTTTTGGCATTCTCTCAACCAGCTTCATGAGGTAGTCACCTGCAATCCATTTAAAATTAACAGGTGTGCCAAAGTTAATTTGTAGAATTTATTTCCTTAATGCGTTTGAGCCAATCAGTTGTGATGTGTCAAGGTAGCGGTGGTATACAGAAGATAGCCCTATTTGGTAAAATACCAAGTCCATATTATGGCAAGAACAGCTCAAATAAGCAAAGAGAAACGACAGTCCATCATTACTTTAATCTTGAGCGTCTCGTCCCGTTTGCGGGATCAAAATCCAGCGAAAACTCCTAGCGACATTAGCATAACGAAATGTAATAATAATAATTATTATTTTTTTTTTTCAAATATAGGACTTTCATATCGTTTTATAGATACACCTCTCCCGAATCGACCCACGTCGTCCGATTTCAAAAAGGTTTTACAGGAAAAGCAAATTATTAGATTGTTAGAGGAGTCCATCGTAAAAGCAGCAACATAGCCATTTTCCGACCAACCACATGCATCACAAATAACCAAAAAACAGCTAAATGCAGCACTAACCTTTTACAAACTTCAACAGATGACACACCTAGGACATCATGTTACACAATGCATGCATTCTTTTGTTCAATAAAGTTCATATTTATATATGAAAACAGCATTTTACATCGGCATCTGACGTTGACTAACTATTTTCCCGTCAAATGCATTCGATGAAACAGAGCTACAATTTACTGAATTACTATTCGAAAACATTTTTAAAATGTAATATTGTCATTCTAAGATTTATAGATGAATATCTCTTGAAAGCACCTGTCATACCAGATTTAAAAATAACTTTACTGGGTAATCACACTTAGCAATAAAAGGGGATGCGATACTCAGAAAATGAGCTAGTAAACCGAGCTCGGCGCCATCTTGGAACAATCGCATATCACATCTAATCTTGTATAATATTGTCAATAATCGCTTACCTTTAGTTGTCTTCATCAGAAAGCACTTCCAGGAATCCCAGGTCCACAACAGATGTATTTTCGGTCGAAAAAGTCCATCCTTTATGTTCCATTAGCTTGCTGTTGTTAGCGCGTCTGAATGCTGTATCCAAATGCTCTACCGGGCGCGGGACAGCCGTTTTGAAATATATATATTTTTTTTCCCATTTAGGTTCGTTCAAACATGTCAAACGTTGTATAACATAAATCTTCAGGGCCTGTTTCAACGAGGGGGACGATTGTATTGTGTTTCCAAAGGTGGGGGTAGACAGGGCCGCCGGCGTCATAATGGTGATGGCCCTCCCCCTGTGACCAATTTCCAACGCGTCTCATTCACTGAGTTTCGACAGTAGAAGGCTCAAAACACTTTGTAAAGACTGGGGACATCTTGTGGAAGCAATAGGAAGTGCTCAATGAACGATAGCTCACGGTGTGAATAATAGGCAACGACGTGAAGTTGAGTCCACAATTCAGAATTCCACTTCCTGTTTCAATCGGTCTCGGGGTTTTGACTGCCATATGAGTTCTGATATACTCACAGACACCATTCAAACAGTTTTAGAAACTTTAGGGTGTTTTCTATCCACAGGTATTAATTATATGCATATCCTAGCTTCTGAGTTTGATTAGTAGGCCGTTGAAAATGGGCACGAAGTGAGTCAGGCCTTCATGGTCAAATTGCTGCAAAGAAACCACTACTAAAGGACAAGAAGAAGAGACTTGCTTGGGCCAAGAAACACGAGCAATGGACATTAGACCGGTGGAAATCTATCCTTTTTGTCTGAGTCCAAATTACTATGTGTCTTCGTGAGACGCATAGTAGGTGAACAGATGTTTTCATTTTATTTGTTTTTCAACAGGACAATGATTCAACACACCTCCAGGCTGTGTAAAGGCTAATTGACCAAGAAGGAGAGTGATGGAGTGCTGCATCAGGTCTGGCCTCCACAATCACCTGACCTTAACCCAATTGAGATGCTTTGGGATGAGTTGGACCGCAGAGTGAAGGAAAAGCGGCCAACAAGTGCTCAGCATATGTGGGAACTCCTTCAAGACGGTTAGAAAAGCATTCCAGGTGAAGCTGGTTGAGAGAATGCCAAGAGTGTGCAAAGATGTCAAAGGATGGCTACTTTGAAGAATTTCAAATATAAAATACTTTTGCTTACTACTGTACATGATTCCAGATGTTATTTCGTAGTTTGTCTAAAGTATTATTCTACAATGTAGAAAATAGTAAAAATAAAGAAAAACCCTTGCATGAGTAGGTGTGTCCAAACTTTTGACAGGTACTGTATGTATAGTTATAACCCTTAATACTGTTTACATGTGTGCAGATATGTCTTCTAGAACCCACAACAATAAGATTCCAAGTAATTCGATTTACCACAATCTTACATTTACATTTAAGTCATTTAGCAGACTCTCTTATCCAGAGCGACTTACAAATTGGTGCATTCACCTTATGATATCCAGTGGAACAACCACTTTACAATAGTGCATCTAAATCTTTTAAGGGGGGGGGGGGGGGGGTTAGAAGGATTACTTTATCCTATCCTAGGTATTCCTTAAAGAGGTGGGGTTTCAGGTGTCTCCGGAAGGTGGTGATTGACTCCACTGTCCTGGCGTCGTGAGGGAGCTTGTTCCACCATTGGGGTGCCAGAGCAGCGAACAGTTTTGACTGGGCTGAGCGGGAACTGTGCTTCCTCAGAGGTAGGGAGGCGAGCAGGCCAGAGGTGGATGAACGCAGTGCCCTTGTTTGGGTGTAGGGCCTGATCAGAGCCTGAAGGTACGGAGGTGCCGTTCCCCTCACAGCTCCGTAGGCAAGCACCATGGTCTTGTAGCGGATGCGAGCTTCAACTGGAAGCCAGTGGAGAGAGCGGAGGAGCAGGGTGACGTGAGAACTTGGGAAGGTTGAACACCAGACGGGCTGCGGCGTTCTGGATGAGTTGTAGGGGTTTAATGGCACAGGCAGGGAGCCCAGCCAACAGCGAGTTGCAGTAATCCAGACGGGAGATGACAAGTGCCTGGATTAGGACCTGCGCCGCTTCCTGTGTGAGGCAGGGTCGTACTCTGCGAATGTTGTAGAGCATGAACCTACAGGATCGGGTCACCGCCTTGATGTTAGTGGAGAACGACAGGGTGTTGTCCAGGGTCACGCCAAGGTTCTTAGCACTCTGGGAGGAGGACACAATGGAGTTGTCAACCGTGATGGCGAGATCATGGAACGGGCAGTCCTTCCCCGGGAGGAAGAGCAGTTCCATCTTGCCGAGGTTCAGCTTGAGGTGGTGATCCGTCATCCACACTGATATGTCTGCCAGACATGCAGAGATGCGATTCGCCACCTGGTTATCAGAAGGGGGGGAAAGGAGAAGATTAATTGTGTGTTGTCTGCATAGCAATGATAGGAGAGACCATGTGAGGATATGACAGAGCCAAGTGACTTGGTGTATAGCGAGAATAGGAGAGGGCCTAGAACAGAGCCCTGGGGGACACCAGTGGTGAGAGCACGTGGTGCGGAGACAGATTCTCGCCACGCCACCTGGTAGGAGCGACCTGTCAGGTAGGACGCAATCCAAGCGTGGGCCGCGCCGGAGATGCCCAACTCGGAGAGGGTGGAGAGGAGGATCTGATGGTTCACAGTATCAAAGGTAGCAGATAGGTCTAGAAGAATGAGAGCAGAGGAGAGAGAGTTAGCTTTAGCAGTGCGGAGAGCCTCCGTGACACAGAGAAGCGCAGCCTCAGTTGAATGACCAGTCTTGAAACCTGACTGATTTGGATCAAGAAGGTCATTCTGAGAGAGAGATAGCAGGAGAGCTGGCCAAGGACGGCACGTTCAAGAGTTTTGGAGAGAAAAGAAAGAAGGGATATTGGTCTGTAGTTGTTGACATCGGAGGGATCGAGTGTAGGTTTTTTTCAGAAGGGGTGCAACTCTCGCTCTCTTGAAGACGGAAGGGACGTAGCCAGCGGTCAAGGATGAGTTGATGAGCGGGGTGAGGTAAGGGAGAAGGTCTCCGGAAATGGTCTGGAGAAGAGAGGAGGGGATAGGGTCAAGCGGGCAGGTTGTTGGGCGGCCGGCCGTCACAAGACGCGAGATTATCTGGAGAGAGAGGGGAGAAAGAGGTCAAAGCACAGGGTAGGGCAGTGTGAGCAGGACCAGCGGTGTCGTTTGACTTAGCAAACGAGGATCGGATGTCGTCGACCTTCTTTTCAAAATGGTTGACGAAGTCATCCGCAGAGAGGGAGGGGGGGGGGGGGATTCAGGAAGGAGGAGAAGGTGGCAAAGAGCTTCCTAGGGTTAGAGGCAGATGCTTGGAATTTAGAGTGGTAGAAAGTGGCTTTAGCAGCAGAGACAGAAGAGGAAAATGTAGAGAGGAGGGAGTGAAAGGATGCCAGGTCCGCAGGGAGGCGAGTTTTCCTCCATTTCCGCTCGGCTGCCCGGAGCCCTGTTCTGTGAGCTCGCAATGAGTCGTCGAGCCACGGAGCAGGAGGGGAGGACCGAGCCGGCCTGGAGGATAGGGGACATAGAGAATCAAAGGATGCAGAAAGGGAGGAGAGGAGGGTTGAGGAGATATGTTTGAGCAGAGGGAAGAGATGATAGGATGGAAGAGGAGAGAGTAGCGGGAGAGAGAGGGCGAAGGTTGGGACGGCGCAATACCATCCGAGTAGGGGCAGAGTGAGAAGTGTTGGATGAGAGCAAGAGGGAAAAGGATACAAGGTAGTGGTCGGAGACTTGGAGGGGAGTTGCAATGAGATTAGTGGAAGAACAGCATCTAGTAAAGATGAGGTCAAGCGTATTGCCTGCCTTGTGAGTAGGGGGGGAAGGTGACAGGTTGAGGTCAAAAGAGGAGTGGAAAGAAGGAGGCAGAGAGGAATGAGTCAAAGGTAGACGTGGGGAGGTTAAAGTCACCCAGAACTGTGAGAGGTGAGCCATCCTCAGGAAAGGAACTTATCAAGGCGTCAAGCTCATTGATGAACTCTCCAAGGGAACCTGGAGGGCGATAAATGATAAGGATGTTAAGCTTGAAAGGGCTGGTAACTGTGACAGCATGGAATTCAAATGAGGAGATAGACAGATGGGTCAGGGGAGAAAGAGAGAATGTCCACTTGGGAGAGATGAGGATTCCAGTGCCACCACCCCGCTGGCCAGATGCTCTCGGGGTATGCGAGAACACGTGGGCAGACGAGGAGAGAGCAGTAGGAGTAGCACTGTTACCTGTGGTAATCCATGTTTCCGTCAGCGCCAAGAAGTCGAGGGACTGGAGGGTAGCATAGGCTGAGATGAACTCTGCCTTGTTGGCCGCAGACCGGCTGTTCCAGAGGCTGCCGGAGACCTGGAACTCCACGTGGGTCGTGCGCGCTGGGACCACCAGGTTAGAGTGGCAGCGGCCACGCGGTGTGAAGCGTTTGTATGGCCTGTGCAGAGGGGAGAGAACAGGGATAGACAGACACATAGTTGACAGGCTACAGAAGAGGCTACGCTAATGCAAAGGGGATTGGAATGACAAGTGGACTACACGTCTCGAATGTTCAGAAAGTTAAGCTTACGTTGCAAAAATCTAAATGACAAATGATACAGTACTGCTGGCTGGTGAAGTAGGCTAGCTAGCAGTGGCTGCGTTGTTGACTTTGTTTGAACGTGTAGCTGGCTAGGTAACCTCGATAGTTTCAGTACTACACCTTATCATGATACAAAAGCAACTATGTAGCTAGCTAACATAGCACTAATCAAGACGTTCCTTTGTAATGTATTTAGTTTCTACAATGCTGCTCGTCGGTAATAGTTGGCTAGGTTTGGAAAAATGGCGTCGCGGGGGACGAAAATAGCTGGCTAGCTAACCTCGATAATTACTCTAAACTACACAATTATCAAACTATGACAAAGACAACTATGTAGCTAGCTAACACTGCACTAGTCAAATCGTTCCGTTGTAATGTATTAGTTTCTACAGTGCTGCTAGTCGGTAAAGGTTGGCTAGCTAGCATGTGGACAACCCTTAAAATTGGTGGATTTGGCTCTTTCAACCACACCCGTTGCTGATGGGTGTATCAAAATCCAGCACACAGCCATGCAATCTCTATAGACAAACATTGGCAGTAGAATGGTCTTACTGAAGAGCTCAGTGACTTGGTAGGCCTCACAAGCTCACAGAATGGGACCACCGAGTGCTGAAGTGCGTAAAAACCCACTGTCCTCAGGTTGCAACGCTCACTACCGAGTTCCAAACTGCCTCTGGAAGGAACATCCGCACTACAACCGTTTGTATGGAGCTTCATGAAATGGGTTTCCATGGCTGAGCAGCCACACAAGCCTAAGATCACCATGCTCAATGCCAAGCATCGGCTGAGGTCGTGTAAAGCTCACCGCCATTGGACTCTGGAGCAGTGGAAACACGTTCTCTGGAGTGATGAATCACGCTTTACCATCTGGCAGTCCGACGGACGAATCTGGGTTTGGCGGATGCCAGGAGAATGCTACCTGCCCGCATGCATAGTGCCAACTGTAAAGTTAGGTGGAGGAGTAATAATGGTCTGGGACTGTTTTTCATGGTTTGGGCTAGGCCCCTTAGTTCTAGAGAATGGAAATTTTAACGCTACAGCATACAATGACATTCTAGACGATTCTGTGCTTCCAACTTTGTGGCAACAGTTTAGGGAAGGCCCTTTCCTGTTTCAGGATGACAAATCCCACGTGCACAAAGCAAGGTCCATGCAGAAATGGTTTGTTGAGATCTTTGTGGAAGAACTACACTGGCCTGCACAGAGCCCTGACCTCAACCCCATCAAACACATTTGGGATGATTTGGAACGCCGACTGTGAGCCAGGCCTAATCGACCAACAGCAGTGCCCGACCTCACTAATGCACTTGTGGTGTTATAGCAGCAAAGGGGGCACTGCATATTAATGGCCATGACTTTGGAATGAGATGTTCGATGAGAAAGTGTCCACATACCTTTGATTGTAGTGTATAAACATCTTCAAATGGTTGCCACCACACTTAGAAACAGCTAAGTGTTCAGTATGGGCTGCTCAACATCATGTTCTGACCAGACAGTACTATAGTGGGCAGAACCAAACCAATATGGGGGCATTCACAGCCGACCGTTTCAACATGGTCCTTCTAGACGGATTTAGCTACCAACAGTTATTTTTTATTTTTTTTACATGGTCCTTCATTCCACCAGATTTAGCGACCAATAGTTTTTACACCAGTATACCATTATTAGATATAGGTAGAACAACGTGTGTGTCCATTTTATTATGTTACACTGACTGTGTAAGGAGGTAGACTGTAAGAAAGGGGCAGGACAATGACTTGACACATTCACTCTTTCTCTTATCTACCATAGGTCAACTATCCATGTGACATAAACATATACTGTGCATTACATAACACGTTGCGTTGTTTAATGAGTCTTAATTGTGTATTCTGTTACTGCCATGCCTGCCTGTTACACAAGCTAACAAAATAAAGTTGTTATAGACATTTTCTTTCCATTCCTGTATCCATGTAAGCGACAAGAACACAGATTATAAATAACTATCTTTTCCATTACATGTACAATTGTGGCCAAAATAAATTGTCACCCTTGCTCTTTTCCTAAATAATTCCTGAACATGGCACTCAAACATCTTGATAATCTGCTGAGTTCATGATATCCAGCACACGTTCAAGGCCTCCAGTGACAGAGGCAGCAATGTGACCCAACACCCACAGAGTTTCTAAAACCAGGCGCAAGATTTCCAGAAATGCTTGCGAAGCAGACGAGGCCGGGGTTTGATTTGGATCTCTTTTAGTCCCCATTTGGACAAATTTTCCAAGAGTCCTTAAACATTAAAATACAATTTATAATATGAACACATTTTCACATATAACACACTATTACAAACATACATAATGACCCAATAAATACTCAATCTAAAAAATATTGATTCTTCATCTATAGTCCCACAACATTTATATGTATTATATTTAAATAGTTTTAAAATAATGTTTAAATGTATATATTGAAAGGTTTCTGGTTTGCTCAGTTAATTTATTCCATTTCTTTATTGCTCTAAATCGAAATGTTCTTTTGCCTCTTTTCTGTCTGGATCATGCTTGGATGGTGGACAATCTATTCCTAGTATTTACGGAATGTCTGTCTCTTACCAACTGAATACCATTGTGAATAGAACTTGGCCGTTTTAAAGGATGTATATTATAAAATAAGCATGTTTTTTTTCAATTATCTTGTCGATTGATGACCAACCAAGAACATTGCGCATGACTGCAACAGAAGAACCATATCTCCACCTTAAAACAATCCTTGCTGCTTTGTTCTGTGCATTCTGCAGCCTCCTAACTTCACTTGATGATACATTTCCCCAGACCACAGAACAGTAGTTCACCTTACTCTCAATTAATGCTTGTGTTATTTGCTTAAGAATTTTTCCTGGTAAATATTTAGCTATCCTTCTGATTATGCATGCTGTTTTAAAATATATATATATTTATTTTTTTACATAGATTAGTTATTTGAGACGACCATGATAAGCAGTTGTCTAGCTGCACTCCCAATAGTTTGGTTTCTGCCACTTTTTCAATTAGTACTCCTCCCATACTTAATTGTATCCCATGCTGTTTTGGCCTTTTCCTAGTGGAACAGACCAACATAACTTTGGTTTTCTTGGTGTTTAAAACAAGTTTGTTCTGGCAAACCTTGCTGCATAAATTGTAGTATCATCTGCAAATATAGTAGCTTGAGTTTCAGCTAAGGCATAGGGAAGGTCGTTGGTATATATTAAATAAAGAAGTGGCCCAAGGCAGCTGCCCTGCGGTATTCCACAGTTTAAAGCATGAGGGGAAGAAAATGAACCATTTGATATAGGTGGACTGTTTCCTGTCAGTTAGATATGACTGTACCCAATTCAATGCTACCTCCTTAACCTCTTACATCTAGACGTTCCGCTAGCGGAACACCTGCTCCAATATCCAATGATAGGCGTGGCGCGAATTACAAATTCCTCAAAAATACAAAAACTTCAATTTTTCAAACATGACTATTTCACAGCATTTTAAAGACAAGACTCTCCTTTATCTAACCACACTGTCCGATTTCAAAAAGGCTTTACAGCGAAAGCAAAACATTAGATTATGTCAGCAGAGTACCAAGCCAGAAATAATCAGACACCCATTTTTCAAGCTAGCATATAATGTCACAAAAACCCAGAAGACAGCTAAATGCAGCACTAACCTTTGATCTTCATCAGATGACACACCTAGGACATTATGTTATACAATACATGCATGTTTTGTTCAATCAAGTTCATATTTATATCAAAAAACAGCTTTTTACATTAGCATGTGACGTTTAGAACTAGCATACCCCCGCAAACTTCCGGGGAATTTGCTAACAATTTACTAAATTACTCACGATAAACGTTCACAAAAAACATAAATTATTTTAAGAATTATAGATACAGAACTCCTCTATGCACTCGATATGTCTGATTTTAAAATAGCTTTTTGGTGAAAGCACATTTTGCAATATTCTAAGTACATAGCCCAGCCATCACGGGCTAGCTATTTAGACACCCGGCAAGTTTAGCACTCACCAATATCAGATTTACTATTATAAAACTTTGATTACCTTTTGTTGTCTTCGTCAGAATGCACTCCCAGGACTGCTACTTCAATAACAAATGTTGGTTTGGTCCAAAATAATCCATCGTTATATCCGAATAGCGGCGTTTTGTTCGTGCGTCCCAGACACTATCCGAAATGGTAAATCAGGGTCGCGCGCATGGCGCAATTCGTGACAAAAAAAATCTAAATATTCCATTACCGTACTTCGAAGCATGTCAACCGCTGTTTAAAATCCATTTTTATGGCATTTTTCTCGTAAAAAAGCGATAATATTCCGACCGGGAGTGTCCATTTAGGTAAGCAGACGAAAGAAAACAAAGCTTTCAGTCGACGCGGGCACGAGCCTGAGTCTCACAGTACTGTAACCAGCCACTACCCAAACGTGCTACTTTTTTTCAGCCAGAGCCTGCAAAGCCACGATTCAGTATTTTGCCTTCTGAGAGCCTATGGCAGCCGTAGGAAGTGTCACGGGACAGCTAAGATCCTCACTCTTCAATAAACAGAGACAAGAAGAACGACACCTTGTCAGACAGGCCACTTCCTGCATGAAATCTCCTCAGGTTTTTGCCTGCCATATGAGTTCTGTTATACTCAGACACCATTCAAACAGTTTTAGAAACTTTAGGGTGTTTTCTATCCAAAGCCAATAATTATATGCATATTCTAGTTACTGGGCAGGAGTAGTAACCAGATTAAATCGGGTACGTTTTTTTATCCAGCCGTGAAAATACTGCCCCCTAGCCATAACAGGTTAAAACCATAATGCATTAGTTTTGTCAATTATTTCATGATCCACTAAATCAAATGCTGCACTGAAATCTAAAAATAGTACACCCACAAACTTGCCATTATCCATAGCATTGAGCCACTGGTCAGTCATGTCAACCAATGCAGTGGTAGTGGAATGGTTTTTGCGATAAGCATGCTGATTGGCTGTAATCAGATCATTCTTTTCCATGTACTACCATATTTGTCTACTCACAATACCCTCCAATATCTTACTGAGTGTAGGGAGTAGACTAATTGGTCGACTATTGGCAGGAGTAATGGGTTCTTTGCAGTCTTTCGGGAATAGGACAGTTTCGCATGCTTCCATACATTTGCAAACCTCCCCTTTTCCAGTGACCAATTAAATATGTATCTCAGTGGAACTGCAATCTGGGGAGCAGTACAGCGAAGCAAAAAATTGTCCATAAGATCATAACCTGTAGATTTCCCATCAGGTAATGACTTCAATAGGTTTAACACCTCCTCCACTGACACCGTTTGCAGACTAAAAGAGCAGATCTTGTTGCTCATAATATGATCATCAATCCATTGGACAATAGCTTGTTTGGAAGAATGTATGTTTACATTGTTGCTCAGTAAATTAATTTTCTTTGCAAAATCTGTAAAATGATAGGCAATATCAACTGGTTTTGTTATTATTCTCCCGTCAACCTCCACACTAGATGGGCATGATAAGATAGATGTACCAAGTAAGCCCTTAACTGTGTTCCATACCTTTTTTAGAATCATTTTTACAATAATAAAAGCATTGTTGTAAAATTTAATCGAAAGAAAAAAAAGTTAACTGCATAATTACGTAATGTTCTATAATTCTGTTCATCAATTTCTAATTTTGATTTGGCTGCTAAGACTTTTGACATTTCTTTTAGAAAAAGCCTCACCAAGTTCATCATCAATCCTTGGAGATGGACGAGCACCAACTGTACTCTTTCTTATAGGGGCATGATGGTCCATTACCTCAGTGAGCAAATCAATAAAACATTCTGTAGCGTGATTTAAATCATCCTCTAGATAGATCATCATGATTAAATGTTTAAAAATTTCTCTTGACCACAATCCTAGGAGGTTTCTTTGGAACCTTGGTATTCATGGTTATGGTCACAATATTATGGTCTGTCCAGCCCACTGGCATTGATCTGGCTTTTAAGCATTGCAATGGTATATTATAGAAAATCAGATCAATGCATGTGTCTGAACGATGACCCAACTTAATTGATGCTCTAGTAGTATCATTAACCATTTTGTTTCAAACCACAGTTCTTGGCATATCTCATAAATTTGGTTCTATTCGAATTATTGTGATCCTTCCAATTTATATTAAAATCACCCAAGATAAATACACCTCTGTTGCTATCTGTGGCCTGGTCAAACCCAGTACATAAGTCATCCAAATAGGACACCTTAGAGCTAGGAGGTCTATACACACATCCCACCAATATGGCTGCCTGGTGAGGCAGATGTACTTGAGCCCATAGTGCCTCTACTTGACATACATTAAGGTCATCCCTCCTCTTAAAAGGTATATGATTCTGAATGTACAGTGCTACACCCCCACCATTCCTATTCCTGTCCCTGTCCCTTCTCAGTAGACTATATCCAGGAATGTTAATTTGCCCATCATTTACAGATGCATCTAAATCTGTTTCAGTCAAAGCCAAAATATGGATATTATTTATGTTGACCAAGTTAAAAACCTCATGTATTTTGTTAGGAAGGCTACATACATTAACCTGAGCTATATGCAACCCCTTTCCTTATCAAGTGAAGATCAATAGAGCATGTATTTGTTATAATTGAAGTTGTCATGATACACTACAAAAATTTGAACATTGGATTAAAATAGCCAGGGAGTTACTCTAGAGTCGGGTTGATATAAAGTTTATCCATCACCATGGAAACTCGTTGACCCAGGCAACGCTTTTCCTTCATGATGGGATATAGTTTTTTCTCCTTTCACTGATCTCGGTGGGGAAGTGATCATTCATTCCAAAATCAGTGTTTCTGAGTTCTCTGCCCATGTTCTTCGTCATTTCCTTTTGCTTAAATTTGTCAAAACATGCAATAGTAGCCCGTGGCCTATTCCCAGAGGCCTTACCTATTCTATGGACTCTGGAGAAAGTGACATTACGCACAACATCAGTGGGCAGTTTTAGTTGAGTTGACAAAGTCTCGGACTGTATCCTCACAGCCTCTGCTGTTGTCATTCTCCGGTATCCCTGAAAATATTAGATTGTCCCGCATTGATCGACACTGTACATCAAGCAAGGTTTCTTTTAAGTTGTTTGTTCCCCCTTTGCACCACCTCCACCTTGCATGAATAGAGTCTACAGTACCTTTCAGCACCGTGTTCTCTTTCCTTAGATCGTCAATCTGACGTTGGCTGAATTCTAGACTGGCACATAATGCATTGATGTCCTCTCGTGTATATATCCAAGATATCAAGTTTGGCAAGCCTTTCATTGATGGATTTTAACAAGTCATCATCCATATCAGTAAACCTCTCGCCACACGCGCCCTCTTACTAGGGGATGGTTTGGTTTCATCGTTGATAACTATTGGCCAACCTGGTTTTGGTTTGTTTTGTTGATTGGGTAGGTTGTCCTTAACAATGCTTGAATCCTCCGAAACCAGCGACATGTTTCTTTGAGTTCGTAAGTATATCTCGTCAATGAATCGTTCAAGCTCTTCAATGGACTCTGAATCATCCAGTGTGTTTACGGGCAGAGTTAAGCACACACAGTTCAGCTGCAACTGAAAACCGCGAAGTTAATGGTTTACAAAAAAATAGTGAATGTATGAGCTGAAATATAAGATACCATACATTTTACATACGCACAAAAAAATCTGGTGGACATGACACTTCTTCACAACAACAACAAGGAAGTGAAACATTCTTCCTTAAATTGTTCATTTTCTCTAAATCTAAAGGCACAACCTAGATTGGAGCCAATGTCTTAAGTAGTTGAACATGTTATTACTTCAACCTTGTGAAAGTGTTTTAGTCAAAACAACTTTTATATTGAAGGAGTGCCTTTGATTTGACGGCCTGCGCAGTTCGGCGCGAGACGACCCTTTGACCGATGACATGTTTCTGCGCGTGAGCTTAGCTAGCCAACGTCGCCATGATGACGCCTAGCGGGATCGAAGATAACTATAGGCAGTTTCTGCTTCTCCAATCTTCATAATGTACTCTCTTTGAAACAGCATTATCAAACCTCCCCATGTTTGATTGTATGGAGAGTTTCTGAATGGCCGTTGGTAATTTGGTTGTTGGTAAACATAGGAAGACCCCACTGCTGAAGAAGACAAAAGAGACTGATTGTACTTCTCAAAAACCCACTCAAACAAGCCTAAATCCTGGGGGAAATGTTCTGTGGACCAGTGAAACCAAATTTTTAGCTTTTTGGCAATACAGATCAGCGCTGTGTTTACTGACAACCAAATTTAGCATTCAATGAAAAGAACACCCTCCCTACAATCAAATGGGGGAGGTTTGCTAATGCTGTCGGGTTGATTTTCTGCCTCTGGTACTGGGAACCTTAAATGTGCAAGGCATCATGAAATTAGCAGATTATCAGGTGTTTTGGAGACCAATGTTCAACCCAGTGTCCAAAAACTGTGTCTCCTTTGCAGGTCGTGGGTCTTCCAGCAGGACAACGACCCCAAACACACATTAAAAGAAACACCCATGAATGGTTTCAGAAAAGATGCTGGACTGTTCTGGAGTGGCCAGATCTGAATCACAAACAAAACCTATGGCGAGATCTGAAAACAGCAGTTGGTGGAGGTCACCCTTCAAACATTGAAGAATTAGAGACGTTTGCTGCTTAAAAGTGGGCCAAATTGCCAGTTGAAAGATGCAGCAAAATGCAAGGGTGACAATATATTTGGCCACAACTGTAAGTCCCTGTTGATATTGCTCATTGTTAGTAAAGTAGGACATCGCACGGAAGAATAGCCCAGGAAATAAGTTCTTACTACAATGCCAGAAGATGACCTCACCTGTAAATCCGATGACCTCACCGGATCTGTGTATGTAGCCTGGAGTGGATTGATGCTCTGACATCAATGCCTATGTTGTTGTTGAGATTGTTTGCCTCCCAGCCTTGATAGAGCTGTATTGGGCCTAAACAACAGAGACAGGAGAATATCTGTACTCTTAACTCACTAATGTTATTTAAACACTGTCTTCAAAACTGTAATGTATAACTCATTCTTCAAGTTAAACACTATCTAAGCACACATTCACTCATCCTTTTGTCTGTTTATTTCTCTCATAGGCATGAACACATACACAGGCACATGCTCGCACGCATGGAGGAGTGTATTGAATAGAGATGCTGTAACAGTCATGGGAGACTTACACCCTGGGCATGTTGTCAGTGTGGAAAGTGGTTGTTGACAAAACCTTATTATAGGAACCTCTGTACAGCTGAGGTGCACACTGGTGGTAAATAACCGCATCATACTCAGTCTGCATTTAAGCCACTCTAGTGCTGGAAATGATAATAATACGTGTATTGACTGATAGGTTTTGTGTTAGGATTGAGACCTGAAACCTAATGGCTCTGTGAGACAAGATTACAGCTGTTGCTGTAAGTTCATGAAGGCCTTTCGGTGTACTCTGTCGTTTTACTAGGGTGTGTAGTACACTGTGAAGTCTACCGAGTAGAGCCTGTCTGAACACGCTATGACATATTTTCTAAGGATGTAAATCAGGGGTGTCAAACTCATTCCATGGATGGCCTAGTGTCTTTTTTTTTTGGGGGTTTTTCCTTTTAATTAAGACCTAGACAACAAGGTGAGGGAAGTTCCTAATAATTAGTGACCTTAAATCATCAATCAAGTACAAGGGAGGAGCGAAAACCCGCAGACACTCGGCCTTACGTGGAAAGAGTTTGTCACATGATTGAAATGTTTCACAGGAACTGATTATCTCCATAGATTCCATAAGGTGACATCTAGAGAAAAATGGCTGTTGTGCTCAACTAGTTAGGATTTAGCCTGCATGCTACTGGTTACAATGCAATTATACAGTAGGCCAATTCTGTGCCAAAGAGAACCCTGTTGGAGACACATTTTTATTTACAGTGCATTCGAAAAGTAGTCAAACCCCTTGACCGTTTCCACATTTTGTTACGTTACAGCCTTATTCTGAAATGGATTCCCCTCATCAATCTACACACAATACCCCATAATGACAAAGCAAAAACAGTTTATTTAAATTTCTTTGCAAATGCATAATAACAAATAAAAGATATCACATTTACATAAGTACTCAGACCCTTTACTCAGTACTTTGTTGAAGTACCTTTCGCAGCGACTACAGCGTTGAGTCTTCTTGGGTATGACTCAACAGGCTTGGCACACCTGTATTTTGGGAGTTTCTCCCATTTATTCTCTGCAGATCCTCTCAAGCTCTGTCAGGTTGGATGGGGAGCGTCAGTTGCCAGCTATTTTCCGGTCTCCAGAGATGTTCGATCAGGTTCAAGTGCGGGCTCTTGCAGGGCCACTCAAGGACATTCAGAGACTTGTCCCTAAGCCACTCTTACATTGCCTTGGCTGTGTGCTTAGGGTTGTTGTCCTGTTGGAAGGTGAACTGTCGCTCTGGAGCAGGTTTTCACCAAGGCTTTCTCTGTACTTTGTTCCATTCTTCTTTCCCTCTATCCTGACTAGTCTCTCAGTCCCTGCTGCTGAAATAAATCCCCACAGCATGATGCTGCCACCACCGTGCTTCACCATAGGGAAAGTGCCAGGTTTCCAACAGGCATGACACTTGGCATTCAGGCCAAGAGTTCAATCTTTGTTCCATCATTTACATTTACATTTAAGTCATTTAGCAGACGCTCTTATCCAGAGCGACTTACAAATTGGTGCATTCACCTTATAATATCCAGTGGAACAACCACTTTACAATAGTGCATCTAAATCTTTTAAGGGGGGGGTTAGAAGGATTACTTTATCCTATCCTAGGTATTCCTTAAAGAGGTGGGGTTTCAGACCAGAGAATCTTGTTTCCCATGGTCTGAAAGTCCTTTAGGTTCCTTTTTGTCAATCTCCAAGTGGGCTGTCATGTGCCTTTTACTGAGGAGTGGCTTCTGTCTGGCCACTCTACCATAAAGGCCTGATTGGTGGAGTGCTGCAAAGATGGTTGTCCTTCTGGAAGGTTCTCCCATCTCCACAGAGGAATTCTGGAGCTCTGTCAGAGAGACCATCGGGTTCTTGGTCACCTCGCTGACCAAGGCCCTTCTCTCCCGATTGCTCAGGCGGACAGCTCTAGGAAGTGTCTTGGTGGTTCCAAACTTCTAACATTTAAGAATGATGGAGGCCACTGTGTTCTTGGGGACCTTCAATGCTGCAAAAATGTTTTGGTACCCTGTCTTGGAGATCTGCGGACAAATCCTTCGACCTCATTGTTTGGTTTTTGCTCTTACATGCACTGTCAACTGTGTGTCGTGTCTTTGGGTTACCATTAAACGGAAGATATGTTTATCAATTAGCTCCCTGTAATTATTATCACGCGATTAAACTGATTAATCGTTTAATTGTAATTAACTAGGAGATCGGGGCACCAAGGAGAATATTCAGATTACAAAGCTATAATTTTCCTAATATAACTTTCCTGTACTATAATATTATATTCTATTATAGTATAGGCCGATTATCTTCTTGTGGTTTAAATGGTGTATTTTACCTCTAGTCCAGTCTCATTCCAAACGTCGTAAATTGTTGTATCTGCACGAACCCAGTCTTTACTAAAATCATCCATACATCAATTGTCTTAAAATCATTTATTTACTACACTAAGTAATTAACAGAAAAACATACAAACAGTAATTATCGTCACAAAGGATTGGTATAGGAATGTGCCCTTGTGGGCTAAACAGGCAGGTCGGCCTGTTGAACAATGGATCATAAAAGGTCAGCTGTGGCACACAGAGTTCATTAATATTAACAATTGACAATTGAAGGCTCACTCATTCGGGAACAATTGCAATCAATATATATTTGCGCTCAGTGTGTCGTTCTGATTCTTGTTGGAGAGTAGTTCTGATGGAGAGTCACTCTCTCTCTCTCTCTCTCTCTCTCTCTCTCTCTCTCTCGGTTAGAATGGATCTTTCAAAGCGACATTCATTAATGTCGTCATCGAATGGTTGTTTCGTTGGTCTTCGCGTTCGATGATATAATTTACTTAGCTGCAGACTAATAATTAATATCAAAGACTTGTTCTTATTCTGTCGGTCTCGATAGTCTAAAAGTTAACCACGTGGTATAGTTCACTTTCAGTAGAGTACTTGGATGGTCAAACCTCTGGCCATAGAGTGTAGGCCTGGTCTGAAGAAATGTGAATCAGGGGGTGTTTTATAGTGCCCATAGAACAGCTTGTCAAATGACGCCTGGTCCTGTATGGGTCCCTGGGGGGTGTGCCTATGACTGAGTTAGATTTGGTTACAGAAATAGAATTCTATATCACATTACATCAGTACATAGCATCTCAATGTCTTACAAAAGCTTTATCCTTATTAACCTCTATGGGCTAGGTGGGACGCTAGCGTGCCACCCGTGGTGCACTCCATCAACAGCAGGTGCATTTCAAGAGCGGCAAATTTGAATCCAAATAAATGTCAAAATTCAAATTTTTCAAACATACAACTATTTTACACCCTTTGAAAGATAAACATCTCCTTAATCTAACCACGTTTTACGATTTCAAAAAGGTTTTACGGCGAAAGCATAAATTTAGAGTATGTTAGGACAGTACATTTACAAGAGTTGTGTGTAATGTTTTGTCAATTCAAAGACAGGGTCACCAAAACCATAAAACCAGCTAAAATGATGCACTAACCTTTTACAATCTCTATCAGATGACACTCCTAGGACATTATGTTAGACAATGCATGCATTTTTAGTTCTATCAAGTTCATATTTATATCCAAAAACAGCGTTTTACTATGGCATTGATGTTGAGGAAATCGTTTCCCTCCAATAACCGGCAGTCAAGTCAGCGTCACAAATTAAATAATTAAAATTAGAAAACATTGGTAAAATATTATATTGTCATTTAAAGAATTATAGATTTACATCTCTTGAACGCAATCAACTTGCCAGATTTAAAAATAACCTTACTGGGAAATCACACTTTGCAATAATCTGAGCACTGCGCCCAGAAAAATACGCGTTGCGATACAGACTAGACGTCATGTTGGGGAGATCTAAAATCGAAAATACTATGTAAATAATCCATTACCTTTGATTCTCTTCATCAGATGTCACTTCCAGGTATCACAGGTCCATAACGAATGTAGTTTTGTTCAAAAAAGCTCATCATTTATGTCCAAAAATCCCCGTCTTGTTAGCACATGATCTAAGCCAGCCGGACTTCTCGTCATGAACGAGGGGAAAAAATATATTTCCGTTCGTTCAAACATGTCAAACGTTGTATAGCATAAATCATTAGGGCCTTTTTTAACCAGAACATGAATAATATTCAAGGTGGACGAATGCATACTCTTTTATAACGTATTGGAACGAGGGTACCCAACATGAACTCGCGCGCCAGGTGTCTAATGGGACATCATCGTTCCATGGCTCTTGTTCGGTCAGATCTCCCTCCAGAAGACTCAAAACACTTTGTAAAGGCTGGTGACATCTAGTGGAAGCAATAGGAAGTGCCAAAATATTCCTCAGCCCCTGTGTTTTTCAATGGGATAGGTTTAAAGGTAATACAACACATCAGGTATCCACTTCCTGTCAGAAAATGTCTCAGGGTTTTGCCTGCCAAAGGTTGGGTGGTGGTGCAACAGGGAGGGGGTCAACTGTCCTCCCTGTACCAAAAGAGGCCAACGTCATGACATGTGGGATCTCATATAGACAGGTGTGTTTCTTTCCAAATCATGTCCAATCAATGAAATTTACCACAGGTGGTCTCCAACCAAATTGTAGAAACATCTCAAGGATGATCAATGTATCGTTACTTTACTTTAATTAATCTGATGACTGTTATTTATCTAATTAACTAACTATGTTTAATTGTTACCCAATTTTAAATTAATCATGTAATTAACTCGTTAGGAATTTGGGGCACCACGAGAGCGGTTGTTTAAAGAGTTACCATCTCCCGAAATTAAACTCGAAACGCCTTTACCTATCACATCCATAAAACAGTCAACGTATTAATCATTACCTATTATCATTCTGAACAGTCGTAACCTCCTTGCAACTGCAAAAACCTGAGGCTTACTTATGATTCAGTACTACACAAATTGGTTTAATTATTTATTTACTAGCTAACTAAATAATAGCACAGGATAACATACACACTTAATACATTAGAAAAAGGTCCCTAGCGGACTGACACAACATATGGCGGCTTGTTACACAATGACATGGAGAGGGAGAGAGGAAAAAGAGTCACATCGTTGAAACTATTCTTACAGTAATCATATACTTTGCCACGAACCGCCGCCCGTTTGGAGTAAGAAATCATGAATGTATTTGTGTGAATGCCTTCGTTTAGCGCTGTCTGAACCAGCCCTCCTTAGGAAGGGTGTTGGGTTGGCCTTTCTGGGGCACGCTTGTAAGGCTCTGATTGTCAGAAAGGGGACCCCCTTTCCCGTTCACTCTGGAAGATGCTCCTTGTAAGATAGGCTAGCCAGCCGTGTCGATGGTTACCACTGGGTGATGAAAGTAACCTACTACGGTGATTTTGAGAAGAGTAGTACAGTGGAATGGTTTGAAGAGTAGTAGGATGGTCCCACTTAGTCGCTTTTCTCGATATTTCACAAAGGACAGCTAATCAGCTGTACCAGTGATTGTCTGAGAGGGTTTTCTTCTCCAAATCATGTTGGTATTCAGGGTTCAAACCACTCTGGGAGTGAGTTTATTTTCTTCACCTCGTGTTGAGATTCAAAGTTCCAATCATTTCAAACGTGTAGCTACCACTTCACGTTTTTCTGGTCTAATGTTAACTTCTTTACCAATCCTTTTATGCACTCTGGTAGAAGGGGACGGTTCCATCAGGTTGACACACTCTCCGACCTCACTCGGGGCGTGGCTACTTACTGTGTAAAGTTTATAGGAGACAAATTCTCATGGCTCCTAAAATCACATTCAAAACGTATGAAAAATTATGAAAGTATTTTTGTTCTTTCATATACAAGGTTAAGGATGGAGACTTCATACATGTAGTGTATATACTGTTCAAGATACAGTATTTCCTTTATAACCTTTTTAATGACATCACAAAATATTAACCCATATGACATGATTATTCTTTAGATCACCACTGACCATTCCCCACATTCCTATGTTAGAAATATTGTTCCAGTATTCGCTTTAGGACGTGTTACGGTTTCGGCAGGAAGACTGTTTGTGTAGATAAAGCACATCCCTCTCTTAACAAAAACACTTTCCTAATATTTCATATTGCCCTGTTCACCGACGAACCCAGGAATTTCAAATATATATATATATATATATATATATATATATATATATATATATATATATATATATATATATATATATATATATATATATATATATATATATATATACATATATATATATATATATATATATATATACATATATATATATATATATATATATATATATATATATATATACATACATACATACATACATACATACATACATACATACATACATACTGCTCAAAAAAATAAAGGGAACACTTAAACAACACAATGTAACTCCAAGTCAATCACACTTCTGTGAAATCAAACTGTCCACTTAGGAAGCAACACTGACAATACATTTCACATGCTGTTGTGCAAATGGAATAGACAACAGGTGGAAATTATAGGCAATTAGCAAGACACCCCCAATAAAGGAGTGGTTCTGCAGGTGGTGACCACAGACCACTTCTCAGTTCCTATGCTTCCTGGCTGATGTTTTGGTCACTTTTGAATGCTGGCGGTGCTTTCACTCTAGTGGTAGCATGAGACAGAGTCTACAACCCACACAAGTGGCTCAGGTAGTGCAGCTCATCCAGGATGGCACATCAATGCGAGCTGTGGCAAGAAGGTTTGCTGTGTCTGTCAGCGTAGTGTCCTGAGCATGGAGGCGCTACCAGGAGACAGGCCAGTACATCAGGAGACGTGGAGGAGGCCGTAGGAGGGCAACAACCCAGCAGTAGGACCGCTACCTCCGCCTTTGTGCAAGGAGGAGCAGGAGGAGCACTGCCAGAGCCCTGCAAAATGACCTCCAGCAGGCCACAAATGTGCATGTGTCTGCTCAAACTCATGACTCCATGAGGGTGGTATGGGGGCCTGATGTCCACAGGTGGGGGTTGTGCTTACAGCCCAACACCGTGCAGGACGTTTTGGCATTTGCCAGAGAACACCAAGATTTGCTTTTTCGCCACTGGCGCCCTGTGCTCTTCACAGATGAAAGCAGGTTCACATTGAGCACATGTGACAGTCTGGAGACGCCATGGAGAACGTTCTGCTGCCTGCAACATCCTCCAGCATGACCGGTTTGGCGGTGGGTCAGTCATGGTGTGGGGTGGCATTTCTTTGGGGGGTCGCACAGCCCTCCATGTGCTCGCCAGAGGTAGCCTGACTGCCATTAGGTACCGAGATGAGATCCTCAGACCCCTTGTGAGACCATATGCTGGTGCGGTTGGCCCTGGGTTCCTCCTAATGCAAGACAGTGCTAGACCTCATGTGGCTGGAGTGTGCAGTTCCTGCAAGAGGAAGGCATTGATGCTATGGACTGGCCCGCCCGTTCCCCGACCTGAATCCAATTGAGCACATCTGGGACATCATGTCTCGCTCCATCCACCAACGCCATGTTGCACCACAGACTGTCCAGGAGTTGGCGGATGCTTTAGTCCAGGTCTGGGAGGAGATCCCTCAGGAGACCATCCGCCACCTCATCAGGAGCATGCCCAGGCATTGTAGGGAGGTCATACAGGCACGTGGAGGCCACACACACTACTGAGCCTCATTTTGACTTGTTTTAAGGACATTACATCAAAGTTGGATCAGCCTGTAGTGTGGTTTTCCACTTTAATTTTGAGTGTGACTCCAAATCCAGACCTCCATGGGTTGATAACTTGGATTTCCATTGATTTATTTTTGTGTGATTTTGTTGTCAGCACATTCAACTATGTAAAGAAAAAAGTATTTAATAAGATTATTTCATTCATTCAGATCTAGGATGTTATTTTAGCGTTCCTCTTATTTTTTTGAGCAGTGTACATTCCTGATTTCTTACTCAAAGCAGGCGACGGTTTGTGTGCAAAGTATATGGTTACTTTAGGTGAGGAGTTTTTGAATGTACCAATGTCCCTCTTCCTCTCCAAGCATCAATGTTGTCATTCCGCTATGGACCTGTTATCAGCGTATTACGTCTCCAGTCAATAACCGGTGCGGAGTGTGTATGTTTATCCTGTGTTCCCATTTAATTAGCTAGTAAATAAATAATTAAACCAATTTGTGTAGTACTGAATCATAAGTAAGCCTCAGGTTTTTGCAGTTGCAAGGAGGCTACGTCTGTTCAGAATGATGATATGATACGAGGTTATGATTAATAAGTTGATTGTTTATAGATGTGATAGGTAAAGACCTTTTAGAGTGTAATTTGGGAGATGGTAACTCTTTAAAGAACCGCTCTCGTGGTGCCCCAGATACTAATGACTTAATTGTTGCATGATTCATTTAAAATTGGGTAACAATTAAACATAGTTAGTTAATTAGATAACTTTAACATCAATCTGAAGATTCTTATTTAAGTCATGACACAAGGTCTACAGTGATTTTCGCACTGTTGATTACATACATAAATTATACTGCAAAGTAGACTACCTTCACATTTCCTACAGAAAACATATTAGTCTTTCAAGGCAATGGTTTCCTGTTTTACCATTGTTAGTGGCCGGGATCATGTCACTCCATAATTATCACACTCATACTAAACTCAATATGTAATAACCGTAATGATATTCCCTTCAAGAGCCAACCTGTCAGACACACATACAGGTGTAGGATCTTAATTTGACCAGTATTGTCATAACAAAATAGTACTGCAGCAACAGGTTTAGTCCATACATACTTTCCGCCAATGTAATGTTGCTTCATCAGTGGTTAGGCTATTAGCTAGCCAAAATGTAAGCTACATGAAAAGTGCAATACTGTAAAAATAACCATTTGTTAGTGCGGGTTTTCAGTAAATCCTGTGGCGCAGGGAAAATTCTCAGAAATAACAGAGTGGTTAAATTAAGATCCTACAGCCATCTTTGTCATCTTACAGTTTACAGGTAAGAGCTTTTCAAGATTCTTTCCTGTTGCTCTTCTTGGAAGATTTGTTATTTCTAAGGAATACATTACCGACAGTGGGGGGGGGAAAGTATTTGATCCCCTGCTGATTTTGTATGTTTTCCCACTTACAAAGAAGTTAACAGTCTATAAATTTAATGGTAGGTTTATTTGAACAGTGAGAGACAGAATAACAACAAAAAAATCCTGAAAAACGATGTCAAAAATGTTATAAAATGATTTGCATTTTAATGAGGGAAATAAGTATTTGACCCCTCTGCAAAACATGACTTAGTACTTGGTGGCAAAACCCTTGTTGGCAATCAGAGGTCAGATGTTTCTTGTAGTTGGCCACCAGGTTTGCACACATCTCAGGAGGGATTTTGTCCCACTCCTCTTTGCAGATCTTCTCCAAGTCATTAAGGTTTCGAGGCTGACGTTTGGCAACTCGAACCTTCAGCTCCCTCCACAGATTTTCTATGGGATTAAGGTCTGGAGACTGGCTAGGCCACTCCAGGACCTTAATGTGCTTCTTCTGGAGCCACTCCTTTGTTGCCTTGGCCGTGTGTTTTGGGTCATTGTCATGCTGGAATACCCATCCACGACCCATTTTCAATGCCCTGGCTGAGGGAAGGAGGTTCTCACCCAAGATTTGACGGTACATGGCCCCGTCCATCATCCCTTTGATGCAGTGAAGTTGTCCTGTCCCTTTAGCAGAAAAACAGCCCCAAAGCATAATGTTTCCACCTCCATGTTTGACGGTGGAGATGGTGTTCTTGGGGTCATAGGCAGAATTCCTCCTCCTCCAAACACATTGAGTTGATGCCAAAGAGCTCCATTTTGGTCTCATCTGACCACAACACTTTCACCCAGTTGTCCTCTGAGTCATTCAGATGTTCATTGGCAGACCTCAGACGGGCCTGTATATGTATTCTTGAGCAGGGGGACCTTGTGGGTGCTGCAGGATTTGTCCTTCACGGCGTAGTGTGTAACCAAATTGTTTTCTTGGTGACAATGGTCCCAGCTGCCTTGATCATTGACGACATCCTCCGTGTAGTTCTAGGCTGATTCCTCACTGTTCTCATGATCATTGCAACTTCACGAGGTGAGATCTTGCATGGAGCCCCAGGCCGAGGGATATTGACAGTTCTTTTGTGTTTCTTCCATTTGCGTATAATCGCACCAAATGTTGTCACCTTCTCACCAAGCTGCTTGGCGATGGTCTTGTAGCCCATTCCAGCCTTGTGTAGGTCTACAATCTTGTCCCTGACATCCTTGGAGAGCTCTTTGGTCTTGGCCATGGTGGAGAGTTTGGAATCTGATTGTTTCTGTGGACAGGTGTCTTTTTTTACAGGTAACAAGCTGCGGTTAGGAGCACTCCCTTTAAGAGTGTGCTCCTAATCTCAGCTCGTTACCTGTATTAAAGACACCTGGGAGCCAGAAAGCTTTCTGATTGAGAGGGGGTCAAATACTTATTTCCCTCATTAAAATGCAAATCAATTTATAACATTTTTGACATTCGTTTTTCTGGATATTTTTGTTGTTATTATGTCTCTCACTGTTCAAATAAACCTACCATTAAAATTATAGACTGATCCTTTCTTTGTCAGTGGGCAAACGCAAAAAACCAGCAGGGGATCAAATACTTTTTTCCCCCACTGTATATTCTCAATCTCATCCAGTATGTCCCTCAGACGGTCAAAAGATAACAAAATCGATACATTATATACCTTCCTCTGGTCATGTTTTATTAGTTGTAACTGAGGCTTGGGTTGACCACAGTCAATCTGCCCTGTAGTCAGCTGATGTAGAGTATCTGGGCAGAGTAGCTGGGCAAGATTTAGCACTTTCATCTGTCAGCTCTGATGGAATAAGGGCCGAGCACTCAGTTGCCCTTCTTTGAACCTTCTCTGGCATCCCTGGCCTTTTCACCGACTGCAACAGCTACGGAGCCCAGTCATGCACACTGCATTTGTTATAGATGTGGTCCAGCCAACACATTGCAATGAACCACATCACACAACAACACGTCTCTCATTTGCCAATGTTTAGTCTATTGATTTGTTTGAGTCCATCCTGATTGTCTAAATTACTCTATAGGTCATTAGGTTAAAGTACATTACATTTTGAATTTTGTCTCATCTTCAGATTGAGCTGCATGTGCATCTTGATGGCGCTCTCCGAGTGGAGACCATCCTAGACGTTGCCAAGTAAGTTTATAAACCTGTTGAATTCTTTGTATTTTGTTTAAATAGTGTGCTTTATAACAGGTTTTGCAAGTTCTCTTTAAACATTAACTGTCAATTACCTTTGGTAAAAGGGCTATTAGACTCAAGTGACATGGTTTATTAGGTTCATGTGACACATTGTTCTTTCAGTATCTGCGTTTGGAACATGTAGGCCTATTTATGGGGATATTTTTCAACTCGCAATTTCCTTTAAGTCATTAATATAATTAACATTGAGCAGCTGTAGCTACCTATTGCTGGTTGTACTTTTAAAGTCCTCTGTTTCTGTATGTCTGTCCCAGGCGACGTGGGATCACCCTGCCTGCATGCACAGTGGAGGGCATGAAACAAATCTGTGTAATACACCAGCCTGCCACCCTCACAGAGTTCCTCGGCAAGTTCGCAGCGTACATGCACGTTATTGCGTAAGTACTCTGAACATAAAGATGGCTGAGATAATGAGATGCTGACTACTGCACTAATCCCTAATTTCATACTGTAATTATCACCGGGAGAAGTTGTCTCAAGATGTCAAACTCAAAAGCAGTGGTGGAAAAAGTACCCAATTGTCATACTTGAGAAAAAGTAAAGATACCGTAGTGGAAAATGACTCAAGCAAAAGTGAATGTTACCCAGTAAATACTTATTGAGTACAAGTCTAAAAGTATTTGGTTTTAAATATACTTAAGTATCAAAAGTAAATGTAATTGCTAAAATATACTTAAGTATCAAAATCATTTGAAATCCCTTATATTTAGCAAATCGGAAGGCACGATTTTCTTGTTTTAAAATGTATGGATAGCCAGAGGCCCAATCCAACACTAAGACATCATTTACAAACAAATGATGTGTTTAGTAAGTCTGCCAGTATAGAGGCAGTAGGGATGACCAGGAATGTTCTCTTGATAATTGCATGAATTGGACCATTTTCCTGTCCTACTAAGCATTCAAAATGTAACGAGTACTTTAATAGTTTTCTTTAGGAATGTTGTAAAGTAAAAGTAATCAAAAAATAGTAAAGTACAGATACCCCAAAAAAACGACTTAAGTAGTACTTTAAAGTGTTTTTACTTAAGTACTTGACGTATTACAGCACAAGATGCCGTCAAGGTGCTAAAGTACCAATTTGTGTTAAGTTCAGTTTACAGGAGGTTGTGCTCCACCAAGCTCTTTAATCAGCTTTATTAATGCAGATGGCTCTTAGATGGAGATGAAAGTTCAAAGTTCAATCTGTAGAGAGCCATGTCAGGGAGATGACATGTACTGTACTGGATGTACTGTTACCTCCCTGTTTTATTTCAACAAGAATCATAACTGCTGTACAGTGTGTTAGGAGGCAAGAGTTTTAAATGTATTTGCATGACATGCAATGCATTCAACAAGCTTTTAAAGAACACGATCACCTAATTTGTTAAATTACGGCTAAAATATGAAAGTGAGGGGGAGCTTTGTATTGGGACTGTCATTTGTAATGATTGTGAATTGTGTGAGTTAAATAGCAGCCCTATTGAGGTACCTTCACTTTAAGACCAGCGCTTGATAGGTCTTCTTCCTGGTTAGTGAGTGAATGTAATGCAGACAGAGTCAGTATAATGCAATGTTTCCTCTGGTGTCCAGACTAGGGGGTCAGTTAGTTGAAATGCAGATCATGCAGCACAGAGGAGCACGTCATGATGCCAGCAGGTGTTTCTTTGTCAACCAACTGAACTCAGACAGAGTCAAGGTTGTTATGTATTCCATTCCCATTACCTTATATTTAACCCAAAATCTACAGTACCAACATATTTCACATTTTGGCCCCCAGATGGTACTTTTGAAAAAAGCAACAATCCTAGTAAAAATCTAAACTCAAACCTCACCCACTGCTCAGACTATATAGTGTTTTAAAGGGTAACAGTCATGAAGAGGGCACGACAAAGCCTATTCCCCCTCTGGAGACTGAAAAGATTTGGCATGGGTCCTCAGATCCTCAAAAGGTTCTACAGCTGCACCATCGAGAGCATCCTGACTGGTTGCATCACTGCCTGGTATGGCAACTGCTCGGCCTCTGACCGCATGGCACTACAGAGGGTAGTGTGCATGGCCCAATACATCACTGGGGCCAAGCTTCCTGCCATCCAGGACCTCTATATCAGGCGGTGTCAGAGGAAGGCCCTAAAAATTGTCATAGACTCCAGCCACCCTAGTCATAGACTGTTCTTTCTGCTACCGCATGGCAGGTGGTACCAGAGCGCCAAGTTGAGGTTCCAAATGTGTTCTTAACAGCTTCTACCCCCAAGCCATAAGACTCCTGAACAGCTAATCAAAGGGCTACCCAGACCCCTCTTTTAAGCTGCTGCTACTCTCTGTTTATAATCTATGCATAGTCACTTTAACTTGACCTACATGTACATATTACCTCAACGAACCGGTGCCCCTGCACATTGACTCTGTACCGGTACCCCCTGTATATAGCCTTGCTTGTTATTTTACTGCTGTTTAATTATTTGTTACTTTCTTTAAAATTCCTTAACACTTATTTAAAAAAAACATCTTAACTTCTTAAAGTGTTGTTGGTTAAGGGCTTGTAAAGTACCGTAATTTCCGGGTTATTAAGCACACCTGAATATAAGCCGCACCCACTGAATTTAAAACAAAAAATGATTTTGAACATAAATAAGCCGCACATGTCTATAAGCCGCAGGTGCCTACCGGTACATTGAAACAAATGAACTTTACACAGGCTTTAATGAAACACGGCTTGTAACAAAAAATAAAACATTAGCAGTAAGCTTTAGTTGTCTTTTTGCACTGAGTCAATTCCTCAAGCTGCTGTTTCCAACGTCTTTATCATCGACTCATTAAGACCAAGCTCCCGTGCAGCAGCTCTATTTCCTTTTCCAACAGCCAGATCAATCGCCTTCAACTTGAAAGCTGCATCATATGCATTTCTCCGTGTCTTTGCCATGATGAGGGTGACAAAATGACTACCGTAATCAGAATGATGGGAAGTTTGAGAGCGCTCGATTTAATCTAAACAGTAAACAAAAATAGTTGTTTGACCTTAACCCGTTCGGCAATTTCATTGGTCTAATAAAAGCTTCATGCCGCCAAAAAACTGAGCACGTCACAGAATGTGTTTTTTTGAGAAAAAAAAATTTGAAAGCGGGAAAAATCCATATTAGCTGCGTCATTGTTTAAGCCGCGAGGTTCAATGCCTGGGAAAAAAGTTGCGGCTTATAGTCCGGAATTTACGGTAAGCATTTCACTGTAAGGTGAATTCGGCGCATGTGACAAATAAAATGTGATTTGATTTTAACACGTGAGGTTTCTATTCTCTGCCAGACTAACCAACAACCTCCCACAACTATGAAAAGAAACAATAATGGTTTGTAGTGGTAGCCTCTAGCCAGGACAGAGCAGCTGCTAGCTAGCGGTTATGCTGAATAAAGCATTCTTTATCAAGTCTTTCCCATGAAAGCCTTGTTGGGGCGACCCCCCCCCCCCCCCCCCCCCCACACACACACACACACACACACACACACACACACACAACAAAATGGGGAACTTGCTAGCTGCGTTTGGCTCATGTAGGATTTTTTTGTGTGTAGATTGATGGATAAGCATGGGGGTGGGGGAACAACAAGCATTCAGACCAGGCCAGTTTTCACTTCCAGTGTAAAAGCTGGAAGCAGTCTTTTTTTCTAATCATGTGATGTGAAACAGAATCTGTGTTGTGAAGTCAAAAAGCAACAGAAAGGGAAACGATGCTAGGAACGTCTGAGTTTGCAGACATTTCCCACCACTCCAACATACCCATTTACTCCACAGGGACTTTTACAGAAATATAAATAGTAAAGTACAGATACCCCAAAAAACTTAAGTACTTTAGACCACTGCTCAAAAGTGAGCGTTTGATTAATATCTTGATAAATGAGTGTTAGGGTGAGTTTGCTTTATACTGGTAGTGTTACAGCACAAGATGGCATCAAGGTGGTCCACGACTAATTTGTGTTCGTGTTCAGTTTACAGGAGGTTGTGCTCCACCAAGCTCTTTAATCAGCTTTATTATTGCAGATGGCTCTTAGATGGAGATGAAAGTTCAATCTGTAGAGAGCCATGTCAGGGAGATGACATGTACTGTACAAGAATCATAACTGCTGTACAGTGTGTTAGGAGGCAAGAGTTTTAAATGTATTTGCATGACATGCAATGCATTCAACAAGCTTTTAAAGAACACGATCACCTAATTTGTTAAATTATGGCTAAAATATGAAAGTGAGGGGGAGCTTTGTATTGGGACTGTCATTTGTAATGATTGTGAATTGTGTGAGTTAAATAGCAGCCCTATTGAGGTACCTTCACTTTAAGACCAGCGCTTGATAGGTCTTCTTCCTGGTTAGTGAGTGAATGTAATGCAGACAGAGTCAGTATAATGCAATGTTTCCTCTGATGTCCAGACTAGGGGGTCAGTTAGTTGAAATGCAGATCATGCAGCACAGAGGAGCACGTCATGATGCCAGCAGGTGTTTCTTTGTCAACCAACTGAACTCAGACAGAGTCAAGGTTGTTATGTATTCCATTCCCATTACCTTATATTTAACCCAAAATCTACAGTACCAACATTTTTCACATTTTGGCTCCCAGATGGTACTTTTGAAAAAAGCAACAATACTAGTAAAAATCTAAACACAAACCTCACCCACTGCTCAGACTATATAGTGTTTTAAAGGGTAACGTGAGGTTTCTATTCTCTGCCAGACTAACCAACAACCTCCCACAACTATGAAAAGAAACAATAATGGTTTGTAGTGGTAGCCTCTAGCCAGGACAGAGCAGCTGCTAGCTAGCGGTTATGCTGAATAAAGCATTCTTTATCAAGTCCTTCGCTTGAAAACCTTGTTGTTGCGTCTGGTGCAACCCCCTACACGACAACAACAAAATGGGGGAACTTGCTAGCTGCGTTTGGCTCATGCAGGATTTTTGTGTGTGTATGTGGATGGATAAGCATGGGGGTGGGGGAACAACAAGCATTCAGACCAATCATGGGATGTGAAACAGAATCTGTGTTGTGAAGTCAAAAAGCAACAGAAAGGGAAATGGCGCTAGAAACAGCTGTTTGAGTGAGTTTGCAGGCGTTTCCCACCACTCCAACATACCCATTACTCCACAGGGACGTTTACAGAAATGTGCACAACATAACGGAATGATATGCACTCAAAATCCAATGAAACTACTATTACAAACGACTATAATATTCTAGTATCCCCTATGTCATTCTTTAAATACTGTACACAGGCTGATCTTATGTCCTTTATCGTCATTACAGGGATAATGATAATTACAGGGATATTGATAGTCATTTTCTCCTCCTGACAGTCAGTCCTATTGGCAGTAGCAGTGAATTGCTCAGTGTAAGTTCAAGTGCAGTTCAGAGGTCACATGGAGTGTTGGTTTAGCGGCTTGCTATGCTCTGACTCTGTGACAGTAATAGTCCTCCTGCTGTGGTGTGCTGAGGATGTACGATCAGATTACCCTTCTGCCATTCAGAGAAACACTACTACCCTGTACTAACCATGCAGGCAAAGAGGGTAAAGACGCAAAGAATAGTTGGCTGTTCCTAGAACATTTCCTTTGTTTTTATGTGTGTCCTAAATCAAGTTGTTTTAAAAATGTATTTGTATCTGGATGAGCATATTTTGAGGAAATCCCCCCCCCCCCCAAAATGTAGGGCCTTTGTTGCTGACTAATAATTTGCATTACCTGCCATAGCTGAGTAAATATTCATGTTGTTTCTCTTGGTCTTCCACTGATTTTGTATTACCTTTCCAGTGGCGACAGAGAGGCGATCAAGAGGATAGCTTATGAGTTTGTGGAGGACAAAGCCAAAGAAGGGGTCATCTACGTTGAAGTCAGATACAGCCCACACTTGCTGGCTAACGCTGACGTAGAACCCATTCCATGGAACCAAAAAGAGTAAGTGGATGATATTTATATTTTTCTGAGTTGGTAAGGTAGCTGACAGAAAAGTGTGAATTTGAAACATACTGCATTAGTGATTGTCACACTTTAATATATGGACGTGTGCAATACAGTACTTCTTTGAGTTCCTTGTGCTCTCCAATGGCAGAGTTTTGTATTGTTCATATCATTTGTAGGTATCTGTTCTTGTTCTTAGAGCTCAAAACGTATAACATTAAACATAGAAATGCATTCAAGAATTCTCTCTGTCTTGATTTCACTCTCTCTTCTCCCAGAGGTGACCTGAGCCCAGATGAGGTGGTTCACTTGGTGAACCAGGGACTGGCCGAGGGAGAGAAGGCGTACAAAATCAAAGCCAGGTCCATTCTGTGCTGCATGCGCCACATGCCAAGTAATGCCCTCACTGTCCTGTTCATGCTCCTGTCCTGTCTGTCTGGCACAACTCAACCCCCTCCTTATTGTCTGTAGTTATGTCTGTGATCCTTAGCACACTGTAGAAGGTTGCAAGCCAAAAATCTCACATTTTTAAAAACACTCCCCACACTTCCTGTTGTGGTCATTTTCTGACCGTGTCTCGTTTCACTCCATCCCCACTCAATTGTGTTGCTCTATACTTGACGATGGTGTGATACTGTGCACATTACTGATTTTTCTCCTTAGCTAATATTACCATTTGCTGACCCAACACAGAGAGTTAAAAGGGGCTCTTGTTTGTATATTGTGTCACTGAATGAACAATTGCAAGTCTCATCTCCTATGTTACAGTACAGAATAGAGCTAGCATTATCTCTCATACAAGAGATCCCCTTTCAGGGTTTCCCAAACTCAGTCCTCGGGACCCTAAGGGGTGCCCGTTTTGGTTTTGTCCGTGACACTACACAGCTGATTCAAAAGATCAAAGCTTGCTGATTTTAGTTTATTATTTGAATTGGCTGTGTAGTGTCAGGGCCAAAACCAAAACGTGCACCACTTGGGGAAACACATCAATCCAAATCGCAGAAACTTTATGACTTACCAGAGCGTAGTATCTGTTTCTGTAATTACATGTAACAAAATGTCAGTGGCTGTTTTAGGCAGACATTCCAGTGAACGGTGCTCTGTAGTCCGTCTTGGGATTTTGATTCCGCTTTTAAGTTTTTAACTGGAAAACTTGACCTTTTCAACTATTGCTTTTACTGAGATGCTTGGCATGATACACAAATGTCTCTCATTCGTGGACTGCAGCAGACCATTTAGATAACCATTAGGTCATAAATCTAGCATGAAAACATTTCAGAGACATCCCCACAAATCAAACATTGTGCATTTTCTTTTTTAAATGAGATCTGTTTGACCTTACTGGGTTGCTACTGCTAATAAATGTGTGTTGCGTTGCATAGGCTGGTCCATGGACGTGGTGGAGTTGTGTAAGAAGTATAAGAAGAGCGGAGTGGTGGCTATTGATCTGGCAGGAGACGAGTCACTCAACTGTGAGGCCTTCCCAGGACACAGGATGGCCTATGAGGTAACTGCCTAACGTTGAACCCCTCACATCCAATTCATACTGTATGTGCTCTAGTCAACTGTTTCATCATTGTCATGTAAACATGCATGGTTAACGGCAATGCTTAAGGACTAGAGTTGTCTTTAGCACATAGTATGCAGGATATGAGGCTAACCACTGTCCTACTATCATGCAGCATACCATGCTAAGTTTTAGGGCTTATAGGTGAGAGATCAAACTCCAACTTGCTCAAAACTTAAAGGAGTGGGAGCATAGAGCAAAGGTGTGCTGAAAACACTAAACATTCTTCACATTTGACACTGTTGGCCTGTTGCAGAACCGCAAACGTTTAAGTCCTGCAATTGTTTGATTTATTTTCTAACGGGCCAATTATTTATCATTACATAATGAATGGATTTACTCTGTAGTAGAACCCATACAGTACATGGAGACTTGAAGGTCACTTTAGAAACACATTTGATGGAGAGATCATTCTTGTGAGCCATTTCTTGAACCAAAGAACTTTCTTAATAATAAATGACTTCAGCAATAAAACTATTCGTGCTGTGTTTAAGTGGACCAACTTTAGAAATACTATAAATTGGTAATAAATGTAGTAATAACAAGCTGACCAAAAGTTGGCATATGTCATTTCAACAAGCATTTAGTTCGTACTGCTTACATAGATCTATTTTCCATGTTTATGGTGGTTTGTGGTGAATATAAATACAAGACCGTTAAATCATTCCCTTAGGACAATATCTGGGAACACTGTGGTAAGGTTGACCAGAGGCTGGAGTGATACATTTGGATATGCAAGGGCAAAATACTAGGGGCTGGTATCTCAGAGCCAGATTAAGCCTAGTCCTGGATTAAATGGCACTTTCAATGGAAAATCTCCATTGAATATAAGCATGCCTTTTAGACCAGGACTAGGCTCAATCTGGGCAACTGGCCTTAAGAGAGTATTAAAAGAGAGCACTGCACTAATACTAAACTGTTAACATAACTGAACAAGCTCTAGATAGATTATTTATTTTTTTTAGAAGCGATGCTGTGTTTTGTCAAAATCATCCATTTCTCAAATGTTGTTGGTGAGATGTAGTCCTTTTCAGTCTCGCCCTTGGCAAAAAAATAACTCCCTACTCGTGACAGCAGCACAAGCTCTTGGAATCTCTGAGGTCTAAGAATAATGTTGTAACTGTAGGTCATCCATGTATAATTACATAGTTTCAAGACAATGAAAAGTATTTGTCGGAATGAACTGCATTGCTAATGTAAAACCCAAATAGTTCTCTGGTTAACTTGGTGTTGATGCTTTTCATGATTGACCTTGTTGACAGGAAGCAGCGAGATGTGGGATCCACAGAACAGTCCATGCAGGAGAGGTGGGCCCTGCCTCTGTGGTGAAAGAGGTGAGCTTTCCTTTCCTCTATAGTCTTTGGGAACACTAAATATGTCAATTTTAAATGATATGTCTAATGGCAGTTCAGCTTGACCGAAGACTTCCTCTACTACTCAACACACAGCAGCGTTATTATGTTATAAGTGATTGCATTGTGGAAACATATACCCTCCCCTTTTATAACAACTTAAATATGTATTTCAGATAGAAACAACTAAACAACTCAGTACACACAGCAAACTATCCAATTTCATGTCTCCCGGAAATTATTCGCTAGCCTATGACTTCCTTTCTATGGAAGCCATCTCTTTAAAATGTTGCAACCAAAGACAGCATATTACCAGGCATAGGGTGAACTCATTTGAATTCAATCACTTTTTGACAGCACCCCTTTTGATTTGAACGAAGCCTTCCATACATATTTGCCCATTGTAGACGTGCTCAGAAAGCTACTTTTTTTTTCTTAAAGGGTTACTTCGGAATTTTGTCAATGAGGCCCTTTATCTACTTCCCCAGAGTCAGATGATTTTGTGGATACCATTTTTATGTCTCTGTGTCCAGAATGAAGGAAGTTGGAGGTAGTTTTGCAAGGCAATGCTAACTAACATTAGCGCAATGATTGGAAGTCTATGGGTATTTAAAAGCTTAGAAACAGGGTGGTAACTTTTTTTTACAAGTATTATTTATTTATTTTTATAAAAATGTGACCCGTTTTCAATAAGCTAGGCTTATGTTGCACGTCACTACTGCACAGGAGAGACATTTGAAGTTTTTATTTATTTATTTATTTGATCAATGTCCGTACTGTGAGACGCCAAAGACAGCGCTACAGGGAGACAGGACGGACAGCTGATCGTCCTCGCAGTGGCAGACCACGTGTAATAACACCTGCACTGGATCGGTACATCCGAACATCACACCTGTGGGACAGGTACAGGATGGCAACAACAACTGCCCGAGTTACACTAGGAATGCACAATCCCTCCATCAGTGCTCAGACTGTCCGCAATAGGCTGAGAGAGGCTGGACTGAGGGCTTGTAGGCCTGTTGTAAGGCAGGTCCTCACCAGACATCACCGGCAACAACGTCGCCTATGGGCACAAACCCACCGTCGCTGGACCAGACAGGACTGGCAAAAAGTGCTCTTCACAGACAAGTCGCGGTTTTGTCTCACCAGGGGTTATGTCGGATTTGCGTTTATCGTCGAAGGAAGAAGAATTGCAACGTCCCTCTTTGCCATGCAAATGAACTGAATCCACCAAAAACATTTCCACTGCATTTCAGCCTTCCCGCAAAGGGACCAGCTGACATCATGTCAGTGATTCTCTCATTAATATAGGTGTGAGTGTTGACGAGGACAAGGCTGGAGATCACTCTGTCATGGTGATTGAGTTCGAATAACAGACTGGAAGCTTCAAAAGGAGGGTGGTGCTTGGAATCATTGTTCTTCCCGTCAACCATGGTTAACTACAAGGAAACACATGCCGTCATCATTGCTTTGTACAAAAAGGGCTTCACAGGCAAGGATATTGCTGCCAGTAAGATTGCACCTAAATGAACCATTTTATAGGATCATCAAGAACTTCAAGGAGAGCGGTTCAATTGTTGTGAAGAAGGCTTCAGGGTACCCAAGAAAGTCCAGCAAGCGCCAGGTCCGTCTCCTAAAGTTGATTCAGCTGCGGGATCGGGGCACCACCAGTACAGAGCTTGCTCAGGAATGGCAGCAGGCAGGTGTGCGTGCATCTGCACGCACAGTGAGGCGAAGACTTTCGGAGGATGGCCTGGTGTCCAAAAAGGGAAGCAAAGAAGCCACCTCTCTCCAGGAAAAACATCAGGGACAGACTGATATTCTGCAAAATGTTCAGGGATTGGACTGCTGAGAACTGGGGTAAAGTCATTTTCTCTGAATCCCCTTTCCGATTGTTTGGGGCATCCGGAAAAAAGCTTGTCCGGAGAAGACGAGGTGAGTGCTACCATCAGTCCTGTGTCATGCCAACAGTAAAGCATCACTCACAATTTTGCCTAAGAACACAGCCATGAATAAAGAATGGTACCAACACATCCTCCGAGAGCAACTTCTCCCAACCATCCAGGAACAGTTTGGTGACGAACAATGCCTTTTCCAGCATGATGGAGCACCTTGCCATATGGCAAAAGTGATAACTAAGTGGCTCGGGGAACAAAACATCGATATTTTGGGTCCATGGCCAGGAAACTCCCCAGACCATAATCCCATTGAGAATTTATGGTCAATCCTCAAGAGGCAGGTGGACAAACAAAACCCCACAAACTCCAAGCATTGATTATGCAAGAATGGGCTGCCATCAGTCAGGATGTGGCCCAGAAGTTAATTTACAGCATGCCAGGGTGGATTGCAGAGGTCTTGAAAAAGAAGGGTCAACGCTGCAAATATTGACTCTGCATCAACTTCATGTAATTGTCAATAAAAGCCTTTGACACTTATGAAATGCTTGTAATTATATTTCAGTATTCCATAGTAACATCTGACAAAAATATCTAAAGATACTGAAGTGGCAAACTTTGTGGAAATTAATATTTGTATCATTCTCAAAACCTTTGGCCACAACTGTACATCTGGTACACACAGATTTGGATGCTCACATTCTTTTGATCATAACCAGTTCCCACCGGTTTGGATGCCAACGTTAATTGGTCAAAACTAGTTCATACTGATCCTAGTCATCATCCGATTCGCATCAGATTTGGATGTTAACGTCAGATAGCAGTCCCCTCTGAACTCCATTTTCTAAAAAATAAAAATTATTTCCAAGAAATGTCAGTATCACCCTATTTATCTGTCTCTGTTCGGAACACCGTAACCACCCGCCTGACACCCTCCTTCAGATCCTAGGCAGGCCCTTGCACGGTTAAAACCAGGTCCTCAGGAGCAGTCAGCAGATGGAGTTTGATGTCCCATCTGGGTTGCCAAATATTGTGGAATATTCTAATCAAGTGAGAGAGACTTTGTCGTTTCTTCAAACAATCATTTTTATTCAATATTGATTTAATTATTGCCATAATGAAACCGTGGACTCAACAGCCTTGAATTAATAACTTCACCATGCTCAAAGGGATATTCAATGTCTGCTTATTTTTTACCCATCTACCAATAGGTGTCCTTCTTTGTAAGGCATTGGAAATCCTCCCTGGTCTTTGTAGTTGAATCTGTTTTAAATGCAATTCTCATCTGAGGGACCTTACAAATAATTGTGTGTGGGGTACAGAGATGAGTTAGTCATTCAAAAATCATGTTAAACACTTGTCATGATGTTGGCCTGTGGGTAAGGTTTATGACCCTCCATAAATACCTTTCTGAAGGACTCTTGAAAAGCCTTTGTTAAACATAGAGAGTCGGAGAACATCAAATGTTGGGGGGAAAGGAACCATATTTCGGTAATCCAACCAGTGGAAAATATGCGTTGGTACTTAATGAATATGATGTCAGTTTGGCTGTCATCTGAGACATTCTTATTCATGATAGGATGACAAACTGTATCTGGGAAAGTCTACACATTCTAGTTATCAGATTCACATGGAATTGTTGTGCAATTTAAATGTTTAAATATGAAACTATTTGAAAAGATTAAATGGAATTTTAGCTTCCAAATGAGAGAATTGGGTTTTCATAAGGATAGAGCGCTGCTCAATCAGTGGCCCGCCCATGTGAAGAGACATTGGTTATAACCAATGAAACACGCCCTTCTCTCCCCTCCTATATATAGCCCTTTTCGAAAATATAACTTTCTGTTCCGAGTACGCGAGGCCTGCAGCCTCATGTTAAAAGGATTCAGATAATAAGCTGTTCCGGGTACATTAGGGCGACGGTCCGATGTCAGAAGGATTCAGATAATAAGCTGTTTCGAGGACGTGAGGATGACGGTTCCACATTAAAAGGACTAACATGTCAACTACAGAACTAAGCCAACCTCAGCGTGAGCTTTGGTTGCGAATGGTATGAACTTTGAACTCTTATTCACTACAGAAGTGATACTTCCTAGCCGTTGAGTTAGCAGCGGCCGCTGTAAACGTGGGCTAGGAAAGGACGGACGACGGACCCAGTCTAACACAACGACGATACTACAACGTATCCAATTTACCACCAGAGACATTCTTCCGAGGACAGGAAGATCTGTTGGCCAACCCGGCCAGCATCTACGACCAACCTACCAAAGTGCAGCTCAGAGTAAATATTTATTGCATTTTCCTTTTCCAAATGGGCGGTAATTTAGAATGCATAAGATACTGTATTTACGATAGCATAGCTTCTCCCTTTGTTCCTCAGTCTTCTCGCTCTTTCACTCAAACCCAACCCCCTTTCCTTTGTGTAACCAGCCGTCATGTCGGCTCCGTCCACCAGGGAAGTTTTCTGTATGACATCATTTGCGTATATGTAATTCTGTGTGATTTATTTAGTAAATAAATAATTCAACCAAATTTGTATTGCTGATTCAACTTGTTAGCCAGGTTTCGTGAAGATAACCAAGACTTTACAACTTTCAGATGAGACTGAAATAAGGTGACGATTAATATTGACTGCTATTGATGTAAAATATTACTAGGTCTTTAAGAGTTTATTCGGAAGATAACAGCTCTATAAACACTCTTTCGTGGTGCCCTGACTTTCTAGTTAATTACATTTACATGATTAGCTTAATTACAGAGAAAGGATTTTATAGAATAGCATGTCATATCACTTAATCCGGCATAGCCAAAGACACGGCACACTATTATTGCACACAGTGCGTCCATGCAAATGTTTTCTCCTGAACTTATAGGCTTGTCATAACAAAGGGGTTGAATACTTACTGACTCAAGTCATTTCATTTTAAATACATTTGTAAAACATTTTTTTTAACATTTCACTTTGACATTATTGGGTTTTGTGTGTAGGTCAATGACAAAACAAAATCGCAATTTAATGAATTTTAAATTTAGGCTGTAACAAGTCAAGGGGAACAAGTCAAGGGGTTTGAATCCTTTCTGAAGGCACTGTATCAAACTCAACCATTTATCTTTTCCAGTGATGAAGACATGGATGTCTCATAGTATGGTGGGGTATGCAAAATGGGTCAACTTTAAGCACCTCTGTTTTGAAATTCAGGTCCAAAAAGTAACTTTCTGACCACTTCTTACATGGGCAAACATGTATGGACGGTTTTGTTTAAATCAAAAGGGATGCTGTCAAAAAGTGATTGAATTCATATGGATTTAACCAATAGCCAGTAGTTCTGCTAACGTGTAAATGAAAATATTTTTACCTTAACCTTTGTGCATAGCTGCGGGAAGTAGGGGTGCTGAGGGTTCTGCAGAACCCATTGATAAATCACAAAGAAAAAATAAATATAGAAAAATAATTATAGAAAAAATAATAATAATCACAATTTCGGCACTAGGGTCTTTATTACTCCCATATGAGCGGAGAAAAATATACTTGAGAGCAGAGCGGGGAGAAAAATACCCCTCCCCAGCACAAAACATATTTAACATGATTATTCTGCCATGCCTTTGAACTGCTTGGTGACCCATATCTGATGTCCTTTTCAGGCTGTGGAGGTCCTGAAAGCAGAGAGAGTAGGACATGGATACAACACACTGAAGGATCAAGTGTTGTACAAACAGCTCCTGGAGCAGAACATGCATTTTGAGGTAAGAATGTGCACGTTTAATTTTCACCTGTAATGAAAGTTACATTGAGCTTTGTAGACACAGTATATTACACGATGTATCACTCACATAAAACAAGCCAAATACACTGTGTACAAAACATTAGAAACACCTTCCTAATATTGAGTTGCACCCCCTTTTGCCGTCAGAACAGCCTCAATTCGTCGGGGCATGGACTCTACAAGGTGTTGAAAGTGTTACGTAGGTATGCTGGCCCATGTTGACTCCGATGCTTCCCACAGTTGTCAAGATGTCCTTTGGGTGGTGGACCATTGTTGATACACACGGGACACTGTTGAGCGTGACAAACCCAGCAGTGTTGCAGTTCTTGACACTCAAACCGGTGCGCCTGACACTTACTACCAGTCCCCGTTCAAAGGCACTTAAATCTTTTGTCTTGCCCATTCACCCTCTGAATGGCACACATACACAATCCATGTCTCAAGTTTCTCAAGGCTCAAAATTCCTTCTTTAAACTGTCTCATCTACACTGATTGAAGTGGATTAACAAGTGACATCAATAAGGGATCATAGCTTTCACCTGGATTCACTTGCTCAGTCTGTCATGGAAAGAGCAGTCATGTTCCTAATGTTTTGTACACTCTGTGTATATCCTACCATGTAGGCCTGTATGGCAGCTAGTGCACAGGGACCTCTGGTGGTCACGGAGAGACATCACACAGACTAGTCTCATCCGCTAGCCGTACATCTGACTACGTCCCGATTCACCACTCCTTATTTTGAAGTGTGCACTTCTACACTTTCTGGCATGGATTTAACAATGGCGGAAACTTACACCAATCGTATTTTTTCTTATTGTTTTAAAAAAGAGTGGGAGTGTGCAAGGGCACACTTCTGGAAAAGGTTGGAGACTATAGGTACATGAAGGAATGCTGTGTGATTTCAGGTGTGTCCCATATCCAGCAGACTGACTGGAGCCTGTCATCCAGACTTCACCGAGCATCCTGTCATCACGTAAACTGTCTTTCACTCCCTATATTATTTGAATGATACTTCTTTGGATCAAGTTTTCACCAATTCATGAAGATCGCAGTACAGGCTCAGCTTGTTTCATTTTCGTTAAGGTTTACTTCATCGCCTCGGAATGACGTGTGTGTGTGTGTGTGTGTGTGTGTGTGTGTGTGTGTAGATTCAGGAAGGATAAGGCCAACTACTCCCTGAACACAGATGACCCTTTGATTTTCAACTCCACCCTGCACTTAGACTACATCACTGCCAAGAAGTACATGGGCTTCACTGAAGAGGAATTCAAGAGACTGGTACAAAGCATATTTGAACTCTTATTCCAATTTGGCATTATGGTTTAATACCGTGAAATACTATCTACCACTGTTGATAATACCATGTATGTAAAATACTACAGTATACTCACCTTTGGATGGTTGAATGTTTCTCTCTCACTCACCTTGTTTTCCAGAACATAAACTCAGCTAACTCCAGCTTCTTGCCTGAGAGGGAGAAGAAGGATCTTGTTAACAAGTTGTATGAAGCCTATGGGATGGTGGAGAACACTGTCTTTTTAAATGAAGCGCTGCTCAAATCCGCTTAAATGGGAACACAACAAACCAGGAACCAACCACTTTAAACTCTTACTTCCCCACTGACCACTCTGAAATGTCTATGCTCCTATGTGTACATACATTGAACCAGCAATATGTTATTGTACTGCTGTACATAGCTTAAACGCTCTCATTGCAACTGTGGATCCCACTGATAAAGCAGTTGTTTAGCCTACTGTGGAATTGGTGCAGAAATATAAAGATGGTCTTAAATGCTTTATTTCAATCTGATGGTAAAAAGTACAATCTGTTTGGTCTTGCTCAAAGTGAAACAGCCAGTTATAACATACCTTGCCTCATCAAACAACAAGCACTTTATATGCCTCAGTCAATTCTCAAAGTACTTTTTGCATCTGGTATATATCATTCATTGAATGTAATAGATGTGTACTATCCATTTATGCTTAAAGGTAAGTACTTTTCATCTACTGGTGGTAAAGGAAAGCTATTGTGTACTATATATCAGTTGTGCCTAGGTCACGTGAGATAGGTCTATAGACCGTTCGAATCACCATGCCCACAACTTAATTTAAAAAATGTGGGGATGCATCAGGTTTACCAGCTCTATACCAAATTGTTTCTAAACAGTTAATGTTATAGTTGACCACTAGGTAGCGAACTGTATCTACTAAAGTGGTCTTACAGTTTTAACAATAACTTGTAAGATGTTTTTTCTCAGATTTTATAGCGTAACACATTTTATATATTTTTGCATTTTACTAATTTGAAGGTAATTCAATGTATTAAACATCTCTTCTGTGGAGGACAATGACGTTAAAATACGAGCAATGTCTACAATGAAACACTTTTGCATCAAATGGTCTTCTCATTCTTGAAACGTATCAGAATAAAACTACAACATGGACATCACCTCACTATACACAATGTAGTTCAAATGTAAAACCACATTTCATGGCAACCTCCGTATTGAATCTCTTACTGGAAAAGCACACATATGGAGAATCAGCAGGACCCAGGCACTTGGAGAGCTTCCTAATGAGTAACACTTCACTAAAATGTGCTTCTTCTCCTTTATCGAATAAAGACTTACTGTAAATGGAAGTTCAGGTGCTCCTTCCTATTGGCCAAAATGTAAACATTGGCTTCCTGTGACCATTCCAATGCACACAAAGCTGTTTATGGTCATAATTATAAGTGCAAATATGAAACTTCCACCAGTCATGCGTTTCTTTGAGGGGGCTAACGCCATTGTTTTAAAAAAAAACATTGAGTGGAACCCCCTAAATATACACAAAAAAATATAAACGCAACATGTAAAGTGCTGTTCCCATGTTTCATGAGCTGATATAAAAGAACCCAGAAATGTTCCATAATTACAAAAATCTCCCCTCATTCTGTGCACAAATGTGTTTACATCCCTCTTGCTGAGCCTTTTTCCTTTGCCAAGATAATCCCTCCACCTGACAGGTGTGGCATATCAAGAAGCTAATTAAACAGCATGCTCATAACACAGGTGCACCTTGTGCTGGGGACAATAAAAGGCCACTCAAATTAAGTTTTCACGTTTTGAGGGAGCGTGCAATTGGAATGCTGACTGCAGGAATGTCCACCAGAGCTGTTGCAAGATAATTGAATTTCCATTTCCCTTCGATAAACTGCCCCGAACGTTGTTTTAGAGAACTTGGCAGTACGTCCAACCAGCCTCACAAAATCAGACAAAGTGTATGGCGTTGTGTGGGCAAGTAGTTTGCTAATGTCAACATTGTGAGCAGAGTGCCCCATGGTGGCGGTGGGGTTATGGTATGGGCAGGCATAAGCGACAGACAATGAACACCATTGCATTTTATCAATAGCAATGCACAGAGATACCGTGATGAGATCCTGGGGCCCATTGTTGTACAATTCATCCACTGCCATCACCTCATGTTTCAGCATGATAATGTACTGCCCCATGTCGCAAGGATCTGTACACATTTCCTGGAAGCTGAAAATGTCCCAGTTTTTACATGGCCTGCATACTCCCCAGACATTTCACCCATGGGGCATGTTTGGGATGCTGTGGATCGACATTTACGACAGCATGTTCCCTCCAATATCAAGCAACTTTGCACAGCCATTGAAGAATGGGGCAACATTCCACAGGCCACAATCTACAGCCTGATCAACTCTATGTGAAGGAAATGTGTTGCGCTGCATGAGGAAAATGGTGGTCACACCTGATACTGACTGGTTTTCTGATCCATGCCCCTACCATTTTTTTTTAAAGGTATCTGTCACAAACAAATGCATTTCTGTATTCCCAGTCATGTGAAATCCATAGATTAGGGCCTAATTGACTGATTTCCTTACATGAACTGTAACACAAAGTCTTCAAAATTGTTGCGTTTATATTTTTGTTCAGTATAATTAGCATAATACAAAAGTCCCCATAAAAATCTGTCAATTTAAGAGAGATGTGGAGACCCCTTCAAATTAGTGGATTCGACTATTTCAGCCACACCAGTTGCTGACAGATGTTTAAAATCGAGCACACAGCCATGCAATCTCCATGGTCAAACATTGGCAGTAGAATGGCCTTACTGAAGAGCTCAGTGACTTTCAACGTGGCACTGTCATAGGATGCGACCTTTCCATCAAGTCAGTTTGTCAAATTTCTGCCCTGCTAGTGCTGTTGTTGTGAAGTGAATCGTCTAAGAGAACCAACGGTTCAGCCAGAAGTGGTAGGCCACACAAGCTCACAGATCGGAACTGCCGAGTGCTGAAGCACTTAGCATGTAAAAATCATCTGTCCTCAGTTGCAACACTTACTACGGAGTTCCAAACTGCCGCTGGAAGCAATGTCAGCACAATAACTTTTCGTTGGGAGCTCCATGGCCGAGCAGCCGCACCCAAGCCTAAGATCCCCATGCGCAATGCCAAACATTGGCTGCAGTGGTGTAAAGCTTGCCGCTATTGGACTCTGGAGCAGTAGGAAACGCATTCTCGGGAGTGATGAATCACGCTTCACCATCTGTCTGACGGAGGAATCTGGGTTTGGAGGATGCCAGGAGAACGCTACCTGCTCCAATGCATATTGCCAACTGTAAAGTTAGGTGTAGGAGGAATAATGGCCTGGGGCTTTTTCATGGTTCAAGCTAGGCCCCTTAGTTCCCATGAAGGGAAATCTTAACGCTACAGCATTCTGTGGTAAAAGTTTGGGGATGGCAATTTCCTGTTTCAGCATGACAATGCCCCCGTGCACAATGCGAGGTTCTTACAGAAATGGTTTGTCGAGATCGGTGTGGAAGAACTTGACTGGCCTGCAAAGAGGCCTGACCTCAACCCCATCGAACACCTTTGGGATGAATTGGAACGCCGACTGCAAGCCAGGCCTAATCGGCCAACATCAGTGCCCGACCTCACTAATGCTCGTGGCTGAGTGGAAGCAAGTCCTCGCAGCAATTTTCCAACATCTAGTGGAAAGCCTCCCCAGAAGAGTGGAGGCTGTTATAGCAGCAAAGGGGGGACCAACTCCATATTAATGCCCATGATTTTGAAATGATGTTCGACGAGTAGGTGTCCACATACTTTTGGTCATGTAGTGCATCAGTTTTTTTGCATTGGATGTGTCTCAATCCACCGCATCTGCCAATGTCGCACTTCCGCATCTGCGGTGAAAGGTGATAGAGCTGCAAAACTATTATGACCCCTCTATGGAAAGATGAGACTCATGAACAAGATGGGGTTCTCAGTTTTGCTCTACGACCCCCACAAGAGTCTTGGGACTCGTCTGAAGTCATCACAGCTGATCTGCCAACGTCTGTCTGTAGGTGAGACTCTCACGAACATGTCGGTTGTTTTGTTCTAGGATGCACACAAGACTTGTCTGAAGGTCCCTCGGTACCAGTTGAAAAAAATGAATGGAAGTATATATGGAGACTGTTTAGTGCCCAAAATAAAGGGTTAAATACAATGTAAAAAATATATTAAAAAGAAAATAGTTTTCACCTCTCAGATATAGGATAGGCACTTCAGAACAAACTTCCTTTAGATTTTTTGGGTGGGACTGTTGTTCCTTGTAGTGAATCTGTTATTCAATGAGTTTGTATGGGCTAATAGCAGTAAAGACAAAAACATTTTTTTTTGGTGTCTTATAATTCAAAATCAAATCACTAAATGATCCTTGGTATGACCTTAAAACAATTCCATATAGCTTAGTACTTATTACACATTTTATTGCACAAAGAAATTCCTATTACAAAGGTATCAGAGAACCATTTGAAATAAATATGACCATTACAGTACATTGTAATTGCAACTTCATGTGTTATTGTAAAAGAAAGGGTAAACTAAGGAACATTTTTAACTGGGCCACTAACAGCCACAAACGTACACAAAACAAAAGGAGTAACAAATGATTATAGATTCTGTATAGCTCTTCTTCTTGATGGGAGTTCGGTCCAAAGTTCTGTGCTTTCTCATAATGATATGAGAACATTTCCTTTACCACTGTATTCCAGCAGCAACTATAGGCCAGGATCAGATGTAGTCCTACTTGTCAACTGTCAAGTTCTATCAACTCCATTTCCCACAATGCCAATTGATAAAGGAGAAGAAGTATCATGCAACTGGACCAGCAAAGCTCCATCAGAGCTACACAGTGAGAGATTATGTCATCACTGTTGAGAAGTAGGATTCAGGCAGGCAGGACAACCAGTAGATCCCCTCTCTCCGTGTCTCCTGCTGTCCTTTCCTGTCTGTGTCCCTCTCCTCTCCTGTGAGGTGGTTTACGATGGGCCCTTGCCTCCCTGGGCCTCTTGGCTGGTTGACCCTTCACCCTCAGGAGCTGGTGATGCACCAGTCTCTCCTTCTGAAAGACAGAGGAAAAATGGTCCATTAAAAACACAGCAACCACAAAGGATCTTTTTCCACATAAACCGTTTCATACAGCGCAAGTGAACAGCAAACCTGGTTTCAAAGAACAAATAAAGCAACACCTCACGGCATAATGCCTCTCCATGTGACCTAATTTGTATGTACTGTGCACAGTCTACAGATGTGTATGTGTAACCGATAGATACACGCACACATTATTATGCTTTAGTCGTATTGTTGTAAATAAGGTATCATTTTTTTTATTCGTAATAAATTAGCAAAAAAATTCTAAACTATTTTTGTCATTATGGGGTATTGCTATTTTAGAATAAGGCTGTAATATAACAAAATGAGGAAAAAGGGAAGAGGTCTGAATACTTTCCGAATGCACTGTATAAGTCTAATATCTATGTTCATGTTTTATAGGTATGTCAATTGTAAAGTATTTTTGTCTAATGTATGTTTCATTATATGTTGGACCCCAGGAAGACTAGCTGTCGCCATTGGCGTCGGCTAATGGGGATCCTAATAAAATCATAAACCATGAAGACACCTCCTGGTTATATAGCATATATGCTCACCTGCAGCCTTCAGGTCCATCCCTTCCATGTCTTTGGTTAATTCACTGGTGCTGGCTGCTGCCCCCTGTCCCTGGATGTCAGGTACTGCGTTCCTGCGGCCTGTACGATCACAATTGATGAAGTCAGAGTACGACGTTGTTGTCTCCACATCCATCATCTGTCCATGACCAGAAACCGCATTACACCTGCAGAGAGAGGGATGGAGAAAGTGGGAAAGAGAGAGAGAACACAGATGATGCAAAAGAAATCAATACACACTTGGGCTTTTCAAAGTCCTACTACCGTGCCAAACAAAACCAAGCTGTATGGAGCTGGCCTGGTTATGCATCCACCATAGCAGCTGGAACTGTGTAAAAACGGGAAATAAATATCTGAGGCACCACAGTTTGGGTCGGGTTAACACACTAGTCTGAGGGGTATGACTCTGTCAATGTTGAGCCATACAGGTCTGTGCCATTCTGTAGCAACAGTGAAGGAGTTCATTATTGCCATTTGTATTTCTGCACAGGGGCTAATGGAGCTAGTGTCAGTGTTAATTCACCAACCTAATTACAAAAAGAAAAAAACAGGAGCGTTGATCTGGGACGCAAACCTTCACTCACTTCGGCCGTCTAAAAACTACTCACACAAACAATGCAAGCTTGCAGGAAGTCCTTCTTTATAGGAAATAAGGAGCTTTTATTGAAGTAAAACACAAGAAGTGATCAATATGATCCAAAGTGTCTGACTGTGCTTATAAAGCCATTGAAAAGGGCGGAGGTCGGCCGGGGGAGAGAAAAAAAGAAAAGAATGAGTTCAAGTAAAGAGCGTATTGAGCTCAGCTCACATTAGCTATCGATTCCTCCCTGTTCTGTCTTTTTCTTCTTAGCCCATATTAAAATTGGGTCATGGATCCTGCCAGGGACTACAACACTATACAACTGGTGGTTCCTAGGAGAAAAGGAGGGTGCTCCAGAAAGAAAAGACAATCTCCTACTTTTTAAAGTAGGGCCTTCCTCTGGAAAAGAGATGGAGACTGAATCTATTAGCTGGTTAAACCAGACTGAATTCTGCACTCACCATTGTTTGAAACAACTGTGACATGTAGCAAAATCTTTTGGATGCCAAGCTATGAATTTGTTGGCCTGGTGTGTCGGACAATTACAGGCAGCTGGACGAGTGGACCTATCCTACTCCCACACTTCCCTCCTCCAACCACCATTAAGAATCAGCCATGGTTGGCCTATAGTCAAGAGCCTCGTCGTGGCACGGCCAACAGCATTACAAAGAGTTGATAAAACATCTGAATGTCAATCTCGAGCATAACAAAGTTCTTCATAGTTTGATAGTCTAGGTCACGTCGCCACAAAAAAAAAAAAAACACTGTCAACGGATTCAACAAAACATTGAACCATGAAGAATTTTTGGAGAAAAACTAAGTTGGCAGCAACAGCCTTCTCTCCTTCTCTCATTTTAGCAGTGACACGGTAACCCTGGGTCGGGTGGTTGTCAAACACTTCACTCACATTCCTTCAGTATCACTCAGAGGAACTCATCATTCAGAATGGCTTCCTCTCTACAGATATTATAAATATTATAAGTGCCCAGTGTCAGTCGGTATGGAGCAAGGGCAGCTGTGTCTGTGCTGCTTGAAAAATGAGGAATGAGCTGCAGGGGAGAGAGAGAGCCGCATAGAATTAGATTACTAGAACAGACATTTCCATTCAAGTTAACACTCCGTGATGGGTGGACCGGTGACCTTATTAGTCAAATTGTCATGCTCTGAAAGGTTTAATCCGACCTCCCCTCCAGGAGAGGACAGCACCCCAGGAAATGTCACTGAGCATAGGGCTTCCCTGGGCTGATCCAGAGCATTCATCATCCACCCATTAGCTAGTACCATGACCATGCTTCTCACAAAAACATCCACCCAAAAATAAAAAATACCTCCTCTAATCTATTTTCTCTGCAGACAGAAATTGTGTTTCAGATGTACCTTAGATCAACATTAGAAAACTTGCTAATGCAGCACTTTTCGGTGAAAGATGTTCAGTTGTTATTGTCTGCCTCGCGACAGCGTTTGGGACCTTATCTAATTGCCATTTTTGTGGTCTAATGAGGACTTACCCACACATGCTGCTTTTCAGCCTCTTCCCCCCCCCCCCCCCCCCCCCCCCCCCCCCCACACACACACGATCATTAACAAGCTGGTTTCCATGGAGGGATGTTCTGATGTTCTGCCCTTTAGCACATTTACTCTGCTCTGTGGAGGCTTAAGAACGCTGCAGCATCGTATTGAAACTTCTGTGTGTGTTTGTGCATTATCTACAGTAGACATAGACGTGTTATTATAATGTATGGCACTGTCTGCTTGAGGCAAGCAGTTTGTTACTGTAACCAAGTTCTACCTCAGTTCGCCACTTCACTTTTACTGTAGTCTATGGTTAAACAGTTTGCTTTCCCAGTGCCACGGTTTAAAAGTCACAATGGTAACTCGATATATTAGCCTAAAGGGCTCTCTTTATGTCCTGAAAAGGGTAGAGCAGGGGAGGAGAGGAAACTGTACCCAGTTGCATGTTTTAACACTACCAGAGGTCAAATGTGTGCTTTCAGCCCAGACAAAAACACCTTAACTCTCTACGGGAAATCACTACTGTAGAGTGCATTACAGTCAGTGTGATCTGTTAGTTTAGCTCAGTGCTCGCTCTACTGCAAGACACTAATGTGTGTTTACAATGTTCCGTGAATCTCTGATAGAGCTTTGATTCTCGGAACAAGAGGCTGAGCTTTCATTGGCTCCATTTACAATACATCACTAGTTGAATTTGTGAGAGAGAGCAACCTGGAATCAGGGGTAGATGTAACATAGTAAAATGTAAATCCGAGAGACTAATTAGTATATGTTACGTTTTGCATGGCATATATTAATTTGTGGATGTCCATTTCGTATGGTATATGTTACAAATTGCAATTTGTACAATATGTTACACGAATTGCAATTTGTACAATATGTTACACGTGTTGCAATTTGTACAATATGTTACAAAACTTGATGATATGTTACGAATTCCAATTTGTTGTGACTAATGTTAGCTAGGTGACTAAAGCTGTTAGCTAGGTGGCTAACATTAGCTGGGTTAGGGGTTAAGATTAGGAGTTAGGTAAAAGGGTTAAGGTTACGGGAAGAGTTAGCTAACATGCTAAGTAGTGGCGACGTAACTAGAAAGTAAGATAAAGTTGTTGCAAAGTTGCTAATTAGACAAAACGCTAAAGTTGTTCGTGATGAGATTCGAACACGCAACGTTTGGGTTGCTAGATGTTGGCGTTATACGGCCGACCAACCGTACTTTCGTTTTAGCCTTAAGTAACCTTCTGTCTTATGCAACCAGGTAGCCTAGTGGTTAGAGCTGGAGCGAGAGAAGAATCCCCGAGCTGACAAGGCCAAAATATGTTGTTTTGCCCCTGAGCAAGGCAGTTAACCCACTGTTCCCGGGCGCCGTGGATGTCGACCAAGGCAGCCCCCTGCACCTCTCTGATTCAGAGGGGTTCAGTTAAATGCAAGACACATTTCAGTTGTACAACTGACTAGGTATTCCCCTTACCAAACGTAACATACAGTTGAGTGTCCTGGCTTTACGTTTACTATGCTACGTCTTTGAAACCAGGCTGGAGCGAGAGAAGGGTCTTGATTGAATAAAGGGCTTTGTTTACAGTATATGAACATCACCGACAAGACAACATGATGTAATAGGACCACCACCACACACACGCATGCACCAATAATCAACAAATTAAATGAAATTGTATTGGTCACATACACATATTTAGCAGATGTTATTGTAGCCTGTGAGATCAGCCAGGGAACAGAATGAATATGAGTCAGCAGAATGACCATAGTGCTTTCACTGGCCATTAGGGAGAGATGCTGGTCCAATCACACCGGAGCCGTTTAAGCCTGATCACTGTAATAAACTACATTATCTGCAATAACCTGCACAAAGAAAAGCCGCCTTGCTGTCTTCTAAACCCATTAGGGCAGTCTCCTGCCCAATTTGAAGTCTGTCAACTATTTCACTGCATTTATTGATGGAGGGGAGAAGGCCTAGGCTACACATGACTTAATCCAACTCCCTCATAGCAACAAGCTAATCTTCTGTGACTATTCTTATCTCCTGCCTGGTTGCTTTGGGGATCTGTTCATTATATTTAAGCTACAGTAATGGAGAAAACAAATGTAGGGTGTAATTATTATAGGCTAAACATGTTAGCTAGACAATAAGAATGATCAAAACAAGAGCTCTTCCCTTTTAAATAGCAGAACAAAGGGTATGCGTTTGCTGATATAGGGATGCAAAACAACAAACAGGGAGAAACCATAGGAAACCATGCCCAACCAGCTGAGTAGGACACTCAACTTCCCTAATATTCCTGTTAAACAGGAATGCCAAGTCCAGCCAAACACCAAAAAGCCTTTATAATCAAACCATATGCCACATTCATTCAGAATTTTCAGAAAGAAAAAAAGACAGTAAAGTTCTACAATTTACCAAAAATAAAATCGGAAGAAGAGTGTCAACAAACTCCAAGTTTTAGAACTACAAACTCAGTGTGTGTAAAGCAGACAGCAGTCCATCGAGGCTTTCTCTTGGAAAGAAAGCTAAGTGTGGCTCAGCTATGGCACAGTGCCGCCACTCCTTCCCCTCCTCGAAGCCAGGGCTTCACCGCGACACTGGGAGAGTCTGGGTGCTGGCCGTTCCCATGCCGTCAGCAGCTACTGTCTGCGTGGACTACCAGCCCATTCCACAACACTGAGGAGTTGCATTTCCTCCAGCAACAGGGTTAGCATTGTTGTTCTACACAGCGCTTCCGTTTCTTTCATAAATAAAATCAATAAAAGAGAGTGTCTATTGAAAACTGGTGGCGAGTATGTGCTCTGTATATCCTTCCTCTTTTTATGAGGCCGCCGGACTTTGGTACGAATACTTAATTTCCCCTGGTAGTAGTGAGAAGTCTAAAAGTTAAATCAGAAAGATAGCCTGGTGTGAGTTGAGGGAGAACTTGCAGCAGTTTGCATTTGTGAATTAACAAATTCCCTGACTGACTGAGAGGGAGGCTTAGGCTCTAACATCTTTGCCAAGTTTAATTTAGAAGAGTAACTAAGGGTTTTTTCAGAACCTCTCAACTGCAGTTGCCCTCATTGCTCCCTGTGGCTCACTATGTAAATCTCTATGTAAATCTAGCCAAATCGTTCCCATAGCTACAGACCTAGCCTATCATTAAGGGATAACACACTACTTAATGCAATCTGTTTTCTCCCTCTTTTGATGCTGTAGAAACAATGTTGATTGGCAATATCCAATTGACATTTCTTGAACGATCATTTGGATCATTGTGTGTTGGTAATAATCGATGGGGTGAGCTGAGCAGTGCTCTGAGGGAGTAACAGGGAGACCCAGCGGATGTGAAGTCCTAGCGGGCAGCCTGGTTCTTGTTCAGCAGCGCACGCTGTAGCAAAACATTTTACAACAGTAAACAAAATCTTTGTTCTTATTTGACAAGTTCAGCTGGTAATTTACTGTTTCAAAAGGGACTCTACTGAACACCACAACCATTCTGCTTTAGGACCTTCAGCTGGAGGATGACATCACTGGGGCTTCACCCGTCGTCCCTCACATGACTCACCACATCTCAGGAAGTCCTTCATAACTTCCACATATTCTCAAGGTGCCTAATCAACTAACACAGCTTCCCTGAAAAACTTGCTGCTCCCAGGCCCACTGAATAAAATCAACATCATCTACTGTAATACACCAATGGCAGGCCTTACATCCACTCGCGTTACAGAATTATGACTACCCGGAAACTCATACATTAATTAACATCTAAACAGCCTTTTGAATCTTTTAAAATCCTAGTAGGCCAAAAATCCTGAGGACGTCAAATTTTACCCCAAACATAATGTGGAAAGAACTACCATGAAGGTTAATATTAATCTTGCTTCATAGGTTCTTCAAGGCATATCAGAATTCTCCTTGATGCCCAAAACCAGAAGGCAAAGTTAAGGTCATGAACAAGAATAAAATAGTCTCACAACACAGGTAGAATACATTCTTTACAGTAGGCCATTCTGTTCTCTATTTTGGCCTAGTTCAGTGTGTTACAGGCTACCTAAAGCTAGGTCAATATCAGTGCCTGTGGACCACAGGCTTAATGCATTATAACAATGTAGGGCCCGTGGAGATACATAATGGTTGTCTCCTCACAATGCCACCACACCACATGACCACAATGGAATAAAGTGACTTCCATCTTGAGGGCAAAGCAGCACAAAAGCAGAAAGTGTATAGTACCACTGGTGAATGAATGTCGTCCATGAGTGGAAATAGAGAGGAGAAAGGAGCTGTACAATTAAATAAGCTTTTCTATTCTCTTCTCCAGAATACATTAGAGGGATACGTGTGTAGATTACCCTATAACCCTGCTCCACCCTGTCAGCCAGACATGTCAGATCAGTGAGCAATAGTAATGGCATATTTTTGTAGGCACTAACCGAGGCTAACTCCACCCTGGCTCAGTGTCCAAAGCCTATGGGGAAATTAATGTTTTTTTTTGATAAATGACTAAAATAAAGCCCTTAAGAGATCTTATAATTTTGTTCTATAAAATAATCTTCATCAGCTAACATCAATGTGTAAATTCTGAAGCATTTATGTAATGAAAACAATGAAAACGCTAACGATGTGCTAACATTTAAAAAATAAAACTTTAATTCTGGTTGCATGCCTTTCATGTCTACCTAACAGGCTTCGCTTGCCTTATCAGACGGACCCAATGTCTCCTCTGGATAACATCATTCAGGAAGCGATAAAACAAGCACCTTCCCGCTGAAGAGATATGGTTGCAGCCTGGAGTAAAACAACATAACATCCTTGCGTTTTCGTTCAAGCTGGTAAGCAGAAAGCTAACTAAGCTAACTAGCTTTTTGGCAGACTAGTGTAGCGTAGACTAGTTTGTGTGCTCCGCGTAGTAACGGGAAAAATTATGCGACTAATGTAGTTCCATATCTCTGGCCGTTAGCGACTCATTAGTAAATAACTTTAGCACATAAAGGCTTCATAATTCATAAAAAGTTAACGTTAACTGACCGATATCTCATAGAACAAAACATACAAGATCTTCTAAGCCTGTGTTAACCTCAGACCTTATTTTCGGCGTATATCCCAAAATACTATTCTTTTCCCCATAGGAATAGCCAACGAACCAGAGGTAGAAAATGCTAACTTATTTCCGTTTTTTTTAGGACTACAAGCTGGCGAGCTCTATAACTGTACTGTAGCAACATGGCCTGCCAGACCTATACAGCAAGGGGCTTCCCCAGTCCGTGTGTGGAGGACAGCCACAAATCACAGCTGAGGCTGAGTCAGAAGCAGGTGTTAACAGCTTTAGAAGAAAACTGCTGATGCTAACAGTCCAAAGAACTCACTCATCTCTGGACGTCATAGAAAAGCCGCATACATATTGGAACTGGTCTCCCCCCCCATGCTGGTAAATCACCATCGATTTACCATCGTAAATCAAAAAGTGTAATGAGGATTAAAAGAAATGCATGTACTTTTGAGACAGACTGGGAGGATAAGCAAAGGCACAAACACTTACATTCTTCTCTTTTCTGGTGCAGAATGAGTTTATAGGAAAAAGCTAACGAGCCAAAACACCCATATGGTGAGGCACAGGGGTGCTTCTGGAATGGCAATCTATTCCACATACGGCTCTGGTCAAAAGTAGTGCACTATATCGGAAATAGGGTGCCATTTTGGATGCGGTCAGAAACTCACTGGAGAAGATAATGTTCCTGATATTAAATAGAAAAAAGCTCTGAAGTTCTGAAGAAATGTTCCTAAAACAACAGTGACTAAAACAACCGTGACAGAAAGTACAATTTGTGCTGCTTTTCTTTAGAGTAAATGTCATCGTGCTATCTTTCTAAGCCAGCTAAACAAACACAGATCTGATTCCGCCAAATGGAATGTGATATGGCCTACCTAACAATGCTGAACATGTGCAAGAGTAAAGTTGAGTATGACATGTTTTTTTCCAAACATTTACCAATAATCCCCGTTTGTTACTTTAAGCTGAATGCACATGTATCGGTGTCAAGCAGGGCCCGGGTTTCCCCGACAACAACTTACAAGTGTTTTAATGATGCATCTTCCCTTCAACAGCAGAAACCACTTTGTTACCAATTATTTTTCCCTAGTCTTGCTCAACTAAAAATGTCTCATCTCAACTTTTTAAGTCACTCAAACAAAACGATTGAGTTACATTTATCTAATATTTTGTCATAGTTGGATATATATAATCTAATAAATTAGCTCCATAAACGTTTTTTTTTTTTTTTAATATAGACCAGTATGGGAGCCTAAAGATAAATAATCCACATGGTCAGAGAAAAAAATGTAATCTATATATATATATTTTTTTAATTGTTCAGTGGGGCAAAATGCCCCTAGGGCAATCAACACAAGTCAAATGGTACCTATATTAGCATTTTCCAAATCATCTAGTAACACAATCAACTGAGATATTTTAGGATGATTTGGACAAAAAAAAAATTCTAACTATTAATAGTGACATGTGCAATGTCTTTTTGTTCAGATATTTGAATGATTTAAAATAAGACACCTAGACTTCAGGTTTTTAAGAGTCAATTACTCAAAAAAGCCCAAATAAAATGTATAAAATTGATTTTAACACACTAATCTTTAGGGGGCATTTCGCCCCATAGACAGGGGTGTTTTGCCCTTATAGTGGCGCAAAATCTGTTTTTATTGAACCACAACATAAAATTGCCGCCTTATTTCCCTTCAAAATGTGTCTTAACAAACATAGCTTTTTTCCCAGTCAGAAAACAGACATTTCCTTTAAGGGGGACAGTTTCCCCCAAGTTACCCTACTGATAGGACAGAAACAAAAAGGGAGTGCTGCTCTCGGATCAGCTTTCTCTATTCAAACCTTACCTTAACATTATAATTATTTCACAATACTAATGACGGATCAGCTCCTAGAGATATTGCCACCATCGGCTGCAAATATTGAGGTGGCTTATTCTAATGCTTACTCAATAAAAATGCACAAAAATCACCGATTCGGCACATCATTGCACATGTTAGGCTACACACATCATGAAAAATAGAGACAAATTAGACAGTAGCCTACAAGTAGCAAAATAGTGATTGAAATACATCTCATGTTCAATATGATTGAAAAAGGCCAATAGTCTGTTTATATTTTAATGCAGTCATACCGGTTTTCATTTGAAGCTTCTCTTTAAATGTCGCTTGTTTGTATCAATTGCAAAGACATTGGCAACTTTGTGTTTGTAGTCAACTTCGTTCTAAAGTTATCAGCGGTCACAGAGAGAAGGCTAAACCATGTGATTCTGTGTTTTGGAGAGATCTTCTGTGTATGAAGTGACGCGGGAGGGCAAATAAGCATCTAATGACGCACAGCTGTTCTAAGAGTGGCCTGAGGCAGGCGTAAGATTACGAGCATTTCAAGTGAAACGATAAGGGGAAATTTTAAAAAAAAATGGTCAACTTCATATTCATAATTTCCAGCACTACCCGAATATCAACATACTGTATGTGAAAATGGCACATCTATGTTTTGTAGTGCAATTAGTCAAAAGCAATGCCTACTCATAATTGGTTAAAATTACAGGATGCACACCGATGTCATTGGAAACACTTATCGTCTATATTTTTTACTACAAAACATAGGAACACTCCATTTTCACATATGTTGATGTCGGGGTGATGCTGGAGATGATGAATATGAAGTTGAAACCTTTTGACATTTCCCTTTAATAACGATGATTTTGGGAAACAGCTCCGAGATTTAATGATGCTCCTACGAAAGGTTCTAACGGTCAACTTACATGTTGACCACACCACTCGCGTCGCAAAATAAAAATGTACACATACATATTATTTAATCATTGCACCCACACTGCTCGCGAGCGTCTGCATGGCCAGGCACTAAAATAGAATTTGCTTCTATTTGTGACGCTCAACGCGCTGCAAGTCCGGCCTCTCCCATCTCGTTGGTTTTTAGGAGTACATACCCACGTGGGTAATTTAAAGATGAACTGAGGTTCACAAGTGGCACAGCGGTCCAAGGCACTGCATCTTAGTGCTAGAGACGTCACTAGAGACACCCTGGTTTGAATCCAGGCTGTATCATAACCGGCCGTAATTGGGAGTCCAATAGGGCGGTGCACAATTGGCCCAGCGTCGTCCGGGTTTGGCCGGTGTAGGCCGTCATTGTAAATAAGAATTTCTTCTTAACTGACTTGCCTAGTTAAATAAAAGGTAAAAAAAAAAAAAAACTGAGGTCCACACTCCAGTCGGTTGTGGTAATGCACCGAAAGTTGGTTGCCAACCGCCATATAAAGTCCAAAATAAGAAGAAGCCTGAAGGAAGGAAGGAAGGAAGGAAGGAAGGAAGGAAGGAAGGAAGGAAGGAAGGAAGGAAGGAAGGAAGGAAGGAAGGAAGGAAGGAAGGAAGGAAGGAAGGAAGGAGAGATGACTGGAGACTAATTTGGTTTGCCGTTTTATCTGTGGATTAATTGTCGGAGTAGAGGACCTTGTGCATTTCAGGTAAAATAACAACCCAATGTTTATATCCCAGGACAAATGAGCTAGCAACAGCAAGCTAGCTAGCTAAATTGCCATACATGCTTAATGCTTTTCGACCTGTCCCCAAATTAATATAATTGGTTCAGAGTTTGTTTTGATATTTCAACCTGTGTGTCCTGATCGCGTCTGCTGTGGGTGGACAAAATACAAATTGCGCACGATGGCGCACACGGTCTGGTCAGCATGTTAGCCTTAAGATGTTTTTGGGAAACCGAACACAGGCCACATTGCAAAGACGAGACAAGCAGATAACTCTGAGGAGGAGAGTCAAGAGAGTGGGAATATTTAGAAGTCTCTTTAGCTCTGTTCACTATCACAGTGGTAGAAAGGGATCATGGTGACAGACTAAGTATATTTCTGCTCCCATATTTAACATACAACTCTGCTAGAGTTGTTTATGGACTTGCTTCTCCAAACCACACAGTCAGACTTAAAAGTAAAAAGAGGATGGGACTAAAACAGGACCACCATGCTTTACTTCTTAGAATAAACAGGGGAGGGAAGAGAGGAGAGGAAAGAATGCATGTTTATTATTGTGGTTGTGGCCAAATAAGGCAATCTGTTATTGGATCATACTGGAAAACACCCTGTTATGCATGCATGTGTTTAGCGACTGAACTGGTATCTACACAAAACAACTAGTAGGGTACAGCTTTTTTTCAACACCTGTTACAGTAAATGTCCTCCCCAACCAAACTGAACACATCTCAATCCCTTACCAGGGCTAAAACATATCCACAGCTGCATCAGGTCTCGCAGCCTCAGCCTTGTCCTCTCCCACAAATCTACCAGGATGTGGATGTCCAGTGATTCAATTTGCTTTGTACAGAATGAGGAGGGTGGAAGTGAAGGCACAACATTCCCCCGTAAGCAGCAAGCTTTTAAACAGCAAACTTGGGTAATCATTATGGATTGTTATAAGTAATCAAACCAGCTATTCACTATAATAACTACATGAAGATTATTGAGAAATGTCATCTTAGTTGCTAGTTATTTACCCAGGTTACCCAGTCATGTTAATTAGTTTTTAAAGTCAATCATTAACGTTATTCTAAGAGGGCATCAATCATACCCGCTTAGCACTAACTAACCCTTTACATGTTCTTAATGACTAAGCTTACGTAGTTATTTTGCTAAACCAATTAACATCGACTTCCTGAAAAAGTTTGAAAACACAAAGTGATGTATAATATGAAAATCATGACTCGACTTAACTAAAATAATGCCACGATTAAGTTAGAGACTTAAGAAGCAGCACATTTGGACAAATCTTAAGTCTGGTCTACAGATGAGGTGTGTGTGTGTGCGCGCGCATGTATCTATGATGTCTTTGTGCAGTAAGCGCCATTTATCTTCCTGCCAGTCATTTGGTCATGAGAAAGTGAAGGAGCTATAAACAGACACAACCAAATGTCCTCCAGCCTGGTCTAACTACAGAGCGTATGCTCTTCAAGTACATCAAACTTTCAGAGGGGGCTCACTAGTAATTTTGAAGGTAAAATAAATTATGAGCATCACCAACACAGTGAATGGGAAAATGGATTCAAAGAGAACTCTGCTGGTGATTTGCTGAATGCGCACTCCTAAAAGGAGAGCTGTGATTGGTTAATGACATACACTACCGGTCAAAAGTTTTAGAAAACCTACTCATTCAAGGGTTTTTATTTTTAAAGCTGTCGTCAAGGCAAAGGGTGGCTATTTGAAGAATCTCAAATATAAAATATATTTTGATTTGTTTAACACTTTTTTGGTTACTACATGATTCCATATGTGTTATTTCATAGTTTTGATGTCTTGACTATTAATCTACAATGTAGAAAATAGTAAAAATAAAGAAAATCCCTTGAATGAGTAGGTGTTCTAAAACTTTTGACCGGTGGTGTACGACAAATTTTATTCATAGAAATTGACATAGAATATCTTTCATAGTACCTGAGAGCCCACTATGGAAATGTAACACGTCTGAAGAGTACAGAGAGTATATGAATGTTTAATGTTGAAAAAATGTATGTGAAAATTGTTATTTAAGAATTTCGACATACTCCATATTTGAGAGCACACTATAAGGAGTATAATGACATCAAGATGTCTGTATCATGTACAGTTCACGGATCATAGGGTCTTGCATGTATAGCTCTAAAAAGGGTCTAAAATGGCCACTTATCATCATGATTTTCTCAAACACTGTGATACAAATGTAAAAAGTATGTAAAACATCCTTCCTCCCAATGAGGTTTCTTTGTGAGAATTGCCAGAACAACCCGAGATACCAAAAATATTTTCAGCCTATCCTGGCGTGGGATTGCCCACGTAACCAGATTTACACCAGAGACCAAAATAATATACTTCCTGAGGGAAGAAAGTGATGGCCACCACACCCAAAACGATAAACAACCACACACAACAACCAACCTACATCGCTAACCCAACAACACACACACACACAGTACTTTACACTCGCCCAGAGTAGGCCTACTCTACAGGGGATTCAATCTTAATTTTTCCTGGCTAATAATGTTATTGTTACCTTGGCAGCTATCAACATACACACAGATATGACATCCATTAGCTGAAGTGGGAGTTGTAAAAGAAAGAATAGAGTGGTTCTTCTGGTGCTACTGCAGATACACAGTACAGGCTTACAGAACATTAGCATTATTGTTGATCCGTGAAGACTTAACTTCATCTGAAAGATAGAAAATGACTCATGCTTTTCAGCCCTGGTCTTAGAGGTGTGTGCAGGCTTTTGTCCAAGTTCATATCATCTGATTCAGCTAATGGTCTTGTTTATCAAGTGATTGTGCTGCTGGCCTTGGAACAAAAACCCTGCAAATACACATTGCATCCATACAGGACCAAGAGGGAACATTGACCAAAGCAAGAGGGCTATATTTTTCTACCAGAAACATGCCGATGGTGTATTCACTAGAAACCAAACGACAAGTGAACTTGTCCACTAAGAAATTATTGTTTTTGGTTACAGTTCGCACTAATTAACACACCCCGGGTCCACTGGGGCCCCCCTTCATCTACTACTGGGTGAATAGGCACCGTCTCCATTTACACCAACACACCCAAATGATAATCATGTGTTCATACAGATAACCAGATACAGCAGTACCTGGTCACAAGAAATCCCTCTGTCAAGGCAAATTGTAAACTGCACATGCAAATGTGATGATCATGATCTTATCAGAGGGTATTTGTTGAGAATGGTTATTTTAAAGAGGACTATGTGAAAACACCAATAGCAATCCTCTTTAAAGTGAACTCTGGGGTAAACAAAAATAAAAACTCAGTTCTCTTTGCATTGATGCTGCACTTGCCTTTGAACGAGGACTCAACTCGTTTCCCAGTTTACTTCACCATTTTGTGGTCCGAGTCCCCTTTGAATTCACTAGGTTTAGAAAGGAACCAAAGATCTTTTTCCAACATTCACTCAATGCAGGACAAGCCATTCTGTCAGAACGTGTTATTGGACAGCTAGATATACCTACTTACATTGTGGAAGCTAATAGATGGCACTTATTATTTGACCCCGCTGGCCATGTATGAAAGTTTGAACATCTTGAAGAACAATCTGGCCGTAATGCCCAAGTACTAAATCTCCACCCACACTGCCACCATTCAGAGCCTGGTTCCTCTAGCTTTCTTCCTAGGTTCCTTTACCGTAACCATTTAAAATGTCAACTTCAATTGGGTCCCAGGAATCCCGGAAAGCAATTACCTTTATTTTGTACGCTATTTTGTGATTCTCACCAAATATGTTGTAGTCTACTCACACTATTCAAACCCCACAATCGAATAAACAGTTTATGAAGCTCGCTTAGCATATAGAACACATATTGTAAACTAATAATCGGAATGTATTAATCAAAACGCCACATATATTTAGGATTTTTTGTGCATCCTTGACAGTCGCTAACCAATATCCCAAAACAGCACACGTTTTTTCGGAGTTCCTTTGGAATGTTCACACTGCACACAAAACATGACTCGAACTGCACTGACTTCAAACAAATTGCCTGAAAGGGGCCAAGTGTGAAAACGCCCATTCTTTTGAAATTGTCATTGTACAGGATCAGCTTATTGGTGCTGAAAGCTGAACTTACTTATGTGTTTACCTGATTATGGTACGCAATACTCAAAACTGAATCAAATGTTGAAATATTGGACTAGTACATAAATCGCCCAGAATACTGAGAGAATAATAGGCAATCTATTTCACCGGACGATACAGTATTTTCTGGTCAGAGAATATAGCCGTTATAGATAGGAACTCCAATGAGCAAAGAATCAAATAAAACGTCCCTCAAGTCCCAAAATGTTGGCCACTTTGACGAACACACGGCCTGCATCAACATAAGAATTGTAAGCTAATTGCTCTTAGTCTAAAAGCACATCGGCCGAGGTCGTGCCGCTACAATCATTTTCACAACAATGTGTTATACTGTAACCAAAATACACATTACTAACCTTGATTCGCAAGCCTTTCTTATCTACTTGTTACAATCGGATCAAACACCAATTAAGTTTCCGGGCTCATCTGCAACACGTTGTGTAAATCTTGTAAGGATGTTGGTCTGGATTAGTGATTAAAAAAAAAAAGTATCCGAAAGCAGGATGTTTCTCTGGGAACCTCGGGGAAACAATGAGGGAAGGGTACTTCTCAAACAGCTGTTTCCAAAATGGAGTTAGCCACCCCACAGCCAATCAAACACCGTCTTGTGTTTCAGGCTTATTATTGTATTGTGTTCTGTTCTGGGCCCGGTTTCCCTATATCGATGGAATTTAGGCTTTTAATGATCTTTCCTACAACGACCGAAAGATGTAGGCAGAGAAAACTGTCGTTGTTGGACCATGTGTCAATACTGATACGATCGAAATAAATGGAGTACTGCTCTCAGATTCAAATCTTTCCTTAACATATAAAACGTATAGAATTGATTTTAACACACGAATCTTAACGCCCCCATAGACAGGGGCGTTTTGCCCTTATAGTGGCGCAAAATTTCTGTTTTTATTGAATAACAACATAAATTGTCCACTTTTTTCCCTTCAAAATGTTGTTGCCTAAGCATAGCCAGTATGCACATATCTAAATCTTACCAAAAGTAGCTTTTTGTAATAGCCTTCTTTTTTCAATTTTCGCCTAAATGACATACCCAAATCTAACTGCCTGTAACTCAGGCCCTGAAGCAAGGATATGCATATTCTTGGTACCATTTGAAAGGAAACACTTTGAAGTTTGTGGAAATGTGAATTGAATGTATGAGAATATAACACAATATATCTGGTAGAAGAAAATACAAAGAAAAAACCAACCAGTGTTTTTTTTACCACCATCTTTGAAATGCAAGAGAAAGGTCACAGTAATAGCCATCACTCTGGTTGTAATTCTGATAGTGTCCACAAGATGGCAGCAGTGTATGTGCAACGTTTCAAATTGATAACTTGAAGTGTGACTGAACCTCAAGACTGTTAGTGTGAAGTCCCCAGGTACATTTGGACAAATCGTGAAGGAGACATTCACATTAATATTCAATTTTTCTGCAAGAATATCATCAAATCTGTTTACTTGGACTTTGATTTAGCTTTCCAAGTATTAGTATTTGCAAAACAACCAGTTTTCTTATCTTCATAACTCTGGAAATCCTTATAATTGTTATCCAAAATGAAAAGGCATGCTGTTGTACAATGTTAGTAGCTACATTTTACGACATATACATGGTTTCCAGATACTCCCGTAAAGCCCAGCTCATTGACTATCTAGCTAGCTTTGCTTGGCCCCGATTGGTGCTTATTTGACAAAGATACAGTCGTTCAAGTGATGGCCGCCCGCGTCATCGGCGTGCCATGAAGGTGTCCTATAGGATATACTACACCCCTAATGAAATAGTGAAGTCTTGTTTCCTTCTAGGATCTCTGAGGAATAGATGTGAATGTGATTTTACTCATTAAAACAATGTTTAGGTTGAGATTTTCAGATTCCTTTCATTGAAAATTGAATGAGTAGAAATACAAAATCGATTGTGCATGCTATATGGACCTTTTTAGGATATGAAAAATGATTTTATCTAACAAAACGACACTTCATGTTATCTCTGGGACCCTTTGGACGATAGATCAGAGCAATATTTCAGAATGTAAGTACACATTTCACCTTCAGAGGTGAATTTATCAAACCTATCGCGGTGAAAAAACAGTTTTGTTGTTAGGAGCTCTCCTCAAACAATAGCATGGCACTTTTTTCGCAGTAATAGCTACTGTAAATTGGATAGTGCAGTTATATTAACAAGAATTTAAGCTTTCAGCTTACTGAAATTTGTTGTTTCTCTAAATTCTGTGACCTTGACATAACGCACTGCATGATTTACAAGGGGAACAGTTTCCCCCAAGTTACCCTACTGATATGATCGAAAGAAATGAGTGCTGCTCTCGGATCAGCGTTCTCCATTCAAATCTTACCTTAACATTATAATTATTTCACAATACTTACGACGGATTAGCTCCTTGAGATATTACCACCTACAGCTGCAAATATTGAGGTGTCTTATTCTAATGCTTACCCAATTCAAACCAGAATGTAGCTCAGGACCTGAAGCAAGGATGTGCATATTCTTGATGACATTTGAAAGGAAACACTTTGAAGTTTGTGGAAATGTGAAGTTAATGTAGGAGAATATAACACATTAGATCTGGTAAAAGATGATACAAAGAAAAAACCTTTTTTCCCCCTTTTTTTCTTCATCATCTTTGAAATGCAAGAGAAATGCCACAATGCCAGGTTAGGCGCAATTTAGATGTTGGCCACTAGATGGCAGCAGTGTATGTGCAAAGTTTTAGGCTGATTCATTGAATCATTGCATTTCTGTTCAAAATGTTGTATCAAGACTGCCCAAATGTGCCTAATTGGTTTATTAATACATTTTCAAGTTCATAACTGTGCACTCTCCTCAAACAATAGCATGGTATGACTTCACTGTAGTAGCTACTGTAAACTGGACAGTGCAGTTAGATTAACAATAATTTATGCTTTCTGCCCATATCAGATATGTCTATGTCCTGGGAAATGTTCTTGTTACTTACAACCTCATGCTAATCACATTAGCCTACGTTAGCTCAACGGTCCCGCGGGGGGGGGGGACACTGATCCCGTAGAGGTTTTAATATGCTTTTGGGAAGCCGGTCCATGTTCTATTCTACCCATGCATACCCTAGGACATGGATCATCAACTAAATTCAGCCCCAGGACAATTTTTACTTAAGTGGATGGTCAGGGGGCCAGAACATAATTACAAATCATTTGTAGACTGCAAATTGACTGCAAGAAGCCCAAGCATATATAACATTTGACTAAAACATAATCATTTCAAACCTTGCTTACGTTTGTATATGATCACATATTATATTATGTGTGGGAATACTTTGGAACCGATTTCCAAAATTAAAATCACTTGGAGCCGATTTGCTGGTGTTTTTAGTCTTTTATGTCCAACAATAAAATAAACACTTTTTTTGCTCAGAAAACTTGGGGGGCCAAATAAAATCACCCGCGGGCCAAATTTGTCCTGTGGGCCGCTAGTTGGGGAACACTGCCCTAAGATCTCTATGTGCAAACCATCCTCTAGGCCTAATGGACATGTAAGGGTTTTGCAGAATACACAACATCTGCATTTGAAATTAGTTTATTAATCTCTTGATCGATATAGGTTTACTCTGCAATATGAGGGAGGACATCTGCATTGCTTGCTGTTCGTGGTTTTTGGCTGAGTTTCTGTATAGCGCTTTGTGACATCTGCTGATGTAAAAAGGGCTTTATAAATACACTTGATTGATTGCAGACATGCTTAGAAAAATAAACGTTTTAGCTAATTACAATATAACATTGTGCAATGTAACAATGACAAAATAAAATATTTCAAAAACACTTTGGTCTTTCATAAAATAATGAATAATAGGCCTATATATATATATATAGGCTGATATATATAGGCTGATATATATATCCAGTACCAGTCAAAAGTTTGGACACACCTACTCATTCAAGGGTTTTCCTTTATTTGTACTATTTTCTACATTGTAGAATAATAGTGAAGACATCAAAACAATGAAATAACACATATGGAATCATGTAGTAACCAAAAAAGTGTTAAACAAATCAAAATATATTTTATATTTGAGATTCTTCAAAGTAGCCACCCTTTGCCTTGATGACAGCTTTGCACATTCTTGGTGGCAATATAACCTCATCTCTAAATGACCTGTGGTAATAATAAAATATTTGGCAAAAACTGACTTATAGCTCCAGTGTTGCTGGGTGGAGTCCCCCATAGAACTGGCTTCTGTACCCTGGGTTGAGATTAAAACAGAACATTATGGGCTGGTTTTCCAATCACAGATTAGGCTTAGTTCTGTACTAATGGAGAATTTCCATTGAACATCCTTTTTAGTCTACAACTAGGCTTAATCTGTGTTCAGGAAACCAGCTCGAAGTGTTGTCACTATTGGTATAATGCAAAGAAAACATAAAGCAGGTATCGGTTTGTAATTATGAAAATAATTATCTGTCTGTGGATTCAAACTTGTCTAGAACAATGCATTAACAAGGCCATTTCATGTAGATAAATGTCAGCTATGTTGACATTAATATGTAATATTGTAGTTACTATTTTAGAACTATCCACTATCTACAATGCTAGTGGGTGAAATCAAATCAGGATGAACGAGAAATAACCAACCTGGACTCCGGGGTAGATGTAACATAGTAAACACAAATCTGTTGTCTGTGATGTTGTTCGATACACGTGACCTTTGGGTTGCTAGACGTTTGCGTTATACGCCCACCCATCCTCCCCACTTTAGTTTTTGGCTTAAGTAACCTTCTGTCTTATGTAACCATACCAAATGTAACGTATCATACTACTGTAATTTGAGTGTCACAGATTTGTGTTTACTATGTTACGTCCTTGAAGTCAGGCTGTATTAACTGATCAGCACTAGTAAAACGTGTCTTAATAAGAACGAATGCACATGTCATACTGTAGGCTAGGGCTCTCAGTAACTCAGACATTACAGGTCTTGAGTGGCTCAGTTAGTAAGAGCGTGGCACCACCGATGGCAAGTTCATCACTGGTTTCAATTCCTGCAGGGATCACATACACATGCTAAAATTGTTGGCTATCCACTCATTGCTCTGGATAAAAGTGGCAACCTTATATGGTTACAAATGAAATCCCATTCATAACCCATTAACCATAACCCATTCATTACCCCTATCATTATTGAAAATAGATTAAGGCAAAGTATGGATCGGGTAAGGCTACAACATGGTGTTTGAATATGACCATGCAGAGGAAGTCTAACAGGAACAGCCTCAGTACATGTATTCTGAGAAATTAAGAAGAAAGCGGAAGTGAGTGGCATTTCAAATGGGCACAGTTGATCGTCTTCCTCTATAGGAAATAAATGTAACACTGGAAATTGTTTGAAACCGAGAGGCAGCTCCTATTAAGCCTCTTTGCCAAAACCTGAAGCTGCCTTATGCTTGGCCATGTAGTAGGCCCTGAACTCATAAAGCGTCTCCCATGTCCATATAATTGTATTAATTATGATCTCAAAGGTAAAAAACAATCCTATAATCAGCACTCCTACTCTGAGACGCTTTTTGAATATGGGCCCAGATGACTATTTAGCTCCTCCTGTAGTGATTTCTACTAAATAACATTGAAAACTTGCCCCATGGGACCATGATAAAACATAGATAAATGTTTCAAAAGAAACAGTAGTGTTCTCATAGCCTAGTCCCAGATCTAGTTGTGCTGTTTAACCAACTCCTATGGCCATTGTCACATAAATGACTATAGGCGTTGGCAAGACAGCACAAACACATCTGGGACCAGGCTAGTGTCCTCACAGTAGTTAAACGAGAGAGAGGTGACGGTCAGTATCAGTAACAGTAGTAGAGCTGAGAGCGTAGCCCCCTGAAGGTGTCATCATCCTGGGCAGCACCACCAGGCTGCTGCCCTTCAAACGGCATGGAGTCTGGGAGAACTACGCCCTCTAGAGGATCTGGCTGGCAGAACTCCACTATAAACTCCTCCTCAGAGTCCAGTAATGTCTTCGACCAGGCTGACATGTCGAGGTGGCCGGCTACCCCACCATACTCCTCTGGCAGGACGGATCGAGGGATGTTGCGGTGCAAAGAGCGCAGGTCTGACCCATGGAGAACGTACTGTATGAAAAATAAAGGGAATTATGTTAGACTGATGTGTCACAGAATCACAAAGGAGCATACAGTACTTCAAGTACTCCTGTTCATTTGATTAAGTTAATTCATAATGGCTTTAAATACATTTGAATTCACTGAAAGTCATATCACTGGTAACCCCTATATATATAAAAAAAATCAAGGAGAGCAGGGCACTCTAGGAGCTCAGATGCAAAAAAATGTTATGTCCAACATTTCGACAGACAAGCTGTCTTCATCAGGGTATAACCCCTGTATATAGCCTCGTTATTGTTATTTTATTGTGTTACTTTTTAATTTGTATTTTATTTTATTTTTTACTTTAGTTTATTTAGTAAATATTTTCTTAACTCTATTTTCTTAAAACTGCAATGATGGTTAAAAACCTGTTATGGCTAGGGGGCAGTATTTTCACAGCCGGATAAAAAACGTACCCGATTTAATCTGATTATTACTCCTGCCCAGAAACTAGAATATGCATATAATTATTAGCTTTGGATAGAAAACACTCCAAAGTTTCTAAAACTGTTTGAATGGTGTCTGTGAGTATAACAGAACTCATTTGGCAGGCCAAAACCTGAGAAGATTCCATGCAGGAAGTGCCCTGTCTGACAATTTCTTGCCCTTCTTGATTATCTCTATCCATTACAGGGGATCTCTGCTGTTACGTGACACTTCCTACGGCTCCCATGGGCTCTCAGAAGGCGGCAAAAAGCTGAATCGTGGCTTTGCAGGCTCTGGCTGAAAAAAATTTGCGCGTTTGGATAGTGGCTGGTTACAGTACTGTGAGACTCAGGCTCGTGCCCGAGTCGACCCCATGCTTTGTTTTCTTTCGTCTGTTTACCTAAACGCAGATTCCCGGTCGGAATATTATCGCTTTTTTACGAGAAAAATGGCATAAAAATTTATTTTAAACAGCGGTTGACATGCTTCGAAGTACGGTAATGGAATATTTAGAAATCTTTTGTCACGAAATGCGCCATGCTCGTGACCCTTATTTACACTTCGGATAGTGTCTTGAACGCACGAACAAAACGCCGCTATCTGGATATAACGATGGATTATTTTGAACCAAACCAACATTTGTTATTGAAGTAGCAGTCCTGGGAGTGCATTCTGACGAAGAACACCAAAGGTAATCAAACTTTTATAATAGTAAATCGGAGTTTGGTCAGGGCTAAACTTGGTGGGTGTCTAAATAGCTAGCCGTGATGGCTGGGCTATCTACTCAGAATATTGCAAAATGTGCTTTCACCGAAAAGCTATTTTAAAATCGGACACCTCGATTGCACAAAGGAGTTCTGTATCTATAATTCTTAAAATAATTGTTATGTTTTTTGTGAACGTTTATCGTGAGTAATTTAGTAAATTCACCGGAGGTTTGCGGGGGGTATGCTAGTTCTGAACGTCACATGCTAATGTAAAAAGCTGGTTTTTGATATAAATATGAACTTGATTGAACAAAACATGCATGTATTGTATAACATAATGTCCTAGGTGTGTCATCTGATGAAGATCATCAAAGGTTAGTGCTGCATTTAGCTGTGGTTTTGTTTTTTGTGACATTATATTCTAGCTTGAAAAATGGGTGTCTGATTATTTCTGGCTGGGTACTCTGCTGACATAATCTAATGTTTTGCTTTCGCTGTAAAGCCTTTTTGAAATCGGACAGTGTGGTTAGATAAAGGAGAGTCTTGTCTTTAAAATGCTGTGAAATAGTCATATGTTTGAAAAATTGAAGTTTTTGTATTTTTGAGGAATTTGTAATTCGCGCCACGCCTATCATTGGATATTGGAGCAGGTGTTCCGCTAGCGGAACGTCTAGATGTAAGAGGTTTTAAGGGCTTGAAGTAAGCATTTCACGCTAAGGTTTATACCTGTTGTATTCGGCGCATGTGACAAATAAAATTAGATTTTATTAAATTAAATCTGAATGCAGTGATCAACATTCAACAGGTTACTGTGTACAGAAAAAGGAGGATAAGAAGAAAGACTCACCCTCTCTGCCATCTTCTCCTTCAAAAAAGGCTTAATTATTGCAAAGATCCCTTTGAAAATCCGGGGCTCATTTATGATGTTAACAGCCTTGATTCTTATTGGGAAGCTATCCTGAAATGCAACATTGAAATTCAAATCTATTTATATTATTTACAAAATACACAAGCCAAGAGTATCTTTCTCAAGGGTGTTTGATAAGATAAATATTTGAGATCTGATTCGAGTGTACTTTGATCATGATGTTATGGTTGATAATATCAAAACGTAAATATCAGAACAGTAATAAGGTTACCTGAAGGATGCTGACAACCTTCTTGGCCAGGAATGGGCCCGGATTGGATGCCTGAGACAAGCCCACCCCAGTGTAGTCTGCTAAGATGACGATCCCATTAACCTGAGTCTCCTCTGGCTGAATCAGCTTCTCCAGAGTCAGGTAAATTGCCCGGATGTTGTCCTCAAATGGATAATCATTCGCTTTCCATTTTCCTGTTGTAAAATAATTTGTATTTAGTAACACCGAAAAAGGTCAAGCATAGGACAATTTGAATCTATTATATCAAGGCTATTGGCAAACATGTTTTCAAGATTCCAATTTTTGTTTTTGCTGTATATGTTTATGAGCAGCTATTAGCTCCTATGTCATGCATTATAGTGTATTATAAACTGGGTGGTTCGAGCCCTGAATGCTGATGGGCTGACAGCCGTCGTATATCAGACAGTATATCAATGGTATTACAAAACATTTATTTTTACTACTAATTACGTTGGTAACCAGTTTATAATAGCAATAAGGCACCTCGGGGGTTTGTGGTATATGGCCACTCCGCTTTGCGTCGTGCCTAAGAACAGCCCTTAGTCGTGGTATATTGGCCATATACCACACCCCCTCGTGCCTTATTGTTTAATTATACATAGCTCATAGGGCATTGTAAATGATCAATTTCCGTCTCCTATGGATTAAATAAAATGTTATTCTATTGGTCTGTTCTTCTACGATATGTTCATATGAAGTGTTACCAAATAAAGATGAAAGAAAAAGAGTTAGAGCCCTTCTTGGACATGGAAATACATTAGATAGTGCGAGCTAACACACTGACCAGGTCTGAGACAGAGGATGTAGCGTCCATTAGGGTCTGGATGGGGCAGGACAGTGAGGAAGCCCAGGTCTAACACATGTTTGATAGTGGAAGGTTTCAGGTCCTGGAAGACCTCAGGCCAGGCCCGCCGACTGGTATGGTAGTTGAGGAGAAGCTGCATGGCACGGTCATAGTCAAACTTCCTGGTGGTTGGACAAGGACATGGGACAGGACACCATTATGTTAGCTTCAAGATAGAACATCTTGAATAAGAAGAAACCAGGGCCCATATTCATAAACAGTATTAGAGTATGAGTGCTGATCTAGGATCAGTTTTTATATGGACGGAGGGCCTGATCCTAGATCAGAACTCCTACTCTGAGACGCTTAGGGACAGTTTCCCAGAGCATTATGGGTAGGTACTGTAATGCATCATGATATACCTGGCCCGTAGGAAGCGCAGGAGGAAGGCATCGTCCAGCCTGGTTCGGAGGTTAGGCTGCTCCTTCAGCACCATGTCCCTCAGGGCCTGCACATCTCTCAGCCTCCACTCTGGCTTCTCCTGTAGCTCCTCCCGGGCTTTGGCTACCAGCTCAGGGGTCAGAGTGCAGGAGTAGTTGGGTGGCGGAGGGCCGGGGAACCTGTAACCAGCCGCTGGTGGTTCCAGAGGAGGAGGAGACCCAAGATCAATGTGCCTCATGGGCGCGCTTTCTTCAGACATCATTTTGGCCACTAAAATATAAACAAATACCACATACATGTCTGGATAAAACAACACAGCAGAAAAAAGTCGTGGTACAAGAAAACCTGGACTGGAGAGCATTACAAGACAGTAGAACCACATGAGAAATACCACAATTACCACAGAACATCTCTAAGGTTGTTATCAGCAATTAGTCATACACTCACTGTAGCCACAAACTTGTGTGTATTCTCTAGTCTAGCCTACAGCAACAGCAGTGACCTAAACAACATAAATGTCACGACAATATCTTGAAAACACTGTATTGTAAACCCTATCCTGTATTTCCCATACATTCTGCTTTTGACCGCGCTGTACTCGAGAAGCTGTGCCTGCAAGTTACTGCGGATTCTGAATACCAACCAGAATGACGATCGTTTTTTTTTTTTTCCAGGGTCAAAAGTGTTCTCCAGACGAATGCTTATTTAATCAAAACAGAAGCTGCCAACAACAAACCAACCTTTCTGGGTTTCCACTAGTTACCACAGCCACAGACAAAACTGGCTGTATCGTAAAAATTCATTAAAACAAAATGAGCATTTTGGTCTTAATTTAAGGTCAGGGTTAGGCATAACGTTATCAGTGTGGTTAAGGTTTGGGTTAGGTTTAAAATCGCATTTTGAAAAGATAAATTGTAGAAATGGGCGGGGTTTATAACTTTGTGGCTGTAATAACTAGTGACGACCACCTTTCTGGAGCAATCCGCGGCCAGTTCCGGGTGGCGCGAGATTCTTTCTCTCTTTGGTTACTCTGAAGCATGTGATGAGCTGCGTCATTCAGTACTTGCTACAGTACATTGTAACAACAAATCATGATCAAAATTATACATCAACCCCTAAATAGGCTATTATGAATTGTGTTGGCTTTAGTTTTTTTTTTTTTTCCGGATACATATTTATACAGATTAAATTAAATTAAATTATTATATTATATTAATTATATTAAATCTGCTAAATGACTTAAATGTAAATGTAATGTAAATGTAATGTAAATGAAATGAAATTAAAATGTAATTTATGATACACACTTTATATTTAATCATCTTCAGAATAAAATGGTTAACCTAGGCCTTCTATAATATGAAGTAAAGTCCAAGCGCGTGATATGCACCTGATAATGGACAGGTTTTCTGTGGTCATTGGATCCGATAGATGGCGCAATTGCACCACAAACGTCGGTTGATAGGCCTAGAGTTTGAGCAAATTGGTTTGAACGCTTGCGTTACAGCTGCCCCCTTTTGGCTTCAATGGATAGGTCATAGAAATTCTAAATAGACAATAGCCTTTTTCTGTTGCACTGTCGCTGCTACACGCTCCAAAACATGCCTGTAAGACCACACTACTCCACACACTGGACCGCAATGAACTGGTAAAATCTTTATTTCCCTACACTTGTTAACAAAACTCGAAGTTGACCCTATTACTGTAACGAGAAATGGAGGGGAGGTGACAGAGATAAACAGTACAACCTGCTAGAAATGGGTGCACCAACAAACACAAAAATGTAAATGCCTTCTACCGATGAAGAAATTACTGACTTTTTCTTTAGCTTACTCAAGTAGAAAAATAAGCTATGAGAAGCTTTATTTCACAGCTATCTGCAGTTACTTTATGACATGTTATCAGCCTGAAGAAACACCCCTTGTACTATTTATCCTGACCATGCACTGCCACGTAGGCCACGGCTTTTCATTCGTCAGAGACTAAAACAGCCGACATTAATTCAAACTGGTTTTGAAATGTCACTAATTCTTTAGCCAGGGTTAACCTGTCCTCGATAAAGAAACATTGAATATCATTATGGTCATTGACCATTATCCATATCATAATACCATGCTAACAATAATTGAGAAGTACACATCTTGATGATTGTAGGCTATCTTCATCTTCAATACCATAGCTTAGTAATAACTAAGAACAGTAAAATGAAGATAACAAATCATCTAGTTTTCTCATTCACTTAACTTGTTGTACAATATTGACTTTTCCAGACAAATGTGTGATAGATATAGGGTGACAGGAGGAGAGACCTCTGAAATAATGTAGCAAATTATATTTTTCCTTCTGACATAAAAATCAGGGTTTATTAACAGTGGATAGGCTATGCTTTCTACATTTTTAAATGAGATGTTATTGGTCTCATACCATATAAGTTAAGGTTCCATTAAGTACTTGTATTGTGTAATTAAATAAGGGGCAGTGCAAAGTGGTTTAAAAATAAACATTTACATTTTATTCATCTTCACATTGTAAGGTGAAACATATTGCCCATCTTTCCAGTGTAAGGCAGTATTGAATGAAAGGCACAGTTTATTCTGTAATTTAGTAGTTATAATACCATGACACCAAAGGAGTCTATAGTCAAACAAAATACACTAACATGTCTTTACAGCAAAACTGCAAATATTTGTTACGTCTAAACACCAATGCAATGCATTTATTTCAAATGGGAAAACATTGTGAGTTCCTCAACCTGTGAATGCCTTAAGCTTTTATGAAGTGGCTCCACAGAAAGTATACAGTATTAAATGGACTGCGCTGTTTTAATTCAAACATTTAAGCACGTTACTACAGAACTAAATAGCGATTTTTAGAACATATAGACAGGGACATATTAAACCATATTAGACAGGGACATATTTCAATGAAACACAACTGTCATACAGCAAGTTGAATAGAACTTGAAAAAGTAAAAAAAATAATAATTCTGAACCAATTGACAACCTATTATACAGCTATGTCTGTCACATTATTACATTATTTAAAAACATGACAATGTCGTTCTCATCTCTTGTCTGCTTGATACTACATTGTACATGTAATAATATTATTAGGCCTATGTACCTCTGGTGGGGGTCAGTTGACTAATGTATCCCAACTGTACAGTACACTCCTGAGATTTGTTGAGAATAAGTGTTTCTCACATATGAATTGTTTTTCATCTTTATACTGAGTATATATAAAGAAATAGAGATACTAGTGAAGATTATGAAATTGTGAATGCTTTGTTGGACGGGGTTTGTGGGGTCCAGTTCTGCGTTAGATGGCTTCTTGTTTGGTGATGGTTGGCTGCGGGATGGAGCTAGTTTGCTTGGGCACGGTGGCTATAACCCCTTGAGCCATCTTATAGTGTTCTGAACTAGAGGCTGTGGGAGGAGAGGGAATTGGAGTTTCAGGAGTGGCTGCAACAAACCAGAAAGAATCAGTTAGTGGAGGAATTCACTAAACTACGCAGTCAGTCAGGTACACAGCAAAGCAGCATATTTACCTTGTGGCATGACATTACTTGGAAAGAAAACTATTTATTTTCCAGACAAGGAATAAGCACTTTTGTGAAATTTCTGAAGGAATTAAAAATGTTAAGAAAAAAATAACAGACGTTTTCTTTGACAAAGTAAGCCTGATTAGTCTCTCTGAAGAATTTAGTGGATTATTCTGCCAAGCTTGTTTGTCCTTCCAACTACCTGACTGTTGCAAATGGGAGTGGATTGATGCCACTGAGCCCATCGTTGGTTGAGAATCTTGGGCATTTTTAGGTACATTTTGTGGTCGGTGTCCCGGACACAACTTTCGGTGCTTTTGAATCCAGGACTAGGCTTAATCTGTTTTTGGGGAACCTGCCCTCAGAGTTGGACATTTAAAGTCGGGCATATGTAGTTATTGATACTCACAGATTTGGACGTTATGGATGGGAGTAGCCATGTTGCTGGCCACAATGACATTGTTGCTGAGGTGTTCCTGAACCAGGTGTGGATGGAGAGAGTGAGGTGTGTGAGTTGCCTCGTTAGCAGAACCTGAGGGAAACCACAAAGCATGCAAAAATCACACAAACAGTTAGTTTCCTCATTCACTGTGACACTGTCCATTGGTAATACAGTATGATAACTAACTAGCATTTTATCCTATTGAAGAGTGTACACTTCTTTAGACAATAGAACTCATGGAAACTTGTTTGTACTCAGTTCTTTTGGCATTACTTTTGGCCATAGATTTAGAATTGTTGTTTCTCAGTAACAATATCAAGAAGGCTAACCTCCTAAGAGCATCTCTTGGAGCAGGTTGTCAATCTTGGCCATCCCAAATAGCTTGACAAACTGTATCTGTTCGATCATCTGCCAGGTGATGCTCTGTAGTGTGGGCAGCAGCAGGAGCAGCTCTCCGAAGCGCCCCCGGGAGTCATACTGCCGGTCGTTGATGTAGTCCTCTAGGCTGACCTGAATCTGGTAACGCATTCGCTTGATCTTACTGGGGTCACTCAGACCTTTGGCATCTGGAGCAGGAGAGAGTAGGTGTTTGGTCAATAGCTTGGTCACTCACTGCCTGGTCATATTGCTCATAGAACAACCATTTCTAGTCAATAGTTTTGTTACTCACTGGTAACATCATGTTTATTTTTCAACACAAAAGTTATTGCCCTCGATTGATAGTCTGTTTATTTTAAAGGTGATGTTGTGTTTCATGTAGTACCTGGATCGAAGAAAACAATGGCTTTCAAACAAGCGTATTCATTGTCGTCTATCTGGTGCTCCTGGAAGGACAGCACTAGCTCGTCCAGAATCCTAACTGTTACCCGGATCACTTCCAACTCAGGGCAGTTCCGGGGAATAATGTGGTCATTTCCTATAAAGAACAGAAAAAAATAACTGTCTTGTAGGGTAGGATCACTCTGTGTTTGATGACCCCCCCCCCCCCCCCCCCCCAAACAAGTATCATATTATTGCTATCATAAACTATTCTGACAATTATAACTAGTCTATTATATGACATATGTGATGTACTGTAGCTAAGATGTTATCTTGACTTTACCTAATAGCAGGAGGTCCTTGTACAACATAGACCTCTTTGCAACTCCAAGCAGAAGATGCTCTCCAGCATGAGCTCGCAGCAATGCCACCTGAAACAAAGTAAAGTCATTTCATTATTAGCTTTAACCTTGAAACTGTCTTGCAGAAAAACACCTCTTACCAGCATACATGCTAGTCTCCATGTTAACTGTCTTTTCTATGAAACCATTTATTTGATAAGACATGGGAAATATTCAGGGTTGGGGAGTAACTTATTACATGTAGTAAGTTACATGTCATCTGATTACAAAATAGCTTACTGTATGTAATCAGTTATGTTACCAGCTGTCACGTCCTGACCAGTAAAGGGGTCATTGGTCATTGTAGTATGGTCAGGGCGTGGCAGGGGAGTGTTGTTTCTGTGTGCTTTGGGGTTGGTTTGTTTCCAGGGGATATGTTCTAGTTTTCTTTTTCTATGTTCATTTTCTATGTGTGGCCGAGTATGGTTTCCAATCAGAGGCAGGTGTTTTTTCGTTGTCTCTGATTGGAAGCCATACTTAGGCAGCCTGTTTTTTCCTTTGGGTTTGTGGGTGGTTGTTTCCTGTATAGTCTGAGAACCTTACGGAACCCCGCGGCGCTTTGGTCCCCTTTCATCGACGAATATGACAGAACCACCCACCAAAAGAAGACCAAGCAGCGGGGTAAGGAGCAGGAGAGGAGGTATCTCGAGTCGTGGACGTGGGAGGAGATCCTCGATGGAAAGGGTCCATGGAGCCAGGCTGGGGAGTACCAGCGCCCGAAGGAGGAGCTGGAGGAAGCGAAGAGGGAACGACGGAATTACAAGGCGTTGTATCCTCCTATTCAGGAGGTGAAGGGGCAGCCCCAAAACATTTTTTTGGGCGGGGGGGCATAAGGGGAGTTTTGCTAGGTCAGGGGGGAACCCTGACCTAACGTCCCGGGCATTTCGGAGGGAGCCATGGAGGAAACCAGAGCCGGTCGGGGAGTCAAGAGCGGATGACGACGCTGGATTCCGGAGAAAGGGACTGGTGGAAAGCGCACGACAGAGCAGACGCACAGAGGGAGGAGCTAGGCAGTATGGAGGAAGGCGCACTATGTCGCCCATATGTTCTCACAGCCCGGTGCGGTCGATACAGGCTCCTCAACGTTGTCGTGCGACAGTTAGCCGGTAGCCAGGGAAAAGTGCGCCGGCTCAACGTATCTGGCCTCCAGTGCGGCTCCTCAGCCCAGGATATCCTACGCCGGCTCCACGCACGATACCCTGCATTCACCAGCACAGCCCAGTTCGTCCTGTGCCAGCGCTTCGCCCTTGCCGGGCTAGAGTGAGCATTGAGCCAAGACGGGTTATGCTAGCTGTAAGTGGCAGACCTCCAGTGAGAATCCTGGGCCCAGGATATCCTACGCTTGCTCCATATACGGTGCCCCGCATTCCCCAGCACAGCCCAGTTCGTCCTGTGCCAGCACTCCGCCCTTGCCGGGCTATAGTCAGCATCGGGCCAGGACGGGTTGTGCCAGCCCTGAGCGCCAGACCTCCAGTGCGCCTCCAAGGCCCAGTACGTCCTGTGCCTGCTCCGCGCACTCTCCGTCCAGCGACGCTCCCCAGTCAGGAGTCTCCAGCGACGCTCTTCAGCCCGGAGCCTCCAGCAACGCTCTTCAGTCAGGAGCCTCCAGCGACGCTCCCCAGTGAGGAGCCTCCAGCGACGCTCCCCAGTCAGGAGCCTCCAGCGATGCTCTTCAGCCCGGAGCACCCAGCGACACCCCTCAGCCCGGAGCCTCCAGCGACGCTCCTCAGCCCGGAGCCTCCAGCGACGCTCCTCAGCCTGGAGCCCCCAGCAACGCCCCTCAGGCCGGGGCCTCCAGCGACACCTCTCAGGCCGGGGCCTCCAGCGATACTCCTCAGCCCGGAGCCTCCAGCGACACTCCTCAGCCCGGAGCCTCCAGCGACGCTCCTCAGCCCGGAGCCTCCAAGCGACGCTCCTCAGCCCGGAGCCTCCAAGCGACACTCCCCAGGCAGGAGCCTCCAGCGATGCTCCCCAGGCAGGAGCCTCCAGCGACGCTCCCCAGGCAGGAGCCTCCAGCGATGCTCCTCAGCTCGGAGCCTCCAGCGACGCTCCTCAGCCCGGAGCCCCCAGCGACGCCCCTCAGGCCGGGGCCTCCAGCGACGCCTCTCAGGCCGGGGCCTCCAACGACGCCTCTCAGCCCGGAGCCTCCAGCGACATCTCTCAGCGCGGGGCCTCCAGCAACGTCTCTCAGCGCGGGGCCTCCAGCGATGCCTCTCAGCCCGGGGCTTCCAGTGACGCCTCTCAGCCCAGAGTCTGCTGAACGGGAGGTACGCCCAGAGCCAGAGCCACCTCCGTAGTGGGAGGATTGGCGAAGGGGGGGGTGTAGCACGGTGGCCACCCTCCCTTCCCTGCCTTTAGGGTTGGGGTTGGTTTTGTGGGGTTGTTTGTTTTGAGGTGCAGTCGGGGTCTGCACCTTTGGGGGGGGGGGGGGGTACTGTCACGTCCTGACCAGTAAAGGGGTCATTGGTCATTGTAGTATGGTCAGGGCGTGGCAGGGGGGTGTTGTTTTGGGGTTTGTTTGTGTCCAGGGGATATGTTCTAATTTTCTTTTTCTATGTTCATTTTCTATGTGTGGCCGAGTATGGTTTCCAATCAGAGGCAGGTGTCTTTCGTTGTCTCTAATTGGAAGCCATACTTAGGCAGCCTGTTTTTTCCTTTGGGTTTGTGGGTGGTTGTTTCCTGTATAGTCTGAGAACCTTATGGAACTGTTGATTGTCGGTTTATTAACCTCTTGGCGTTCCCCTAGGATAGGGGGCGCTAAAGCGATTTTTGAAAAAAAATTGTGCCCATTTTAAACGGCCTCCTACTCAAACTCAGAAGCTAGGATATGCATATAATTAATACTTGTGGATAGAAAACACCCTGAAGTTTCTAAAACTGTTTGAATGGTGTCTGTGAGTATAACAGAACTCATATGGCAGTCAAAACCCCGAGACAGATCGAAACAGGAAGTGGAATTCTGAATTGCGAACTCAACTTCATCACGTTGCCTATTAATCACACCGTGAGCTATGGTTCATTGAGCACTTCCTATTGCTTCCACTAGATGTCCCCAGTCTTTACAAAGTGGTTTGAGTCTCCTACTGTTAAAACTGAATGAATGAGACGCTGTGGAACGTGGTCACACGGAGAGGGCCATCACCATTATGACGCCGACGCCCCTGGTTACCCTCCCCTTTCGAAACGTTTTGATACACAATGCAATTGTCCCCCTCGAATCTTATTGGCTCTCTTGTTGAAAAACGCCCTGAAGATTTATGTTATACAACGTTTGACATGTTTGAACGAACCTAAATGGGAAAAAAATGCATTTTCTCGAAATGGCTGTCCCGTGGCCGACGGAAGTTTTGGAGCAGCCTTCAGACGCGCTAACAAGAACAAGCTCTTGGAACATAAAGGAGTATTTTTTTTGAACTAAAATACATTGTTGTGGACCTGGGATTCCTGGAAGTGCTTTCTGATGAAGACAACCAAAGGTAAGGGATTATTGACAATAATATACAAGACTAGATGTGATATGCGATTGTTCCAAGATGGCGCTGATCTGTAACGTTAGCCTATTTTTCAGAGTATCGCATCCCTTTTCATCGCAAAGTATGATTACCCAGTAAAGTTAATTTTAAATCTGGCATTACAGGTGCTTTCAAGAGATATTCATCTATAAATCTTAGAATGACAATATTACATTTTAAAAATGTTTTCGAATAGTAATTTAGTAAATTGTAGCTCTGTTTCATCGGATGCATTTGAGGGAAAATAGTTAGTCAACGTTACGCACCGATGTAAAATGCTGTTTTTATATATAAATATGAACTTTATCGAACAAAAGAATGCATGTATTGTGTAACATGATGTCCTAGGTGTGTCATCTGATGAAGATTGTCAAAGGTTAGTGCTGCATTTAGCTGTTTTTTGGTTATTTGTGATGCATGTGGTTGGTTGGAAAATGGCTATGTGGCTACTTTTACGATATACTCCTCTAACATAATCTAATGTTTTGCTTTTGCTGTAAAGCCTTTTTGAAATCGGACAACGTGGTTCGATTCAGGAGAGGTGTATCTATAAAACGATATAATTTGAATGTTTTTTTTTTTCAATTATTAAATTTTGTTATGCTAATGGCGATATGATTTTTCGCTGGATGTCCGCACAGGGGTTAATTTTGTTTAAGTGTTCACTTAATTACGATAATAAAAGAAGATGAGCACTATACCCGCGGCGCTTTGGTCCCCTTTCATCGACGAATATGACACCAGCAAAAATATTGTAATCAGATAGATAAATACTTTTGAAAAACTAGATGGTTACTTCTTGGATTACTTTTAAATTCAGAAAGGATGTTTGTGGAAAAAATACATTATGACTCCTTTCTGTTTTCTCAATTACATTGAATTCAGCATTGAAAAAAGTTTTAGTTTGTTCCACCTGAGCGAGTCCACTATGATGCATTTGATTTATTTGAGATTTTTTATTGAACCTTTACCAGCAGGGAGTCATGCTGAGAACAAGGTCTCTTTTACAGAAGAGCCCTGTAATTATGTTTAGGAATATTTTCACAGTTTGATGGATCCTTTTTGTCTTCTTCTAATGCCTCTTAAGGGGAAAGTAACCAAAAAGTAACTAAAAGTAATCAGATGACGTTACTGATTACAATTTTGGACACATAACTAGTATGTAAAGGATTACATTTAGAAAGTAACCTACCCAACCCTGGAAATATTATACCTCTTATGCCACTTACTGTTAACCTAACCATTAAACAAGGAAGCTTTCCCACCACCTTTTAGGTCACTGAAGAGCTGACCAGAGTTAAAGTAAGTGTGTGAAGATACACCTGTTGGATCCCTGACTAATTCAATTTCAGCAAATCAGTTACCAAGCCCTGGTCATCACAGCGTTAATGATTCTGGAATGGTTCTGAACACGGATAGAACTTTCAAACCAGCTCATCATATTGTAACTGGTGATTCAAATACATTAACCCCTTCTTTGGATTCGGAGGTCTTTAAAAACAGCAGCAGCACTCCTTACTCAAAATGCTGATTGGAGAGATGTATATTCCCTGGACACATAGCTTTAAGTTGCTCTTTTTAGGAATGACAATAATACTTTACTGCAACATTATTTTTTCAAATCCCAGCCCCCGTCCCCACAGGAGGCCTTTTGCTTCTTGCTAAGCCTCCATTTAAATATAACTATTGTGCTTAATTGACTTGCCTGGTTAAATATAGGTTTAATAAAATACTTGAATTATCTATCAGACTGGCTTCCTGCCCTATATTGCAGGCTTTTTAGTCCAAGACAAAATGGCCCATAAAGTGCAATACCCCAGAATAAGAGTTAGTATGGTTTAGTCCAACCTAGTTTAGTCCAGTCCAAGTCTATCACTGTAAAGTCTAGTGCAATGTCTTACCTGGTCATCCAGAGGCAGATCACAGAAGGCAGGGATGTACTTGGCCCATTCTACCAGCACCAGCAGCTGCTGTTTCATTGATTCACACACATCTGTGACGGTCGCTATCTTTTTCGTCCTGATGTCACCATTCAGTATGGGCCCAGGTGAGGATATCTACACACGCACGCACGCACGCACACACACACACACACACACACACACACACACACACACACACACACACACACACACACACACACACACACACACACACACAATAATAATAAATACATGTGTGTCCTGTTCATAGACAAATTATCAACACCACTTAATCCATTCCTTTCAATACAACTTTTTACCCATTCTGGGGCAATTTAAAATGACTTTAAAATGCTTACAATGATTTCGATCGAAATAACCATATCCATGGGCCTTACCTGTCTTGAGAGTACATCTGCCTGGATGAGTGCATTGATAGATGGTAAACTGCTGTCTTCATAGCTAGATCTTCTGGTGCTGATTCTGTCTCTTTCGTTCTGTACAGCTGAGAAACAAATAAACCGTAGCTATCAGAATAGAATAGATAATTTATTATCTATTGTTCACCAGAAACTGTTCAGTCAAAGCACTCCCCATACTGTCATTCTGACTCAACTTGACAAACCTACAAAGTCATACAACTCAAATATGCCATTCTTTTCATAATAAACGGTGCATACAATATTATCTGACAGTCATTAACAATTATTAGGGGGATATTACCATTGACTCATATTAGCATTGACTCCGAGGGAGACAAAAGTCTCCCAAGGTTGATGTGTTTATCAGTATGTGTGGCTATAATTCCCCCACAGAACTGTTTGCTCAGCATAAGCTGGTCATAGACTTTAGTGCATCATGGAGTCAACATTAACAAAGTGCTGGTCTCCTGGCTCTTGCAACATACCTCATGAGCAGTCACAATGGCTCTGCTCGGCTCTACAACGCTACGATAGGGACTGGCTGATAAAAATGGGACGTTCTAGTTCTAGGATATCCTTTACCAGAGATGATGAAGTAATAACTGCTAGTGTCATCACGTTGTTGTACAAAAAGTAGAGACTGAGCATAATACGTACTACCACAATATGACCACATAGGCCTCAATCATCTCAATCATTTTTTCACTCTTTCACTCTTGTAAATTACCATTTGAATGAAGTTGAATGAATTGTATACCTTCTTTTTTCATGCCAGCTCGAAAGCATTTCTTCAATCGACAGTATCTGCATTGATTCCTTTTGTCTTTGTCCACAATGCACTGTCTGTTGAACCTTGAGAAGGAAGTTAGAAAGAATGCTTTAGATGAATTGTGTTGCAGTAGAGAGAAAACTGTTGTTGAATATGCCAGCGTCATTATTGCAACCGTCTGTATAAGTCGTACTTTCATTGTTATCTCTGGCTCTAGAGGCATAAATCAGCAATTGCAACTTTGTCATTATTCTTGCCAAGTGGACCGGAATATGGAGGTTCTGTTGTTTGCCCTTGTGTATAATGTACTATAAGCCTGATCCTCACCTGCATGAGTACATGTGGTTTTTGCGAACACTCCGGCGGAAAAAACCTTTGCAGCCGTCACAGCTAGAGGCCCCGTAGTGCTTGCCCGTGGCCCTGTCCCCACATATGGCACACAGGGCGACCGCCCCGAGGTGGTTGGCTGTGTTCATGTTGGCACTCTCAGCCGGTGAGGAGTCTGAAACAACAGACAGAGAGATATTGTGGGTGCTACACTATGTAAAGCATTTTGAGCTGTGGAAAAGTGCTATATCAATCCAGTCTTCCTCTTCTGGTCAGTAGGTCTTTGGGTCATCAATGTTTGACTTAGGGAAGAGGATATGTATGTGTGCAGTGGGATAAGTAGTTACTAGACATTTTTGATGACTGAATGAAATAATTCACAGCTTGGAACTTTTTGGAAGTTAGCCTGTGAGTATAGGGATGGATGGTGTGGAGTGACTAGTTGAAAAGAGTTAAGAGTCAGTCATTAACTTAACATATTTTCAAAGCAAACAGATACTTTGATTAATTTAATTTAAAATGTGAGAACAACCGGCATCAAGTGATTACATTAAAGTCGGTCAGTGTCATTGCTGGTTGATGAAATGGGCTAATACGGCTATGATCAGGCTATGGTCTCTTACAGTAGTATTTACTGTCTATCTGAGTAGTAGCTGAAATCCCAGTCAAGGTAAACAGTAACTTATCCAGAATTGATTACCTCTGGAAAGGCAATCACTGGAGACAGGCAGTCTCACCCTCCCTCAAAGTCATCAATGAGATGACTGGTTCAATCAATCATACAGTATGGAAGGTTTCTGCTAACACTTTACATTGAGTTACTCACAGTTATACCTGTGTAGTAAAGCTGTAATTATACTTGTAAAAACATTTATTGTTGAAATAAACTACACATATACAATGTACTGTATGCTGTTTACGTATCATTACAAATCTGAATATTTATCTGTATAAGCCAGTACAATGAGTAAGGAATATCAAAGATGATATTGGCCATGCAATTCGATTGTCTTTCAAGGGTCATTGCCTTTTCTTCCTCAGAGGAAATTGTTTCATTTCAGAATCAAGTTCACAGCCGAATGTCATGGGAGACTAGAAAGGCCAATGTTTCACTTTCAAAAAAACTATCATGCTGTCAAAGAACTCTGAGAAATGCTTTTCTCATTGTATGGACCTCGAAATGCGTGGGAACATAGATGTAGGTAACAAGAGAGGGATGTCCATGTCACTTAAATCATATAATGAATATCTATTCGTTGTAACTCTATCTTTGGTCAAATATACAGTCTACAAGTTACAACAGGATAAGGTCCTTCTCAACCAAACAGTTGTTTCACCACCAAATCATCCAGATGCATTGGGTGTATTGTGCAAAACCCCTGAATGTTTTACTATTGCAACAAAAGGTGATCATATTATCAGAAAAGCACATTCTCATCCTTTTGCATCCAATGCAAGATTGGACAAATGACAGCTACTTTTGATGACATCAACTAAAACCCTCTGTCCAAACGTTTAGTAGCCAAAAGTCTCAAAGTTCAACCAGGCAACGTATGACTCTGACTCACCTGTGCCCATGGAGAGCACTTGCATGTTTTCAAATTCCAATGTGGTGTAGGCTGGGTCCAGGGCGTCACTATAGTCTGCCATGTCCATGTCTACCAGTGCTTTGGACAAACAAATTCCCTCTCAGCTACCTGACAGATGATCAAAAAGACTTGTCCATGAAGCTAAGTGCCTTCCCTCCTCCTCCTCCTCCCCCCCTCATATTTGGCCAGGCTCCTCCTCATAAAATTAAAAAGAGATACTCCTATGCGATGGGGACAGTCTCTCCTCCAGAGCTCTGGAGGACGAGGCCATGAAAAGCCTGGGTCAGACCGACAGGAGGAGCTTCCTGGTTGATGTTTAACTAGACTCCTTCTCTATTGGAGAATCATGGTTGTTTTTCTCTCAAACATAACTTGGATCTCTCACTCTTTTCAACATCTCTCTCTCTTTCTCTCTCTCTCTCTCTTTCCCTCTTTCTCTTTCCACCTTGCTGTCAGTAATGGATCAACAATTATATCATGAGAGACATAAAATGAATGTTGAATCTCAGCCAAATCATTGTGCTTTACTTGCTTGAAATCACCTCTTGTTGTTTCCTGCCATTTAAAACCATAAGATAACTAAATGTCTTTGACCAAAGAATTGGAAGCTCAACTTGTAGGCCAAGGCACTCTTAGCCAACGCCTTCATCAGGGCACCAAAGAGCATCTTATCATATGAATTCTTATTGCAATCTGAGAGCATACAGATTATTTAGCCTTTTAGCTAGATGTTTTAATCAAATCTATACTCAAAGTGAAGAGAGGTGCAGCTCAACTGGAAGTACTGCATCATGAGGGAGCCTCGGCCAACAGTCTGGATTCAGACCTACAGTACCAGTCAAAAGTATGGACACACCTACTCATTCAAGGGTTTTTCTTTATTTTTACTATTTTCTACATTGTAGAATAATAGTGAAGAAATCAAAACTAAAATAACATATGGAATCATGTAGTAACTAAAAAAGTGTTAAACAAATCAAAATCTATTTTATATTTGAGATTCTTGAAAGTAGTCACCCTTTGCCTTGATGACAGCGTTTCACACTCTTGCCATTCTCTCAACCAGCTTCACCTGGAATACTTTTCCAACAGTCTTGAAGCAGTTCCCATATATGCTGAGTACTTTTTGTCTGCATTTCCTTCACTCTGCGGTCCAACTCATCCAAAACCATCTAAATTTGGTAGAGGTCAGGTGATTGTGGAGGCCAGGTCATCTGATGCAGCACTTCATCACTATCCTTCTTGGTCAAATAGCCCTTAGACAGCTTGGAGTGATGGGTGTGTTGGGTCATTGTCTTGTTGAAAAACAAATGATAGTCCCACTAAGCTCAAACCAGATGGGATGGCATATCACTGCAGAATGCTGTGGTGGCCATGCTAGTTAAGTGTGCCTTGAATTCTAAATAAATCACCAACAGTGTCATCAGCAAAGCACCCCAACACCATCACACCTCCTCCATGCTTCACAGTGGGAACCACACATGCAGAGATCATCCGTTCACCTACTCTGCATCTCACAAAGACACGTCGGTTGGAACCAAAAATCTACAATTTGGACTCATCAGACCAAAGGACAGATTGCCACTGGTCTAATGTCCATTGCTCGTGTTTCTTGGCCCAACCAAGTCTCTTCTTATTATTGGTGTCCTTTAGTAGTAGATTCTTTGCAGCAATTTGACCATGAATGTCACAACGTCCACAGAAGGTGGCGCCCCTCCCCGGTCGGGCGGTGCTCGGCGGTCGTCGTCGCCGGCCTACTAGCTGCCACTGATCTATGTTTCAGTGTCTGTTAGTCATGTCTGTTTTTTGGTTGCACCTGTGTCTTGTTTGTCATTAGTGGGGGGGTATTTAGTTAGTCTGTGTTTAGTTAGGATTCGTGCGGGATTGTTCTATGTTACGTGTGGTAGGGGTTGTATTGATTTAACGTAGTTGCTTTTGCTACATTTTCGTTCAGGCATTAGGGTTGCCGGGCTGCGCCCCGTCTGACTTTTAAAGTGGAGCTGTCACTCGTCATTTGACTTTTGTGCACCCTGCCTTATATGTGGATTTTGCCCCTTGGCAGTATTAAATACGTTTTGCTCAAACGGACCTCAGTCTCCTGCGCCTGACTCATCCTCCAGTGATTTATCTGCCCGTGACAATGAAGGCCTGATTCAGGCAGAGTCCTCTGAACAGTTGATGTTGAGATGTGTCTGTTACTTGAACTCTGTGAAGCATTTATTGGGGCTGCAATTTCTGAGGCTGGTAACTCTAATGAACTTATCCTCTGCAGCAGAGGTAACTCTGACTTTTCCTTTCCTGTGTTATTCCTCATGAGAGCCAGTTTCATCATAGCGCTTGATGGTTTTTGCAACTGCACTTGAAGAAATGTTCAAAGTTCTTGAAATGTTCCGTATTGACTGACCTTCATGTCTTAAAGTAATGATGACTGTCGTTTCTCTTTGCTTATTTGAGCTGTTCTTTCCATAATATGGACTGGAACTTTTACCAAATAGGGCTATCTTCTGTATACCACCCCTACCTTGTCACAACACAACTGATTGGCTCAAACGCATTAAGAAGGAAAAAATTCCACAAATGAACTTTTAACAATCACACCTGTTAATTGAAATGCATTCCAGGTGACTGCCTCATGAAGCTGGTTGAGAGAATGCCAAGAGTGTGCAAAGCTGTCATCAAGGCAAAGGTTGGCTACTTTGAAGAATCTCAAATATCAAATATATTTTGATTTGTTTAACACTTTTTTTAATTCTACAATGTAGAAAATAGTAAAAATAAAGAAAACCCCTTGAATGAGTTGGTGTGTCCAAACTTTTGACTGCCACTGTACGTCCACATGTAATATGTCTCTGGTAAATCTCAGTTAATTCTTGCATATTAAACCAGATAAATAACTACTACTGGGGAAAATAAATGTTGCATTATGTACAAGAATTTATTGTTTCACAAAATGATGTACGCACATACAAAGTAGTGTGACCCAACTCTTCAGAAACTTTTTTGTTCAAAGAACTTGCTCCTTATGGTCAAATGTAATGCTTTTTAGAGGGCTGTTTGGTCACTACTGTCATTGGTTTGTCACCACTATCCGGCATCCGCCCAGTACCCTTCCCTGAACTTCAGTCACGGTCACTAGCCGGCTACCACCCGGTTACTCAACCCTGCACCTTAGAGGCTGCTGTCTATGTACATAGAATTGGAACACCGGTCACTTTAATAATGTTTACATACTGTTGTACCCATTGCATGTGTATATACTGTATTCTAGTCAAGGCCATCCTATTCAACTATTGCTGTACATATAGTATTCTATCCACGTATTCTTCAGATATACTACATATTCTATCCACATACTGTCCATCATGTCTACACATCCCATCTCACACACACACACACACACACACATATATATATTTACAGTGCATTCGGAAAGTATTCATACCCCTTGACTTTTCCCATATTTTGTTATGTTACAGCCTAATTCTAAAATTGATGAAATCATTTTTCCCCCTCATCAATCTACACACAATACCCCATAATGAAAAAGCAAAAACAGGTTTTTATAAAAAAAATGTCAAATGTATTCTAAATAAAAAACTGAAATAATACATTTACATAAGTATTCAGACCATTTACTAAGTACATTGTTGAAGCACCTTTGGCAGCGATTACAGCCTCGAGTCTTCTTGGGTATGACGCTACAAGCTTGGCACACCTGTATTTGGGGAGTTTCTCCCATTATTCTCGGCAGATCCTCTCAAGCTCTGTCAGGTTTGATTTGGAGCGTCGCTGCACAGCTATTTTCAGGTCTCTCCAGAGATGTTTGATCGGGTTCAACTCTGGCCTCTAGCTGGGCCACTCAAGGACGTTCAGCCATGCCTGCGTTGTCTTGGCTGTGTTCTTAGGGTCGTTGTCCTGTTGGAAGGTGAATCGTCACCCCAGTCTGAGGTCCTGGTCTGAGTGGCTTTGGTCACTCCAGTCTGAGTGGCTTTGGTCTGGCCACTCTACCATTAAGGCCTGATTTGTGAAGTGCTACAGAGATGGTTGTCCTTCTGGAAGGTTCTCCCATCCCCACAGGAGAGCTCTGTTAGAGTGACCATGGGTTCTTGATCACCTCCCTGACCAAGGCCCTTCTCCCCGATTGCTGAGGGCGACCAGCTCTAGGAAGAGCCTTGGTGGTTCCAAACTTTTTCCATTTAGAAATTATGGAAGCCACTGTGTTCTTGGGGACCTTCAATGCTGCAGACATTTTTTGGTAACCTTCCCCAGATCTGTGCCTCGACACAATCCTGTCTCGGAGCTCTACGGACGATTCCTTCGACCTCATGGCTTGGTTTTTGCTCTGACATGCACTGTCAACTGTGAGAACGTATATGGACAGGTGTGTGCCTTTCCAAATCATGTCCAATCAATTGAATTTACCACAGGTGGACTCCAATCAAGTTGTGGAAACATCTCAAGAATGATCAATGGAAACAGGATGCACCTGAGCTCAATTTCAAGGCTCATAGCAAAGGGTCTGAATACTCACAGTATCAGTCAAAAGTTTGGACACACCTACTCATTCAATTATTTTTCTTTATTTTTACTATTTTCTACATTGCAAAATAGTAGTGAAGACATAAAAACTATGAGATAACACATATAGAATCATGTAGTAACTAAAAAAGTGTTAAACAAATCAAAATATATTTTATATTTGAGATTCTTCAAAGTAGCCACCCTTTGCCTTGATGACAGCTTTGCACACACTTGACAAATAGTCAAAATAAAGAAAAACCCTGGAATGAATAGGTGTGTCCAAACTTTTGACTGGTACTGTACGTAAATAATGTATTTCTGTTTTTATTTTTAATACATTTGCAAATATTTCCAGAAACCTGTTTTTACTTTGTCATTATGGGGTATTGTGTGTAGATTGATGAGGAAAAAAAAATATTGAATACATTTTTGAATCAGACTGTAGCATAACAAAATGTGGAAAAGTCAAAGGGTCTGAATACTTTCTGAATGCGCTATATGTGTGTGATGGGATGTATAGAAATTATGGACAGTATGTGGATAGAATATATAGTATATCTGAAGAATACGTGGATATTATACTCCGGACTCCTAATATTTCTATATTTCTTAATTCCATTATTTTACTTTTTAGAGTTGTGTGTATTGTTGTGTATTGTTAGATATTACTGCACTGTTAGAGCTTGAAAGACAAGCATTTCGCTACACCCGCAATAACATCTGCTAAACGTGTATGCAACCAATAAAATTTGATTTGATTTCGTAGGAGCCTATGTTTTTAGGACTACATTGGGCTTGGGATACGAGTCTCAAGCCATAACGGGTTCGTTTTGGGGAAAGCAAGCACCGTATTAGAAAGCTTTCAGCAGGATTTACCATACTAAAGTGGCTTAACAAGAATTTGAGAACAGAATGCGCTGCGAGAAAAGTATTATAATACTCGAAAGTGTATCATAAGACGACATCATCTTTAAAGGTCTAATACAGTCAACACTTATATAAAGCAACTGATTTTAGAAAAAATAAATGTTGCAGAATACGCAAATAAGCTGGCCCCACTGTGTAAGTAAATGTGACATGGTAAACAGCAGTGTTGTATTTGAAGAAGGAAGGTGCGAGTACAAAGCGATAGGTCAATGATCTTGGGTTCACCGAGACCTCGGAGCAGTAAAACGCAGGCTGGTGGAGTTGATAACTACCCACCCAGAGCATATATAGGTTTCAGCAAATAAAATCTCCTTCCGAATCAAAACATTCCTGTGGTTAAGTCGGTCACCGTGATCCGCCTGAGAGTGTAGAGAAGATCAAGTGAAAATGGTAGAATTTGATTGTCCACTACAACCAGTCAGATGGATGAACACCGATTTAGAATCACAAAGAAAATGACACTGAAAAATCATCACACTTCTTTGAGCTTGAGATAGGAAGATGTGTAGCCTGCCACAAATTGTTTTATCAACGGATGACACGAGGTGGTCAAATAGAGCATGCGACTAATCTAGGGCCTCGCCAGAGCTTCTAGGTGTATATCATACAAGTAAGTCTGAACAGAGGTCATTACAATTGATTACTTCTCCACATCTTTGGTAGACACAGACTCTAGTGGAACACCCCTCAAGTGCCCATATTTGTTCATGTTTGCTTGAGCACCACTGCAGTAATGATCATGAAGCACTTCGGCTGAGTTCCAAACAGCACTCTATTCCCTATACAGTGCACTACTCTTGGCCAGGGCTCTAGTCAAAAGTAGTGCACAAGGGAATAGGGTGCCATTTGGGCCACATACAAAAGACTGTTGGAACGCCCCTCAAGTGGACATATTTGCTCAATCACCACGGCAGTAATGATCGTGAAGAACCAGAAGGTAGTGAGAGGGAAATCTGTGTGACGGAATGAGGGGAATGAGTCACTTAGAATAAATCTTATCTCCTTAGCCATTAAACGTCTTTATTATCGCCAGCTCCCATCTTCATTTTCTGTGAACTCATCCAAGAACTGTCATATACTGCTCTATAAAGTGTAATCTGCAAGGTTAAGGTTTTGTTATTCACACTCAGGCAGTGACAGACTGTTCGGGTATAGAAAGATACTGATAGCTACTTTTTGGATCCTCACCTTAAACTGACATAACTTGTCTACGTTTTAGGAACTTTCAGTATTTACCTGATGATCATTTATCTCATGTTGTGCAAATGGGAGATTTTTAACTAAATGTGGGAGTTCTGGATAATATTGATTATTTGCATGACTTCCATGTCATTTACATGCTGCTAACACGATTCCATGTCATAGTATGCTAAATATAATCGTCAATGATCATTTGTCATCTTAGTAACTATATGATCTGTCATGCTTTTTCAAATATGGAGAGTGCTATTATATGAGGTCGTATGTTTAACATTAGTTCCTGTTAACCTGTATGTCATACATTCCCAGGGCACAGAAACGGCAACGATGGGATGGGCAGAGCAGGGGGTTATCATAGAGCAGCCAAAGTAGCCTCCTGAGTATCTTATCACAGAGTAATCAGAGAAGCCTGCTGATTTAACTAGTTCACTTTAACCTGTTTTAACCTGCACCGGGCACAGACCCAAACCAACAGTCAGAAGACTAGATCTTTAGCAGTAACATGCAGTCCATATAACGCTCAAAGTTAAATTTGTTCTAGACAAATAGTTTATTTCTGTGAAAGACACGCAGACATTTTTTTTCAACGAGGTTATTAAAACATTTTTTTAATGAAAGGTTCACATGACGTAACGTGTTCCCTCACGCTCCCTTTTGACACGAGCAGTCCTCGTCACACACGTATGAAGTAGCCGTGTTCATCTGTGTATGACGTGTGTATGGAAGTCCTGTCCTGTCAGTCTTATAATCAGTCACCCAAACAGCCCGAGGCTAAAAGTCAAAGGACTGACTGCCGATGAGACCTGATGTAACACTAGTGTGATTCTCCCCTTTGAAACTAACTTCAAACTCCAGTTGTGAACAAAGTCCTGTCTGTCTTCTGAATAGGAATCTGAATAGTCCGACCACTGACCAAACTCCATCTGTTAACCACTGCCTATTTGTACCTTCCACTGAATGACTCTTTTTCATTCCACACGTCCGATCCCAATGGAAAGAGCTAGTGAGGATAAAAACAAATAACTGGAGGTAACAGCTGGGGGGAAACCAAGAGGCAATGATATTTGGAATATACTATATATGGGAACATATTATTTTTAGGAGAGCTTCAGCACAGGGGAAATGTAAGTGTTTTGGATGTGTGTACGATACAGTGCTGTAGATATTGATAAGAAGAGTGGAAGCGAGAACAAGGAGGCAATGTGCTCATTGCAGCATATTTTGGGCCAGTGTTGAGCCTGCGCTGCTCTGTCTGTCTGTGTGTTAGATGTAGGAGATACCATGTGAGTAGTAGTAGTGTCATGGCAGGCGAAGACCTTGTCAACAGATGATAACTATCTGCAAATCACACATCTTGTGCAACTACAAGCCCTTTCGGCTGACCAGTGGTATTATCACTGTGTCTGTACTGTTGGAAAATTGTTGACTGCATGTCTTCGTGTTGACATTGGTTGAAATGATTCTTATATTTGGTGTTTTAGTGGTTGCTTTAGTGTTGATGATACAATTGAAATGTTATGTTTACAAGTGAAGGTAATATTGTTGACTTGATTCTCCTCCTCTCTGTTTTAGCTAGCACTGACCAACACTTATACCTCTTGTGTCTTGTTTGTTAAAACATACATCAGAAAAGAAAAAGTTCATTTTTCCAGATAGGCTGAGGTGAAATACATTTTTTGACTCAAAACAATTTGGTGCAAATGTCTGGAACAACATTGAAGCTAAAAGTTGCTGTGGTAGTAGACTCCCAGAGGCCTACACAGTAGGAACATGTTACTCTTTTCAATGTGCCTTTATTTTTAGACAGCTTTTAGTCTGCCACCTCAGGTTGGAGCAGAGAACCACAGAGAGTTATGATTGTGGCACCAATAGTCAACTTCAGAGATTTGAACGTGTATAATTTGGTCCAGAGCTTTATCATTGTTTCAAGTACAGAGGAGGAAACCAAAATGAAAATAATGCTCTGTAGGCCTAGTGCTATCCACATGATTGACCTTTCAATTACTCTCATCAAATCCACAAATGTGGAAGTACTCAAAGTCTCCTTGTGGGATTTACAGCAAGAAAAAGTGAAAATGCATACATCTTCATATGAAAAACAACTGAGATTGTTCAAATAGTTATCTGAAACAACTGAAATGTTATCATTGTCCTGACCCATGACTGTTTGTTCTTAGGGTAATGATAAACTACTAGGATCTAATTTTGCTCAGCCCCCATAACCCCAACATTATTGGGCAATAAACACATTTGCAAATAGAGCTTAAAACTAGCTAGAAATTGAGGAAGATTATTCCTTGCTCACAGTCCCACACTCCAATTTACCACAGAGAAATCCTATTTGTTTGTCCCTGGAAATCTCTAAACAATACAAGAGGCTCATATTATTGTAAAAGTAAGGTTTAGACTTCCACTAGGTAATCATAAATAATTTGTTAAAGCAAGATTTTCTACAAAATTAAAAATTAAAAACTGTTGAAGTTATAAAACTTCTTCACTCCGTTTGTAGATAACTTTCAACAATCAAGGATTTTACATATAAAATGTAGACTACCGTCTACATGCAAAACCTTCGAAACTAAAACAGACTACCATTGGAATATATTCTTACACATCCACCCCTAGTTGTTTTTTCCACCCTGCGAGAAGAAAACTCAAGTAGCCCCATGTCTGTACACTAAATAAGTAAACAATTGCATCAATAAACATTTAGCGCGATGCTCCACGTAAATCAATTACAGTGTCTTGATAAAGCCCTTTAATCATTAACCTCTGTTTTGCTGAGAATTCATTTTGCCTCTTCCTAGCCCAATCCTATCTGTCAGCACACGGCTGCCGTGACCGGTTATCTCTGTCTGCTGTAATAGGTTCTTTCTTCTGTCATCAACCAATCAATAGTCATTTGACCTCATGATCAGGAAGAAAACACAAGATACTATAAGAGAAGGATTTCAACCTTATACTTCATCTTCACAAGAGTTGTTTTAAAATGAACAAATACCTAAGTAGCATCAGAAGCTATACAGCAACTGACATGTTTGCCTCTTTCATAAACTCAACATTCAAACAAACTCATTGGTCCCATTATGACAGTTCATCACCCTTTCACCTATATTCTACTGACTGAGCTTGATGAACAGTTCAACTCTATTGGGAGTTGAAAGAGGAGGCCTAATGATGAGAAGGCCTAATGTAGGCCTAATGATGAGGTAAATGTCACAGACTGACCTGTATAATAGAGAAGGGAATCACTGGGTTGCAGTGCCACCTTGAGGACAAAGGATGCAGTATCCCATTATTTTTGTAGGTGATCGTTGCCCAAGAAGACAACTTTGCGGGTGACGTTCAACTTTCAGAGCAAATTAATTAATCGGCAGTTTTCCCAATTTTGTTTGAATAATCTCAACATAGAAGGTAAAATGATAAACAACAACAATAATACACCGTATAATTTTACCTTTTACATTACCAAATGGTATCACCACATCAATAACTACGGATCTGTAGTAATGTGTCCATTTTCGTACACAGCAAAAATGATCAAGTCAGAATGTGTTAATTCAACTAACGAACGACACAAATCTTCGGTCTTTGAGCAATCCGTCCTCAGCTTTACATCAACTGCTCTTGGAACAGAGTCCCATGGTTTGAAACGTAAACAAACAACCAAGTTGCTTGTTGTGTGGTGGAGTTAATCTACTGTACGCACTGATTAAATTCCTCTCTCTGTATCCATCAGCTATGTAAAAGTATGTGTAACAGGTCACATGGTCAATATCTGTTGAACGGTTGTATTCGGAAAGTTATAGTGCTACAGTAGTACCGTCATAGCACAACAGTTTTAGAACTACAGAATACTTGTCTGTTACATGTGTGCCTGACTGTACCTGGAGTGGTGAGGTGACCGTGTAGTGTTCCATGCTTCTCTCCATACATCCTCCTGACTGTGGATAGCTGAGCCCTGACAGGGACCAGGCCCAGTGACGAGACCGTAGACCAATCAGCCTCTCTCTCCCCTCTCACTGGGAGCACACTGCAGTGCTCACCCAGGCCCTGCCCGGCCCTACACGAGCAGAGTGAGGGTGAAAGAGTGTGTGTGGGAGTTTGTGTGTGAGGGACGGAGAGCTATGGGGCTGTAGCCGGTGGGGATGTAGGACCATAAGCTAAGCCACTTACCCAGTGTGTGTGTGTACCTTATCAGGACCCCAGTGTCCCAACAATTCACCCAAATGTCCTGACAAGGTATGAAAACAATAACTTTTTTGAAAAGTCTGTGTGTGAGGGGAGGGGGGGAATAATCCTATAATGCCTGGCACAATGAGATTTGATTGGAGTGTAATACCCCCATCCACGCACACTGCTAATGGGGAGATCTGCTTACCTGGGTTTAACACTAACACACACACATCTAAATGTAAATGTGTCTGTAATTTTGTGTGCTGCTATTTTGGCTAGGTCTCTCTTGTGAAAGAGATTGTTAATCTCAATGAGACTAATTTTGTAAAATAAAGGGAAAAAAACAGAAATAAATAAAAACATCTAGACCGTGTTAACTTATTATCTGAGTTGAGCCCAGGTCTTGAAAAAGAAATGCCAGTCTCAATGTGACTTCTATGGTTAAAAATGGAAGGCCAGCATCCCGGAGTCGGCTCTTCACTGTTGACGTTGAGACGGGTGTTTTGCGGGTACTATTTAATGAAGCTGCCAGTTGAGGACTTGTGAGACGTCTGTTTCTCAAACTAGACACTCCAATGTACTTGTCCTCTTGCTCAGTTGTGCACCGGGGCCTCCCACTCCTCTTTCTATTCTGGTTAGAGACAGTTTGCGCTGTTCTGTGAAGGGAGTAGTACACAGCGTTGTACGAGATCTTCAGTTTCTTGGAAACTTCTCTCATGGAATAGCCTTCACTTCTCAGAACAAGAATAGACTGACGAGTTTCAGAAGAAAGGTCTTTGCTTCTGGCCATTTTGAGCCTGTAATTGAACCCACAAATGCTGATGCTCCAGATACTCAACTAGTTTAAAGAAGGCCAGTTTTATTGCTTCTTTAACAGCACGACAGTTTACAGCTGTGCTAACATAATTGCAAAAGGGTTTACTAATGATCAATTAGCCTTTTAAAATGATAAACTTGGATTAGCTAACACAACGTGCCATTAGAACACAGGAGTGATGGTTGCTGATAATGGGTCTCTATAGGCCAATGTAGATATTCCATAAAAAATCGTCCGTTTCCAGCTACAATAGTCATTTACAACGTTAACAATGTCTACACTGTATTTCTGATCAATTTGATGTTATTTTAATGAACAAAAAAACAAGGAAATTTCAAAGTGACCCCCGAACTTTTGAACGGTAGTGTATATGAGGAGGAAAAGTTCAAGCATGTAGCCTATCCAAGCATAGAGAGCTTTCATGAAATAGCTGAAGAATGACGAATGAGACGGTTTTGAGATGATGAATAGAGCGAAACAGGATTTGTCTGTCTGTGACCTAAAGCATACGTCTACTGCTCCAGATGAGAAAACTCTCTCCACTTTAGAACTGTGTTGAACCCAGTGTCTCTTTCCAAAAACCCTTCATTCACATCCTGTCAGTCTCGTTAGAGAGATTAGTTTTCATTTTGATTGATGACAGTATGTACTACTGTAAACTGAAGTGATTGACACTATCAGCATTCACAAGCACTGCCTCCTAGCAGACAACAAGGTGTATATGGGTCATACTCTATATATGGCCCGTACGCCAAACCTTATTAAAACCTTATTTATTACATTCTGACTGACAGTAAACATACAGAAATTGCAGATTGCACCCAGTCCTAAGCAATAGAAAGGTGAATTATATTGCATTCCACTAACTTTATTTATATGTTAACAAATGGGAGGGCTGGACTGTTTGGGGTTACTTGAGTTGCTTTAGTTCCTTCTTGTCCTGTCACTGATAGGGCAGAGAGTTGACTTGTTCAGCCAATCAGAGCCCACCACAAAGTCATTCAGCATTTTGGGTAAACAGATCCGTTCGCTGAAGGGCTGTTCTATGGCTTTTGTTGTGTTTACATTTGCCAACTGATTCTGCAAGCATCAGAGTGCCAGTAGTAGTTTGTTCAAGTTGTGACGGTTGAGCAATTCATCTCAATATATGACCTGAAGCTAAGTGAAATATACATTTGAATTTTACACTGAACGTATGGTGGCTTGTTGCCTCAGGCAGCAGTACAATCGATTTGAGAGGAGGGATCATAAATGACAAGAAAACCCTCCATCTTAGCTGCTTATTATTGTTATGTGGCTGTTGATAATTGTTTATAGTGTTGATATTACTGTTGAAGAGGGACTAGCTCTATCCAACCTCATAGAGACGCAGACATATCACAGGTTTATTACAGACGTATCTCCTTAACTCAGTTCAATAACAGGAACATCTATGTAGATTCACTTCTCGGTTTGATCATTGCACTGCTTTTAGCATTGTTGTATTTAGTCTATGTGTGTAATAAACTGTTAATAAATAATGGCATAGCCTTCCATCTCAAATGGCAGATCACTCCTGTCCAAGTCCAGGAAAACGGATGTTATTGTCAAAGGTCACATCCCAGGATGGCTGATAGTGCTTCTGATTTGGCACCCTATTCCCTATATAGTGCACTAACTCTGGTCAAAAGTAATGAACTGTATACTGTAAGGTAGAGGTATTCAACCAGGGGTCGAGGTATATATTATTATAGACTTTTTCCACATTTTGTTGTGTTACAGCCTGAATTGAAAATGGACTAAATGTATATTTTGTATTATTGGCCTACACACAATACCCCATAATGTCGAAGTAGAATTGTTTGCCGAAATTTTTACAAATTAATTAAAAATGAAAAGCTGAAATGTCTTGAGTCAATAAGAATTCAACCCCTTTGTTATAGCAAGCCTAAATATACTGAACAAAAATATAAACGCAACATGTAAAGTGTTGGTCCCATGTTTCATGTGCTGAAATAAAAGATCCCAGAATTGTTCTATATGCACAAAAAGCTTATTTCTCTCAAATGTGGTGCACAAATTTGTTTACATCCGTTAGTGAGCATTTCTCCATTGCCAAGGTAACCCTTCCACCTGACAAGTGTGGCATATCAAGAAGTTGATTAAACAGCATGATCATTACACAGGTGAGCCTTGTGCTAGGGAAAATAAAAGGTCACTATAAATGTGCAGTTTTGTCACACAACACAATGCCACAGATGTCTCAAGTTTTGAGGCGTGCAATTGGCATGCTGACTGCAGGAATGTCCACCAGAGCTCTTTCCAGATAATTTAATGTTCATTTCTCTACCATAAGCCGCCTCCAATGTCATTTTAGATCATTTGACAGTACGTCCAATCGGCCTCACAACCGCAGACCACGTGTAACCATGCCAGCCCAGGAACTCCACATCTGGCTTCTTCACCTGTGGGATCGTCTGAGACCAGCCAGCCGGACAGCTGATGAAACTGTGGGTTTGCACAACCGAAACATTTCTGCACAAATTGTCAGAAACTGTCTCAGGGAAGCTCATCTGCGTGCTCGTCATTCTGACCATGGTCTTGAGCTGACTGCAGTTTGGCGACGTAACCGACTTCAGTGCTCACCTTCGATGGCCACTGTCACGCTAGAGAAGTGTGCTCTTCACAGATGAACCGGTTTCAACTGTATCAGGCAGCTGGCAGGCGTATAGGTGAGCGTTTTGCTGATGTCAACATTGTGAACAGAGTGCCCCATGGTGGAAGTGGGGTTATGGTATGGGCAGGCATAAGTTACGGACAATGAACACAATTGCATTTTTATCGATGGCAATTTGAATGCACAGAGATAACATGACAAGATCCTGAGGCCCATTGTTGTGCCATTCATCCACCACCATCAACTCATGTTTCAGCGTGATCATGCACAACCCCATGTCGCAAGGATATGTACACAATTCCTGGAAGCTGAAAATATCCTAGTTCTTCCATGGCTTGCATACTCACCAGACATGTCATCAATTGAGCATGTTTGGGATGCTCTGGATCGACGTTTATGACAGTGTGTTCCAGTTCCTGCCAATATCCAGAAACTTCGCACAGCCATTGAAGAGGAGAGGGACAACATTCCACAGGCCACAATCAACAGCTTGATCAACTCTATGCGAAGGAGATGTATCGCGCTGCATGAAACATTTGCTTAACAAGTCACATAATAAGTTGTATGGACTCAGTCTTTGTGCCATAATAGGGTTTACCCAGTTTTTTTTTATTTTTATTAAAAAAAATGTTTGCCCCAATTTCGTGGGATCCAATTGGTAGTTAAAGTCTTGTCTCATTGCTGCAACTCCCGTACAGAGTCAGGAGAGGCGAAGGTCGAGAGCCGTGCGTCCTCCAAAACACAACCCAGCCAAGCCGCACAGCTTCTTGGCATGATACCCACTTAACCCAGCTGCACCAATGTGTCAGAGGAAACACCGTACACCTGGCGACCATGTCAGCATGCATTGCACCCAGCCTGCCACAGGAATCGCTAGAGCACAATGGAACAGAACATCCCTGCCGGCCAACCCTCCCCTAACCCAGACAACGCTGGGCCAATTGTGCACCACCCCGTGGGTCTCCCAGTCAGGGCCGCGACAGAGCCTGGACTTGAACCAGGATCTCTAGTGGCACAGATAGCACTGAAATGCAGTGCCTTAGACCACTGTGCCACTCAGGAGGCCTTACCTTGATTTTGAATGACTACCTCATCTCTGTACCCCACACATACGCTTATCTGTAAGGTGCCTCAGTCGAGCAGTGAATTTCAAACACAGATTCAACCACAAAGACCAGGGAGGTTTTCCAATGCCTTGTAAAGAAGGGTACCTATTGGTATATGGGTAAAAAAAGAAAAGCAGACACTGAATATCCCTTTGAGCGTGGGGAAGTTATTAATTACACTTTGGATGGTGTATCAATACACCCAGTCACTACAAAGATACAGGCGTCCTTCATAACTCAGTTGCTGGAGAAGAAGGAAACCACTCAGGGATTTCACCATGAGGCCATTGGTGACTTTAAAACAGTTACAGAGTTTAATGGCTGTGATAGGAGAAAACTGAGGATGGATCAACAACATTGTAGGTACTCAATAACAGTGGCGGTTCTAGACCATTTCAACTGGCCCCTCTAACAGTTGTACTGTTAGAGGGGCCAGTTACATTAGAAGTTATTGTTGTCATATCGTTTTCTTCACTGCATTGCAGGCATTAGCAGGCAAAAGACCATGTTCATGATCATCATCATTGCCACTGTCTAATAACGGATGTAAAAAAAGAACAATAGCAAAAATTTGTTATGTCAAAAATTATTTCATACTCCACATTTAGGGGGGCCACAAGGGGGTCCAAAATTGTTGTCACATGGGCACTGCCCCCCCCCCCCCCCCCCCCCCAGAACTGCTAGTGCTCAATAATACTAACATAAATGACAGAGTGAAAAGAGGGAGGTCTGCACAGAATAAAAATATTACATGCATCCTGTTTACAATAAGGCACTAAAGTAAAACTGCAAAAAATGTGGCAAAGAAATATACTTTATGTCCTGAATACAAAGCGTTATGTTTGGGGCAAATCCAACACCACACATCACTGAGTACTACTCTTCATAGTTTGAAGCATGGTGGTGGCTGCATCATGTTATGAGTATACTTGTCATTGGCAAGGACTAGGGAGTTTTTTAGGATAAAAAGAAACGGAATAGAGCTAAACACAGGCAAAATTCTAGAGGGAAACCTGGTTCAGTTTGCTTTCCAACAGACACTGGGAGACAAATTCACCTTTCAGCAGGACAATAACCTAAAAGACAACACCAAATATACACTGGAGTTGCTTACCAAGATGACATGGAATGTTCCTAAATATTTTACAGTCCAGGTATGCAAAGCTTTTAGAGACTCATCCAGAAAGACTCAAAGCTATAATCGCTGCCAAGGGTTATTCTCACATGTATTGACTCAGGGGTTTGAATACTTATGTTAATAAGATATTTTGCTATTTCATTTTCAAAAAATTTGCTATCGTTTCTATAAACATGTTAGGGGCAACAGGTGGCCTAGTGGTTAGAGTGTTGGGCCAGTAACCAAAAGGTTGCTGGATTGAATCCCCAAGCTGACAAGGTAAAAATCTGTTGTTCTGCCCCTGAGCAAGGCAGTTAACCCACTGTTCCCCGGTAGGCTGTCATTTTAAATAAGAATTTGTTCTTAACTGACTTGCCTAGTTAAATAAATGTTCAACTTGTCATTATAGGGTATTGTGTGTTGATGGGTCACAAAATAAATATATTGAATCCATTTGGAATTCAGGCTGTAGCACAACAAAATGTGAAATAAGTCAAGGGGTATAAATACTTTCTGACGCCACTGTATATATACAGTACCAGTCAAAAGTTTGGACACACCTACTCATTCAAGGCTTTTTATTTATTTTTACTATTTTCTACATTGTAAAATAATAAGGAAGACATCAAAACTATGAAATAACACACATGGAATCATGTAGTAACCCAACATTTTTAAACAATTCTTCAACATAGCCACTCTTTGCCTTGATGACACCTTTGCACACTCTTGGCATTCTCTCAACCAGCTTCATGAGGTAGTCACCTGGAGTGCATTACAATTAACAGATGTGCCTTGATAAAAGTGAATTTGTGTAATTTCCTTTTTAATGCGTTTGAGCCAATCAGTTGTGTTGTGACAAAGTACGGGTGGTATACAGAAGATAGCCCTATTTGGTAAAATACCAAGTCCATATTATGGAAAGATTAGCTCAAATAAGCAAAGAGAAATGACAGTTCATCATTACCTCAAGACATGAAGTTCAGTCAATGTGGAACAGTTCAAGAAATGTGAACGTTTCTTCAAGTGCACTCTTCAAGTGCAGTCGTAACAACTGGACTCCCGAGTGGCGCAGCAGTGTAAGGCACTGCATCTCAGTGCAAAAGGCATCACTAGAGTCCCTGGTTTGAATCCAGGCTGAATCACATCCGGCCGTGATTGGGAGTCCCATAGGGCGGTGCACCATTGGCCCAGTGTTGTCTGGGTTTGGCCGGGGTAGGCCATCATTGTAAATAGAAATTTGTTCTTAACTGACTTGCCTAGTTAACTAAAGGAGAATAAGTTCTTTAGAAGTTCCAGCCTCAGAAATTGAAGCCCAAATAACTTCTTCATGGAGTTCAAGTAACAGATGCATCTCAACATCAACTATTCAGAGGAGACTGTGAATCAGGTCGAATTGCTGCAAAGAAACCATTATTAAAGTACACCAATAAGAAGAAGAGACTTGCTTGGGCCAGTAAACATGAGCAATGGACATTAGACCAGTGGAAATCTGTCCTTTGGTCTGATGAGTCCAAATTTGAAATATTTGATTCCAACCGCCTTGTCTTTGTGAGATGCAGAGTAGGTGAACAGATGATCGCCGCATGTGTGGTTCCCACCGTGAAGCATGGAGGAGGAGGTGTGATGGTGTGGGGGTGCTTTGCTGGTGACACTGTCAGTGATTTATTTAGAATATAGACTACCGTTCAAAAGTTTGGGGTCACTTATAAATGTCCTTGTTTTCCATGAAAACATACATGAAATGAGTTGCAAAATGAATAGAAAATATAGTCAAGACGTTGACAAGGTTAGAAATAATGATTTTTAATTGAAATAATAATTGTGTCCCTCAAACTTTGCTTTCGTCAAAGAATCCTCCATTTGCAGCAATTATAGCCTTGCAGACCTTTGGCATTCTAGTTGTCAATTTGTTGACGTAATCTGAAGAGATTTCACCCCATGCTTCCTGAAGCACCTCCCACAAGTTGGATTGGCTTGATGGGCACTTCTTACATACCATACGGTCAAGCTGCTCCCACAACAGCTCAATAGGGTTGAGATCCGGTGACTGTGCTCGCCACTCCATTACAGACAGAATACCAGCTGACTGCTTCTTCCCTAAATAGTCCTTGCATAGTTTGGAGCTGTGCTTTGGGTCATTGTCCTGTTGTAGGAGGAAATTGGCTCCAATTAAGCACTGTCCACAGGGTATGTCATGGCTTTGTAAACTGGAGTGATAGCCTTCCTTCTTCAAGATCCCTTTTACCCTGTACAAATCTCCCACTTTATCACCACCAAAGCACCCCCAGACCATCACATTGCCTCCAAAATGCTTGACAGATGGCGTTAAGCACTCCTCCAGCATCTTTTCATTTTTTCTGCATCTCACGAATGTTCTTCTTTGTGATCCGAACACCTCAAACTTACAGTAGATTTGTTTGTCCATAACACTTTTTTCCCAATCTTCCTCTGTCCAGTGTCTGTGTTCTTTTGCCCATCTTAATATTTTCTTTCATTGGCCAGTCTGAGATATGGATTTTTCTTTGCAACTCTGACTAGAAGGCCAGCATCCCAGAGTCACCTCTTCACTGTTGACATTGAGACTGGTGTTTTGCGGGTACTATTTCATGAAGCTGCCAGTTAATGACTTGTGAGGCGTCTGTTTCTCAAACTAGACACTCTAATGTACTTGTCCTCTTGCTCAGTTGTGCACCAGGGCCTCCCACTCCTCTTTCTATTCTGGTTAGAGCCACTTTGCCCTGTTCTGTGAAGGGAGTAGTGCACAGCGTTGTATGAGATCTTCAGTTTCTTGGCAATTTCTCGCATGGAATAGCCTTAATTTCTCAGGACAAGAATAGACTGACGAATTACAGAAGAAAGTTATTTGTTTCTGGCCATTTTGAGCCTGTAATCAAACCCACAAATGCTGATGCTCCAGATACTCAACTAGTCTAAAGAAGGCCAATTTTCTTGCTTCTTTAATTAGCACAACAGTTTTCAGCTGTGCTAACATATTTGCAAAAGGGTTTTCTAATGATCAATTAGCCTCTTAAAATGATATACTTGGATTAGCTAACACAACGTGCCATTAGAACACGGGAGTGATGGTTGCTGATAATGGGCCTCGGTACGCCAATGTAGATATTCCATTAACAATCTGCCGTTTCCAGCTACGATAGTCATTTACAACATTAACAATGTCTACACTGTATTTCTGATCAGTTTGATTTCATTTTAATTGACAAAAAAAATGTGTTTTTCTTTCAAAAACAAGGATATTTCTAAGTGGCCCCGAACTTTTGAACGGTAGTGTATTTTCATTCGTTGAAAATACATGATACTACATGATTCCATATGTGTTATTTCATAGTTTCGATGGCTTCACTAAAATTCTACAATGTAGAAAATAGTAAAAAAATAAAGAAAAACCCTTGAATGAGTAGGTGTGTCCAAACTTTTGACTGGTATTGTAGGTCTGAATCCAGACTGTAGGCCAAGGCCCCTTCATGATGCAGTACTTCTTGAGTTGGACATACATTTTTGCCAACACATTGCTAACCATTGTTTAACCAGCTAAACAGCTGCTATATGTGAATTTGTTTGTAGTAGGGCTGGCACAATTATTGTATAATAGTCATCGTAATCGTCTTAATACATTCATTTTAAGAGAAGGGGGGTTTAAACTTTATATTCAAGTATTTATAGCTTAAGCAATAGCAGTTTTTCATTTTTACATGAAGTGGGTAAAGTTGGTAATCATTTTATGGACAGAACGGCACGGTTGGGAGGAGAAGCCTCCTTTCCAAAAGTTCTAAGCGGTCAAAACTATTCTTTTTTGAGACGGGTGTAACCAAAGCTGTGTTGTATTAATTAAGTACTGTATGTCATTGTTGTATTCAGTAGGTATGTCTTTCAAATATGCATTATGATGCATTACAAGCTCAAAAAATTTAAAACAATAAGACAAATATGCCAAAATCTGCTCATTTGCATGACAATTCACCATTACCCAAAGTTCCATTATTGTCACAGCCCTAGTTTCACGTTACCTTTCTAGTATAGGCGATCTTAGAGTTTACACTTATTCCAATTAGAATGTGGGGAGGTCAAAATCATGAAAAACTATCTACCAAATCTATTAATTTTGAAATATTGATTACTTGTCCTTGCTATTATAATTCACCGGATGATAAGACAAGATTTCAACAACAAAAAAAACATGTTTTGCAAACATGATGGGAGTCCCTGGGTCGCAGGTTTGCCTGGGCGGGGGTCCCTGGGCAAGAAAAGGTTGAAGACACTGCTGTAAGGGAATAAGGTGCAGCCCAGGTAATGTCCACCAGGGACAAAAACTCATAACTGCAGGTCATGGCTGTCACGTACTAATGTCAGTATTATTAAGTCTACTGATGCATGAGACATTATGTCAGCACTATCTCAAATTAGGAGGAGTGACCCTGTGACATTGTGATTTGCAGCATTTTTATGTCTGCACAAAGAAACATCGTATAAAGAAATACAGTATAATAAAAACCAGAAAGAACCCAACAGTTTTGACTAAACAATGACGCTACTCTAGTGTGCCCTTCTTAGGACAACTAATATCCCTAGTTTGGTTGGGGAGTTTTACATCTCCCATACTCATATGTAAATCATACCATGTGTGGTTAGTGACATAATGAAAACCAACCCCAAGCTATTTACACAGTACACTCCTGAAAAGGCATGTTTTGGCAACTTTAGTGTAATTGAATCAGAGGTTGCTGATGTGGTTAGATGCTTTTCCAGTTTTCCCTAGGTGGTTCACATGTCTTTTTCAAGTGAAAGCCCAGCGTTTCAGGCCGCTCTTCTTCACACCTTTCTACTATCCTGGCTATGATTTCATCCTGATTCACTCTGACGCGGTCTTTTCCATTCATCAAATACTACCCACTGCCTATATTGGACCTTAAATCGTATTATTCTACTCTTCAAAGCTTTGACTTCCCAGGTTCATATCAGTCTGAATGGAGTCTCATCCGTCAGTCTCAGCTTATTGTGAGGCCCTTTTTAACAACCTTCATATCTTCTCCACACCTCCTTGATTGCAGTCGTGTCAAAAACACAGACAAAAATGACGACGACATTTTCTACATTGAATGAATGGACCTGCCTGCCAGAAGAGAAGCCCTCTGCACTGTGTATTGCCAACCACAGGTTAAACAAAGTCAACAGCTGGTGTGAGCTCCACCATACGCACCGAAACCGTGAGATGGTAAAAGAAACTGTGTACTCACCATCAGCGAATGGAATCTCCATGCTTGTACTGACTTGTGAGTTTACATTGACCATCTCTCTCCTCCCCCTGTTTCTTTCAAATGTGTCTTTCTTGTTCTCCTGTATTCCTAAAGTTCTAGGATTTCAAATATGGAAGTTAGCGGCCGCCTGCGTTATAGTGAGAAAGGGTAGTGTTGATGCAAGGTAAGGCCCCAGCCGTAGGTAGGTAGGTACTCCTCGCTGTTATCTTATTGATTTTCCTAATCTGGGCAAATGTGGGTGGAGAGGTTAAACAGTAACCAGGCTCGTATAGAGACCAGATCTATATGACAGGCAGCTGTCGCTATAGCAACTAGATGATAGAAGCTCAAATACGGTCTGTAGACAAGTTATGTACTTCTTTCTATATTCAATATCCAAACATTTTATTAGTGTGCATTGAGTAAAGGAAGGAAGGAAGAATGGGAGTCTGCATTTGTTCAACCACGGCGAGAAAGGTGGAAGGCGGAGAGAGGGACATGAACGAGAAAGCTGGATTGGAGCATGTACAGAGGGTGTTACCGCCCCACCTCAGGCGCTGAGTGTGAATGAAGTTAATGTTTTGGTTGAAAAAAAATAATAATCCGTCCAGGTTATGCAATGCACAGACAAACACTGGACGAATACAATTTGATACAAATATCCCTGTGGATGGCAGCAAGGTGACAATGTATACAGGTCTCACACTGATATTATTACAAATTAGCGCATTTGTTTTCCTTGTGGGAACTTTCACTTTTGGTCGCTTGTATGGGTCAGTTGCTGTCCTGAAAAGGAGTTTTCCCACGGAATCAGATATCCTCTGAAAACATTGAAATGTTTATTGATTGATTAGGTGTCATAAAGTTTCACTCACAAATATTTTACGAGCATGAACATGTAATGAGGAATGACGCATGCAGTGCATATTCATCAAACTTACATTTGTGACACATACTACAAGGTAGAATATTTTGCATTAATATGAACCATTGTGGCCATGAAATAAAAGATACAAATCACTTTATATTTGCCTCCCAGTCTCTCATTGTTAATGGAGATGTACCAATTGAATTGTATAGTTCCGGAGTGTCCATTGCGCAGATATCCCAATAATTCTGACCATAAAAGCCTCATTAGTCCAGTTTTATAGCAGAGATGGACACTCTCCGGATGAATGTGGAGAATCAATGAGGTGGAAAAACATGACAGCAGAGCAGATCCCCTAGCCTCCCTTGGCCTCCTTGTTAAATAAGCACAGATGCAGGCCGGGAGCCATTTGAGAGAATATGCACAATATAGCCTGTCACTGTGTCCATTTGATAATATCTACGCTCTCATGCGTACATTAATAGACTGTACATGAATTGACATCTTACAACTATAAATGTAAGATGGGATTGATTGGCTGTTGCTAGTAACAAACGCCCATCCAAAGATAATTCGAAGAAAATCTATTCAAAGTCTCTTGAAGTCCTCCTTTTAAGACAGATAGAGGTGGAAAAGCACCCTGGAACTGTAAGGTTTATTAAAACACCCACTACTAAGTTAAACACTTTTCTTTTTATTCAAAGAATGCTTGACAGTGTTGTCATTTTCAAGCCAATCATGACCTCTAATAAGTGAATTACAATGTTGTAAAAGATAATTGGTCTACAACAGAACAAATAACAAAAATGATCTACGTCTCTAAATTTACAGTAAACATATGTATTATACAATAAAAAACAAAGAAAACAGTGAACTATAAAAGTGCTTAATTTTCAATACAAATAGCTTCGCAAAATGTCACTCGAGCCAAATAATCAACCAAAAACAGTGCAAACAGTTTGTGGACTTATCAAACACGTTGGCATAGACCTAGAAATATATTGACCTCATCTTCTCAACATTTTCAATAAAGGACATGATCAAATGAATACAACATAATTCCCTTCTGGTTTTAGGTAGCTGGGTTCTGTATGTCCTGGCCCCAAATGGAGCTTTGCAACCCAAGAGTTTATGTAGATTTAAGTTCCTTAGGCTTATAATTAGGCTGATTTCCATGCAGAGGAGAGAACTGACATCATCATGACCGGGGGGTGGGGGGGTGGGGGGGGCTGCCTAAACATCCAGTGGGTGGTGCATCAAACATTTGTTAATAATAAACACAAAAATAGTGGTACTGTAATTTAATCACAGAAACTTTTTTGTAATTTTTTGTTACTTCCAACTTTGCAAAACCAGTTATTGTTTTTTTTAATTACTATTATTATTTAGAAATTCTTCGCATCTCACACATCTTTTCTTGCAGTTGTTTTTTTTTTCATGAGATCAGTGGAATGGTTCAACAGAAACAGTTAATTATTTAAAGTCTTCCATTAAAACAGGGAAAATGTGACTGACGTCCAATATGTTTTAATATCTTTTTCGTTTCTTGGCTTTGGCTTTTGAACCAGCGGATGAACACTGGTTTCTGTTACACGAACCTCCATATTTTGATGGACAAGCAGAGCATGGTTTGCCACTTTTGTAGGGAGCCTCTCCAACCCAGTTCCCTCTGGAAGAGCAATAAAACGTGGTTAACTACTGATCTTGTGTGTTTGTTTGTTTCCTTTTATTATTAGAGAATATTCACTTCAATATAAGGTTCTGATGAATATAGCTTGTACATTGAAAAAGAAACATGTTAATCTATAGTGGGTATATACTATAGATTTGGCTTTTTTGTGCTCAGTATAACAAGACAGCTTGCTCTTTCTATGAACAGAGAAGGATTTCTGTGTACATTACTTACTTGATAGAGTAGTTGCAAACCAGGAACACTGCTGTTCTCCAAGAGCTCCCATACACGTTCATGTTTGAGCACTTGCTGATGGCACATCCCATCCTATTGGTATTGGCCCATACCATCTGAAACAGAAAGATGCAATGTATGAATTTGTTAATGCAATGTGTAGTTCTCATGGTCAACATGATTAATTGCAGACAAGTTCTCACACACAGTCACCCAATTTCTTACCAATACAAATATCAACTATACCAGTACAGTACTTATCTTCTGTAAATAGAAGACTGTGGATAGAACACATCCCAGTCAATACGTTCACATTTAGTGCAATATCTAAGCCACACACCTGTGTATAGTGGGAACAAACTGGTCCACTGCATGTGTTGGGGTAGGAGAAGGAGTTTTTCTCATCCTGCCAGGACCTCACCAGCTCAATGACTGATCGGTATCTAGGAGAAGAAAGAGACATTTTGGGATTTTCATAAAATACCAACCTACTTCATATTTGACCAGATATACAGTAAGCCAGTGTTCTTTAGGCAGTCATTATTGAACCAAACATGGAAAGAAGAGGGACAGTTCAAAAGTACCTGCCAGAGTTGATGGACAGGTTTTGGCCCATATATCTCATGGTCTGTGAGGGTCCATGATCCCATATGCAGCGGGAGGCCCAGGAATCTGCTGATTTTGCCAGTTTCCCATCCCACACCTAAAGCATGGAGAGAGAGCAGCAGTTCAACACCTCTCAAAGATAAAAACTCATTAACCCTGCCCCTAGCATGAGGAAGGCTTTACAGATGTGCGCTGGTCCTATCTATCTATCGTCTCTTCACCACATTGTTTTACTTGTGTGTACATACTTACGTGACGCTTGACTTATTCAATTAATATACATGATTAAACGTCGACCAAAAATATTTCTAAAATTTAACTCTAGTGTAGAACAAAAACACCAAAGTTATGTTTCAGATTTGATTGAGTGTTAGTAAGCCCTGCCTTCGCATGTGTCAGTCAGTCATGCGTCAGTCCCTTGTTTTCCTGCCCTGGTACAGTAGATGTAGGGGCCTTACCATGATCTCCATGTTGGCAGCTTGAGGGAAGACCTGGGAGCGGACACTGTTGTGATAATCCAACAAGGCATTCATTTCTCTGGAGGAGATGGCTCTCCTCCTTCGGCTACGAGGCATGTTGATGCTAGTAAGATTCAGATTACTCCAGTCAGAGTCTGCCTCGTAGGCAGGTCTAGGTAGTTGGAGAAGGTCTGTCTGGTTGGATTTGGACAGAGACAGCACAGCAGCAGCTCCAGTGTAAGGCATTGACCAGAAGATGGCAGCGAAGAGGAGCTGAGCACAAGCAGCACCCATCTCTACCCTCTGGATGGGGTTGTGACAGCACATGGTTCTAGTAGTCTTCTGTTGAGTGGGGAGAGGAGGGAAAGCATGTTGAATAAATATATATTTTTTAGAAACTGTTATAAGCTACAATATTAGGAGTCAAAAGAGCAACAATTATTGGGGAGAAAGCTTCTATTAAGTCATGTTTCTAATTCCTGTGCAAAGTGTTGTCTGAACTCTATGAACATACTTATAATAATTAATTAATTCATTATACATTGATAAGTCAGAATCAAGTTTAGAGAGGAGGTCAAGAGAATACAAATGTTACATTCTTAACTGTAGTTTGTTTGTAGTTAGGCAAAAAATACACAGTAGATACTGATAGCAAAAACCTTATACAGTGACAATATACTATATCCAAATAACTATCAATATTTAATTAATATGTAAATTGTACAGTCATAATGTTATCATGAAACTTGTTCCTTTTAACACACATAGTCTAAACTGTGAAAAATTATAGGAAGCCTATAGCTGAAACAATATTTTTACACAAGTATCTGTAATCAATATAATTATTTAATTTGACATTCTAATTCACAGTGGAAAGTTATAAATGTAATATTCTCTACTAGCATCAATGAAAATGTAAAATTACCATTCTTATTGCTTAATTAATCTCACATTTATCACGGTCTCTATTATATTAAAAAAATACAAATGCCATACACACAAAGCAGCAATGCCCCTGACCCAGACAGTACATACCTTTATCAGTTATTCAAGCCCAGCAGAGTAGAGCAGAGTAGAGCAGCCAGCTAGGAGACGAGAAGCTCAGCAGATCCACACTTAAACACTAGCCTTTGCAAACAAGAACATTTGACATATGTGGCAGGGAAATTTAACTGGGCCAACTCTCTCACAGGGTATCTGACGCACTCACAAGCCCTCCTGTCTTCTCCCTCTTCTTTTTTTTCTCTCACAGAGGGTTTCTACCCAGGGGCCAGAAAACAATTTGATATATGTTAATACACTCATTATGAAAACTCACTGCATTGACTTCCAAGCCCTGTAAAAAACACAAGAAAGATTTTCTAGTAATCATTGAAATTCTGTACATATATTTCTATATTCTGTTTCTATAGAATTCATTGCATATAAATATATCTTCTTCTCTTGTATTTTCTTGATGGCTTATATTACTTGGATTTTTTTTATCCCTGAATAATAACGTTTTTTTTAAATCAATTATACAATGAGAGTTTTCCATCAAAAGAATTTGGGGGTTGGGACATTTGAGTGATATTTCATTTGAGGGCTTAGGTCTGCCTAAAGAGCTGTATGTAATCGTAGAGCACATGCTTTGGCTGCCCCTCTATCTCCACAGTTATCCCCAAGTTGTTTTAATAAAAACACAATAGAACATTTAAATAAATAAGAAGCATGCCTCCAGGGAATGAAACGAAAAAGGGCCTGGCACTGTGGAGTCAGCGTTCAGTGGATTCCAGGCATGAAGGTTCCTAGAACCTCTGCCATTTGTAATATACTGTACCTCTCGACTACCATGGTACTGCCAAGGTACACAGCACCAACTGTCAAAACTCTACCAGCAGTGTGGGGTCAAAGAGATCGCCAAGACACTTGCCTCCTCAGTGGAGCAAATATATAATGGCAAAAGAGAGGTACAGTAACTGTCCAGTGGGAGCACTCTGATTAAATCAGTGGTATTTAGGCATTAAATCAAAAGGTTTTGATACCATATATAGTTACACATACAGTTGGCATGTCAAATGGTTACACTTGCATATTACATTTCTTTCCAGGAGACTGTCTACAGTATATAGTACATGAAGTACTGTATTGTGTGTGATGGAATAGCTTGCTTTCAAGAATCACTATACTGTACTTTAGTTTCAATAACTTTAGTTCCAATACTTCAGTTTCAAACACCATCATAGTCTAACTATTGACCACCCAAACCTCTGAATGTATGCAATGAATAATGAATGTCACAGTTGGGAAATACCTTGGATGTATGCCATGGAATCATATGGAAAAGTCTTTACTTTGTGGAAGATTCATCCACCCTCTACCCCCATGCCATGCGCAACGAAAAAGATGTTCTGTGTACAGAATGACCAGCACTCTTTAACTTTGGCATTCCAATGAGTCTTTCTCTCACTTTGAGTGGATGGGGAAAGCACAGGATTTCAGTCAAATTGGCCTAAATGCAAACTGAAATAAGTTTAGATTTTTAATCCAAATAAAAACCCATAATTTTGTCAGTCACCCAATTATCTCAAGCAAATATAATATACTTCCTGAAAAGCTTATATACTCACTATAGTATCATAAACATCCCCTTTCGACAAAATCATTCAGGTACAACCATACTGATGCCTGCTATAGGTACTATAACCAGACCTATGCCAGTGAACTGTGTGGTGACATTATTGACTCTCCCTAAACTTTGGCCCCATTGGCTCATCTTGACATCATATTTATCAGGATAAGGTAAGACCCAGATGCAGACCGTGTCGAAGTAAGAATGTTTATTACAGCAACAGAGGCAAAGGTACAGGACGGCAGCCAGGCTTAGGGTCAGGTCAGGCAGAGGTCGGAAATCCAGATGGGGCAATGGTACAGGACGGCAGGCAGGTTCAGGGTCAGGCAGCATGGTCAGGCGGGTGGGTTCAAGGTCAGGACAGACAAGGTTCAAAAACCAGGAGGGCGAGAAAAAGAGAGGCTGAGAAAAGATAGGAGCTGACAGGACAAACACTGGTAAGCTTGACAAACAAGACGAATTAGCAACAGACAAACAGAAAACACAGGTATAAGTACACAGGGGATAATGGGGAAGATGGGCGACAGCTGGGGTGGGGTGGAGACAAGCACAAAGACAGGTGAAACAGATCAGGGTGTGACAGAACGACAGGCTGGCCGATGACCCAATGAGGGTGCAGAACGCCTTCCAGAAATGGGACGAGAACTGAGCCCCCGGTCGGAGCCCATGCCCACGGGCAGTCCATGGATCCGGAAGACGTGCTGCACCATGAGCTGGACCGTCTCTTTGGCAGAGGGTAGTTTGGAGAGAGGAATGAAGTGGGTGGCTTTGGAGAACCAGACCACCACAGTCAGGATGACGGTGTTGCCATCAGATGGGGGAAGACCTGTGACAAAGTCCAGGGAGTTGTGAGATCAGAGATAGTGGGGGACAGGCAGAGGTTGGAGGACACCAGCCGGAGCTTGCCGAGGAGTTTTATTCTGTGCACAACTGTGCAAGCTGTGACAAATGTGGACATGTCCGGGACCTTGGTAGGCCACCAAAAGCGCTGTCGCACAAAGGCCAAGGTCTGACGGGCGCCTGGGTGGCGGGCCAGCCTGGAGGAGTTGGCCCACTCCAGGACTGCGGAGTGGACAGTGTCGGGAACGAACATCCGGTTATCAGGGCCGGCGCGAAGGCCGAGGAGATGAGTGGTAGAGGGTAACGGTTTTTAACCGTAATGTCGTTGAGTCCCCAGTAGTCAATGCATGGGCGCAGGGTCTTGTCCTTTTTCTCCACGAAGAAGACGCCTGCTCCGCCGGGAGAGGAAGAGGAATGGATAAATCCAGCAGCTAGGGAGTCCCCAATGTAGGTACCATAGCCTTGGTCTCCGGTCCCGACAGAAAGTACAGACGTCCCCGGGAACGGTGTGGTGCTAGGGAGAAAGTCAATCCCGCAGTCATAGGGCCGGTGCGGCAGAAACGATGTGGCCCAGGCCTTGTTGAACACCTCCCGGATGTTATGGTACTCCGCGGGAATGGCGGAGAGGTCCGGGGCACCTTCCAATTCCCCAGGAAGACGTCCCGGGGCAGGTTGTGCTGACTTCAGGCAATGGGCATAGCAGAACGGGCTCCAGCCCATGATGGCACCAGTAGACCAGTTAATGAGGGGATTGTGTCGTTGGAGCCAGGAGAATCCCAATACCACGGGAATCAGAGGGAACTTGATGAGCAGGAACTGGATCGTCTGGCATGGGGTTCCCTGACACCCGTAAGTGGATGGGAGTGGTGTTGTGAGTGACTCGGCCTGTAGACGCCAGTCCAGCGCTCTAACGTCCATGAGAATGGAGAGGGGCTGTTCAGCTCGGACGCCAGGGTAGCGTAAAAAAACTCACGTCGGCCCCAGAGTCAGTGAAAAGATATATACGTCAAGATATGTACTTTCCGAATTAATGACCTGGCAAAAAGAATAGGCCAGACAGCGTAAGAGTAGTGTGTGTACATGGGACGTCAAATTCAATAAAGCAAGCTTGAGAAAGAAGATTCTTGGTATTATAAAAATAGGTACTCCGTCTGTACAGGAGCACGACAGCATAGACTGCGAATATACAGTGCATTCAGAAAGCATTCAGACCCCTTCACTTTTTCCACATTCTGTTACATTACAGCCTTATTCTAAAATGCATTAAATCGTTTTTTCCCCTCATCCACACACACAATAACACACACACAATAACCCATAATGACAAAGCAAAAACAGGTTTTTAGAAAAGTTTGCAAATTTTATTTAAAAAATGTAAACTGAAATATCACATTTATTTTTTATTTAATAAATTTTAGAATAAGGCTGTAACGTAACAAAATGTGGAAAAAGTGAAGGGTTCTGAATACTTTCCAAATGCACTGTATATTCGCAGTCTATGCCGAGGAGTAGGGCTGATCCGAGCGTTCTGACCTCACAATGGCAGTCAAGCACCCAAGCTAACTGGCTAACGTTGGCTAGCTTGCTAGCTACTTCCAGACACAAATGAGAGAACACCTCTCTGGCCATTTTACTCGCCCTAGCAGAGCTGGTTAGGCTGTTTTCATGTTATCCAGAGCTTTGACTGTAACTGTGCTGCTGGCATCAATTTAATTAGGCTTTTTTGCCGACGTTTACTGACTCCGGCCATATTCAAATCAAATCAAATCAATTTATATAGCCCTTCTTACATCAGCTGATATCTCAAAGTGCTGTACAGAAACCCAGCCTAAAACCCCAAACAGCAAGCAATGCAGGTGTAGAAGCACGGTGGCTAGGAAAAACTCCCTAGAAAGGCTAAAACCTAGGAAGAAACCTAGAGAGGAACCAGGCTCTGAGGGGTGGCCAGTCCTCTTCTGGCTGTGCCGGGTGGAGATTATAACAGAACATGGCCAAGATGTTCAAATGTTCCATAAATGACCAGCATGGTCAAATAATAATAATCACAGTAGTTGTCGAGGATGCAACAAGTCAGCACCTCAGGAGTAAATGTCAGTTGGCTTTTCATAGCCGATCATTGAGAGTATCTCTACCGCTCCTGCTGTCTCTAGAGAGTTGAAAACAGCAGGTCTGGGACAGGTAGCACGTCCAGTGAACAGGTCAGGGTTCCATAGCCGCAGGCAGAACAGTTGAAACTGGAGCAGCAGCACGGCCAGGTGGACTGGGGACAGCAAGGAGTCATCATGCCAGGTAGTCCTGAGGCATGGTCCTAGGGCTCAGGTCCTCCGAGAGAGAGAAAGAAAGAAAGAAAGAAAGAAAGAGAGAGAATTAGAGAGAGCATACTTAAGTTCACACAGGACACCGGATAAGACAGGATAAATACTCCAGATATAACAGACTGACCCTAGCCCCCCGACACATAAACTACTGCAGCATAAATACTGGAGGCTGAGACAGGAGGGGTCAAGGGTTGTTGAGCGTTATTCTGTGCTCTGGCACACTCAGGCGAGAGTGCTCTGAAATCAGAGTAGATCGCCAGAGTGAATTTACTAACGTACCCTAAATGTTAGTCTAAAATAAATGTGAGATAATGTCTAGATGCTTTTTATAGTGGAGTTTATAAAGTTCCTGGCTGTTCTGATGAGACAGTGGATTGCGCAGTCAGATGGAACAGAGTAAATAGGCATTTAACATAATAGATTTAGCAGGTGGTAACTTGTGGAATAGACACAGCGGTTGGAATGCGGTTTTAACCAGTCGGCATTCAGGATTAGACCCACCGATTGTATAAAAATGTAATAAGCGACTACGGGCTCTATGCATTCTCTGGAAAATAATGCAGCTCCTCGGAAGGTTAGTTCTAGTCTGCTAGCACGTTGTGGAACACACATTCCACGTCGTTCATTATTTCCCATAGAACACATAGCCCCTCATTGATATATATATATATTTGCAGATAGAAATGATACACTTTCATTTTCATCAAAAACTATTTTATATCGAAGGTGTGCCATATCATTTGACGGCCTTGTAACGGCTGTCTTCGTCGTCAGATGAAACAGATAAGTCATCGTCCGAAAAGGTGGACCAATACGCAGCGGAGTGAGTGTTCATATTCAATATTTAATTAATAGAAACACTTTAAACAAAACACGAAAATGAACGACAGCCTACAGTTCTGCTAGGTACAAAACTAAACAGAAACAATTACCCACAAAACCCAAAGGAAAAACATGCTCCTTATGTGTGACTCCCAATCAGCAGCAACGAGCTTCAGCTGTGCCTGATTGGGAGCCACACACGGCCCAAAACAAAGAAATACCAAAACATAGAAAAAGGAACATAAAACACCCACCCAATGTAACACCCTGGCCTAACCAAAATAAAGAACAAAAAACCCCTCTCTATGGCCAGGGCGTTACAGTACCCCCCCCAAAGGTGCGGACTCCGGCCGCAAAACCTGACTCTGAAGGGGAGGGTCCGGGTGGGCCTTCTTACGGCGGCGGCTCAGGTGCGGGACGTGGCCTCTGCTCCACCCTTGACGTCGCCCTCTTAGGTGGCGCACCTGGCCGCGCCGAAGGTCTGGTGGGCGACGCTGACTGCGCCCGGCTGGCGGGCGGCGATGGCTGCGCCCGGCTGGCGGGCGACCCTGGTTGCGCCCGGCTGGCGACCGGCGATGGTTGCGCCCGGCTGGCGGGCGACCCTGGTTGCGCCCGGCTGGCGACCAGCGATGGTTGCGCCCGGCTGGCGGGCGTCCCTGGCTGCGCCCGGCTGGCGGGCGTCCCTGGCTGCGCCCGGCTGGCGGGCGTCCCTGGCTGCGCCCGGCTGGCGGGCGGCGATGGTTGCGCCCGGCTGGCGGGCGACCCTGGCTGCGCCCGGCTGGCGGGCGTCCCTGGCGGCGCCCGGCTGGCGGGCGTCCCTGGCGGCTCCGACGGCACTGACCCAGGATTAACCAGGCTGGGGAGACATGATGGATGCCTGGCCCTGGGCACAGGCACAGGACTCACCGGGCTGGCGGGCGTCCCTGGCCACTCTGGCAGTTCAGGGCAGTCTGGCCACTCTGGCAGTTCAGCGCAGTCTGGCCACTCCGGCAGTTCAGCGCAGTCTGGCCACTCCGGCAGTTCAGCGCAGTCTGGCCTCTCTGGCGACTGTTGACTGGTGGGCAGCTCTGACGACTGTTGACTGGTGGGCAGCTCTGACGACTGTTGACTGGCGGGCAGCTCTGACGACTGTTGACTGGCGGGCAGCTCTGACGACTGTTGACTGGCGGGCAGCTCTGACGACTGTTGACTGGCGGGCAGCTCTGGCAACTGTTGACTGGCGGGCAGCTCTGGCGACTGTTGAATGGTGAGACCCACTGGAGGCCTAGTCCTGGGAGGTGGCACAGGATGGACCAGGATGGGGAGACCCACTGGAGGCCTGGTCCTGGGAGGTGGCACAGGATGGACCAGGATGGGGAGACCCACTGGAGGCCTGGTCCTGGGAGGTGGCACAGGATGGACCAGGATGGGGAGACCCACTGGAGGCCTGGTCCGAGGAGGAGGCACAGGATAAACCGGGCTGTGGGGGAGCACTGGAGTTCTGGTACGGACACTCTTTACCCACACTCCAGGCTGAATGCCCACTTTGGCCTGGCACGGGCGGAGAGCAGGCATTGGGCGAACTGGACCCTCCCAGCGCTCTGGAGACACAGTGCGCAACGCTGTAACGGCTGTCTTCGTCGTCAGATGAAACAGATAAGTCATCGTCCGAAAAGGTGGACCAATACGCAGCGGAGTGAGTGTTCATATTCAATATTTAATTAATAGAAACACTTTAAACAAAACACGAAAATGAACGACAGCCTACAGTTCTGCTAGGTACAAAACTAAACAGAAACAATTACCCACAAAACCCAAAGGAAAAACATGCTCCTTATGTGTGACTCCCAATCAGCAGCAACGAGCTTCAGCTGTGCCTGATTGGGAGCCACACACGGCCCAAAACAAAGAAATACCAAAACATAGAAAAAGGAACATAAAACACCCACCCAATGTAACACCCTGGCCTAACCAAAATAAAGAACAAAAAACCCCTCTCTATGGCCAGGGCGTTACAGGCCTACACATGCGCAGTTTGGAGCGAGATGACCGTTAGACCCGATGAAGCCAACGTTGCCATGACATCGCCTTCTTCTTCACATTGTATCTGACACTCTGATGAAGGCGTTAGCCAATACGCGTTGGTGTATTTTAATTATGACTTAGTCCACACATTAAAGGCTTTTTGTAACTTGCAAACTCACAGGAGTGCCTGGACTTAGATTATTTAGTGCCACTTAGCACATATTTGTGGTTATACATTTTCCTTTTGCTTTTCTAGACATGTCTTTTTGGTGTTTTTTTTGTTGTTGTGGTTTTGTGGTTACAAAACATCCTTGCTTGTTTGAATGGCTTGCAATGAAAAACTAAATTTAATTTAGTTCCAAACAGCAGCATGATTAAATAACAGACATGGACCTATTGGTCACTCAGTGCTGTGTAACAAAGATACAGTTACTGCTGCACACCATTTTTACACTATCAGCTTTTTCCATTTACACAGCCTGATAACAGTTTGATTATCGTTAGAGTTCCATCAATGGCATTTTTTGGTGTTGGTTATGGTAGAATGATGGATGACCATGAGTACCCAGGAGTGCCAGGTCTACAATTGACAACATACATGTATATATAGCAACAAGCACATCCATGTCAGTTCTACCACATAAACTCAGCAAAAAAATAAACGTCCTCTCACTGTCAACTGCATTTATTTTCAGCAAACTTAACATGTGTAAATATTTGTATGAACATAACAAGATTCAACAACTGAGACATAAACTGAACAAGTTCCACAGACATGTGACTAACAGAAATTGAATAACGTGTCCCTGAACAAAGGGTGGGTCAAAATCAAAAGTAACAGTCAGTATCTGGTGTGGCCACCAGCTGCATTAAGTACTGCAGTGCATCTACTCCTCATGGACTGCACCAGATTTGCCAGTTCTTGCTGTGAGATGTTACCCTACTCTTCCACCAAGGCACCTGCAAGTTCCCGGACATTTCTGGGGGGGGGGAATGTCCCTAGCCCTCACCCTCCGATCCAACAGGTCCCAGACGTGCTCAATGGGATTGAGATCCGGGCTCTTCGCTGGCCATGGCAGAATCCTGTCTTGCAGGACATCACGCACAGAACGAGCAGTATGGCTGGTGGCGTTGTCATGCTGGAGGGTCATGTCAGGATGAGCCTGTAGGAAGGGTACCACATAAGGGAGGAGGATGTCTTCCCTGTAACGCACAGCGTTGAGATTGCCTGCAATGACAACAAGCTCAGTCCGATGGTTGCTGTGACACACCGCCCCAGACCATGACGAACCCTCCACCTCCAAGTCGATCCCGCTCCAGAGTACAGGCCTTGGTGTAACGCTCATTCCCAGAGTACAGGCCTTGGTGTAACGCGAATCTGACCATCACCCCTGTTGAGACAAAACCATGACTCGTCAGTGAAGAGGACTTTTTGCCAGTCCTGTCTGGTCCAGCGACGGTGGGTTTGTACCCATAGGCGATGTTGTTGCCGGTGATGTCTGGTGAGGACCTACCTTACAACAGGCCTACAAGCCCTCAGTCCAGCCTCTCTCAGCCTATTGCAGACAGTCTGAGCACTGATGGAGGGATTGTGCGTTCCTGGTGTAACTCGGGCAGTTATTGTTGCCATCCTGTACCTGTCCCGCAGGTGTGATGTTCGGATGTACCGATCCTGTGCAGGTGTTGTTACACGTGGTCTGCCACTGCGAGGACGTTCAGCTGTCCGTCCTGTCTCCCTGTAGCGCTGTCTTTGGCGTCTCATAGTACGGACATTGCAATTTATTGCCCTGGCCACATCTGCAGTCCTCATGCGTCCTTGCAGCATGCCTAAGGCACGTTCACACAGATGAGCAGGGACCCTGGGCATCTTTCTTTTGGTGTTTTTCAGAGTCAGTAGAAAGGCTTCTTTAATGTCCTAAGTTTTCATAACTGTGACCTTAATTGCCTACCGTCTGTAAGCTGTTAGTGTCTTAACGACCGTTCTTCAGATGCGTGTTCATTAATTGGTTATGGTTCATTGAACAAGCGTGGGAAACAGTGTTTAAACCCTTTACAATGAAGATCTGTGAAGTTATTTGGATTTTTACGAATTATCTTTGAAAGACAGGGTCCTGAAAAAGGGACGTTTATTTTTTTGCTGAGTTTAGTTACCAGTTCTGTCATCACACATCAAAGGAGAGGAAAAATGTTGAGAGGCAATATAAAGTGGATCCTTCAAACCCGCGCAGTAGTAGCCTATGGAACTAGAAATGTTGGGTGATGGTGTTATTGGTGTGTTTGTGTATAATGTAGGCTACAAGCTTGTGGGAAAAGGTCCTTCTCAGACAATAAACGTATTCCCTCAGTCAGTACATATGAGCAGTCTCTGCGTGAAGCCCGTCATTTAGCATAAATACAAGAAAGGCCTGCTCTCGCTACTCCTGCTGCTGCCATGTAACGAGCCGTTTGGTTTTTCATGTCAGCAAACTTTGTCCAAACTTTGTTTTGGCAGCCAAAAAACAAATTTACCCAGTGATGTAGCAGTGAGATTTTCCCGGACCGACTGGTGATACATAGAGGGACTGAGGGAGACAGTGACAATTGGATCGGCATTCCTGACGGAATTTACAGGAATTGAAAGAATTGAAAACTCTGCTTTCTAGCATAAACTTTCAGGCAGGCATTTAGCCACAATGAATGGTTTAACAGGTGTTAAGAAGGTCCAAAAATGACAATGTTATAGAACATAATCCTTTGCACACAATGAGGCCTACCTCTGGAACGTTTGTCTACGTTTTACGTACGTCAGTAACCTTTAGAAAGACAAGACACTGTTATTCCCAACACCGCAAGTAGGAAACAGTGTGGTAGTGTGTGTGTTAAAACTGACCTCAGAAATGTAAATGGTTGTTACAAACATTGTAGAGAGTTAACTATGTTAAAGGCTACATTTTTAATGGACTTGAAATAATCAGCATCATTTTAGGCTATAATGTGTATCAGACCTGGGTCAAATACATTATGTCAAATACTTCAAATAATTGAGCTGTGCTTGATTTAGTTGGCCTCATACAATGGAACCAACAGAATAGTCCCAAAACTGTGTGAAATTAATTTATCATTGGTTCTTGGTGGCACATACTGCTAAAGCGGTTTCGAGCACCCCTCGCATAATACTTCTAGAGCGGCAGGTAGCCTAGTGGTTGGAGCTTTGGGCCATTAACCGTGAGTTTGCTGGTTCGAGTACCTAAGCTGACAAGGTAAAAAATCTGTTGAAAAATCTGTCTATGTGCCCTTGAGCAAGACACTCAACCCTAATTAGCTTCACAGGTGCAGTACTATAGCTGACACTGTGAAACTGCACCTATCAGATGTAAATGACAATATATATATATAATATATTGTGTATATAACTACACAATCCCTAAGGCTAAAAGGACCACTCTTTTAAAAGATTGTGTCATTTAGTAGTCAAATAGGCGATCCCCTGAAAAACCAATGAATAATGCCAGGCACTAATTCTGGTAGACCTGGGCCCAAATTATTAGAACTATTTCAAATACTTTGAGAGTTTACTTTAGCCTGTCTGGAGTGGCAGGTGGGCGAGGTTTGCACTTTCGGGTGTCCTCCATTTGTTCCATTGCAACTGACAAGCTCAATTAAGCACAGCTCAAGTATTTGAAATGATTTTGAATACTATTTGAACCCAGGTCTGGACTGGTGATTTATGGTTTGGAACTCTGCTGAAGCATGGCTAACTGTCCAATAAATCTGACCAGACCTTTCTTCAGGAAAGCTTGAAGTGGGTCGGCCTGAAGCCTGGGAGGATGAACCCTAGACCAAACAATCAGGCCAGAGACAATCCCACCCCCTGGGCTTGCAATATGACATCATCTGTCTGGGTCTAGACAGAGCTGACTGTGGCCTTGCATACAAAAGCACACTGTGACCTCGTAGTGTCTAGGTAGTGCCAAAGGCACGGAACAGAAAATCACTGCACACTGAATGGCCCCCGTATTTACCTTTAGGGAACATAAAATAAACCTTACAAAAACTGTATTTGAGGTCCCTTAGCCACAGCATTCAATTGTTAGCCTGCTCTCTCCTCTTCACCCTGGCTACATCAGCAGCTGGTGCCTTCAGGAAAGGTCCCACCTCTGTCACAGCAGACACTCAACAGTCTCTAGAATGTAGCCTACAGCATAATATATATTCCAAGCAAGGTGCACAAATAGAGAAACAAACTTGGTAGTAGTACTAGGTAGACATGTTGCTGCCTAACAAAATAAATCAGGGAAGACTGAGGCAAAGAGTGGTATGCTTTTTTAAAAGTCAATAAACACATGGACAGTAAAATATACGGTAACCATCATGCCTGTGGGGGAATGCCTGTAGAGTTGGCACACTATGAGGTCAAGTCAGGTGAGTTTGTTTAAAAAATGGACTGTCTGAGTATTGTACTCCGGGAACGTACAGACTCTCTTGATCATTGGTGTTGCTACCATGATGTTGTCATGTTGTGTTGCTACCATTCTGTGTTGTTATGTGTTTCTGCCATGCTATGTTGTCTTAGGTCTCTCTTTATGTAGTGTTGTCTCTCTTGTTGTGATGTGTGTTTTGTCCTATATTTTTATTTCATTTTTAATCCCAGCTCCCTTCCCTGCAGGAGGCCTTTTGGTAGGCCGTCATTGTAAATAAGAATTTGTTCTTAACTGACTTGCCTAGTTAAATAAAGCTTAAATAAATAAAACAAATTAAAATCATTGGGCCAAGTTGTCTGCAGGACAGCATCAAATGTTTCACTTCCTGCACTGGATTTGGAAACAGGAGACAAAGGGCTGTGAGACATGGGTTTGATCCTAGACACATGAAAAGTGGGATGTATACGGAGGGTACGGGGCAACAGAAGACGAACAGCAGAGGGGCTAATGATTTTGGAGATGGGGCAAGGGCCAATAAATCAGGGGGAGATTTTGCGGGACTCCACCGAGAGGGACAGATCTCGGAAAGCCTGAGATGATACCGGGGAGCCGGGGTCCGGTGGCAGTCCACCTGTCGTCGATACCTGGAGGTGGTCTTGAGAAGAGCCGACCAGACCCTCTTCCAGGTACGACGACAGCGGCGGACAAACATCTGGGCCGAGGGTATGCCAACCTCTTCCTCTTGCTCAGGGAAGAGAGGGGGCTGATAACCCGGGGAACACTCAAAGGGTGAGAGACCCTAGAGAGACCAGAGCAAGGAAGGGTGTTGCGGGCATATTCAACCCACACTAGTTACTGGCTCCAGGTGGTGGGGTTTGGCGCAGACCAGGCAGCGAGTCGTCATCTCCAGGTCTTGGTTAGCCCACTCTGGCTGGCCGTTGGACTGGCGTTGGAACCCTGAAGACAGGCTGGCCGAGGACCCAATGAGTGTGCAGAACGCCTTCCAGAACCGGGACGAGAACTGAGGACCCCGGTTGGAGACCATGTCCACTGGGAGTCCATGGATCCGGAAGATGTGATGCACCATGAGCTGGGCTGTCTCTTTGGCAGAGGGTAGCTTGGGGAGGGGAATGAAGTGGGCGGCTTTGGAAAACCGGTCCACTACTGTCTGGATGGCGGTGTTGCCATCAGACGGGGGGAGGCCCGTGACAAAGTCCAGGGATATGTGAGTGTGAGGCCAGGGACGGTGAAGAACAGGCAGAGGTTGAAGGAGACCAGCCGGAGCTTGCCGGGGAGTCTTGTTCTGCACACAGATCATGCATGCGGCGACGAACACAGAGACGTCAGGAACCATGGTCGGCCACCAAAAGCGTGGTCACACAAAGCTGGGTTGGGAATGCTGCACCTCACGAACATGCTTCTCTATTCCCCAGCTGAGTGCCATCGCAAGGATGGTCTCGGGTTCTGGGGGCGTAGCGTGGGGCTATAGCGGCATGACAGCACATCCGGCTTGACATTCTTGGATCCCGGTCGGAATGAGAGGGAGAAGTTGAACAGGGTGAAAAGCAGGGCCCACCTAGCTTGCCTGGAATTGAGATGCTTGGTGGTGCGGAGATATTCCAGGTTCTTGTGGTCTGTCCACACAATGAACGGATGTTCCGCCCCCTCCAGCCAGTGCCTCCAATGCCATCTTCACCGCGAGAAGCTCACAATTCCCCACATTGTAGTTCCTCTCTGTGGCATTGAGGTGATGGGAGAAGAAGGCATAGGGATGTTACTTGAGGTCCAGGGCAAAACGCTGGGACTGGACAGCCCCCACTCCGACATCTGAAGCATCGGCCTCCACCACAAACTGGCGAGATGGGTCAGGATGAACCAAGATGGGAGCTGTGGTGAAACGATGTTTGAGATCCCGGAACGCCTGGTTAGCAGCGGGGGACCACGTGAGCGGAACCTTGGGAGAGGTGAGTGCAGACAGGGAGGAAGCCAGGGTGCTGTAACTCCGGATAAAGTGGCGATAAAAGTTGACGAATCCCAGGAAACATTGCAGTTGCTCTCTGGACGTAGGCTGGGGCCAGTCCACCACTGCTCTCACCTTCCCGGGATCCACCTGTACACTCCCTGCAGTGATGATGTAACCCAGGAAGGGGATGGTGGAGCGATGGAACTCACACTTCTCTGCTTTCACAAAAAGCTGGTTCTCCGGGAGGCACGTGGGGCACGTGGGAGGCACGTGGGGCACGTGTTCTTGGGTGGAACGGGAGTAAATGAGGATGTTGTCAAGGTACGTCATTCACCAAAGCCTGGAACCCAGCAGCGTTGGTAAGCCCAAATGGCATGACCAGATACTCGTAGTGACCGCTGGCCATGTTGAAAGCAGTCTTCCACTCGTCCCCTTCCCGTATCCGCACCAGGTGGTAGGTGTTCCATAGGTCCAACTTGGAGAACACGGTGGCCACCTGGAGAGGCACGAAGGCCGGGGAGATGAGTGGTAGTGGGTAGCGGTTCTTCACTGTGATGTCGTTGAGGCCCCGGTAGTCGATGCACGGTGCAGGGTTTTGTCCTTCTTCTCCACAAAGAAGAACTCTGCACTGGCAGTGTAGACAGAAGGATGGATGAACCCTGCAGCTAGGGAGTCCTCAATGTAGGTCTCCATAGCCTTGGTCTCTGGACCCGACAGAGAGTATAGTCATCCCCAGGGCGGAGTGGTGCCTGGGAGAAGGTTGATCCTGCAGTCATAGGGTCGGTGCGGCGGAAACAAAGTGTCCCCAGCCTTACTGAACACCTCCCGGAAGTTCTGGCACTCCGCGGGAATGGCGGAGAGGTCCGGGGCAACTTCCAAGCCCCAGGAAGACATCTCGGGGCAGGCTGCGCTGACTTCAGGCAATGAGCGTGGCAGAATGGGCTCCAGCCCATGATGGCACCAGCAGACCAGTCAATAAGAGGATTGTGTCGCTGGAGCCAAGAGAATCCCAGTACCATGGGATCCTGAGGAGACTTAATAAGCAGGAATTGGATCGTCTCGCTGTGGTTCCCTGATACACGTAGGTTGATGGGAGTGGCATTGTGGGTGACCCAGCCTATAGAGCCTATAGTGGGTGACCCAGCCTATAGAGCGCCCGTCCAGCTTGGACACCAGGGTAGCATCCATTAAGCTCTCATCGGCCCTAGTGTTGATGAGTTCCTGTTAGAGATTTTGACTGGTTCACCCACAGCAAGATGGCATGAAAAGGGGTATAAGTAAGGGGAGAAGAAAAGTTCTCTGAATGGCCCACCAGATCACTCGCTCCTATCGGTGAGCCTGGTCTTTTAGTGGACAGGTGGCCACGAAATGACCAGTAGTTCCGCAACTCTTCGTGTGAAGCCTGTATAGCTGTTCGGCTGGGGACAGCCTAGCTCTGCCTAGTTGCATTGGCTTAGGAAGAGGTGAATTGGCAGATTTCGGAGACTCTCGGGGGAACTCGGGTAGCCTCAGGTTCTCTCGGCAATGAAGCCGTCGGGGACTTCCGGGATGTCTCGGAGGCGAGGTGGAAGCCTTGGGCGAATGAGTGAAATCGAACCTCCTCTCCTTCCTTCGCTCCCATAGTCGCCCATCAATCTGAATGGTCAAGGCAATGAGCAAGGATGTTGGGGATGTTGTGACAATGGTACAGAACAGCAGGCAGGCTTAGGGTCAGGGCAGGCAGAATAGTCAAAACCGGGAAAAGTATAAAACAGGAACTAGAAAAAGACAGGAGCAAGGGGAAAACGCTGGTAGGCTTGATGAACAAAATGAACTGGCAACAGACAAACAGAGAACACAGGTATAAATACACTGGGGATAATGGGGAAGATGGGCGACACCTGGAGGGGGTGGTGGAGACAAGCACAAAGACAAGGGAAACAGATCAGGGTGTGATAGCAACGATACTGTAGAAGCCGCCTGCTCTTGCTTGGCAAACATATGGATCCATCCAACATGTGTTAACTCTGGCTGCTCACCAATCCAGAAAATATTACATTGACAAATGATCCGAAATTACTTAACTAAACCCAAGCCAGGTATCAGTACCACCTTTATCATTCTGCTAAGGACACAGGGTTTGGCTGGAAAGTTTAGACTACAATGGCCTCTGAACAATTGCAAAGTAGGTGTAGTAAAGGTGGCAGGTAGCCTAGCAGTTAAGAGCATTGAGCCAGTAACTGGAAGGTCGTTGGTTCAAATCCATGAACCGACTAGGTGAAAAATCTGTTGACGCAAGACACTTAACCCTAATTTCTCCTGTAAATTGTTCTGGATTAAAGCTTCTGCTACATGTAAAGTAGATTAATCTCACTGTCAAACAGAAATGTCAATCTCAAACTTTGGTGTCTGTTATAATGTGCAACACATAAAAAAATATCCATATGTAACGAATCCCACCGAAGGTGGCTCCCCTGCCTGCTCGGGCGGCGCTCGGCGGTCGTCGTCGTCGGCCTACTAGCCACCGCTGATGCCTTTTTCCTTTTCTGTTTGTAATGTCTTATTGGTTGCACCTGTTCCCTATTGTGTGTCTTGATTTGTGTTTATTTAAACCGGCTTAGCCCGCCCAGGTTTGTGCGGGATTATTTTGCTGTCAGTGTGTTTTTTTGGATGTGCTGGCTATTCGACTTATTATTCTCTCTCCGGACTTTGTGCCCGTTGTTCTGGGTTGGTCGTTTTGTTCACGCGCCCGTTTATGTTGGCGTTGACCATTTTTGTGCCGGGAAGAATAAAGGACATTATACCTTACCTCTGCTCTCTGCGCCTGACTCCTACCACCACTCCTAGCATCTCGTGACACCATAGCGCTTGTCAAATAAATACAAAATTCTCACATGTGCCAAATACAACAGGTGTAGATTGTAAAGTGAAATGCTTACTTACAAACCCTTTCCTAAGAATACAGAGTTAAAAAAGTAAGAAAGTTTTGAATAAATAAAAAAGGAAATAGTAACACAATAAAATATACAATAATGAGATTTCCGGTACCGACTCAATGTGCAGGGGTACGATGTAATTGAGGTAATTTGTACATGTAGGTTGGGGTAAAAGTGACTAGGCAATCAGGATAGATAATAAACAGAGTAGCAGCAGCGTATTTAAAGAGTGTGAAAGAGTGTGAAAGTGTGTGTGTGTGGCGTCAATATGCTTGTGTGTGAGCGTGTGTGTGTGTGTGTGTGTGTGTGTGTGTGTGTGTGTGTGTGTGTGTGTGTGTGTGTGTGTGTGTGTGTGTGTGTGTGTGTGTGTGTGTGTGTGTGTGTGAGTGTCATTGTAGTATGTGTGAGTGTGCTGGTAGAGTCCAGTGAAATTTGACTCAAGATTACAATTGGACGTCCAAATGTAACTAGCATATTTCCTCCAAACGGTGCTTGCCTCTGCCAGACATGATTGAAATCTGTAACCATTTCATTTAAAACACCAATATTTCAACTCAACCCAGCCCAGCCTGTATAGTCTGGCATGGATTCTTGAGACTTGAAAGGGATTTCAAAAACAACAGCAAAACACAAGACGTGATGGGGGAATTTCTAAGAGAAGCTTGCTCGCCAAGTCAAAGTGCATCAAGCTACATTGAAGTATAGCCTACTTCTGAACCCTAGAGTTGAATATCCCTCATGCTTAGACTGTCATCTATGGGCCATGTGATTATGTAGTCTGCCCTGGTCCCATACTGTACCCATACTGTTATGTACCCCAATCAACCCAATATACCAATATTACACAATAAAACAATTTATTATGCTGTAACAAATGTAGCAGATTTATTACATTAGCAAACAAAAAAAACAAAATGCATTCCTAAATTTTGTTCAGATAATTTTACTTAAAAAACTACTGCATTGTACTGGTAACAACTACAAGTGACTAAACTGTTAGCTATAAAGCCATATATGGGACCATATCTATGTTCCCTTAGCCCTATGTTCCCTCAGACCTATGTTCCCTCAGTCCAATATTCCCTCAGTTCCCACAGCTCTATGTTCCCTCAGTTCCCTCAGCCCTATGTTCCTTCAGATCCCACAGCCCTATATTCCCTCAGCCCTATGTTCCCTCACCCCATGTTCCCTCAGCCCAATATTCCCTTAGCCCTATGTTCCCTCACCCCGTGTTCCCTCAGCCCAATATTCCCTTAGCCCTATGTTCCCTCAGTAATATCTTCTAAACCAGGGGTCGGCAACCCCAATGAGAGGAAGAACCTTTTTAAAAATTATCTTAATATCTAGTATTTTTGGAGCTACACGGGGGGGGGACATTATAGACAAGAAGTTGATGTTATTTTGATATGTTTCACAACTTTGATGTAAACAGGTATTTTGATCCACTGTTGCATGAATGAATAAATAAGGACCATTTGGTACAGGAAAGACATCCTTGCACGTTTTCTGACGCTTCCTCTGATCATATCTGAACTGCTCTTTCCTTATTAATCTTATCCTGATTTAGATTATGTAAGTATTTTGGAAGCAACTGAATTGCAAAGTAGTCAGATGCGCTCACTGGTGGCTTCTGCAGTGACTTTAGGGTTCATATAGACATTGGCCAGTCAAATTCAAGGACTTTAAAATCATTTTTCAAGTACTTAATTATTATTTTCAAGGACTTACATTTTTATAGTAAATTGTTGTAATATACAGTGCATTTGGAAAGTATTCAGACCCCTTGACTTTTTCCACATTTTGTTACGTTACAAACTTATTCTAAAATGGATTACAGTTTATTGTTCCTCATCAATCTACACACAATACCCCATAATGACAAAGCAAAAATAGTTTTTTTCGAAATGTTTGCGGAAATATCACGTTCACATAAGTATTCAGACCCTTTACTCAGTACTTTGTTGAAGCACCTTTGGCAGCGATTACAGCCTTGAGTCTTCGTGGGTATGATGCTGCAAGCTTGGCACAACTGTACTTGGGAAGTTTCCCCCAATCAAATCAAATCACATTTATTTATATAGCCCTTCTTACATCAGCTGATATCTCAAAGTGCTGTACAGAAACCCAGCAAGCAATGCAGGTGTAGAAGCACGGTGGCTAGGAAAAAATCCCTAGAAAAGCTAAAACCTAGGAAGAAACCTAGAGAGGAACCAGGCTATGAGGGGTGGCCAGTCCTCTTCTGTCTGTGCAGGGTGGAGATTATAACAGAACATGGCCAAGATGTTCAAATGTTCCATAAATGACCAGCATGGTCAAATAATAATAATCACAGTAGTTGTCGAGGGTGCAACAAGTCAGCACCTCAAGAGTAAATGTCAGTTGGCTTTTCATAGCCGATCATTGAGAGTATCTCTACCGCTCCTGCTGTCTCTAGAGAGTTGAAAACAGCAGGTCTGGGACTGGTAGCACGTCTGGTGAACAGGTCAGGGTTCCATAGCCGCAGGCAGAACAGTTGAAACTGGAGCAGCAGCACGGCCAGGTGGACTGGGGACAGCAAGGAGTCATCATGCCAGGTAGTCCTGAGGCATGGTCCTAGGGCTCAGATCCTCCGGGGGGGAGAGGAAAGAAAGAAAGAAAGAAAGAAAGAAAGAAAGAAAGAAAGAAAGAAAGAAAGAAAGAAAGAAAGAAAGAAAGAAAGAAAGAAAGAGAGAATTAGAGAGAGCATACTTAAATTCACACAGGACACCGTATAAGACAGGAGAAATACTCCAGATATAACAGACTGACCCTAGCCCACCGACACATAAACTACTGCAGCATAAATACTGGAGGCTGAGACAGGAGGGATCAGAAGACACTGTGGCCCCATCTGATGATACCCCCGGACAGGGCCAAACAGGCAGGATATAACCCCACACACTTTGCCAAAGCACAGCCCCCACACCACTAGAGGGATATCTTCAACCACCAACTTACCACCCTGAGACAAGGCTGAGTATAGCCCACAAAGATCTCTGTCACGGCACAACCCAAGGGGGGCGCCAACCCAGACAGGAAGACCACGTCAGTGACTCAACCCACTCAAGTGACGCACCCCTCCTAGGGACGGCATGGAAGAGCACCAGTAAGCCAGTGACTCAGCCCCTGTAATAGGGTTAGAGGCAGAGAATCCCAGTGGAGAGAGGGGAACCGGCCAGGCAGAGACAGCAAGGGCTGTTCGTTGCTCCAGGGCCTTTCCGTTCACCTTCACACTCCTGGGCCAGACTACACTCAATCATAGGACCTACTGAAGAGATGAGTCTTCAGTAATAACTTAAAGGTTGAGACCGAGTCTGCGTCTCTCACATGGGTAGGCAGACCATTCCATAAAAATGGAGCTCTATAGGCGAAAGCCCTGCCTCCAGCTGTTTGCTTAGAAATTCTAGGGACAATTAGGAGGCCTGCATCTTGTGACCGTAGCGTACGTGTAGGTATGTACGGCAGGACCAAATCGGAAAGATAGGTAGGAGCAAGCCCATGTAATGCTTTGTAGGTTAGCAGTAAAACCTTGAAATCAGCCCTTGCCTTAACAGGAAGCCAGTGTAGGGAGGCTAGCACTGGAGTAATATGATCACATTTTTTGGTTTTAGTCAGGATTCTAGCAGCCGTATTTAGCACTAACTGAAGTTTATTTAGTGCTTTATCCGGGTAGCCGGAAAGTAGAGCATTGCAGTAGTCCAACCTAGAAGTAACAAACGCATGGATTAATTTTTCTGCATCATTTTTGGACAGAAAGTTTCAGATTTTTGCAATGTTACGTAGATGGAAAAAAGCTGTCCTTGAAACAGTCTTGATATGTTCTTCAAAGGAGAGATCAGGGTCCAGAGTAACGCCGAGGTCCTTCACAGTTTTATTTGAGACGACTGTACAACCATCAAGATGAATTGTCAGACTCAACAGAAGATCTCTTTGTTTCTTGGGACCTAGAACAAGCATCTCTGTTTTGTCCGAGTTTAAAAGTAGAAAGTTTGCAGCCATCCACTTCCTTATGTCTGAAACACAGGCTTCGAGTGAGGGAAATTTTGGGGCTTCACCATGTTTCATTGAAATGTACAGCTGTGTGTCATCCGCATAGCAGTGAAATTTAACATTATGTTTTCGAATGACATCCCCAAGAGGTAAAATATATAGTGAAAACAATAGTGGTCCTAAAATGGATCCTTGAGGAACACCAAAATGTACAGTTGATTTGTCAGAGGACAAACCATTCACAGAGACAAACTGATATCTTTCCAACAGATAAGATCTAAACCAGGCTAGAACTTGTCCGTGTAGACCAATTTGGGTTTCCAATCTCTCCAAAAGAATGTGGTGATCGATGGTATCAAAAGCAGAACTAAAGTCTAGGAGCACAAGGACAGATCTTCTCTGCAGATCCTCTCAAGCTCTGCCAGGTTGGATGGGTGTGTCGCTGCACAGCTATTTTCAGGTCTCTCCAGAGATGTTCGATTGGGTTCAAGTCAGGGCTCTGGCTGGGCCTCTCAAGGACATTCAGAGACTTGTCCCGAAGCCATACCTGCATTGTCATGGCTGTGGGCTTAGGGTCGTTGTCCTGTTGGAAGGTGAACCTTCGCCCTGGTCTGAGGTCTTGAGCGCTCTGGAGCAGGTTTTCATCAAGGATCTCTTTGTACTTTGTGCTGCTCATCTTTCCCTCAATCCTGACTAGTCTCCCAATCCCTGCCGCTGACAAACATGATGCATACTTCACCGTAAGGATGGTGCCAGGTTTCCTCCAGACATGACGCTTGGAATTCAGGTCAAAGAGTTCAATCTTGTCCTTCTGGAAGGTTCTCCCATCTCCACAGAAGAACTCTGGAGCTCTGTCAGAGTGACCATGGGTTCTTGCTCACCTCCCTGATCAAGGCCCTTCTCCCCCGATTTTTCAGTTTAGCCAGGCGGCCAGCTCTAGGAAGAGTCTTGGTGGTTTCAAACTTCTACCATTTAAGAATGATGGAGGCCACTGTGTTCTTGGGGACCTTCAATGGTGCAGAAATGTTTTAGTACCCTTCCCCAGATCTGTGCCTCGACACAATCCTGTCTCGGAGCTCTACAGACAATTCCTTCAACCTCATGGATTGGTTTTTGCTCTGTGGGACCCTATATAGACAGGTTAGTGCCTTTTAAAATCATGTCCAATCAATTGAATATACCACAGGTGGACTCCAATCACGTTGTAGAAACATCTCAAGGATGATGAATGGAAACAGGATGCACCTGAGCTCAATTTTGAGTCTCATAGCAAAGGGTCTGAATACTTCTGTAAATAAGGTATATCTGTTTTTAATTTTTAATATATTTGCAAACATGTCTAAAAACCTGTTTTTGCATTGTCATTATGGGGTATTGTTCGTAGATTAGTGATTGGTTGTGATTGGTTGTTCGTGAACGAACAGCTCTTTTTGAACAGCTCTTTTTGGTGAACGTAGAGAGCTGAATCGCATCGGTGAATGAGTCGTTCATTTGGCTCCCTGATTTGCATACTGCTACAACAGATTTTCTGCAGATAAGTTAAAAAATAATTAATTAAAGAGGGTGACTCCTCACTGCAGAAATAAATAGTGGGGAGAGATTTTTTTAAGTGCGTTTTTTCAGGCCATCTAATAATTTGGCCTGATAAAAATGTATTTGACCGCGCATTTCACAATCTGACATAATGGTAGCCTACCCTTTGGGCTTTATATAGGATATTTTAAAAAAAATTCTACACCTGTTGTGTTCGGCGCCCTTGATTCTAAGCAATGTTGTGCTGCTATTTTTATTGATTTGGCCAAAGCTTTTAATACGGTAGACCATTCCATTCTTGTGGGCCGGCTAAGGAGTATTGGTGTCTCTGAGGGGTCTTTGGCCTGGTTTGCTAACTACCTCTCTCAAAGAGTGCAGTGCATAAAGTCAGAACATCTACTGTCTCAGCCACTGCCTGTCTCCACCAGGGTGTACCCCAAGGCTCTACCCCAAGGCTCGATCCTAGGCCCCACGCTCTTATCAATTTACATCAACAACATAGCTCAGGCAGTAGGAAGCTCTCTCATCCATTTATATGCAGATGATGCAGTCTTATACTCAGTTGGCCCCTCCCCGGATTTTGTGTTTAACGCTCTACAACAAAGCTTTGTTAGTGTCCAACAAGCTTTCTCTGCCCTCACCTTGTTCTGAACAAAACATAAGTAATGTGGTTTGGTAAGAAGAATGCCCCTCTCCCCACAGGTGTGATTACTACCTCTGAGGGTTAAGAGCTTGAGTTAGTCACCTCATACAAGTACTTGGGAGTATGGCTAGACGGTACACTGTCCTTCTCTCAGCACATATCAAAGCTGCATTCTAAAGTTAAATCTAGACTTGGTTTCCTCTATCGTAATCGCTTCTCTTTCACCCCAGCTGCCAAACTAACCTTGATTCAGATGACCATCCTACCCATGCTAGATCATCGAGACGTAATTTATTGATCGGCAGGTAAGGGTGCAATCGAGCGGCTAGATGTTCTTTACCATTCGGCCATCAGATTTGCCACCAATGCTCCTTATAGGACACATCACTGCACTCTATACTCCTCTGTAAACTGGTCGTCTCTGTATACCCGTCGCAAGACCCACTGGTTGATGCTTATTTATAAAACCCTCTTAGGCCTCACTCCCCCGTATCTGAGATATCTACTGCAGCCTTCATCCTCCACATACAACTCCCGTTCTGCCAGTCACATTCTGTTAAAGGTCCCCAAAGCACACACATCCCTAGGTCGCTCGTCTTTTCAGTTCGCGTCTGGAACGAGCTGCAACAAACACTTAAGCTGGACAGTTTTATCTCAATCTCTTAATTCAAAGACTCAATCATGGACACTCTTACTAAGTTGTGGCTGCTTTGCGTGATGTATTGTTGTCTCTACCTTCTTGCCCTTTGTGCTGTTGTCTGTGCCCAATAATGTTTGTACCCTGTTTTGTGCTGCTACCATGTTGTGCTGCTGCCATGTTGTTTTCTACCATGCTATGTTGTCATGTGTTGCTGCCATGCTTTGTTGTTGTCTTAGGTCTCTCTTTATGTAGTGTTGTGTTGTCTCTCTTGTCGTGATGTATGTTTTGTCCCATATTGTTATTATCATTATTTATTTTTAATCCCCCGTCCCCGCAGCAGGCCTTTTGGTTGGCCATCATTGTAAATAAAAATGTGTTCTTAACTGACTTGCCTAGTTAAATAAAGTTTAAATAAAAATAAAAAAAATTGACAAATAAAATTTGATTTGATTTGAAGCTAAGCCCACAACAATGGCGTTGAGTTGCCGTTCTGTCAAGCAGTGGTTTTCTAAGATTTTGGCTACAGTTTTATGATTCAATATTTATTTCAAAGGATAGTATGATGCTTATAAAACGTTGTTTGTCAAATTGATAGATGTCTCCATAGATCATTTAAGATTGTGAGGGTGAGGAAGGTTACTAATGTAGTAAAGGAGGAGATGAACACCAGGGGAAAGAGATTCAGACGAGAGCACAGCGAATCCAACAAATACCTTGAAGACCTATACATTTTCTGCTGTTAGTGATTTTCTTTAACCTTCATTTAACTAGGCAAGTCAGTTAAGAACAAATTCTTATTTTCAATGACAGCCTGGGAACAGTGGGTTAACTGACTTGTTCAGGGGCAGAACAACAGATTTTCACCTTGTCAGCTCGGGGATTCAATCTTGCAACCTTTCGGTTACTAGTGCAACGCTCAAACCACTAGGCTACCTGCCGCCCCATGATAGTAACACTGGTTGTGCAGGAGGTCAGGCTTAAGCATGGTGTGTGCAGTAAGGATTTTACACGTGGAACGGTCCATTCCATTTCAATGCACACAAACAAATGTAGAACTACCTACAGTAGCTAACTAACTTCAACTTGGCCCAGTTATAACCCTATATTATGTTTTACTTTACTGCTGGATAATATGACAAACATCATCTATGAAATGTTAGGCCTGTACTTACAAAGTCCACGTTCTTTCACAATGTAGCCTAGTAATATAAAGTGATACAGAGCCAGAATACAGATAGTGATTGATTATCACAACAATCAGAGCCAGGTTGCCAGTCTGTCTCTGCTCTCATGCCAACTCCTAATGGAATGACAATGAGTAGGCTACAGTCAACATTGAAAACTACTAACATGGTAGAATAACTAACCCTTACCATACCACCCTCTACCCTTACCGACTGTGCAACCTCACAGACGTTGATAGTGATTGGTCAGAACCTGAGGTAATCTTGTTGGATGACAACAATCATCATGATAAAGGAACGGATCGGAACATTGAAGATCATCAAGGACAATAGCCACCCGAGCCACTGCCTGTTCACCCCGGCCCACCATCCAGAAGGCGAGGTCAGTACAGGTGCATTAAAGCTGGGACCGAGAGACTGAAAAACAGCTTCTATCTCAAGGCCATCAGACTGTTAAACAGCCATCACTAACACAGAGAGGCTGCTGCCATCATACAGACTTGAAATCATTGTCCACTTTAATAAATGGATCACTAGTCACTTTAAATAATGTTTACATATCTTGCATTACTCATCTAAATATGTATATACTGTATTTTATACCATTTATTGCATCTTGCCTATGCCGCTCTCTCATTGCTCATCCATATATTTAAAAGTATATATTCTTATTCCATTACTTTACATAGATTTGTGTGGATTAGGCAGTTGTTGTGGAATTGTTAGATTACATGTTAGATATTGCTGCACTGTCGGAACTAGAAGCACAAGCATTTCACGCACTCGTAATAACATCTGCTAACCATGTGCATGTGACCAATAAAATTGGATTTGATTTGAAGTCAGCTGTGATCTGTCAGAACCTGAGAGTATCTATTTGGATGGCAACATTCCACAAGAGAAAAGTGATCGAACTGGGTAGGTACCTCTTTGGTTGGCATACAAATCTGAGCACCTGCATATCTCTTAGGGGTTGAGATTGAAAATGTAAGTGACATCGCACTAACACGTAAGAATACACTATTCTGTGAATGAAACTTAATATGGGGTCATTCAGAGTGAAAATTGAACTATTCTTGTCATTAGGTTTGTGATGGTCTAATTGTGCGCTTATTTCAGTGATGGGATTGTGAAGACGAGGATCCTGAGGCCCAGCCCGGCTCCTCTACCACGGCAGTGAATGGAACTGGGTAAGGGGTCATTCAGAGGCAAAAATGTAACTATTCTTCTTATTGCAGATAGGCAAACTTTTGATATTTTTCCAGTGATATAAAGTCAGAGAATGAAGTCCAGGATACTGAGGCCCAGTCCCGCTCCTCTACAATGTCAGCGAACTGGAAATGCTCCTCACACGCGCATCACACCCAAACCTCACCACCACACAGACCAGGCTTGTTGTCCCGGAACCCAAGGACTCCTCTCAGGCCAGGTCTCTCTCTCCATAGAAAAACAGAAGACATTCCTGTTCTCCCTGCCATACCAGCCAACTTGGCACGACACAAGACCCCTGAGATGGATGTAGTTGTTTGGGACCATGACTATGACGGATGCGAATCAAACCCTGGATGTCTTGATGATGATTCAGATTATTGCGTGTACTCTGATGATGAGGAGTCAGATGAACTGGACTCGATCATCGCGTAATACATTTTCTGTTTTTGAGGATATAACATAAGCCTGGTCCCATATGTGTTTGTGCTGTATAGCCAACTCCTATGGTTGTTGCCATGCCACGTTTGGTATGACAATGACCATAGGAGTTGGCAAGACCACACAAACGGATCAGGGACCAGGCTAATAGCAATGTGTATTTTTTGTGCTGGGGATTGCTTGCATGCAGCTCATGATAGTGTTAATAGTGTTAATTCTTTACCACACAGGCTAGAAGAGTTCCCGCCGAGTCTCCCCATAGCTCCAGCAGAGGCAAGACTACACGGCGAACAGTGCAGTTGCAGCATGTGTGGAAGACAGAAAAAGGACATTGATGTGGTTCCCAAACAATTGAGGTTCTTCCAGCCAGGCAGCCTGGGGTGCAGCTGGACCCTAGCGTCACTTCCACCCTACTGGACTTATTCAAACTGTTCTTCAGTGAACAGACCATGAGGGTCCTGTGTGACAACACCAACAAATAAGCAGCGATAAACATAGCGAGAGGGAGAAAATATGCCTGGACGGACATTACTTTTCCAGAGATGTTTAAACTCATAGGGCATCTGTTCTACATGTCTATGGTCAAGTTGAAACGGATGAGAGACTACTGGAAAGTGAACAGCATTTTCTCCCTGTCCTTTCCAGGGACAATCATGTACAGGAATAGATTCCAAATGTTGCTAGTGAACATTCACATGAGTGACCCTAAGAAAGACTGCGTCAACGATGCAAAAAGGAGAACGCCTGAGTACGACAGCCTTTGCCGTATTAAGCCATTGATAGATGCCATGTGGATTGCAAGTCGAGCGTATTACCATCCTCACAGAAATCTGTCTGTCGATGAGCGAATGGTGGCATCTAAGGCTATATCTCAAAAGCCTCAGTGAATAAAGGCTAAGCCGGTCAATTGGCTGACTCCAGCAATGGCTACACCATTGCCTTCAGTGTGTACACTGGAAAGTCCTTCTCCTCCGGCAACGGACAATGCCTACGACGCTGTCATGTGCCTCATTCAGCCATCCAACTTGGGCACTGGTTTCCATCTCTCCTGTGACAATTTCTACACACGTCCAAAACTGTTCCGGGATTTATTTTCCCGGGAAAATTGGTGCTTGTGGAACCCTGCATGAGGATAGAAAAGACCCTGCTTGCGTCGAGACAAACGCCCTGACAATGAAATCCCAGAGTGGATCCATAAGGTGGAGGAAGGAGGGCAACCTGCTGTATGTGAAGTGGAATGACGGAAGCATGGTGTCGATCTGTTCCAGCATACACAAAGCATACGAGAAAGACACAACGCTGAAGAGGAAGAAGAGGTTGAAGGACGGGAGCTGGACCACTGTGCTCGTGCCTATCCCAGAGCCCTTTGTGGACTACACTAAGAACATAGGTGTGGACCTGTCCGACATGCATCACTAATCATTAGGCGGCAGGTTGTATCGCCTTCTCTTCCACCACTTCCTTAACATCCCTGCTATGAACAGCTACATCCTCCACAAGGATCTATGCAAAAATAAGAACGAGACGCGAATGGGCCAGCAACGGTACATGGAAGAGCTCGCAGCCTCACTTTGTGGGGTGAACGTGCACAGTCTACCCGTTGAGAGGCAAACAGACCACATTCCTGTGCCTTGCAAACCGCCAGTATGCAAAAGCAAGAGGGCTAGTCTAGAATGCAGAAGTTGTAAATATTGCCTAGACTAATGGAACCACACCCACAAAACTCCATGGAAGTGCAAGATGTGCGAGGTCGCACTGTGCGTTATTCCTGACAGGAACTGTTTTGAGAAGTGGTACACTAAACTTCCAGTAACTGCCATCAAAGATGAAATGCTGGAAGGCTTAACGATGCCCTAGTAACTTTCTAGTTGCTTACCTCAAATTTTGGACAGATCGAATTGTATAGTTCAAATAACCATATTCATTATATACAGTGCCTTCAGAAAGTAGGCTATACATAACCCTTGACGTATTCCACATTTTGCTGTTACAGCCTGAATTTCAAATTGATTAACTTGATTTAGATGGGCAAAAATAAAAATCAGATATTTAATATCCCTTTGAGTATGGTGAAGTTCTTAGTTACACTTTGGATGGTGCATCAATGCACCCAGTCACTACTAAGATACAGGCGTTCTTCCAAACTCAGTTGCCGGAGAGGAAGGAAATGGCTCAGTGATTTTACTATGAGACCTATGGTGACTTTAAAACAGTTAGAGTTGAATGGCTGTGATAGGAGAAAACTGAGGATGGATAAACAACATTGTAGTTACTCCACAATACATACTAAAATTAGTGAAAAGAAGGAATCCTGTACATAATAAAAAATATTCAAAAACATGCATCCTGTTTGCAATAAGGCACTAAAGTAAAACTGCAAAAATAGTGGCAAAGAAATATACTTTATGTCCTGAATACAAAGCTTTATGTTTGGAACAAATCCAACACATCACTGAGTACTAATCTTCATATTTTCTAGCATGGTGGTGGCTATGGGTGTCCTTGCCATCGGCAAGAACTAGGGAGTTTTTTATAATAAAAAAACAGAATAGAGCTAAGCACCGACAAAATCCTAGAGGAAAATCTGGTTGTCTGCTTTCCAACAGACACTGGGAGACAAATTCACCTTTCAGCAGGACAATAACCTAAAACACATGGCCAAATATACCGTGGAATTGCATACCAAGATGACATTGAATGTTCCTGAGTGGCCTAGTTACAGTTTTGATTAAAAAATATGTGGCAAGACTTGGGCTTGAAAATATGTGTCAAGACTTGAAAATGGCTGTTTAGCAATGGTCAACAACCAACTTGAAAGAACTTGAAAGAGTAATGTGCAAATATTTTACAATCCAGGTGTACAAAGCTCTAGCTGTAATCACTGACAAAAGTGATTCTGTATTGACTCAGGGGGTCAAATACTTATCTTATACATTTTTTAATATATTTTTTTACAAATGTTAATATTCTTCCACTTTGACATTAAAGAGTATTTTGAGTAGATCATTGACAGAAAAATTACAATTAAATCCATTATAAACCCACTTTGTAACAACAAAATGGGGAAAAAGTAAAGAGGTGTGAATACTTTCTGAAGGCATTGTAGGTGCCATTTGCGATGCATTGGAAAACCTCTCTCGTCTTTGTGGTTGAATCTGTGTTTAAAATTCACTGCTCGACTGAGGGACCTTACAGAATATGTGTTGGGTACCAAGAGAATGCCAAGAGTGTGCAGAGCTGTATTCAAGCCAAAGGGTGGCTACTTTGAAGAATCTCAAATCTAAAATATATTTTGGTTTGTTTAATACTTTTTTGGTTACTACATGATTCCATATGTGTTATTTCATAGTTTTGATGTCTTCATTATTATTCTACAATGTAGAAAATAGTACAAAATTAAGAAAAACCCTTGACTGAGTAGGTGTGTCCAAACTTTTGACTGGTATTGTATATATTTTTGAAGAAAATAAATCTCACAAAGATAGTGCACTGGGCCTTTATTAGTCCTGTATAAGCAGCCCGATATAGCCATCTGTAGCGCGGGAAAAACATTTAATTAATCTGCGTGATGTTATTGCCTATTTTACAGATAGACAAGGACAAATGTGAAATTGGTGTCAAAAAAAAGTTTAATTTGCTGCCTCAAGGTTGGATGCAATACATCTGGAAATTGCAATCATTTGAACCTTGCACTACTTGACTTGCTCCCAGAGCTCCTGTTCTGTTGCACTTGAATGTGTTATTTGTATAAATAACGTTTGAGGTTTGTGCTCTAGCCTATAAAATCCACTTGTCTTTTACCTGCATGCTATTTTTATCTGTATATATTTTTGACAGGTCAATGTTTTGATTCATTGATAAACTTGCTGCTACTTCCATAACTGCTTCTACTTCAGCATTGCTTGCTGTTTGGGGTTTTAGGCTGGGTTTCTGTATAGCGCTTTGTGACATCGACTGATGTAAAAAGGGCTTTATAAATACATTTGATTGATTGATAAATATATTTGATTGATATCAACAGATTCATTAAATGAAAGATGTACAGCATTGATTGTTCCATCATATGGGTGTGTGAACTGCTCCTATTGTTAAACCAATATCAATTAATTGGAAATGGTGACTACTCAGAGAAATACATTGATATTATTTCTAACTGTTCCAAACTGAATATCCCTCATGTTTAGACTGCCACCTAGAGGCCATGGGATGCTCTGTAAACGATGGTTGATAAAACCACAGAAGCCATAATGAGCACAGGGGTGATTAGCTTTTGCCCTGATAGATTTGAGAGGGTGGACGCCTCGGCGGAAATGGAGTCCCTAGAGAAGGCAAGAACAATATCCTGTACGAGCGTATGTGCCGAATGCCTTGAGAGACTAGTCAAGGAGCATATCACCTCCACCCTACCTGACACACTAGACCCACTCCAATTTGCTTACCGCTCCAATAGGTCCACTGACGATGCAATCGCCATCACACTGCACACCGCCCTATCCCATCTGGACAAGAGGAATACCTATGTAAGAATGCTGCTCATTGACTACAGCTCAGCATTTAATACCATAGTACCCTCCGTCATTAAGCTCGAGACCCTGGGTCTCGACCCCGCCCTGTGCAACTGGGTCCTGGACTTTCTGACGGGCCGCTCCCAGGTGGTGAAGGTAGGAAACAACATCTCCACCCCACTGATCCTCAACACTGGGGCCCCACAAGGGTGCGTTCTCAGCCCTCTCCTGTACTCCCTGTTCACTCATGACTGCGTGGCTATGCACGCTTCCAACTCAATCATCAAGTTTGCAGACGACACTACAGTGGCAGGCTTGATTACCAACAACAACGAGACGGCCTACAGGGAGGAGGTGAAGGCCCTCAGAGTGTGGTGTCAGGAAAATAACCTCTCACTCAACGTCAACAAAACAAAGGAGATGATCGTGGACTTCAGGAAACAGCAGAGGGAGCACCCCCCCATCCACATCGACAGAACAGTAGTGGAGAAGGTGAAAAGTTTTAAGTTCCTCGGCATACAATATCACGGATAAACTGAAATGGTCCACCCCCACAGACAGTGTGGTGAAGAAGGCACCTCAGGAGGCTGAAGAAATTTGGCCTGTCACCGAAAACAATCACAAACTTTTACAGATACACAACCGAGAGCATCCTGTCGGGCTGTATCACCGCCTGGTACGGCAACTGCTCCGCCCACAACCACAAGGCTCTCAGAGGGTAGTGCGGTCTGCAGAACGTATCACCGGGGGCAAGCTACCTGCCCTCCAGGACACCTACATTACCCGATGTCACAGGAAGGCCAAAAAGATCATCAAGGTCAACAACCACCCAAGCCACACCCCGTTATCATCCAGAAGGCGAGGTCAGTACAGGTGCATCAAAGCTGGAACCGAGAGACTGAAAAACAGCTTCTATCTCAAGGCCATTCAGACTGTTAAACAGCCATCACTAACATAGAGAGGCTGCTGTCAACATACAGACTCAAATCTCTTGCCACTTTAATAAACGGATTTAATAAAGGTATCACTAGTCACCTTAAATAACGATACTTTAATAATATTTACATATCCTTACTCTTCTCATATGTATACACTGTTCTATACCATCTACTGCATCTTGCCTATGCCTATCATTAATCACTTTAAATAACGCCACTTTAATAATGTTTACATATCCTACATTACTCATCTCATATGTATATACTGTTCTATACCATCTACAGCATCTTGCCTATGCTGCACAGCCATCGCTCATCCATATATTTATATGTACATATTCTTATTCACCCCTTACATTTGTGTGTATAAGGTAGTTGTTGGGAATTTGTTACATTACTTGTTAGATATTACTGCATTGTCGGAACTAGAAGCACAAGCATTTTGCTACACTCGCATGAACATCTGCTAACCATGTGTATGTGACCAATAACATTTGATTTGAGGGTGGTGTTATTTGTATTTTATATAATTTTGAGATGAGTGAGTGTAGTGTTATAAGGGTATTTATTTAGTAAATTTTTTTTTTCAAGCAAAGTATAAGGGAGTTGTACTGCAGTCTAGTAGGTGGCGGTAATGCAACAAATTGGATGCCAACTGCCGTTAAACCTCATAGAAGAAGCTTTTGCCCTTGTCTTCGTAACTTTGAAACCGTTCTCTGAACATGCGATTTATGAAAAATTACAAAAAGTAACTTGTTCCCACTCCCACCATTCTCCATTGGTCATTAAACGTCACATGTACCATAATGAAAACAATTAAACGTATTTAATGTCGTTGCTTGCCAATTGCCAAGATATTAATCAAATGATCTACTCATTCAAATCAATGTATATTTTTGGACAAACGTCTGAAATGGTGAAACGCAACGCTCATAGAGTTCAGTGTCTAGAGAAGGCTGATGTCACGGTGGACTATACCAATCCCCTCATTCATTGGGCCGCCATCAGCCATTCTCGTTCCAAGTGGTAACATGGCAGGCGTGGATATCATCGTGAACAAGTTTGTGGCACTTTGGAGGATACAGTTTGTCCGTCTTAAATTGCCGTGGATTTTCTTGGGTCTTTCAATGGTGGGATCCTTTGTCAAGTCGACACAGCTCGTCCCGGAGACATATTTTAGCAACAGCAGAAATGTTCTCAATATGTAAGTAGAGTCAGCTAACGTTACCGGTTAGCAAACTATCCCACAGTGACAACTTGATTTAGCTAGTAGAAAGCTCGCTAGCTAGGTAACGTTAGCTTGCGAAATGGCAAACCCTTGCGAGCACAGCCACGACTAGGGCCAAACGTCAGTGTTATTCAGTTAGTTAAACAGGCAAGTTAGCTAGCTAACTATATCCCCCAGTTCTTCTTTCGTATTTATTTAACGTTATAATACAAGGAGGAGCAACATATAGGTTAACTAGTTACAACCACTTCCTGTTACCCCATTCATAAACACTAACGTTAAATACTTTAGCGCCTATTGACGATAGTATAGTATCTACTGACATGGGGAATTTTGTTAATAGTCCCGATGTCTACGCTTAACAGCAACTGGCTTTTTTAATTTGAAATATTATTTCTGGATTACATGAATGATAAGGGGCATATCAACACAGGTTTAGAAAGCAATGATTATTGACGTTTCTAAACGTTTACACGGAGCCAAATGTGGGCGAATGTAATGGCTGAAACCCCTACATACGGCTAGGCACTTGTCAGCAAGCAAGTTTGCCTGTGTAGTCTGATTATCAACGGTCTGTGCTGCATCTTACATGACCACTTCCTATATCTCTTTCAGGTATTTTGTCAAAGTGTCCTGGGGCTGGACTTTACTGCTGTTGACCCCATTCATCTTTCTAATACACTACAACGACAGCTTGACCTTTGCCCTCCGACGAATGAGCTCGTTGGTGGTGGCCACAGCCATTTGGTACACCTTCACCGAGACCTTCTTCTACATTGAAGATGCCACAGGTACATGCCACAGGGATCAAGTCCCTCATAAAGAATTCACCACAAAGTGGAGATGCAGGAGTGCTGGGGGTCAATGGGACGGCTATGACATCTCAGGACACTCGTTCATTCTCTCGTACTCTGCACTCATCATTGCTGAAGAAATGGCACCTATGGCTACCATGGAGAGGAATCGGAACATTGTCCTTGATCTGTTATATGTGTCCCTTAATGGAATAGTATTCATCTGGATATGGATGTTTATGTGTACCTCTGTGTATTTTCATAATTTCTGGCAGAACGGTCTCGGGACTGTTTTTGGAATTCTGGCATGGTTTGTCACATATCGGGTATGGTATCCAAAGCCCATATCGCCTGGTCTTCCACTTAAGCCCACAAAGCAGAGTTGACTTGCTTAAAATCAGCACTACTTAGTACTAGGCTAAACATCCTACTCTCGCACTGCTGTGTGGCTCTGCAACATTTGGCACCTTCAAAACATTACATTTAAAAACATTGACATTCTTCTGAGGGTCAGTGTTGACCGTTATTGCTATTTAAAGTTGTCTTTCCTTCAGAAAGGTCATTTTGGACAGGGGTCCAGGGTTGGTTTGCATGCAGTCCCTACTCCCTATGTGGCCGTAGGCAGCTGGTGTTCTTAATATGACTCTGAAGTAATCTGAGATCATTGCAGTGCATGGCGTTGACGCCTAGGCCTATCAGCTAGCTAGTGTTGTCTAGGGTTGGGGTCCATACCATTACTTCCTGAATTGAAAAAGGAATTCACCCAAACCTGAAAAAATAAATAATTATAATAATAATTCACCCCACTCTGGTGGTCACGGTGCAATTTTTGGTTTTAAGTTTTTGGCTTCAAATGTTTTATTTGTGTGGAAATATTTATTGTAGAGAAATGTATAAAGTAGCCTAATTGATAAACAAATTAATGGCAAATGTAGCGAACACTACATTTACAACAAGATACTGTAAGGCTTATCTGTAAGGTATTTTGAAGGTGGTTTGCCTACAATTTTTTTATTGTAACACAACCCTCCAAATAAAAAAGAGATCAGTTCTGGAGCTAGTTGTACAGATCGCCAGATTTCTCAAATGTCCAGCAGCTCTCAATCAGCATGGCTTTATTCATAAGGCCGAAATACAGTCAGCCAAAATTGTAGCCTAACTATTTCATTTTGTTATACAAATCATTAAGGATAACACAAAATTCTTCCCAGAACCAAAGGATTCTAATCATATCAATGCTACTACTAGCTTTAGGTGCATCTGTTTATTCTCAGCACTATCTAGGGACATGGAATATTGAGTATGAAGTGCAAGTACATTTATTGTGAAATTAATTGTATTTTAAGTAGATTGCATGACTGTGCACTCAAATAAACTTCTTAACAATGAGGATATTGTCTGTTTTGTTTGTATGTGAGAAAAAAAGAGTATAAAAGCATAGAGAAAATACATTACATTCAATTATAAGTGTTGAAATAACAGTTTATATTCTCCAATTTCTATTTTTCAATTTCATAACACATTTTTTGTTGATGGCAACTGAATAAATTAAGGCGTATGAACAAACACAGTGCACTCTAAATAAATGCATGTTTATAAAAATAAGAAATACTATTGTGTAATATGCCCACAAATAAGGACTAAGTGTACTCAACTTGATGAATTCATTGTCTCCAGATTTCTGTGAGCCATATGAATTACAGACCTTATTTGCAGGGATTCATTTTTCAGTTGTAAGAAGCAGATAATTATCAGTGACAATGGTGCTTGTTATAATGAAACATATACAAGCCTTGACAATGATAGGCTGGTTATGGAAAAGTGATTTCTCAATTGGTCTCTGACATTTCACCCAGACAGTGTTACAGTTTATGCATCAGTGAAAGTCCCAGGAGGAGCCACAATAGTGCAAGAAGAAAAAACAAAATGAAGTGGATTGTAGACACTTGTGTTAAACTACTGTATGGCTAATAATGAAAGACAATGTATGTATTAGTTGAGTGCTAGGCAAACTGTCAAATGTGTTACCTTGCTTACTTCTAACTTTAAAAACAGCTTCAACTTAAGATATTCAAACCTGTGCCATTTTATGTTATTGTTCTTATACAGGTGACTGCTGGAGTCAAATGTTCTTTCCATTATATAGATCTCCAAAGCTCAACATATTGTGAATCATTTTGTTTTTACAGTTCTTCTGCACCAAATATTTTTTTTGTCACCAACAAACAAAAAGGTGACGATGATTTGTAACTTCTCAACTTCCAGTTTTCAGACAAACTTGTAGGTCTGGTTTCCCAGACAAAGATTAAGCCTAAACCTTGTCCTAAACTACACAGTTATTTCAATTAAGATTTTCCGTTGAGTATGCTTTTTAGTCCAGGACTAGGCTTTATCTGTGTCTAGGAAACCGGCCCCAAGTGTGTCTTGACAAGGAGAAGTAATAAAAGTGAAACCATTAGGTATGGCCGAATCCAAAAATTGCACCCTATTCCTTACCTAGTGCACTACTTTTTACCAGAGCCATATGGGCCCTTGTCAACATGAGTGCACTACATAGGGAACAGGGTGCAATTTAGGACATAGATTTCCCACACAGCTGACACATTGCTAATGAAACAATGGTCATTGTCTTTGGTTCAGAATCCTCTTCCAACGCCCCATCTCAGTAGTAATCAGCCGTGCAGTCTGTTAACAACCATCTGCACAGTTACTCTGTTCACTCAAAGTGAATAAATCTCAGGTCTTTTCTCTTCCTCAAAACACCTTGAAAAGAAAAAGTATATTTCTCAGTTGTCTCTCTTGCCTTGACAAGGAGTGGACGGATGTTTAAGCAATTGAAATAGAGCTGAAGATCCAAGATTCCTCTGCTCTTCTCGTTTAATGCTCCCCTGTCTCCTCGATTCCCTCTGACATTTTGAAAAGGAGGGAGAGGACGTGAGGAAAGACTTGAGAAAGATATTCTGGTTCTGTGGAAAAACAGAACTGGAGCTTCCTGTATTGCATCTTGTCCTGTGTTTCTTTTTTACCCAGACCTCATTTAAATATAAATAAATCCTTGTAATCATACAATGCAAACCCTGCTAACCTTCCACATTCGTCTGTGTACATGCTAGCACTCCTGAATAGAGGGGAACATTGTATAGTTCAGTCTGACTCCAGCGGGGGGTTTTATAGGAGGTTTATGTTGTAGAAGTTTAGGTTAAATGCCTAGTTATACCAGTCATATAACAAAATAAACAAAAAGGTTAGTTAGCTGAACTAAAACTCCTGGAATCAAAAAGATGTCAGCTATTCATGTGACTATTTAACTGAACAATGTAGAATTTCATAATCACTCTATAGGGGCACTGTTAAAGGCCACTGACTGATTCTCCGCTCAATATTGCGGAGGGCTCAATTGACCCTTTTTGTATTTCTCCATCATACCTCTGACTTTCAAGGATCAGTTTATGATCAGTTCAAAGCTGTGGTGTGAGAAATGAGAATCACCTTTTATTAATGAATGAATGGATGGAGCGCATATGTTTTCATGGTGCTCTAAAGGTAGTGTCTGTATTTGGTTGGTTCAGCCGATCCCAGATCACTCCCGAACCATTCCCTCTGGCCCAATGTTTGCATATCTGAAGGGTCTGGGTAGGTATAAGCAGTGTAGTCGTGGAGCTTACAGATCTGCAAACAAGAGTTATGGCCAAGGGATAGCGAGCTAACTGGGACCGACTGGACGTCTTGCTATCCTAACGTCTCATCTGGCAGTTTTTGGCAGCACAGGAAGTATCAGAAGTGCAGTATCAGTGTTCATCATGTCAATTGCCTGGGTTTTAATAACGGAAACCCCAGGCCAACAGAGGAGTGAAGGGCAATAGGTGAACGCCAAAACAATGACGGAAAATTGTATTAAAGGGGATATTTCTGGATTTTGCCAATGAGGCACTTTATCATCTTCCCCAGAGTCAGATGAACTCATGGATACCATTTTTATGTCGCTGCGTGCAGTTTGAATGAAGTTGCTAACTAGCAAGCGCGAATGCTTACTGGCATTAGCACAATGACTGGAAATCTAATGGTATCTGTTAGCTTCCAGTCATTGTGCTAACGCTAGTTAGCATTGGCTCGCGAAACTACCTCAAGCTTCCTTTATACTGGACACGTTGACATAAAAATGGTATCCACAAGTTCATCTGACTCTTGGGAAGTAGACATAGGACCTCATTGTCAAAATCCAGAAATATCCCTTTAATAAAACTCTAGTACATGCAGGGTGTGGATGAGCCCCACTTTGGGTATGGTGATGCAATGTCAAAACATTCTGTCTGGCTCTCTCATGTGTAGAGAATATGACCATAATGATAATTCAATATAACTGAACCTAAAGCATGCCTCTAAAATGAGCTAATGAGAAAGTAACAAGTTGATCGATATACCAGAAATTAAATAGATGAAGGCATTGAATACCAGAAAGATTTGCTGTTAAGAATTCCTTTGTGTATGGAATGTTTGTATATTCTTTGTTCACCCAGGTAAGTAATAGTGTTTTCTATATAGATTCATATTTTCCTGCTGTCGTAAAACATTACAGAAAAGTTGAAACATCACACAAATACACAGACATTTAACACAAGGAGGTGGGGGCGTTCACTACACATATTTCTTTTTTAAAAACCAATAGGCAAAGTATCCCATCCCTCCCAGAGAGCCCATGAGGAAAGAGGCCCCAAAAAAAGATGGTGGCTTCTTTTTTACCATTCGGAATGCGTTAGGTAGAACTGCTGACAGGAGGGTTGTGTGGATGTCGCCCAGAACCTTGCGGAAAGCGTAGCGTTTTTGCACTCGCTCGAAAAAGGACTGGAGGTTGGGTCGGCTGCCGTCCTCCCAGTATTTCTTTGAGAGTCCCAAGAACTTAAGCCTGTGCAACAAGGCTCCCAGGCAGACATCAGCTAGTGTAAATTCAGGTCCACATAGCCACAACTCACACTTTTGACCTGCCAAAGGGAAAAGAAAACATGATACTGTAGGAGAGTGGTATGAAGTAGCCTTGTCCCAGATATGTGTGCTGTCTTGTCAACTCTTATATGACCATAGTACAGTGGTAAGAAAAAGTGTGTGAACCCTTTGGAATTACCTGGATTTCTGCATAAATTGGTCTTCAAATTTGATCTGATCTTCATCTAAGTCACAACAATAGACAATCATAGTGTGAGGTTGTGTCAGCTAAAGACTTAAAGAAATCTCTGGAACATGCTAACATCTCTGTTGACGAGACTATGATACTTAAAACACTAAACAAGAATTGTGTTCATGGGAGGACACGGAAGAAGCCACTGCTGTCCAAAAAAAAAACATTGCTCAGGTCTGAAGTTTGCAAAAGTCCACCTGGATGTTCCAAAGCGCTATTGACAAAATATTCTGTGGACAGTTGAAACTAAAGTTGAGTTGTTTGGAAGGAACACACAACACTGTGTGGAGAAAAAAAGGCATAGCACACCAACATCAAAACCTCATCCCAACTGTAAAGTATGGTGGAGGGAGCATCATGGTTTGGTTCTGCTTTGCTGCCTCAGGGCCTGGACAGCTTGCTATCATCGACGGAAAAATCAATTCCCAAGTTTATCAAGACATTTTGCAGGAGAATGTTAGGCTATCTGTCTGCCAATTGAAGCTCAACAGAAGTTGGGTGATGCAACAGGACAATGACCCAAAACACAGCAGTAAATCAACAACAGACTGGCTTCAACAGAAGAAAATACGCCTTCTGGAGTGGCCCAGTCAGAGTCCTGACCTTAACCTGATTGAGATGCTGTGGCATGACCTCAAGAGAGCAGTTCACACCAGACATTCCAAGAATATTGCTGAAATTAAATAGTTTTGTGAAGAGAAATGGTCCAAAATTCCTCCTGACCGTTGTGCAGGTCTGATCCGCAACTACAGAAAATGTTTGGTTGAGGTTATTGTTGCCAAAGGAGGGTCAACCAGTTATTAAATCCAAGGGTTCACATACTTTTTCCACCCTGCACTGTGAATGTTTACACGGTGTGTTCAATAAAGACATTAAAATGTATAATTGTTTGTGTGTTATTAGTTTAAGCAGACTGTGTTTGTCTATTGTTGTGACCTAGATGAAGATCAGATCAAATTTTATGACCAATTTATGCAGAAATCCAGGTATTTCCAAAGGGTTCACATATTTTTTCTTGCCACTGTATTTGCAGTTGGCAAGATAGAATAGATCTGGGACCAGGCTAGGAAGATAAAACAGAATATGTTTGGTAATGTCTGAACTGAAGGACATAAACATAAATAACATGGCAACAGTAAACATGTCGTCCCCCACAAATGGGCCCCACCCTGTGTGACTAACACATTTCAGTTAATTACTATATCTTCCGCTTGGGCCAATCAGTGTAATTTTGTAAATATCGGATCTCTATGGCAAGACACATCATTCACCCAAGTTTTGTCAAAATCAGGCCAGTGCTGTCTGAGATATTGCGTCTGACAATCATATGGACAGAGGCAGGTCCACAGTCCCCTCCCTGATTTCATCGAGGGGGACAATAATCTCCCCTTACCTTTATACTCGATTTTCCTCTTTTCTAGCTCGGCCTCCACCTGATCTAGTACCATCGCCAACTCGCCAAGAATCTTCTTCAGGTAGCTGACATTGTCATGGTCCAATATTTTTGCCTGTGAGCACAAGAGTAATCCCATATCACATATAGTACACGTGCTTCAGCTCTCGGCGGTTCCGTTCTGTGAGCTTGTGTGGCCTACCACTTTGCGGCTGAGCCGTTGTTGCTCCTAGACGTTTCCACTTCACAATATCAGCACTTACTGTTGACCGGGGCAGTTCTAGCAGGGCAGAAATTTGACAAACTGACTTGTTGGAAAGGTGGCCTCCTATGACGGTGCCACGTTAAAAGTCACCGAGCTCTTCAGTAAGGCCATTCTATTGTCAATGTCTGTCTATGGAGATTGCATGGTTTATGCTCAATTTTATACACCTGTCAGCAACGGGTGTGGCTGAAATAGCCAAATCTACTCATTTGAAAGGGTGTCCACATACATTTGTATAAATAGTGTATGTGAAACCCACCTCCATCTCTATGCCTATATTCAGTCTCACACCATGGATAGCCTCTCACGGGCCAATACCTCTTGGAAGATCACATGAAACATACATGGACAACATCTGCCGAGACACTGGTCTCAACAGAAGACCTACCGGTTATCATGTGCTATGTTAAAGGGAAACCATTTGTTTTAGCCAGCAGGTTGGCCCTGGCAGTAGCAGCTATTCATGTTGATATATTATGGGTCAACAAAGAACTAACACAGAGCCTGACACAATCATGTGGGGTAATTGCGCAATATCTATCCTACATCACACCTCATCTTAACAATGTTGTAAGGCCATGCTCATTTAAATAAATTGTTATATGCCTCTAAAACACAGATACACACACACACACACACACACACACACACACACACACAGTATTTAGAGCGAACGGAAAGGTCAATTGTTTGTATTGTGACAATCATCTGTAATATTTCTCTCTTTTAAGGCTTCTCCTGTGGTCTGGTGGTGCCATGCTGCCAGTCCTACCATTAGTTTTTTCTGCTTGGAGAGGTATGGCTCTGTCAGAGTGGGCTCCTCATGGTCCAGCTTCATCAGCTCAGACGCAGCGTTGGTCAAGTGTCCTGAGGACAGAGAGACAGAGACATTACTGACTCCTGGATGAAATAGTGAGATAAGAGACAATAGTCAGTGACTATTGGAGTAAATACCTCTGATAAACACTTCTGTCACCACAACTGGGGGTCTAAAACAGTACCAAAGGCAGAGAGTTGATGTTCAATAACAGCAAATGATCAAGTGTATACGTTCCTAGTTGACAAGAGTATAATTCGTTAGAAATACACAATTTACAAATACGCAGAGATCCCATTAAATCTGCATTTCCCAGGGACAACCCATTTCAGTTATAAAGTGTGAGATATAAATCAATAACATGTTGTTCATAAAACACATGAATGGCTCTGATTAAATATAAACATTGGTGTACTGCCTCAAACAACAAATAAAGCATCACGTTTATTTAACAGACATCAACACAGGGCATGGGGTTTCCTGGTTAATTTATTCCACTGCAGGCTTTTGGCTGGACCAGCCTTTTTCTTGATTTACACAACACATCCATGAAGTAAGGTTTAATGTACTGAGTGCAGACTCAATGACCTCATATTGCATACAGAGAATGAATGACATTGCTTCAACTCAATTTGATGGACTTGAACTATAAACAAGGTGAAATTGGACAGCGAATTTGGTTGATGACAACCTGTTAACATGAAAATGTTGTGAGAACGCTGAATGGTATAATTATATCAGTTTTCATTTTGTTTTGGGATATTGCGGATCATGAACTGTGTTTATATTCAATATGATATTATTACAATGTGCACATGACTTACATGTATGCATTTTTTATGTCTAGTAATTAACATCTCAAAATAATTTAGTTCATACTACAGTTGAAGTCGGACGTTTACATACACTTAGGTTGGAGTCATTAAAACTCGTTTTTCAACCACTCCACACATTTCTTGTTAACAAACTATAGTTTTGGCAAGTCGGTTAGGACATCTACTTTGTGCATGACACAAGTAATTTTTCCAACAATTGTTAACAGACAGATTATTTCACTTATAATTCACTGGTTCACAATTCCAGTGGGTCAGAAGTTTACATACACTAAATTGACTGTGCCTTTAAACAGCTTGGGAAATTCCAGAAAATTATGTCATGGCTTTATGAGCTTCTGATAGTCTAATTTACATAATTTGAGTCAATTGGAGGTGTACCTGTGGATGTATTTCAAGGCCTACCTTCAAACTCAGTGCCTCTTTGCTTGACATCATGAGAAGATCAAAAGAAATCAGCCATGATCTCTGAAAAATAATTGTAGACCTCTACAAGTCTGGCTCATCCTTGGGAGCAATTTCCAAATGCCTGAAGGTACCACGCTCATCTGTACAAACAATAGTGCGCAAGTATAAACACCATGGGACCATGCAACCGTCATACCGCTCAGGAAGGAGACGCGTTCTGTCTCCTAGAGATGAACGTACTTTGGTGCAAAAAGTGCAAATCAATCCCAGAACAACAGTAAAGGACCTTGTGAAGATGCTGGAGGAAACGGGTACAAAAGTATCTATATCCACAGTAAAACGAGTCCTATATAGACATAACCTGAAAAGCCGCTCAGCAAGGAAGAAGCCACTGTTCCAAAACCGCCATAAAAAAGCCAGACTACGGTATGCAACTGCACATGGGGACAAAGATCGTACTTTTTGGAGAAATGTCTTCTAGTCTGATGAAACAAAAATAGAGCTGTTTGGCCATCGTTATGTTTGGAGGAAAAAGGGGGAGGCTTGCAAGTCGAAGAACACCATCCCAATCGTGAAGCACGGGGGTGGCAGCATCATGTTGTGGGGGTGCTTTGCTGCAGGAGAGACTGGTGCACTTCACGAAATAGATGGCATCATGAGGCAGGACAATTATGTGGATATATTGAAGCAACATCTCAAGACATCAGTCAAGAAGTTAAAGCTTGGTCGCAAATGGGACTTCCAAGTGGACAATGACCCCAAGCATACTTCCAAAGTTGTGGCAAAATGGCTTAAGGACAACAAAGTCAAGGTATTGGAGTGTCCATCACAAAGCCCTGACCTCAATCCTATAGAACATTTGTAGGCAGAACTGAAAAAGCGTGTGCAAGCAAGGAGGCCTACAAACCTGACTCAGTTACACCAGCTCTGTCAGGAGGAATGGGCCAAAATTCACCCAACTTCTTGTGGGAAGCTTGTGGAAGGCTACCCGAAACGTTTGAACCAAGGTAAACAATTTCAAGGCAATGCTACCAAATACTAATTGAGTGTATGTAAACTTCTGACCCACTGCGAATGTGATGAAAGAAATAAAAGCTAAAATAAATCATTCTCTCTGTTATTATTCTGACATTTCACATTCTTAAAATAAAGTGGTGATCCTAACTGACCTAAGATTGGACATTTTTCCTAGGATTAAATGTCAGGAATTGTGAAAAACAGAGTTCAAATATATTTGGCTAAGGTGTATGTAAACTTCCGACTTCAACTGTATGTGAATATTTTATAATTAATTGTAAATGGTTACACTGAACTTGACTTACTACGTATTTCAGCGGTGGCATACTTTGGGATCATGGAGTCGGTGGTGAGCTCTGGGTGCAGGATACAGCCGTGGGTGTAAGCATCCATGGGCAGGCCGTCCAGCAGCTCACGGTACTGCTGTACACGCTCGTGGAGTGGAGAGCCAGCATCGGGAATCAGCTGGGCCACCGTTTCTAAAAAGAAACCAGGTACACACAGACAGAGCTATTTACAGCCAAACATACAGTGCATTCGGGAAAGTATTGAGACCCCTTAACTTCTTCCACATTTTGTTACATTACAACCTTATTCTAAAATTGATTAAAATATATTTTCCCCTCATCAATCTACACACAATACCCCATAATGACATTTTTACATTTGTATTCAGACCCTTTGCTATGAGACTTGAAATTGGGCTCAAGTGCATCCTGTTTCCATTGATCATCCTTGAGATTTTTCTACAACTTGATTGGAGTCCACCTGTGGTAAATTCAATTGATTGGACATGATTTGGAAAGGCACACACCTGTCTATATAAGGTCCCACAGTTGACAGTGCATGTCAGAGCAAAAACCAAGCCATGAGGTCGAAGGAATTGTCCGTAGAGCTCTAAGAGAGGATTGTGTCAAGGCACAGATCTGGGGAAGGGTACCAAAACATTTCTGCAGCATTGAAGGTCCCCAAGAGCATGGTGGCCTCCATCATTCTTAAATTAAGAAGTTTGGAACTACCAAGACTCTTCCTAGAGCTGGCCACCCGGCCAAACTGAGCAATCAGGGGAGAAGGTTTTTGGTCAGAGAGGTGACCAAGAACCCGATGCTCACTGACAGAGCTCCAGAGTTCATCTGTGGAGATGGGAGAATCTTCCAGAAGGACAAACATCTCTGCAGTACTCCACCAATCAGGCCTTTATGGTAGAGTTGCCAGACGGAAGCCACTCCTCAATACAAGGCACATGACAGCCCGCTTGGAGTCTCAGACCATGAGAAACAAGATTCTCTGGTCTGATGAAACCAAGATGGAGGAAACCTGGCACCATCCCTACGGTGAAGCATGGTGGTTGCAGCATTATGCTGTTTCAGATGTTTTTCAGTGGCAGGGAACGAGAGACTAGTCAGGATCGAGGGAAAGATGAACGGAACAAAGTACAGAGAGATCCTTAATGAAAACCGGCTCCAGAGCTCTCAGAACCTCAGACTGGGGTGAAGGTTCACCTTCCAACAGGACAATGACTCTAAGCACACAGCCAAGACAACAGCAGGTGTGGCTTTCGGGACAAGTCTCTGAATGTCCTTGAGTGGCCCAGCCAGGGCCCGAACCATATCGATCATCTCTGGAGAGACCTGAAAATAGCTGTGCAGTGACGCTCCTCATCCAACCTGACAGAGCTTGAGAAGAGCTGAGGAGAAGAATGGGAGAAACTCCCCAAATACAGGGGTACCAAGCTTGTAGCATCATACCCAAGAAGACTCTATTTTAGAATAAGGCTGTAATGTAACAAAATGTGGGAAAAGTCAAGGGGTCTGAATACTCTCCGAATGCACTGTAACACATAGGACCATATAGCATTCTAACATATAGGCCTGTAACAAATATACAACACTGTATACCAACTTCAGCCTTTACTTTATGTGCAACACTCCATTTGCAAAGCCTAACAATGCTGTGTAAGGGGGATTTTACAGTGAATGGAGTAAGCTCAACTTCAACCCTGTTTCTGACAATGGGATACATAGGCCAATATGCAGAACCAGAAGCAAACGTTCCATCAACATAATAGCTATGTGTTTTTACTTTAGATTAAGATACTAGCTAGTTTAGGTAGGCTATGAGCTGCTGAGGGCTGGCCAGAAAGCTGTGACTGATGACGGGGAGTGGGGACACAGGAAGTGCCCGTGGATATTCCAGTCTGTGCTGTTAATCTGGTCGTGTGTCTTTAAGGTGGAGCCGGAGGCCTGGAGCTGCTGACTAATCAGTCCAGGCCCAACAGGTCAACTTGGGCATGGCTGTGGCCGTACGTGGCTTGGCTCTGGAGGTCTGCTGCTGGTGCGCTCTGCTGCAGTGCTAAGCAGTAAAGGGTTGTGAATATCAGAGCAGGCTCCTTGTTAAAACAACCCCCACCCATCCTCAGACAGAACACAAACAGGGGCATGGCCTTGGCTTGGACACAGCCACAGCACTGCTGCACCTCGTGCCAACATGATGATGGTGCACAATAAAATGTCGCACTGGCGAGAACCCACTGACCTCACTGTGTATTACTGCTCAGTCACATCTCACTCTGATATATGGCAAGCAAATGGGATTCTGCTGACAAAATACCTAAACAAGATTCTCCCTGAGAAAGCATAAGGAAAGCATAAAGAGAGATTAAGGGTCAGCTTGCCTGACTACCCAGACTCCTTGCTCTGTTAAAATGCTATGCTACACCCACAAACTTTTTTTTTCTTCTCCGCAGGGAGTCTGGATATGACCATATGGTGCTTTCAAGACAATTGGGAACTTTGAAAAAAAACAAGGTCAAATCATGATGTCAGTGATCTTCAAGTCGGAAAGTCGGAGCTATAGAAAGATGCCAGAGTTTCCGACTTGGAATTCTGAGTTGGATGACAGTTCAAAAAAAAATAATCCAGTCTGAGCTAGTTTTTTTCAGAGTTAGTTATCTTGAACGCACTAAAGTCGGAAGTTGGAGAGTTCCCAGTTGTTTTGAACGCAGCATTTCTCCCCAACCCTTCACCGAATGCGAACACATTAATGGCGTCTGATTGGTCCCAGAAAAGGAATGGGTTGGGCCAGAGCCAGAACACGTGGTTGAAGCGGTGTTTTCGAAGTACATAATTGGCTTTAATACTGTGATTGGTTAGAGGCGATCCAATTGCTGATGACTTTGTTTTCGCCATAAACGACGTCACGCAAACGACTTTCAGTGATGGCAGATTCACACTGAAGTCTGTAGGGAATGACAGAACAGCGTAAGAATTTAGTGTGAGGCATCAGGCTAGTGCTTAGCTACCATAAAATACTAAGTGATATGCCAGTGGATTTCACCTTGCTAGAGGTAGGATTTCACCTATAGGCTAACTTGAGTTGACTTGGCACTAGATTTCCTATCCATTACTATGACAGGATTTTCTCTGCTGCTTCATCTACACTTCCTAGGCCAACTCCAGTCCCCTTTGGCAGGGTGCATTAGAAAGTACACAGAATTGGAGACAATATCTGTAAATCAAGCAGCTGAATGACACATCATCTTTAAAATGAGCATGAGGTCTGGGTCGTGTTCAGTAGGGCTAAAAAGTTTTCCAACCAAGTGAAACAGGGAGATATACTACTATGACATATACTATGCTAAATGCTTTGCTACACTGGTCCCTGCTGAACACGAATCTGCTACTCAACAGCCATATTGAGCATTAATATAAATTGAAAATAATCAAAATGTCATTAAAAAAATAGCTACATCGGTTTAGAATAAGATAAGAGCTTGAAAGTAACAAATGGACGTTAATGACATGAGAGAAATCATTGGAGCACATCTGTTGCAACTGAAATCTGAAATCAGTATAGTTGGCTTCTATAGCATCAAGCCTCTCTGTCATGGATGGGTGAGTATGAAGTATCTCGATCTGAAGTAAGAGGAAGTCCTTTATCCATTGGCCATGGTAAATACAGTATCCCTGCAGGCCTTACTGGAGCCATTCTCTCGGGACATTACATAACGACCCACAACCACCACCGCAAATGACCCATAGGACCATGATAGGACACGCGATATACTGAGCAAAACATGGTGCACAGAATACAGTTAGTATCTAGGTTGAATTACACTTCCCTGATGAAAAATAGCTTAACACGGTTTATAAACATTAAAATAGCAACCTTAAGCCATAATAGAAACCTCAAAACGTCTATACTCTTTGCTATGCAGCCGCCAACCAGCCACTAACTTCTTGTCATGGACGATCATTGATCCTTGAGCTGCAGTGAACCATAAAATTGGCCAATTAGATTTATCTCTGTTCACAACTGCTCACAATTCAGTCTGTAAGTATTCATTAACCTGGTAAATACTGTTTATGGTCACTAATAAAGACATGAGTAGCCCTGAAAAGCAGTACATCCCCAAGTTAATCTCTAGGTAGGCCATCGCTATGACCTGGTTGTATACTGAATGCTATGTAGTCACTACTGTAACATCATGGATGAAAAGAGACCCTAAGGTAACCATAAAGGGAGCATTTGCAGTCACTCACATCCCACTGCATTCATTAACATAATGGGAAAAGATCAAGTAGTCTGAAAGGCAATACCTCCCCCAAAATGAGCCTCTAGGTACTCTATGATCTGGTTGTAGTCTGAGACGATGGTGTCTCCGTGGATGAAGACAGCCACCTCCTCCCCCAGGTTGAGCCTCATGAACCAGGGCTCCTTGTGCTCGGCTATAGGGAGACTCACGTCCCTCTCTTCACACAGCAGACCCTTCTCATTGATCACCAGACGCACCTGGAGGAAACGCACAGAAACACTCAAGTAACATCTTCGTCTCATAGCAAAAGGCACACGTTACATCAACTCTGTTGTTTTTGTGGTTTTGTACAATCAGTACTCTTGATGATCCTTGTTATCGCAATCGTATTACAAATATGTCCTAGTGAAGTGAATCTAAGAGGGAAACCCCTTCAGGTCTACAAGGGTTAACATTAAAAATGGAATTGTAAGTTGCATTCGCAATTCAGCTTACTGTTGCTACTTGTACAATGTTTTGTTGAAGAACAATTTTAAAAGAAAACAATTATCTGTTTCTTTCTAACCGACTGCACGCCCTAGAGCAGAGAAGCCTGCTCTACACAAGTACAGACAGGCATGAAACAGGATGTTGAAAGTCCTTAGGAAAAAGTACCGTTCATGCATCACTGCCAGATGTAGCCCCCTTTATCTTTTGTGTTCATAATCCAAAGCAAAATAATTATGTTTTGTTGTGCTCAATACGAACTAAAAGGGCTTCTGTGAGGCAGACAGTATCCACTTACAGTGTCTATTAAAAGCCATGCCAAGCTCCATAGACGGATATTGTAGAAAGAATATGAATTACACTGTGGAGGTTGAGGGAGATATGGATTTGCTGTACATGGCCAGACAAATTATAACAAAACATCACAAAGTGTGAGTGCATCAAATTATTAAAAAGTTCAAGCCTTGGAATTATTACAACCCCTGTCTAGTACAGGATAACCTTGTCCCAAGGCTATTGTGCACAGAGGGAGGAAGTCTGGTGCTTGAGACAGAACAGGAAGACCTTGTAGCTTGCTCAACTTACTGCAACAATTCCCATCACTGATTACCTATGTAACAGCATGAAACTTAAACAGTAGCTGAAGTAGATGACTATAGAGAATTATTAGGGTATATACTCAACCAGAACAACGATTCAAAAATGACAAATATTCCTCAATCATATGGTTGCAGCAAATGTACCAATCTAACTCTTCTAACCAGACTATTAATTGCACCTTAACATTAACCCATCATCATAAACTCACTGACCAGGGCCATACTAGCATAGCTGGGGCCCCGAGGCACCTACCTCCAGGAATGCAATTCTACACATTTGCCATGAGGCTAAGAGAAACATGTGTTCATTTAAAGTTAATTTCATGCAATTCTACACATTTTGCCATGGGTCTAAGAGAAACATGTGTTCATTTAAAGTTAATTTCCTGCAATTCTACACATTTTGCCATGGGTCTAAGAGAAACATGTGTTCATTTAAAGTTAATTTCCTGCAATTCTACACATTTTGCCATGGGGCAGAATTATATTTTTTTGCAATTTTAAAGCTAAATTCCTAAATTCCCCAACCTCCAGAGGGCCCCTCAACTGATGTGTTCAAATCACATTTTATTTGTCACATGCTTCGTAATCAACAGGTGTAAACTAACAGTGAAATGATAACTTTCGGGCCCTTACCAACAATGCAGAGAGAGAAAACATTGACATCATAGAAAAATAATAACACAAGAAATAAATACACAATGAGTAACAATAATTTGGCTATATACACAGGGTACCAGTACCGAGTTGATGTGCAGGGGTATGAGGTAATTGAGGTAGATATGTATATATACAATGCATCGGAAAGTATTCAGACCCCTTGACTTTTTCCATATTTGGTTACGTTACAGCCTTATTCTAAAACAGATTTAAAAAAATCTACACACAATACCCCATAATGACCAAGCAAAAACAGGTTTTTAGACATTTTTGCAGATGTATTGAAAATAAAAAACGTAAATATCACATTTACATAGAGTAAGTATTCAGACCCTTTACGCAGTACTCTGAGGGGCGGCAGGTAGCCTAGTGGTTAGAGCGTTGGACTTGCAACCAAAAGGTTGCAAGATTGAATCCCTGAGCTGACAAGGTAAAAATCTGTCATTCTGCCCCTGAACAAGGCCGTCATTGAAAATAAGAATTTGTTCTTAACTGACTTGCCTAGTTAAATAAAATAAAAACTCTGTTGAAGCACCTTTGGCAGTGATTACAGCCTTGAGTCAGTTGGGTATGATGCTACAAGCTTGGCACACCTGTATTTGGGGAGTCTCTGCAGATCCTCTCACTGCACAGTTTTTTTCAGCTTGTATCTCCAGAGATGTTTGATCAGGTTCAATTCTGGGCTCTGGCTAGGCCACTTCTGCGCTGTGTGTTTGGGGTCGTTGTCCTGTTGGAAGATGAACCTTCACCCCAGTCTGAGGTCCTGAGTGCTCTAGAGCCGGTTTTCATCATCTTCATCTCTCTGTACTTTGCTCTATTAATCTTTCCCTTTATCCTGACTAGTCTCCCAGTCCCTGCCACAGTCCCTGCCACCACCATGCTTCACCTTAGGGATGGTGCCAGGTTTCCTCCAGATGTGACACTTGACATTCAGGCCAAAGAGTTCAATCTTGGTTTCATCAGACTAGAGAATCTTGTTTCTCATGATCTGAGAGTCCTTTGGGTGCCTTTTGGCAAACTCAAAGCGGGCACATATGTAAATGTTCCTTTTACTGAGGAGTGGCTTCCGTCTAGCCACTCTACCATAAAGGCCTGAATGGTGGAGTGCTGCAGAGTCATGGGGTCTGAATACTTTCCAAATGCACTGTAGGTAGGACAACAGGATAGATAATAATCAGCAGCGTCATATGCAGGGGGTCCCCAACCAACGTGCTCATAATATGCTATCTGTCGGTGCCCCGACCTCCAGGGAGCCCTCAAATGATGTGTTCATATGCTATGTAATCGGCCCTGTCACTGACATGGATCCATTGATAACCACTGACATCTGAGTTGGAACCACCAGAACCATAGATAACGATAGAGATCTCTATATCTGACTCAGGGAACCACTGACATCTGAGTTGGAACCACCAGAACCATAGATAACGATAGAGATCTCTATATCTGACTCAGGGAACCACTGACACCTGAGTTGGAACCACCAGAACCATAGATAACAATAGAGATCTCTATATCTGACTCAGGGAACCACTGACACCTGAGTTGGAACCACCAGAACCATAGATAACGATAGAGATCTCTATATCTGACTCAGGGAACCACTGACACCTGAGTTGGAACCACCAGAACCATAGATAACGATAGCGATCTCTATATCTGACTCAGGGAACCACTGACACCTGAGTTGGACTCACTGACATCTGAGTGTTGACTACTGTATAAGATCTAGCAGTAGAGACTTACAGGCTCTGGGGTATACTGTAGTGACAAAGGTGTAAATCTCCAACCTTCTGCAGCAGTTAAGAATGACAGACAGTGAAGTATTTATCTTCAATTGCTTCAAGTTATGCTGTAACCTTAAGGTATCAAACTCATGCTATATCATTCCTCTTGTGCACAATCCATAATTTACTGTATGTCAAGGTGGATCAATGATCAAAGGAATTACACTATGAGAGATTGAGATATAGTTTACATACATTGATGATTTTCTAAAGATATCAAGAAAGACAGGGTTGTACAGGTTAATGCAATGACACAGCAATTTTTTTGTCTGTCAGCTATATTTGCAGTGTCTTGGACATCTGTCTTAGTCCTCCTTAGTTTGATCAAAATCCCTATATGGATCATGTGAATTGTGCAAGGACATAAATTGATGTACTTTTTATGGCATACTCAAATATAAAACACATTTGCCTGTTTGTTGGCCACATACTGTATATTGGTGCTGAGAGGACAGAGGAACCAGGGTATCCTAACTTTCCCTGTTCATTATCTCAAGTCCAATGCCTCCTAACCATCATTAACAGCAACCTCAAGTTGTACATAGTACACTTTGCTTAATGACAGTTTTAGGCTACTGTATCAAGCTGTAGCACTGCCTAACGTAAAGGAATGCAACCTCTCTAAGTGGAACCCTCGACAATGACGTTTAAATGATGTTTACTGTTACTGTTGAGCAACAACAGGAACAGATCAGCAGTAGCTCCCAGAGTGGTTTGTAGCCAACAGCCTAATGGTTTGGATTGGAGTAAAGCTAGCTGAGCACAATACAAACAGATGTGTAGAGCGGGTGTCTAACCAGGTGCATAGCAACACTGGCCCACATGTTGTCTTCATTGCATGATGTTTCTATATGTCATATTGATGCTAAATGTTGATCCTGCTTTCACTATATGTGCATTTGGGATAATCTAAATAATTATGTCTCTATATTCAAAATGCGTAATATGCACTGAGTATGTAAAACACTAAGAACTCTTTCCATGACATAGACAGACCAGGTGAATACAGATGAAAGCTATGATTCCTTATTGATGTCACTTGTTAAATCCACTTCAATCAGTGTAGATGAAGGGGAGAAAACAGGTTAAACAAGTATTTTTAACCATTGAGACAATTGAGACATGGATTGTGTATGTGTGCCATTCAGAGGGTGAATGGGCAAGACAAAAGATTGAAGTGCCTTTGAACGCGGTATGGTAGTAGTTGCCAGGTGCACTGGTTTGAGTGTGTCAAGAACTGCAACGCTGCTGGGTTTTCACGGTCAACAGTTTCCTGTGTGTATCAAGAATGGTCCACCACCCAAAGACATCCAATTAACTTGACACAACTGTGGGAAGCGTTGGATTCAACATGGGCCAGCATCCCTGTGGAACACTTTCAACACCTTGTAGAGTCCATGCCAGATAAATTAGGTGTTCCTACTGTACACTCAGTGTATATAAAAAGTTATATCAAGAATATTTAGGCTAGTTAGCTGGCTAACTCTTGATCCTGTAGTATACCCCTCAGTAGAGAAAGGTATCTGTATCAAAAAGGCACATGATGGGCCCTATATACTATTGGAATAAAAATGGCCAAGTCTATGAATAGATTTTTGAAGAACATATGCACTACATTGAGCGAAAGGCACATGGAAGGTTGAAATGTTGCCTTTTGTTTGTTTTTCACAGAGATACCTCACTTTCAATCAATTATTTAGATTGTCATATGTCGGACCACAGGAGGTGTAGCCTGATTTCTCATGAATGAGGCGAAAATTGTCCAAACATAGCATATGCCTTGTTAGAATTAGACACCGTCTTCTAATCACCGAATCCATTGGAATATAACCGATATTGATCACCAATACAGTTCTAGCCTATCCATCTCGTATAAACCAATGTCGAGGAAAATGTCCACACCTGATGATGCAGAGGTTATGAAACGTCTCGTATGAGAAATATTGCCAAAATTAAATCATTTTTTAACACAAACGTGTAGGCCTACAACATGATATATATAAAACATCTAATATGTTGAATTAAAAATATAGAGCTATAGCAGATCTGATATGTAAGAGACAGAGCGGGAACACCTCCATTTCATTTTCATGCTGTCGGTGTGTTACCTTTTGAGAGGTGAAAGACTGCGTCCAGTGATACAAAACAAGCTTGTCTTTGGAGAAATGAGGTTTCGACTCGATAGCTGACTCTTCGCTTTTCTCCATATCTGTAATTTCACCGTCTTCATCCATGGCTGAGATGGGCCACCAGCTACAGTTGGTGGGGGTAACATTGTTGGAAGACGCCATGACAGAGGGTTTTGTGAATGTGAGAGAGGATAAAGGGAGGGAAAGAGGAGAGATGGAAGGAGCGAGGGACAGAGAGAAAAAAAGAGAGAACAAGAGCGCAAAGGATTTCAGCACCACGAGCAGAGCATCATATATTCGACGCGACGCGGCAGCATCAATTTTGGACAGCGCCCGGTACTGAATTCTAGATGTCTTTCTATGACGATTGCGTTGGCAAAAATGGTATAGCGTAATCCACACAACGTTAACCATTTACTCGAGCATGAGAATACGCTGAGTGACGAGAGGGTGCATTTTACGAGGTCAAAGTGCTCTCTATGAGGAAAGGAGTATAGGAGAGCTGTTATTGATAGGTCTTTGTTTTAAAAAGGATGGTGGCTAACATTGGTAGTTGGATTAAAAAGCATCCAAAGCATTTTTGTATTTTTAGGTGTTAACAGGCTACATTATAGGGTCCCCAATCATACTAATGATTGTGCAATTTAGCTGCATTTAATTAATTGCATTAATCCTTCTCATTTAACTCTTAAAAAATGAATTACTCCACGTTTATAGAACAATTTAGGTGTTTTTGTTGTGGTTTTGTTATCCACAAATATTGCAATGATTGATCTGTGCCAGTAGATGGTGCGACTTTTACATGCTAGGGCTGAGCAATCAGGATCCTAGTCACTGAGCCATAATGCCAAAAGGCATCCCAAGCAAGCCTCAAGGTGGCGTTCAGCTAAGTGCACAAATAAAGATGAAGGGTCGTGCTGAATATGAAATGTTCTAAGATAAATTCGGCGGCTTTAAATGGCAGCAGTTCAAGTTTTGAGTTGCATCATATGAATTGAAGCAATACGAGTTTAGAGTCAATGTAGTGTATTAGGACTATATAGGAATATATGATAGTTTACTTTCGCATCCATAGCCTATTGTATCCCATGAAGGAAATACTGACAGTATTCAAGCAGTGGTACTATTTGTCCATGACTGAGATTTAAAGCCATCCTTTTATTTGGATTTGAAATGTTTGTTTTAACCACATGTTGTTGGTTGATGGTGCATAGTTGATCGACATAAAATAGAAGACAAGGCCTGTTTAAACGCTCTGTCTTCAGTGTGTTACTGTGGATATACCTTACGCATGCCCAACTCTGAAGTGGCGAGTCATCTGGGATGACTCCTTGCAGCAGAGTAAGGATTGGGTTGTATTTTTGGAACAGTGTGTGTGGATTTGGTCGCCTTGTTAGGTCTGCTTAAACATTTACAACAGCACCAAGTGTTGTGAGATAGCGGCGGCAGAGTGAGGGGAAGCAGGGACAGGGGAAAGGGGCTTTTCTATGGCCACCTTGGAAAGCCATGCAAGATCCCTGGCTCAACCAGGAAGATAATACCTCCAAAGACAGTTCAACTAAGTAAGGGCATATACGTTTTATCTCTCGGGGGGAAAACAACCGTAACAAATCTTACTCAGTCAGCACAGAGGCTGCATTAAATTCATGACTCTAAAATCGACCGGGGATCAACAGAAGTCATCCATGAGGGAATAAGAAAATGCGCGCCTAAATCAAATTTGCAGGGTCTAGTGCGAAGGCTACGTGAAAAATACAAATAAATTATAAGCGCTGTACCAAGGATATCCTAAACTGTTTTTAATGACAGGAGAAGGTGGATGCAGTCTGAAGGAAGAGATTTTATCTTGACCAATACATTGATTTGACTTTACCTTTGAAAGTAAATTTTTGTCTGCAGTCATAGAAGGGAAGGTATGAGTGGAGGTCGTTTTGAATTTGATGATGGCGGAGCTTATTGTGGTGGTTGGGAGGGTGGCAAAGCCCATGGGCATGGGATCTGCACCGGACCTAAAGGACAGGGCGAGTTCTCCGGCTCCTGGAATTACGGGTTTGAAGTAGTTGGAGTGTACACCTGGCCAAGCGGAAATACCTATGAAGGCATCTGGTCGCAAGGGAAGCGCCACGGTCTAGGAGTTGAGACTAAAGGACAGTGGGTTTACAAGGGAGAATGGACTCATGGCTTCAAGGGGAGATATGGCTTGCGTCTGAGTGTGGGTAGTGGAGCAAAATATGAAGGAACATGGAATAACGGATTACAAGATGGATATGGCACAGAGACATATGCTGATGGAGGTATGTGATAGTTTTTTTGTTGTATTATGTTGTCCAGTGTCTGGAGGTGGGCTTGACACTTAATCATGTACCAGCCATACCATGGCATTTAATTAAATCAAGTATACACTACGGTCAAACGTTTTAGAACACCTACTCCTTCAAGGGTTTTTCTTTATTTGTACTATTTTCTACATTGTAGAATGATAGTGAAGACATCAAAACTATGAAATAACACATGGAATCATGTAGTAACAAAAAAAAAGTGTTAAACAAATCAGAATATATTTTATATTTCAAATAGCCACTCTTTGCCTTGATTACAGCTTTGCACTCTTGGTATTCAAATCAAATCAAATCAAATTTATTTTTATATAGCCCTTCGTACATCAGCTGATATTCTCAAAGTGCTGTACAGAAACCCAGCCTAAAACCCCAAACAGCAAGCAAAGCATGTGAAAGAAGCACGGTGGCTAGGAAAAACTCCCTAGGAAAAACTCCCTAGAAAGGCCAAAAACCTAGGAAGAAACCTAGAGAGGAACCAGGCTATGAGGGGTGGCCAGTCCTCTTCTGGCTGTGCAGGGTGGATATTATAACAGAACATGGTCAAAATGTTAAAATGTTAAAATGTTCATAAATGACCAGCATGGTCAAATAATAATAATCATAGTAGTTGTCGAGGGTGCAACAAGCACGTCCGGTGAACAGGTCAGGGTTCCATAGCCGCAGGCAGAACAGTTGAAACTGGAGCAGCAGCACGGCCAGGTGGACTGGGGACAGCAAGGAGTCATCATACCAGGTAGTCCTGAGGCATGGTCCTAGGGCTCAGGTCCTCCGAGAGAAAGACAGAAAGAGAGAAAGAGAGAATTAGAGAGAGCATATTTAAATACACACAGGACACCGGATAAGACAAGAGAAATACTCCAGATGTAACAGACTGACCCTAGCCCCCCGACACATAAACTACTGCAGCATAAATACTGGAGGCTGAGACAGGAGGGATCAGAAGACACTGTGGCCCCATCCGATGATACCCCCGGACAGGGCCAAACAGGCAGGATATAACCCCACCCACTTTGCCAAAGCACAGCCCCCACACCACTAGAGGGATGTCTCCAACCACCAACTTACCGTCCTAAGACAAGGCCGAGTATAGCCCACAACGATCTCCGCCATGGCACAACCCAAGGGGGGGGGGGGGGGGGGGCGCCAACCCAGACAGGAAGACCACGTCAGTGACTCAACCCACTCAAGTGACGCACCCCTCCCATGGACGGCATGGAAGAACACCAGTAGGCCAGTGACTCAGCCTCTGTAAAAGGGTTAGAGGCAGAGAATCCCAGTGGAAAGAGGGGAACCGGCAAGGCAGAGACAGCAAGGGCGGTTCGTTGCTCCAGCCTTTCCGTTCACCTTCACACTCCTGGGCCAGACTATACTTAATCATAGGACCTACTGAAGAGATAAGTCTTCAGTAAAGACTTAAAGGTTGAGACTGAGTCTGCGTCTCTCACATTGGTAGGCAGACCATTCCATAAAAATGGAGCTCTATAGGAGAAAGCCCTACCTCCAGCCGTTTGCTTAGAAATTCTAGGGACAATTAGGAGGCCTGCGTCTTGTGACCGTAGCGTACGTGTAGGTATGTACGGCAGGACCAAATCGGAAAGATAGGTAGGAGCAAGCCCATGTAATGCTTTGTAGGTTAGCAGTAAAACCTTGAAATCAGCCCTTGCCTTAACAGGAAGCCAGTGTAGGGAGGCTAACACTGGAGTAATATGATCAAATTTTTTGGTTCTAGTCAGGATTCTAGCAGCCGTATTTAGCACTAACTGAAGTTTATTTAGTGCTTTATCCGGGTAGCCGGAAAGTAGAGCATTGCAGTAGTCCAGCCTAGAAGTAACAAAAGCATGGATTAATTTTTCTGCGTAATTTTTGGACAGAAAATTTCTGATTTTTGCAATGTTACGTAGATGGAAAAAAGCTGTCCTTGAAACAGTCTTGATATGTTCTTCAAAAGAGAGATCAGGGTCCAGAGTAACGCCGAGGTCCTTCACAGTTTTATTTGAGACGACTGTACAACCATCCAGATTAATTGTCAGATTCAACAGAAGATCTCTTTGTTTCTTGGGACCTAGAACAAGCATCTCTGTTTTGTCCGAGTTTAAAAGTAGAAAGTTTGCAGCCATCCACTTCTTTATGTCTGAAACACAGGCTTCTAGCGAGGGCAATTTTGGGGCTTCACCATGTTTCATTGAAATGTACAGCTGTGTGTCGTCCGCATAGCAGTGAAATTTAACATTATGTTTTCGAATGACATCCCCAAGAGGTAAAATATATAGTGAAAACAATAGTGGTCCTAAAACGGAACCTTGAGGAACACCGAAATTTACAATTGATTTGTCAGAGGACAAACCATTCACAGAGACAAACTGATATCTTTCCGACAGATAAGATCTAAACCAGGCCAGAACTTGTCCATGTAGACCAATTTGGGTTTCCAATCTCTCCAAAAGAATGTGGTGATCGATGGTATCAAAAGCGGCACTAAGATCTAGGAGCATGAGGACAGATGCAGAGCCTCGGTCTGACGTCATTAAAAGGTCATTTACCACCTTCACAAGTGCAGTCTCAGTGCTATGATGGGGTCTAAAACCAGACTGAAGCGTTTCGTATACATTGTTTGTCTTCAGGAAGGCAGTCAGTTGCTGTGCAACAGCTTTTTCTAAAATTTTGGAGAGGAATGGAAGATTCGATATAGGCCGATAGTTTTTTATAATTTCTGGATCAAGATTCGGCTTTTTCAAGAGAGGCTTTATTACTGCCACTTTTAGTGAGCTTGGTACACATCCGGTGGATAGAGAGCCGTTTATTATGTTCAACATAGGAGGGCCAAGCACAGGAAGCAGCTCTTTCAGTAGTTTAGTTGGAATAGGGTCCAGTATGCAGCTTGAGGGTTTGGAGGCCATGATTATTTTCATCATTGCGTCAAGAGATATAGTACTAAAACACTTTAGTATCTCCCTTGATCCTAGGTCCTGGCAGAGTTGTGCAGACTCAGGACAATGGAGCTTTGGAGGAATACCCAGATTTAAAGAGGAGTCTGTAATTTGCTTTCTAATGATCATGATCTTTTCCTCAAAGAAGTTCATAAATTTATTACTGCTGAACTGAAAGCCATCCTCCATTTGCGAAGGCTGCTTTTTAGTTAGCTTTGCGACAGTATCAAAAAGAAATTTCGGATTGTTCTTATTTTCCTCAATTAAGTTGGAAAAATAGGATGATCGAGCAGCAGTAAGGGCTCTTCGATACTGCACGGTACTGTCTTTCCAAGCTAGTCGGAAGACTTCCAGTTTGGTGTGGCGCCATTTCCGTTCCAATTTTCTGGAAGCTTGCTTCAGAGCTCGTGTATTTTCTGTATACCAGGGAGCTAGTTTCTTATGACAGATGTTTTTAGTTTTTAGGGGTGCAACTGCATCTAGGGTATTTCGCAAGGTTAAATTGAGTTCCTCGGTTAGGTGGTTAACGGATTTTTGTCCTCTGACGTCCTTGGGTAGGCAGAGGCAGTCTGGAAGGGCATCAAGGAATCTTTGGGTTGTCTGAGAATTTATAGCACGACTTTTAATGCTCCTTGGTTGGGGTCTGAGCAGATTATTTGTTGCAATTGCAAACGTAATAAAATGGTGGTCCGATAGTCCAGGATTATGAGGAAAAACATTTAGATCCACAACATTTATTCCATGGGACAAAACTAGGTCCAGAGTATGACTGTGGCAGTGAGTAGGTCCAGAGACATGTTGGACAAAACCCACTGAGTCGATGATGGCTCCGAAAGCCTTTTGGAAACATTCTCTCAACCAGCTTCATGAGGTAGTCTCCTGGAATGCATTTCAATTAACAGGTGTGCCTTCTTAAAAGTTAATTTGTGGAATTTCTTTCCTTCTTAATGCGTTTGAGTCAATCAGTTGTGTCGTGACAAGGTAGGGGGAGTATACAGAAGATATCCCTATTTGGTAAATGAGCAAAAGTCCATATTATGGCAAGAACAGCTCAAATAAACAAGGAGAATGGACAGTCCATCGAGACTTTAAGACATGAAAGTCAGTCAATACAGAACATTTCAAGAACTGTGCAGTCGCAAAAACCATCAAGCGCTATGATGAAACTGTCTCTCATGAGGACCGCCACAGGAATGGAAGACCCAGAGTTACCTCTGCTGCAGAGAATAAGTTCATTAGAGTTACCAGCCTCAGAAATTGCAGCAAAAATAAATGCTTCAAAGAGTTCAAGTAACAGACACATCGCAACATCAACTTTTCAGAGGAGACTGTGTGAATCAGGCTTCATGGTCAAATTGCTGCAAAGAAACCACTACTAAAGGACACCAATAAGAAGAAGAGACTTTCTTGGGCCAAGAAACAAGAGCAATGGACATTAGACAGGTGGAAATTTGTCCTTTGGTCTGGAGTCCAAATTTTAGATTTTTTGTTCCAACCATTGTGTCTTTGTGAGACGCGGTGTGGGTGAACGGATGATCTCCGCATGTGTCACGCTCGTCGTAAAGATGGGACCAAGGCGCAGCGGGAATGTGAATACTCATCTTCTTTATTAAGATGAAAAACCAAAACAAACACTTAAACAAAACAACGACGAGAAAACAGTCCTGTGAGACATACAGCTACACATGGAACATCTACCCACAAAAACCCATGAAAAAACACCCCTACTAAATAGGACCTTCAATTAGAGGCAACGAGGAACAGCTGCCTCCAATTGAAGGTCAACTCAAATAAACTAAACATAGAAATAGAATAACTAGACACAGACATAGAAATAGACTAACATAGAACATTAACTCCCCAAAAAACGAAACACATAAAACAAACACCCCCTGCCACGTCCTGAATAAACTTACAATAACAAATACCCCCTTTACTGGTCAGGACGTGACAGCATGTGCATTTCCCATTGTGAAGCATGGACGAGGAGGTGTTATGGTGTAGGGGGTGCTTTGCTGGTGACACTGTCTATGATTTATTTAGAATTCCAGGCATACTTAACCAGCATGGCTACCACAGCATTCTGCAGCGATACGTCATCCCATCTGGTTTGGACTTAGTGGGACTATCATTTGTTTTTGAACAGGACAATGACCCAACACACCTCCAGGTTGTGTAAGGGCTATTTGACCAAGAAGGAGAATGATAGAGTGCTGCATCAGATGACCTGGCCTCTACAATCCACTGACCTCAACCAAATTGAGATGGTTTGGGATGAGTCGTACCTCAGAGTGAAGGAAAAGCAGCCAACAAGACTGTTGGAAAAGCATTCCAGGTGAAGCTGGTTGAGAGAATGCCAAGAGTGTGCAAAGCTGTCATCAAGGCAAAGGGTGGCTATTTGAAGAATATTTGTTTAAAAATAATTAGCTTACTATATGATTCCATATGTGTTATTTCATAGTTTTGATGTCTTCACTATTATTCTACAATGTAGAATATAGTAAAAATGAAGAAAAACCCTTGAATGAGTAGGTGTTCTAAAACTTTTGACCGGTAGTGTATGTAAGGGAATCTGGAATTTATCATATGTTATAGCAATGCAATAATGTGTAATAATATTGTATAGAACAAGAAGGCCCACACACTGTTAAAGCTCCCAATTCACCGCTTTATAGACAACGTTTCCATCCAAACCGGATCTTCGTCAGGTCAAACACACTGAGTGTTCACGTCCCAAAATATACACATTTCCACCTCACATGACCATTGCGGACATGAAGCATGGTGGGTGCAAAAAACATTTATATATCTCTAATAATGAAATAACCATGAGATGGGTGCATGTTATGGTTCCAGAACAGAATATATACAGTGAGGGAAAAAAGTATTTGATCCCCTGCTGATTTTGTACGTTTGCCCACTGACAAAGAAATGATCAGTCTATAATTTTAATGGTAGGTTTATTTGAACAGTGAGAGACAGAATAAAAAAAATAATAAAAAAAAACACATGATTTGCATTTTAATGAGGGAAATAAATATTTGACCCCTCTGCAAAACATGACTTAGTACTTGGTGGCAAAACCCTTGTTGGCAATCACAGAGGTCAGACGTTTCTTGTAGTTGGCCACCAGGTTTGCACACATCTCAGGAGGGATTTTGTCCCACTCCTCTTTGCAGATCTTCTCCAAGTCATTAAGGTTTCGAGGCTGACGTTTGGCAACTCGAACCTTCAGCTCCCTCCACAGATTTTCTATGGGATTAAGGTCTGAAGACTGGCTAGGCCACTCCAGGACCTTAATGTGCTTCTTCTTGAGCCACTCCTTTGTTGCCTTGGCTGTGTGTTTTGGGTCATTGTCATGCTGGAATACCCATCCACGACCCATTTTCAATGCCCTGGCTGAGGGAAGGAGGTTCTCACCCAAGATTTGATGGTACATGGCCCGGTCCATCGTCCCTATGATGCGGTGAAGTTGTCCTGTCCCCTTTGCAGAAAAACACCCCCAAACCATAATGTTTCCACCTCCATGTTTGACGGTGGAGATGGTGTTCTTAGGGTCATAGGCAGCATTCCTCCTCCTCCAAACACGGCAAATTGAGTTGATGCCAAAGAGCTCCATTTTGGTCTCATCTGACCACAACACTTTCACCCAGTTGTCCTCTGAATCATACAGATGTTCATTGGCAAACTTCAGACGGGCATGTATATGTGCTCTCTTGAGCAGGGGGACCTTGCGGGCGCTGCAGGATTTCAGTCCTTCACGGCGTAATGTGTTACCAATTGTTTTCTTGGTGACTATGGTCCCAGCTGCCTTGAGATCATTGACAAGATCCTCCCGTGTAGTTCTGGGCTGATTCCTCACCGTTCTCATGATCATTGCAACTCCACGAGGTGAGATCATGGAGCCCCAGGCCGAGGGAGATTGACAGTTCTTTTGTGTTTCTTCCATTTGCGAATAATTGCACCAACTGTTGTCACCATTTCACCAAGCTGCTTGGCGATGGTCTTGTAGCCCATTCCAGTCTTGTGTAGGTCTACAATCTTGTCCCTGACATCCTTGGAGAGCTCTTTGGTCTTGGCCATGGTGGAGAGTTTGGAATCTGATTGATTGATTGCTTCTGTGGACAGGTGTCTTTTATACAGGTAACAAACTGAGATTAGGAGCACTCCCTTTAAGAGTGTGCTCCTAATCTCAGCTCGTTACTTGTATAAAAGACACCTGGGAGCCAGAAATCTTTCTGATTGAGAGGGGGTCAAATACTTATTTCCCTCATTAAAATGCAAATCAATTTCTAACATTTTTGACATGCATTTTTCTGGATTTCTTTGTTGTTATTCTGTCTCTCACTGTTCAAATAAACCTACCATTAAAATTATAGACTGATCATTTCTTTGTCAGTGGGCAAACGTACAAAATCAGCAGGGGATCAAATACTTTTTTCCTTCACTGTATTTACAAATTGACCAAGTGGGTAACCTGGAAGGCAAGACAAATCAAAGTAAAGTAACATATTCAGGTAAGAAATGGTCTGATATCAAACCTTGATTCAGACCTCTAAGAGACATGGTACGCAAACAGTGAATCCAATACAAGTCTCTTCTCAATAATAGATTATCAGTATCTCCGCCCCTAATAATATTGTACCATTGCTGCACATCCATTTGCCTCACTTGACATTTATCTTACTTGACACTTAACATTTGAAGACGGATAGAGGCAATTGCATAGAATTGGTATTTATTCTCTGTAGCGCCGATATATTCAAGTGCAGCTGAAGATGTAGCATCAGGGATATGAGTGATTATCTCTAGTACAGTAGGCTTTCCAGTACAATCCTAATGTCCCATTTCAGTGTTTTATGAGAGAATGAGTGACTAAAGCTTGCACCAGTGAACCAAGGAGAGGAACCCAAGTGTTGCTGCAGATGGTCCATTGGGATCTTGCCCATTGCTAAGGACCTCTTGCCAAAGTATAGTGGCAGTGGAAGGCACATTAGTGGTGTGTGTCAATACAAAGTGTGTCCTATGATGTGGGATGCTAAACTAAGCTGTCTTAGCTGTTTTAGTTTCATTGTTGTCACACACACAAGGACTCATGGGCCTGGTGCTGATCGGTCGCCCCTGTCTATATAATCTTGATAAAACGGATCGTAGATCAGCACTCCTACTCTGAGATGCCCTAAAGAACTGGTGAGAGATTGGAGGAACATTAACAGGAGAAACAACACTGGTTGCTCTACAATGTTGAATGAATGAACAGTAGCTTATGCAGAGGAGTTGGCAAAAGCACATGCAGTAGAGATCTAGGACTGGGCTTTATCTTCTCATACTGTAACTGTACACTTGAACCTGCTGAGAGATCACACCAATAATATTGGTGGCGGTGCTGTCTGTTTAAAGCCCCTGGTCCCTTCAGTAGCTGACTCATCAGACTTGGGCCCATTTGATTGGTTGATTGGGAGATTCTGACACCATGTGTCAGGAAGTAATAATAGCCCAGCAGGCTGCTGTGTCCTCTTGGCCTCACGGTCCAGCTATAGCTACAGCCAATGGCATCCAGACACAGATTTTGCATGACAGACCCATGATTAGTTTGGATAACATTAATAGCTTGCACTGTAGTCTTTCACGCAAACTACATGCCCACCTATCAAATCATATGTTACTGTGTTGATGTACTTCATAGTGTAGGACAAAGTAGAAAATAATGATTCTCTATCATGTTATGGTTCCTGACCTGCATTGATTCCACATAGTCTAAGTTACCTCAACATTGCAATAATGCAATTTATTCTACTTTCAAAACAAAACCATTCATCTCACACTGTTGATTTACCTTGCAATGGCATAAGGGTGATGATAATGATAAATAGCCAACCCACACATCTTCAATGAAATTGTGTGTGACGTGTGAGGCTAGTGAAGACGGTTTAGTCTATATCTTATCTATTTTTGTAGATGTTAACATATCTATGAATGCCCTCTGTGTCTTTTCAGGCACATTTCAAGGCCAGTTTACTGGCGGTATGCGACACGGGTATGGAGTCCGTCAGAGCGTGCCCTACGGTATGGCGGCGGTGGTTCGCTCCCCTCTCCGCACCTCCCTCACCTCCCTCCGCAGCGAGCACAGCAACGGCACCTTGCTCCAGCAGGATGTCCCCGCCATCACCACCACCAACGTCGCCGGCCAGGAGACCCGGGTCACCACGCCCACCAAGCTGGGGCCCTCCAGGGGCGGCTTCGCCCTGACCCTCCAGGTGGACCCGGATGCCGTTAAACCCAAGAAGAAGGGCCTGTTCCGAAGGGGGTCTCTCCTGGGGAAACTGAAGAAGTCAGACTCCCATACGTCCTTATCCAGCGTGAGGAGCAAGTTAAGCTTCCTGGGATCGAGGAGCGAATCTGCGTTAAGTTCTGCTGCCAGCGATGTGGCCAGCGATGCCAACTCCACCATCAGTCTGGGAGACGAGAGCCTGGCCGGGCCGGATGATTTCCCCCCCGTGGAGGCCGACATCGATGCCACCACCACAGAGGTCTACATGGGGGAGTGGAAGAACGACAAGCGCTCGGGCTATGGAATAAGCGAACGGTCCAGTGGTCTGAAGTATGAGGGTGAGTGGTTGGACAACCAGCGACACGGCTACGGATGCACTACCTTTGCGGAGGGGGGCAAGGAGGAGGGAAAGTATATGAACAATATGCTGGTGAAGGCCATGAAGAAGAGGGTGATCCAACTGAAGGGCACCAAGATCAGGCAGAAGGTGGAGCGCAGTGTGGAGGGAGCTCAGCGTGCCTCTGCCATCGCCAAACAGAAAGCAGAGATTGCTGCTTCCAGGTATAGACAATAAACATACTATGAGTGTACTAAACATTAGGAAGACCTTCCCTTAGGCCCTCAGAACAGCCTCAGTTCATTGGGGCATCTTATCCAGAGCAAGTTACAGTAGTGATTGCATACATTTTCATACTTGTCCCCCGTGGGAATCAAACCCACAACCCTGCGTTGCAAGCGCCATGCTCTACCAACTGAGCTACATGGGACACGCGTGAAAAACCCAGCAGCGTTGCAGTTCTTGACACAAATCGGTGAACTTGTCACCTACTACCATACTCCGTTTGTCTTGCCCATCCACCCTCTGAATGGCACACATACACAATCCATGTCTCAATTGTCTCAAGGCTTATAAGTCCTTATTTAACCTGTCTCCTCCCCTTCATCTACACTGATTGAAGTGGATTTAACAAGTGACATCAATAAGGGATCATAGCTTTCATCTGGATTCACCTGGTCTGTCTATGTCATGGAAAGAGTTCTTAGCGTTTTACATACTCAGTGCATATTACGCATTTTGAATATAGAGACATCATTTTTTAGATTTTCCTAAATGCACATATAGTGAAAGCAGGATCAACATTTAGCATCAATATGACATTTAGAAACATCATGCAATGAAGACAACATGTGGGCCAGTGTTGCTATGCACCTGGTTAGACACCCGCTCTACACATCTGTTTGTATTGTGCTCAGCTAGCTTTACTCCAATCCAAACCATTAGGCTGTTGGCTACAAACCACTCTGGGAGCTACTGCTGATCTGTTCCTGTTGTCGCTCAACAGTAACAGTAAACATCATTTAAACGTCATTGTCGAGGGTTCCACTTAGAGAGGTTGCATTCCTTTACGTTAGGCAGTGCTACATCTTGATACAGTAGCCTAAAACTGTCATTAAGCAAAGTGTACTATGTACAACTTGAGGTTGCTCTTAATGATGGTTAGGAGGCATTGGACTTGAGATAATGAACAGGGAAAGTTAGGATACCCTGGTTCCTCTGTCCTCTCAGCACCAATATACAGTATGTGGCCAACAAACAGGCAAATGTGTTTTATATTTGAGTATGCCATAAAAAGTACATAAATTTATGTCCTTGCACAATTCACATGATCCATATAGGGATTTTGATCAAACTAAGGAGGACTAAGACAGCTGTCCAAGACACTGCAAATATAGCTGAGACAGACAGCTATATATATATGTGTGTGTGTGTGTGTGTGTGTGTGTGTGTGTGTGTGTGTAGTGTGTGTGTGTGTGTGTGTGTGTGTGTGTGTGTGTGTGTGTGTGTGTGTGTGTGTGTGTGTGTGTGTGTGTGTGTGTGTAAAGCGTATGTTGATTTGTTTACACTATTTTGGTTACTGATGATTCCATATGTGTAATTTCATAGTTTTGATGTCATCACTATTATTCTACAATGTAGAAAATAGTCAAAATTAAGAAAAACCCTTGAATGAGTAGGTGTGTCCAAACGTTTGACTGGTACGGTATATATATATATATATATATATATATATATATGACTGGGATAGACTCAAGGCTCTGCTTCAATGTCAATGTGAAATGTTTTAGTCACTGATGCTTATTTCTGCGTAGCAGTGCATGGACAAGAGAGCTACTGTTTGGCACTGAATGATCAGAAGAGGGTGATCTTGACAAATAAAGAAACTCTTGAGTCAGAATCAGCAGTTGCAGGTGTTGCTCTCATGACTTCTCTGGCTGTGGTCACAATAGGAACCATAGAGGACACAGAGGAAAACAATGTGGAGTTACCAGGCTTCATAGACAGTTGGTAGCTGAACACGCAGTGTCGTTCTGCCTCTGCCATGTTTGAATTAGCCTTAGATTGGAGATCATGCTTGAATTCTTGCATCCATTTTTCCTTGCTACTCTCATGTGCTTAGAGGACAACCCTGGTACAGTAGAAGAAGGCTGTTTATTGACACCACTGTTCGTTGACAGCATGGTGCCTCAAACAATGAAAATGAAAGCCATTCTCCTCCTGCAGTGTATGGGGATCCAGGTGAAGAGCAAAGTCAGCTATGTCAATCAGAAATGACTATTAAGTTCAAAAAGGGAAGAGGCAATGCCATGGTTTCAATTTACTGTGCAGTTCCTTGGTGTAATGGTGACGTGGGCCTTTCTCTAAAAAGTTGTCTGTTGGATTCCCTGACAACCCTCTCACCTTTGCTGTTTGCGTCGTGTGTGACTGGGTATTGTGGCAGCAAATTATTCAATTCCAGTTGTAAAATGGACAGTAAAAGTAGGGGGAGAGGAGAGGAGGAAAGGATGAGAGGGGAGAAGAGGAGGAGAGAGGAGGGTGTTAATGAGGGGAAGGAGAGAGGAGGGTGTTAATGAGGGGGGTGAGAGAAGGAGAGAGGAGGGTGTTAATGAGAGGGGGTGAGAGAAGGAGAGAGGAGGGTGTTATGAGGGGAAGGCGAGAGAGGGGTGTTAATGAGGGGGGTGAGAGAAGGAGAGAAGGGTGTTAATGAGGGGGGTAAGAGAAGGAGAGAGGGGTGTTAATGAGGGGGGTGAGAGAAGGAGAGAGGAGGGTGTTAATGAGGGGGGTGAGAGAAGGAGAGAGGAGGGTGTTAATGAGGGGGGTGTGAGAAGGAGAGAGGAGGGTGTTAATGAAAGGGGTGAGAGAAGGAGAGAGGAGGGTGTTAATGATGGGGGTGAGAGAAGGAGAGAGGAGGGTGTTAATGAAGGGGTGTGAGAAGGAGAGAGGAGGGTGTTTATGAGGGAGGTGAGAGAAGGAGAGAGGAGGGTGTTTATGAGGGGGGTGAGAGAAGGAGAGAGGAGGGTGTTAATGATGGGGGTGAGAGAAGGAGAGAGGAGGGTGTTAATTATGGTGGTGAGAGAAGGAGAGAGGAGGGTGTTAATGAAGGGGTGTGAGAAGGAGAGAGGAGGGTGTTTATGAGGGGGGTGAGAGAAGGAGAGAGGAGGGTGTTAATGAAGGGGTGTGAGAAGGAGAGAGGAGGGTGTTTATGAGGGGGGTGAGAGAAGGAGAGAGGAGGGTGTTAATGAAGGGGTGTGAGAGAAGGAGAGAGGAGGGTGTTAATGAAGGGGTGTGAGAAGGAGAGAGGAGGGTGTTTATGAGGGGGGTGAGAGAAGGAGAGAGGAGGGTGTTAGTTTCTATTAAAAACTGGGTGGTTTGAGTCCTGAATGCTGATTGGCTGAAAACTGTTGTATTCCATGGGTATGACAACAACAACAAAAAACATTTTACTGTTTTAATTACGTTGGTAAACAGTTTATAATAGCAATAAGGCACCTCGGGGGGTTTGTGTCATATGGCCAATATACCACGGCTAATGGTTATGCATAAGAACAGTGCTGAAACGTGGTATATTGGCCATATACCACACCCCCTCGTGCCTTATTGCTTAATTCTATCGCCTTCCACTATGAGCCACCACAAATACATCTGAGAGGAGCTAGCATACTTGACCGTAAGGGAACCTAGCTGCAGTGCACTTCAGTTTAGATTGATACACTTTTGAGAGAGGGTGTTGGTTGAGACTCTTCTATTTGCTGATAGCGAGGGAAATCCCTGAGGCATTTCTTTACAATCAAGCTTTGATATCTGACCGAGCATATCAGAATTAGATTTTGTTCTTTGTGTACTGTAGGCCTAGACCTTATTTGCACTCTTGCTCACAAGCTCAGGCTACCGACACAGAGCAACAGTCACCGACGGTCAAGATGACAACAGGTTTCCTCCGTGCCTCACCATAGAAGGCAGCAGTGTCTATGTCTACTGGAAGCCACAACAGCACCTGAAATAAGCCCAGTGTTTACAACAGTAAGTTTGCGCCCCAAATGGCACCCTATAGCCTTTATAGTGCAGGGCCCGTCGGGAGTGCACCATATAGGGAATAGGGTGCCATTTGGGACACATCCCGAGGCTCTGGCTGATGAATTACAGATCTTGTCCTGGCTCCTAGGCAGATGGAAATCTAAATATTTGACCACTGATACCAGCAGTATTGCAAGAGTTATGGGCCAAACATTTGTTGTATTGTTTTATGGTTTTGCTGCATCCTCTGCTTCAGACAGGCCTAGCCATGAAGACTCCATACATAGACATGTGAAACAGCCAGCAGCCTTTTGAGGACTCACTGTGGAAACAGACGGTTAGTGGATGAAGGACACCACGGTGGTCTTAACCTGCCTGGACTCTGGAGGTTTTCATCAATGAAAGAGGCCAAACCTGATTTGTCCCATACATTCCGCACATTGTCCCATACCCCGGAACCTCTAACCGGTGACCTCCAGTAAAGCAAAACCGATACAAAATAATTGTTCTAGTCCCTACTATTTCACTATTATTCCTACATTGAAAATAGTGAAGTGGCTGAGCTTGTCACTTGGATTGAAGAAATGGAAACGAACGGGAACTAACTAATCATTCATACATACTACACTTTTGATTTTCCATTGAAGCTGTTCTGTTGTTGTGGAGGGGTGGAGGACAGGGCAGGGCATCTAGCCAGGATGGTATCCTTTAGCCAGACGTGGACCAGGTCCCTGACAGCAGTGACTCTCTGCGCACTGCCCAGCCATCAGCCATGGTGCCAGGGCCAACAAGCCATTGTGATTAAGTCAGTGTATTATAAATACTACCTGTCCATTGAGACACCCAGCCGCCCTTAGGTTAGGTTAGCTAATGCTCCCTCTCTCCCCCTATCTCCCCCTGCCCTGACATTCAGTCAGTATTTTGAGGTGGGTGTGTTTTGGGTCTGGTGTGAGGCTGAGTCTCTTCAGAGTATCTGAAGGCAGCCGAGGCCACGGCGGTCCAGGACTGTCTGGGTGTAAATGGTGCACGGAGAGAGAGAGAGAGAGAGAGAGAGCGAGAGAGGCCTAGTATCAGTAGTCAGTACGAAATGGAGGCCTAGACTGACTGGCTGACTAAATAAGGGCAGGCACACACTGTTGCTGAATCACAATCACAGGGGAATGCAGGCAACAGTTGATTGCTGTTGCTATCACGTCTTCCAGCAACTTTCCTGCCGAGTCTAAATAGTCTACACTCTGCCTGAGAAGGTAGACCAGTAACATCACATCATAGTTTACACTGGAAGTAGCACTGCTGTAAAACAACTCGTCAATGAAGCGGGATGGAAGTAAAACAACCAAGGCTTGCTTACTTGAATGATTGCAGGCTTGTTTTCTAAGATCTCTTCACAACTTTGTGTGTCTGTTGGAACAGTTTGTTAGCTAATCCCCATGCAGTGACAAGGCTCCAAAACAGGTTTTTAGCACTTTCTCGCTGGTAGCTAGCGGACAAGGAACCAGACCTGGGTTCAAATAGTATTTGAAATAATTGCAAATACTGTAGCTGGGCTTGATTGATCTTGCCTGGCGCAACGAAAACAATAGAATAGTCACAAAACTACAAAAAAAACTCGCCTAACTTGCATTCCAGGAAGGCTAAAGCAAACAGTTAAGGTAGTTAAACGATTTCAAATAGTGTTTAAACCTAGGTCTGCAAGCAACACATAATTGACACCACAGCAGTCAGTCAGCCTTCCTTGCGTCAGCAGGGGTGTCAAATGGTTTCATGGATATAAATATGACCGAGCTCATAACTAAGTGGGGATAAGAGGTTGGCGTATACATGTACCACACCTTGCATTAGTCAGGTGTCTAGACTTACACACAGTAGTGCTGATATGTACATTTTGTTTCAATGCAGCCAATCATATGATTTGTAAATATGAGTGTTCCGGATAACACTGTCTATTCTTAGCTTTGTACTGTATGTACTCTCGCAAGACCTATTTATTGCCATAGTGGTATTGACTCCAGTGTGTAGTTAGAAAGAATGACAATATGACGAAGACAACTGTGGTGAGACAAACTTGTGCCCGACTACGCGCGTACGGATTTTGTCAATCTTCCCATTCACATTGTTTCAAATCAGAAGAGGTAATGGAAGTTTAATGTTGGTGTCGGTGTCCTATCACCCAGAAGAACAAGGAAATAATGTATGTCCTGACTGCTCTGTCAAGTAGCACATTTATACTGCTAGTACTATGAAAACCTCCCCCTGCTATAAGTTCAGCACCCCACCCATCTGGCGAGCTCCAGTGACAGGCCACGATGACAGAGGGTCTCCTGTGACTGTCGTGTGAAGCATGAAGAAAAGCAGACTGACCTAAATTGAATTTCCGGCGACAGGGAAGGCCATTCTTTTTCAAGTGAGTGTCAGGCTGGCTTTATGTTCGCGTTTCAGTGTCGGTTGGGGTCGAAGACAAGTTTGTGACGACTGACTGTCTTGCATTCGCTGGCTTCTTGCCCTTAGAATATGGGGGTATCCATTGGGGGAGTCTAAACTTACGTATGGTATTTAGGTCGCAGCTTCATATCAGACTTTGTTGAACACGTCTGTTTGAAGTGATTACTATTGATTACTGCGTCGCATTGCAAGAAAGGTATTTCACTGTACATGTGCATGTGACATTAAAACTCGAAACTTGAAACCTATCAGTAGAAGGCCACCAACTAAACTGTAGTAAAACTGCCTTGGTTCTGGAGTACTGGGCATTGATATTAGCCTGGCCACAGATATGTTTGTGCTGGTCTCAGATCTGTTTGTGCTGTATTACCTGATGGTAAAACTGATTGTTGCCTGGTCCTCGATCTGTTTGTGTTGTATAGCCAACTGTGCTGTATAGCCAACTCCTATGGCACAATAGTGACCACAGGAGTTGGCAATACAGCACAAACAGATCTAGGACCAGGCAACAATCAGTTTTACCATCTGGTAATACAGCACAAACAGATCTGAGAGCAGTCTACGCTAATGGTTTACTTAGCGAGCCATCTGCGAGGACTCTGAGGAATGTGAGGAGTACTGCAGGTAGTCAGAAAGCACCATCTGTTGTGACACTCCTCCCACGGAATGGCACTGCCTGGCAACCCAACAGAACGGCCTGCCATTTTAGGAACCTCTGAACACTACACACAAGATCATGTTGTTATGTGTTACCAGTAGCCCGTCATATCTGTGAAACGTTAACATTTTCGGCTGTATGTTTGTCTCACTACTTACTTGCACAATGTGAAATTGATGTTTCTAGTCAGTCTAGATAGAGTCTAGACCAAACCTTGAGCCTCAGCCTGGACCACATTTTCAGCAGAATGTCTCGTAGTATATTGTGCAGTTTTGAATGTACGTTTTATACAACTTCTTACCCCAGTTAGAAGTTCATAGGCTTGTAAATGGAAGATGGGCTTGTCAGCTGTTCAATAGCACAGACTCTACAGCCCTCAATAGTACAGACTCTCCAGCCCTCAATAGTACAGACTCTCCAGCCCTCAATAGTACAGACTCTCCAGCCCTCAATAGTACAGACTCTCCAGCCCTCCATAGCACAGACTCTACAGCCCTCAATAGCACAGACTCTACAGCCTTCAATAGCACAGACTCTACAGCCCTCAATAGCAGACTCTACAGCCCTCCATAGCAGAGACTATACAGCCCTCAATAGCACAGACTCTCCAGCCCTCCATAGCACAGACTCTACAGCCCTCAATAGCACAGACTCTACAGCCCTCCATAGCACAGACTCTACAGCCCTCAATAGCACAGACTCTCCAGCCTCCAATAGCACAGACTCTCCAGCCCTCCATGGCACAGACTCTACAGCCCTCAATAGCACAGACTATACAGCCCTCCATAGCACAGACTCTACAGCCCTCAATAGCACAGACTCTACAGCCCTCAATAGCACAGACTCTCCAGCCTCCAATAGCACAGACTCTCCAGCCCTCCATAGCACAGACTCTCCAGCACTCAATAGTACAGACTCTACAGCCCTCCATAGCACAGACTCTCCAGCCCTCAATAGTACAGACTATCCAGCCCTCAATAGTACAGACTCTCCAGCCCTCCATAGCACAGACTCTCCAGCCCTCAATAGTACAGACTCTACAGCCCTCAATAGCACAGACTCTCGAGCCCTCCATAGCACAGACTCTCCAGCCCTCCATAGCACAGACTCTACAGCCCTCCATAGCACAGACTCTCCAGCCCTCAATAGCACAGACTCTCCAGCCCTCAATAGCACAGACTCTACAGCCCTCAATAGCACAGACTCTCCAGCCCTCAATAGCACAGACTCTCCAGCCCTCCAAAGCACAGACTCCACAGCCCTCCATAGCACAGACTCTCCAGCCCTCAATAGCACAGACTCTACAGCCCTCCATAGCACAGACTCTCCAGCCCTCAATAGTACAGACTCTCCAGCCCTCCATAGCACAGACTCTCCAACCCTCCATAGCACAGACTCTACAGCCCTCCATAGCACAGACTCTCCAGCCCTCAATAGCACAGACTCTACAGCCCTCCATAGCACAGACTCTCCAGCCCTCAATAGTACAGACTCTACAGCCCTCCATAGCACAGACTCTCCAGCTCTCAATAGTACAGACTCTACAGCCCTCCATAGCACAGACTCTCCAGCCCTCAATAGTACAGACTCTACAGCCCTCAATAGCACAGACTCTACAGCCCTCCATAGCACAGACTCTCCAGCCCTCAATAGTACAGACTCTACAGCCCTCAATAGCACAGACTATTTTGAGCCCAGCAGTTTAACATTACAGTATGTCAAGTATTTACATAATAATGACAATCAGTCAGTCTCAGCCCCAGCCTGAGCTTGAGCCTGGGGTTGATATCAGTAGCATTGAACCCTGAATACCATCATTCCTTTACTAGGTTTAGTAATAAACCCTGGGAGGTAATCAGAGAAAAATAGAGGAGAAAATGTTGGGCAAGAGGAGGCGTCTGTAGAATATGTTTAGGTACAGTATACACCTTTAAGTGCTGTCAAACTCCAACTTTTGATAATGCAGGTATTTAATGCAATATTATGTAGCCTTAATGTCAAACAGACACATTGTGCAGACACAATATACTGTATGTTCTAAAAGTTTCACAAACTTCTGTACATGTATTTTATCAAAAAAGTAGGATGATTAAAGTAGTACGCAGTAAATAGGTAAACTGTATACTAAATCTGCATGTATTACATTTGCCTCCTCTACAGTATGTATAAATACACAGACTAATCCTGAATAAATCTGTGAATATAACATGCACAGTACAGGGGAACACCCTACAAACACTCTGGCACTAACTCGTTGTCTGGGTCGAGGTGTTAAAAGAGTAATTTATTTCTGTTCCAGCCCAACGGGAGAATAGGACACCCTCTCCAGCTAATAATAATAGTGAAGCACATGACCAACTCAACACCACACATCAGCCCTATAGCTTTTTAAATGAATGAATATTGTAAACAAGTAGTATTTAGTAGTATTTCTGTCCATTTCAGTCTGGTTTTGGATTAGTACAGTAGTGTTGGTTTTTACAGCACAACCCCTTAGTTTGTTTGAGCCTTTGGTTTGTACCAGTATTCATCTCTTGGACTTTAGGGCTAACTGGGTATATGGCATGGTATGGGAATCTTAAGTGTTGGGGATGTTCTCATTGCTTTTTATAGTCCAGACAAAGTGCCAAAGTATCTTTCCAAATAAAGAGGAAGGGAATGAGGAAGGGAATGGATTGGGTTTGCGATGGCAACAGCAGTCCCCTCAAACCTAGCGAAAGTGTAGCAGGAGTTCCCAATCATTTTCACAGGCAAATGTTGTCATGATCAAAGATCAGAATCTGATTAACAATGCTTCAACTCTTAGATCTGTACATTTTAATATTTGATCACGATGACATCATAAGTTGCTACAGATTTAGCATGCCTTTGTAAAGTTGAACAGTTGAGGCCCTTTGCTCCACTATGAGCTAAAATAAATCAATCCGGTAAGTAATTGTAAGGTTGGGTTAGCTGATGTTGAGTAAAGAAGCTTTGTTTGTTTCCCTGCAGGACGACCCATGCTAAGGCCAAGTCAGATGCTGCCGATCAGGCCTCTCAGGCTTCCAACCAAGAGTCCAGCCTCGCCAGGTTGGTGGCCAGGGAACTGTCCCCTTCCTTCTATCAGCCAGGTATGTGGGCTGGACTTCTCAACTGTGGGATTGATATTGACAAGAGAAAAACATATACAAGAACCTTGATTTCCAAGCTTTCTTACATTCGTTCCAAGTGCTATATGAGACTTGGAAATATAGTAATAATTGACTTTCAAGAACAGTATTGAAAAGCAATTGTTACAAAGTGAATTGAACGAAATTACAAGATTTTAAAAGCAAAGTAAAGTTCTGTTCAAAGCATCTAGCTTATTGCCTTTTACAATGATAGATAGATCTGTCTTGCTACTGTTGCAGCTAGTCTTTGCATGGCTGGGGCAGGCACTCCACAAGGGTAGTCATCTTTGACTGTCTAAAAAAAGGACCATCTTACTTGGGTAGAGCAATCATATCAGTTTCCTTACAGGTCTGTCAGGGCCCAGGCCCACACAGTCAGGCCCCAAAGCCTTGATGAGTGCGGCCCTGCATTTCTTTCCCCCTTCAGTCACTCACTACCCACCCAGGACCCGCTGAGTGCTTAGCAGATCCAAAAATATACTGATAGGGCCTCCCGAGTGGCGCAGCAGTGTAAGGCACTGCATCGCAGTGCTAGAGGCGTCACTACAGACCCAGGTTGGACCAGCGTCGTCCGGGTTAGGGGAGGGTTTGGCCGGGGGGGCTTTACTTGGCTAGTGACTCCTTGTGGCGGGCCGGGCTCCTGCAGGCTGGCCTCGGTCATCAGTTGAACGGTGTTTCCTCCGACACATTGGTGCGGCTGGCTTCCGGGTTAAGCGGGTGGGTGCGGTTAGGCGGGTCATGTTTCGGAGGATGCATAACTCGACCTTCGCCTCCCGAGCCCGTTGGGGAGTTGCAGCGATGAGACAAGATTGAAATTGTGGAAAACTTAAAATACCAAAAATAAATTCAGAAGAAATAGACACTGATAAAATGTTGCCACTGACTGTCAAGTGCCTGCATGAAATATCTGTGTCTAATGGTACAAATGGGCCAGGCACAGTGTCACTCAACCACACTGAAACTGACAGGGAGAAACAGTGCTATTGTGAAGACAGGCGCTGGGAGACGAGAAGCAAGTACAGGGAGTGAACATTTAATGAATAACGGACATGAAACAAAACATGGACAGCATCTGGACAGTGGGCACAAAACGACCTTAATACAGACACGGGGAAGAAAATGACGAAGTGACAGATATAGGGGAGGCAATAAAGTAATAGAGTCCAGGTGAGTCCCTTGAAGCACTGATGCGCGTAACGATGGTGACATCGATGTGCATAATGATGGGCCGTCAAAGAGGGGGAGCAGGAGCAGGCGTGACAGTAACCCCCCCCAAGGCGCCAGCTGGCCTGATGAGCCGGCTGAGGCGTGGGAGCCATACGAGCTGGCTGGGGTGTGGGAGCCTGACGAGCCAGCTGAGGCGTGGGAGCCTGCCGAGCTGGCTGTGGCATGATGTGGGATGGGAGCCTGCCGAGCCAACCGAGGCAAGAAAACCTCTCTAACCAGCTATGGCATGGAAGCCCAATGAGCCAGCTGAGGCACCCCCAGTTCCCTCGGCAGTGGCACCCAGACCCGACGTCACCAACCCAACAGAAAACAAATAATCTCCCTGATGCTTCCAATATTGTTGTCTGCATTCTGTGAGGACAGACGCTGGGAGATGAGAAGCAAGTACAGGGAGTGAACATTTAATTAATAACAGACATGAAACAAAACACGGACAGCGTCTGGACAGGGGGAACAAAACAACATTAATGCAGACACGGGGAAGAAACTGAGGAAGTGAAAGATATAGGGGAGGCAATCAATAAAGTAAAATACAGTCGTGGCCAAAGGTTTTGAGAATGACACAAATATTAATTTTCACAAAGTCTGCTGCCTCAGTTTGTATGATGGCAATTAGCATATACTCCAGAATGTTATGAAGAGCGATCAGATGAATTGCAATTAATTGCAAAGTCCCTCTTTGCCATGCAAATTAACTGAATCCCTCAAAAAACATTTCCACTGCATTTCAGCCCTACCACAAAAGGACCAGCTGACATCATGTCAGTGATTCTCTCGTTAACACAGGTGTGAGTGTTGACGAGGACAAGGCTGGAGATCACTCTGTCATGCTGATTGAGTTTGAATAACAGACTGGAAGATTCAAAAGGAGGGTGGTGCTTGGAATCATTGTTCTTCCTCTGTCAACCATGGTTAACTGCAAGGAAACACGTGCCATCATTACTTTGCACAAAAAGGGCTTCACAGGCAAGGATATTGCTGCCAGTAAGATTGCACCTAAATCAACCATTTATAGGATCATCAAGAACTTCAAGGAGAGCGGTTCAATTGTTGTGAAGAAGGCTTCAGGGTACCCAAGAAAGTCCAGCAAGCGCCAGGTCCATCTCCTAAAGTTGATTCAGCTGTGGGATCGGGGCACCACCAGTACAGAGCTTGCTCAGGAATGGCAGCAGACAGGTGTGAGTGCATCTGCATGCACAGTGAGGCGAAGACTTTTGGAGGATGGCCTGGTGTCAAGAAGGGCAGCAAAGAAGCCACTTCTCTCCAGGAAAAACATCAGGGACAGACTGATATTCTGCAAAAGGTACAGGGATTGGCCTACTGAGGACTGGGGTAAAGTCATTTTCTCTGATGAATCCACTTTCCGATTGTTTGGGGCATCCGGGAAAAAGCTTGTCCGGAGAAGACAAGGTGAGCGCTACCATCAGTCCTGTGTCATGCCAACAGTAAAGCATCCTGAGACCATTCATGTGTGGGGTTGCTTCTCAGCCAAGGGAGTGGGCTCACTCACAATTTTGCCTAAGAACACAGCCCTGAATAAAGAATGGTAACAACACATCCTCCGAGAGCAACTTCTCCCAACCATCCAGGAACAGTTTGGTGACGAACAATGCCTTTTCCAGTATGATGAAGCACCTTGCCATAAGACTAAAGTGATAACTAAGTGGCTCAGGGAACAAAACATCGATATTTTGGGTCCATGTCCAGGAAACTCCCCAGACCTTAATCCCATTGAGAACTTGTGGTCAATCCTCAAGAGGCGGGTGGACAAACAAAAACCCACAAATTCTGACAAACTCCAAGCATTGATTATGCAAGAATGGGTTGCCATCAGTCAGGATGTGGCCCAGAAGTTAATTGACAGCATGCCAGGGTGGATTGCAGAGGTCTTGAAAAAGAAGGGTCAACACTGCAAATATTGACTCTTTGCATCAACTTCATGTAATGGTCAATAAAAGCCTTTGACACATGAAATGCTTGTAATTATACTTCAGTATTCCATAGTAACATCTGACAAAAATATCTAAAGACACTGAAGCATCAAACTTTGTGGAAATTAATATTTGTGTCATTCTCAAAACTTTTCGCCACGACTGTAGTCCAGGTGAGTCCCATGAAGCGCTGATGCGCGTAACAATGGTGGCAGGTGTGCACAATGATGTGCCAGAGAGGGGGAGCGGGAGCAGGCGTGACAGCTATAGGCGATAGTATTTCCCGAATTCTTCATTCAAGAATTTTCCTTGATCTTCTTGATTGAAAAATTGGGGCTAAAATTGGGGGCTAATGCTAAACAACAGTATGTGATAGATATTAGATTGTCTCACTCCTTCTACTAGTCTTTTTGTCTTTGTTTGTGCTTGCCTGTATTTTATGTCAGATAGTAAGTGGTTACATCAGAGCCTGTTAATAGAAGGCTCTGAGTCAAATCAGTGGCCATGGGCGAATAAACATACTACCGTTCTACATACTTAAACTGCATACTCATTTCGACGCTTAATCTAGTTGTAGAAGTCACTCGTCTTTTCCGACTCATGTTTGACAGCTGATAATCAGATAAATTGACGCGCTGTACCAAAATTAACGAATGGCTGGAGTCAACGCAATCACACATTAGATGAAGCGTTCGGAGTACTATTTTCAAAATGACAAATACTCTAAAACTTTTTTGCATACTATTTAGTACGCTAGCATGGGTATTCGGACACGGACAGTATTTCAAATCCTACCCTGCAAAATGATCTTTTAGGTTGCACATCCAAAACCAGCTAGCAGTTCTAATTTCATTAGGCCTATATTACAGACTCAACTTGTTTGGTTTGGCATATTGCAATTCAGCTATTAGTTTAAAGGCCCACTCTGTGATATTTACAGCCTAAAGTAGCATGTTTTTGCATTAGACAGCAAAAATTAGACCTATGAATAATTAACCCTATGTGATCTTTTACGGAACCGCAGTTGCTGTGTTTTCTCAGGCCAACAATAGTCACCCCACTGTGACTGTCACAGGACTGAGTTACAAGCAGACAGAGTGGCTCCAAATACAAATCTAGACCTTGGTGATACTCCTCAAATCCATCCACGACAGTCTGCACTTCCTAGCTAATAACCTCCAAAATATCCTGCACTAACCATTTTTTTATTAGCTACTATGTAAAACAACACATTTCACTGCACCTATCCGGTGTACGTGACTATAAAACATCAATAAATAAATTAGTCTGATCTTTATCTAGTCTGATCTTTATCTTGTTGTTATTGGAATCTCATCAAACATATATTTCTCCATGTTGTTCCACAGGCCCAGAGTACATGAAGAAGAGAGCGCTACAGGAGATCTCAGATGGCAATGAGAACACAGGCCCTATAATGCATGAACCACTGTTAGCAGGGCAGCCACCGACACCCGCTGAAAGCCCAATGCTGCACGACAGGCCTGGCTCCTCTCCAGCCCGCACGCCCTCCCCCAGCCCGGCTGTGACCCCTCCAGCATCCAGGCACTCCAAGCAGGGCAACTTCAGCAAAGAAGACCCCCATCTCCTCGGCCCCGCTGGCTGGAACGGGGACAAAGGCAGTCGGGGGAGCAGCCGTCCCAATAGCAGAACCAACAGCCGGCCCACCACTCCCGCCCCTGCCGCTGCTCCCCTTGAAGAGCGCCTCGCTACTGCCCCCATCCCTAGCAGCCGCGCCTCCAGCCGCTTGAGCAACAAGGTAGAACAGGGCTCAGACCTGGAGATCAAACCTCTGGAGAAGACGGCATCTGAGGCTAAAGTGTCCAAAGCTGCTCCCTCGATAAGTACCAGTGTTGCCTACTCAGAAGAAGAAAAGGAAGCTCCTCCTCCCGCCTCCAAAGTGTCTTCCAAAGCTGCCATCACCCCCGAGCCTAAATCGTCAGAGCCCAAACAAAGAACAGAGTCGGTCAATGAACGACCTGTGTCCACCATATCTGAGAGCGAACCAGAGTCCAGTGCCCAGTCTGTCAATAAAGTGTCTCCCAAGCCTTCGCCATCACTCAGGCCATTGACGAAACAGGAGGCCAGTCCAGCTTCAAAACCTGCCACACCTGCACCTACACCAGTGCCTAAAGCTGCCAAGCCAGCCCCTAAGGTTGAACCCAAAGCAGAGGCCAAGCTGATGAAGAACATGGTAAAGAGCCCAAGTGAAGTTACAGAAGTAGTAGAATTTGAGCAGGTAAGGCAATTCAAACACTCAATATCTCATGTAATGAAACGTTTTGAGAACACATGCAGTCAAATGAAGACTGTTCTTACATGTTATGTAGTACACTCTCCCATGACCTGGGTTCTAAAAGCAGACTCAGAACATACAGTAGGTCCTCTCTCCTCTAAGTGCAAATATGTAACCTGATGTTACTCTGGAGACTGTTATCTGCAGTTGATGCTGGTCCTTTAAACCACACCGATCAGACCCCATTTCTGATTAACCTCCCCTCCGCTTTTCCTCTGACGTAATAATAATTATCTCTCTAGTTATGTTTGTACCTATTCTCAACTGCATTTCCTTTCTGACAACCACAATCAAGGCAATTTTCCCATTTCTTGTTGGGAGCTTACAGACCGATAACATGCCACAATTTCTCTAGCAACCAACAGCTACCATCGTTAGCTACAAATGTCCAATTTTGTAATCCAGACGACCCATTCCGATCTATGAAAGTATGTAAATGAATGTTGCATTTCAGGTGTCTGTTACATAAGTGTTTATCAAGGCAACAGTTGTTTGTTCTGAATGATTATGGAAGCTGTAGATGGCGTGCAGACTAGTGGTTTGTCTGGGACGTGAGACCTCAGCGGTCTGCCCTATATGGCATGTACTCTAGGGAGGTTTTTCCATAGCCCAGGCCCCCTGTGTTGTGTGGTGGCTAATTTCTGCATTACCAAATGAGGAGAGTTACAAACTTCACACACAAGTCAGTTATATTTAAAACTACATCTTTAATAATTAAGATGCTTTTGCAAAAGCACTTGACCTTCAATGAACCATTGAAAAGTGATTACACAAAAGTACAAAGATCTTTTATACCCAAGACCCACCCCTCTCAACGTACATGACGAACAACAGATCTTAGGAACAGTTCACAAAGGTTAAGTTCTGTATGAAAGATATCTATAAAACATAGCAGACAGCAACTGCTGTATCAACAGTGTTCATTGTATAGACCAGTATCTGGTCCTCCTACCCCAAACTGGAACCGTATCTCCCTGGTACGGTATAGAACAGAACCATTAGCTCATCCAATGGCATAAATCAATTGACAACTCTAGATACTCCCATCTCAAGTAAACCCCTCTTGACTCCACTCCTGGACAAGCTCACTGAGGGGAGTGACTTGCGCACAGACATTGTGGAGACAAGTAATTGGTTCCCCATTAATCACGCCATCCCTTCACATGGTTTAAGAATAGGTAAAGACACATTCACATATGAAGACAATGTTTCATTCTGACTTCTCCCCTCTCTGGGCCCCAAGTGACTGAGCCCTAGCTAAGGGAAAAGTACAACTGTCAACACCAGAGTCCAAAGGGCACGCCATCCTAATGACAAGTATCTCACATAAGCATATTATACAAATAAAACATCTGAATTATCTATGTTACCCAACTAATTCTGATTCATCCGCCACAGTTGAAAGGGGCATACAGCATATGAGAACCTACCAGGCCGCCACTGCTGACGTAAACATTGTATTCGTTGAAGTGCAGCAGCAGCTTCTCTCCCAGTCACCATATTCTACAAGTGTTGTTACTAGAGTAATTACAGCATTGCTACACAGGAATGGATGCAACTTAAATGTAAAAAGGATAATTGTGATTTCATTTTTCATTCATCCCATTCATACTGCTGTTTGTTTCATAGATCTTAAACAGGTTTTTTTTTAGGAAGACATTTTTATCTCAATATGACAAACCTGTATAAAGGTAAAATAAAACATGAAATGTATCTACTGTACCTCTCTCTTCCAGGGTCCGAACACCATCATGATAACCATGGTGATTCTTCTCAACATTGGCCTGGCCATTCTCTTCGTACAGATCTTGTCATGAAACACTGTCGACCCAGGTAACTAACACAGCTCTCTGACTGTCCTGCCAGTTACAGATATACACTGAAAGGTACCTGTTTCTTTTGTTTCAAGCAGTCAAAACGCAATGGCACTGAACGTCTGACCCTTGCAACCTGTAAGGAAATGTCTGTTTGATCTGGTCACATGACTAAGTATTGCTTGATTACAACAACAATTACTGTTTACATGTTTTGACTCAGAGGTACTTCAAGGTGGTGACGATTATGATGATGATGAGACATTAACTTGTCTTCATATTTGTTTTGTCTGCTTGACCTTTTTCCCTTTTAAACAAGGACCATGCAGAACAAAAAAACTGCCAAGAAGCACAAGCCTTATATGAAGGAAGCATACGACAGCTCCTCCACACACAGCCTCTTGTAGATGTGACTGTGTTGAGGCTCTTTAAGGCGAATCTGCTTTTCAGAGGCTTGGAATCAGAGGATGCTGGTGGGTGGAGCTATAGGAGGATAGGCTCATTCATGTCTGTAATGGAGTTAATGGAACGGTATCAAACACATCAACCATATGGAAACCACATGTTTGATTCCGTTCCATTTATTCCATTCAAGCCATTACAATGAGCCTATCCTCCTATAACTCCCCCCACCAGCCTCCTCTGCTTGGACTATCTGGAGCCGGATTAAAGAACACCATATGAATCCGGATTGAAGGACATCAATGCATATGAATCCATATGAATCCTTACGGCTCAGGATTGAAGGACATCAATGAATCTGAATATCAGGAAGAGGGTCTTAATGGACACTTTGTAAAGAAGAGTTTGTGAGTGAGTTTCGGTGAGTTTCGGTGTCTACCCTGGAGATGTTGAATGTTATTCACTGGTGAAGTTTGAGTCAACTAAAGCACTGTGTGTTATGTTTTAACAAAGGGCTAAACCCTTCATATTGGCAAACACTGTCGCCTCAGATCACCGACAGATTAGAGTGGTTGTAGTGTGGACAGGTTAGAGTGTCAGGAAAGGATTATTTAGCTTTGTAATTAGATATTTATTTAGCTGATGTCTTGTCTATAGGAATGTAATCTCTGGGAAAATCTCAAATAAACTGAATATTCTCAAATTTTTGCCAATAATAATTAGTGGTTTGGGGCTAATATCAGTGTTCCTATTTATTGACAAAAATCTATATTATGCTCCTATTAGTTTATCTGCCTTCTTCCTTTTTTGCTATATTCTCAACTTTCTTCAGTAGTCATCAATAAAGACATTTTACAGTCTCTTTGATGTCACAGGGCTCTAAGACATGAAATGCTGATTCTTTATTCGGCAACGCCTGAGAATCAGTGATTTTCTTATCTGCAATGGCAATGCAACCCACCACAGCAATGCAATGTAATGGACAGTTGTGTTTGCACATAACATATTCTCTCTCCAAGGCAATTTTGAGTGAGTCACACTGGAATGGTATTCAAAACAATATCTATAAAAGGATTAGTACAGTAGTACTGACATGCACTGTACATTGTATAATTTAGTAAGAGGCTTTCAAATGACAGAATAGAGGAGGAATTCTAGGACTTTAACCAGTGTATGTGGTATTGGATTTCTGGAGTAATGTGTATCTATGTTGTTTTCTGGTTGTTTGATCAAAAGAAACGTAAAGCACCCTATTGAATGGTTTGATTTTAATAAAAACATGACATGAAAATAACAATGACAAATTTGGGGCGGATGGGTGGGCGGTGGGGGGTCAATTTTGTCAAAAACCATTAGGGAACATTTTGTGTAGATTTCGAGAGGGTATTTATTTGAACAAATGGGCTTGCATTGTTAGGATGTAATTGTGAGCAGTTGTTTGGGAATTTTGTTGGTCTGTCTGCTTCAGAATAGGTCACACAATTTAAAATGCATTGCATTCAGAACAAACCGTTTGTGCTTCATAATCAATCAAGACGATTTTTCTCCCAACTTTTGTATGCACGTGGGCACTGTTTGGGTATGTTTTTGTACCTTTTTGAAGTACACATCTTTTCATCTACAAACATATTCTGCTGTTGCATTTCTGTGAGAGTAATATCCAATCCCACATATATTTTTGGTTTTCCCTGTAGAGTCAATGAGATTATACCTCACGTTTGGGAGACAGTGGAAAATGTAGTGTATTTTAAAGGAACTCCAGGTCGTACTTTACTAGAGAGCACTACAGTATGAGATTCTGCACTGTATAAATCCTTATTTATAACTTTATTTTCCCTATGTCCCGAACAGTTGTCTTCCCCCTCAAAGATGATTTATAAATAAGTGGGAAAAGATATTCAAGATAAGGTACTCTTGTACATTATGTGAAAGAGGCCTCAGATCTACTTCCTTACTACTCCAACTCCCCCTATGGACAATGCACTTGTATTGTTTTTCTCATGCTCATAGCGACATGAGACTCTTTACCAGTCTCCTTACTCTCGACATTATTTCATAAAACATCGAAACTTTCTGTAACATATTTTCATTGCAACAAAACACTAAAGAGACCCTCAATCAGAAGTGACTTTGGTTTAATCTGGGCGCTGATTATTTAAGACATAATCCTGGATGGATCCCATTGTATTCATAAGTATTGCTGGTCCTCTTCTAAATTGTGAAATGAAAATAAAAAATATCTTCCAATGTTGTGGTATATGTCATTTTCTTCAAGATACTTGCACAATAAACACATGCAAACCAGGCTGCAAGGAGTACAAAGGCCTTGTAAATGAGTAAACCAGTCTTCTTGGGCACACGTAAATACCTGATACATGCACATTGACTCATAATAATCTATATACTGTTGTTTGCATTCTTTCGGATCTCATGGCATTATACCAGCGTCAAACCCCTTGCTCGTATATCAATTTTCCATAGATACAGCACATGGTTGCTTATATTTTTGTCATACCATTGCATACCATACATTTAATGAGCTGGATAATTGTAAAGGAGCCTATATCATGTTTTGAGTCTAAACGCAGTGGGAACAAAGACAGTATTTTTAAACCCCAGCTGTCCTCTCTGCCAGCTTGACAGACACCCCCCCCCCCCCATGACTGGGCAGGATATGAATTCCAGGACCTATTTTAGATCAGGGCTGTGAACTGGGACTGGGTTCTTCTCAGGCCTAGTTGGCTTTCACATTAGTAAATTGGAGTACATTTCACTTTTCCAATTCACAATGAATGTAGATACCATAGAACGTAGTATTGTAGCATGTATTATTTGTTTGCATTCTGAGAATGAACAAATGAAGTATATTTGGTCTAGCTCTACCCTGTATGCACTTATGGCTGTGATTTTTTCAGATACATTTTTGAAGGGACTTTTCTAAGTGTGTTGATTTAATATTACCTTTGTGATATGTTGTAGTGTTCAGTATTGAATTTGACCGACCAACTACAATAAGCGTCTATTGGTAGTTTCTGCATGTTCATGTTCACGGCAGGACAAGGACAAGTATTTATTGCACAACACTGCCCTCTAGACAAGACATTTTTTAGGTATCAGAGCAGAGGCTCATCCTACAGTCTTGAAAACCAACACACACAAGCACCACAGCTGCTATTTCAAAGAAAAGCGCTCATACATTTCAATTATTTAAACTTCAAGTAGTTTAAGTAAGTCGTTTTAAAATGTAATTATTTGTTTACAGGTTAGTATAAATATGTAATAAACGTAATAACACATACATTGAAATTGTGTGATTCTAGGAACTTGAGTGTTCCTAGAACCCAGTGAATCTGTCTAATCCACCAGTATGACTTCATATACAGGTCTATGCAACTAATGGTACAAAGACCTCTAAATGGGAAACTGAAAATTACGACAAGTACACATTTTGTTTTCCATACAATGTTAATTTATTGTCAACATGAAAGTGCTTTTTGTTTGAGGTTAGGAGTTTTGAAAGAGCACACTGGATGAAAAGAATAGAAAAGGGTGGATCTATGATAAAGAATTTGAAAGAGAGACAAAGAAAGACAGCCATTTCTAATACTGTTCTCTGTCCTCATCTTCTGTCATGTCCCACCTTTTCATAATCCTTCTCCAGGGCTGCCATGTCCTCTCTGGCCTCAGAGAACTCTCCCTCCTCCATGCCCTCACCCACATACCAGTGCACAAAGGCACGTTTGGCGTACATCAGGTCAAACTTGTGGTCAAGACGAGCCCAGGCCTCTGCCACAGCAGTGGTGTTGCTCAGCATGCACACAGCCCTCTGGACTTTGGCCAGGTCTCCACCAGGGACTACAGTGCGAGGCTGATAGTTGATGCCAACCTTAAAACCAGTTGGGCACCAGTCAACAAACTGAATAGAACGTTTGGTCTTGACATCTTTGGGTATCACATCACCACGATACAGAAGGCAGCATGACATGTACTTGCCGTGGCGAGGGTCACATTTCACCATCTGGTTGGCTGGCTCAAAGCAGGCATTGGTGATCTCAGAGACAGAGAGCTGCTCATGGTAAGCCTTCTCTGCAGAGATGACGAGCACAGGTGGTCTGGAACTCTGTCAGATCAACATTAAGGGCAAGTTGGTCTGGAACTCTGTCAGATCAACATTAAGGGCACCATCGAATCGAAGGGAAGCAGTAATGGAGGAAACAATCTGGCTAATGAGCCTGTTGAGGTTGGTGTAGGTGGGACGCTCAATGTCGGGGTTCCTACGACAGATGTCATATGTAGCCTCATTATCCACCATGAAAGCACAGTCAGAGTGCTCTAGGGTGGTGTGGGTGGTCAGGATGGAGTTGTAAGGTTCCACCACAGCTGTGGACACCTGGGGAGCTGGATAGATGGAGAACTCCAGCTTGGACTTCTTGCCGTAGTCAACAGACAGGCACTCCATCAGCAGAGAGGTGAAACCAGAGCCGGTGCCACCTCCAAAGCTGTAGAAAACCAGGAAGCCCTGAAGGCCTTACACTGGTCAGAGAAAGAGAAACATGTCAATAAAAGGAGAATAACAGATGTCCACATTCTAATCAGATAGTTGATCAAATATTTTATTCATTCATTCTGAGATAGCCACCAGTTTGCGGACCCTGTCCAGCACCAGGTCAATTATCTCTTTGCGAATAGTGTTGTGTCCACGGGCGTAGTTGTTGGTAGCATCCTCTTTGCCAGTGATGAGTAGTTCAGCATGGATAACTGGCGGTAAGTCCCAGTGCACACCTCATCTGAGGAGAGAAATCAGTAGCTCATGAAGGAGCTCAATACCAATGTAGTAAACAGAAAACTTACCTCTGACTGTGGGCTCCAGGTCCAGAAAACACAGCCCTGGGGACATGCTTTCCAGCCCCAGTCTCACTGAAGAAGGTGTTAAAGGAGTCATCTCCTCCTCCAATGTTCTTGTCACTGGGCATCTGTCCATCAGGCTGGATCCCATGTTCCAGGCAGTAGAGCTCCCAGCAGGCATTGCCAATCTGGACTCCAGCCTGACCCATGTGGATGGAGATGTGAGATCTTTGTGGGCTATACTCGGCCTTGTCTTAGGACGGTAAGTTGGTGGTTGGAGACATCCCTCTAGTGGTGTGGGGGCTGTGCTTTGGCAAAGTGGGTGGGGTTATATCCTGCCTGTTTGGCCCTGTCCGGGGGTTTCATCGGATGGGGCCACAGTGTCTCCTGATCCCTCCTGTCTCAGCCTCCAGTATTTATGCTGCAGTAGTTTATGTGTCGGGGGGCTAGGGTCAGTCTGTTACATCTGGAAAATTTCTCTTGTCTTATCCGGTGTCCTGTGTGAATTTAAATATGCTCTCTCTAATTCTCTCTTTCTCTCTTTCTTTCTTTCTTTCTCTCGGAGGACCTGAGCCCTAGGACCATGCCTCAGGACTACCTGGCATGATGACTCCTTGCTGTCCCCAGTCCACCTGGCCGTGCTGCTGCTCCAGTTTCAACTGTTCTGCCTGCGGCTATGGAACCCTGACCTGTTCACCGGACGTGCTTGTTGCACCCTCGACAACTACTATGATTATTATTATTTGACCATGCTGGTCATTTATGAACATTTTAACATCTTGACCATGTTCTGTTATACTATCCACCCGGCACAGCCAGAAGAGGACTGGCCACCCCTCATAGCCTGGTTCCTCTCTAGGTTTCTTCCTAGGTTTTTTGCCTTTCTAGGGAGTTTTTCCTAGGGAGTTTTTCCTAGCCACCGTGCTTCTTTCACATGCATTGCTTGCTGTTTGGGGTTTTAGGCTGGGTTTCTGTACAGCACTTTGAGATATCAGCTGATGTACGAAGGGCTATATAAATAAATTTGATTTGATTTGATTTAGATGCACTCACCCTGCGGAAAGATAGTCGTTTACAACTTTCTCAGAGAAATAAATACTTTTAATTTGAAAATCGATCAAGTATTAACTGTAAATACACATAGGACAAATCATAATCCAGAGGAAATTATCACCTTCAAATTCTACTTTACAATCTTCTGAAAGAAAAAAAGTTCTTAGAATATCTTTTGGCATAATAGACAGTTGGACCAAAACATTAATCTAAAACTGGAATAGTAACAGTATTTCATTTGTTTCAGAACGGAAATGGCCTAGAGTTTGTTTTGTTTCTGTCACGTTTGTCGTATGAAGGCGCGGACCAAAGCGCAGCGTGTGTATCGTTCCACATTTTATTATAACTGTGAAACTATGCAAGACATACAAATAAACTACTAAACAAAATAACAAACCGTGACGAAGAGGTGAAACATACACTACCTCAAAATAATCTCCCACAAAACCTAGTGGGAAAAACAACAACTTAAATATGATCCCCAATTAGAGACAACAATGACCAGCTGCCTCTAATTGGAGATCATCCCCCCAAAAAACATAGAAATACAGAAACTAGAACCACACAACATAGAAAATATAAACTAGACAAAAACCCCTGTCACGCCCTGACCAACTCTACCATAGAAAATAAAAGCTTTCTATGGTCAGGACGTGACAGTTTCATTCTTAGCAATTCTGTAGACGAGGAGAGGAGGGGGCTTGGGGCATGACAGAAAATGCTTTCATTGTAGAAGATAGGGTACCGGTACACATCACCTGACTGAAGAAACAAGTGATCAGCTGTTGAACAGACAAACAGGCAGTGTTTTTTAAACCAAATGTCACACATAGCCTGCCATGGGGGACTAATTTGACAAATCAATTACAATCTGATCAACACATTCCAAATAATGAATGCATTTGACTTCAAACTAATTTAGTAGACCTGCTGACCACATCTATTTTGATATGAAATGTTAAATCAAGGTATTTTTACTATGGCACTCCATTTTTTTTACATTTAATCAGCAAACAGTTTGAACTTTGTTACTGTCAGACATTCTGAAATATCTCATGAAATATTTAAGTTCGAAATGAATAAAAACTTTACAGGTTACTCATTACTTTCAGCCTACTTCATAAACGAGGCAATTTATTTGAATATGAGTCATTATCCCTGGGTCGCTCTAATGCAGACATCAAAGCAGGAGAGAGATGTCATTAAGAAGAGACATCAGTTCAACGTCATGTTTTGTTAGAGTAGTAGGCTGAAGTTAACAAAATGATTGAGATTGATTTGCATTTTGGGTTACAAAACGAAATCTGTGTAAGATTATGAAAAAAAAACATTTGTTTTAGTCAAATTGACAAATTGTGTTGAAAACATTTAATAGAAACAGCTTTGATTTAACTAGTGTAAGAAGATATGAAATCTGTTACGGCTCTCGTTGGTGGTAGAAGTAGACCAAGGCGCAGAGTGGTAAGTGTTCATGATTCGTTTATTCAAGAAACACTAAAACAAAAATAACTACAGCAACAAAACGAAAGCGAACAGTTCTGTCAGGCACAGACACTAAACAGAAAATAAGATCCCACAAACTCAGGTGGAAAACAGGCTGCCTCAGTATGATTCCCAATCAGAGACAACGATAGACAGCTGCCTCTGATTGGGAACCACACTCGCCCAAAAACAAAGAAACAGAAAACATAGAATTTCCCACCTGCGTCACGCCCTGATCTAACCAACCATAGAGAATAATAAGGATCACTAAGGTCAGGGCGTGACAGTACCCCCCCCCCCAGGTTTGCGGGATCCGGGCGCAAACCTGAACCTATAGGGGAGGGTCCGGGTGGGCATCTACTCCCGATGGAGGCTCTGGTGCGGGACGCAGACCCTGCTCCGCTTGAGGCTCCCCCCATTTCGGTGGCACCTCTGGTGCAGGGATCGTCGCCGGGGCCTCCGGACCGGGGACCGTCGCTGGAGGCTCCGGACCGTCGCTGGAGGCTCTGGACTTCGGGCCATGGATCATCACTGGAGGCTTCGTGCTATGGATCATCACTGGAGGCTTCGTGCCATGGATCATCACTGGAGGCTTCGTGCCATGGATCATCACTGGAGGCTTCGTGCCATGGATCATCACTGGAGGCTTCGTGCCATGGATCATCACTGGAGGCTTCGTGCCATGGATCATCACTGGAGGCTTCGTGCCATGGATCACCACTGGAGGCTTCGTGCCATGGATCATCACTGGAGGCTTCGTGCCATGGATCACCACTGGAGGCTTCGTGCCATGGATCATCACTGGAGGCTTCGTGCCATGGATCATCACTGGAGGCTTCGTGCCATGGATCATCACTGGAGGCTTCGTGCCATGGATCATCACTGGAGGCTTCGTGCCATGGATCATCACTGGAGGCTTCGTGCCATGGATCATCACTGGAGGCTTCGTGCCATGGATCGTCACTGGAGGCTTCGTGCCATGGATCGTCACTGGAGGCTTTGTGCCATGGATCGTCACTGGAGGCTTTGTGCCATGGATCGTCACTGCAGGCTTCGTGCCATGGATCATCACTGGAGGCTTGGTGCGTGGAGCCGGCACAGGGCGTACCAGGCTGGGGAGACGCAGTGGAGACTGGGTGTGTAGAGCAGGCACAGGGCGTACCAGGCTGGAGAGACACACTGGAGGCCGGATGCGTGGAGCTGGCACAGGATATACTGGGCCGTGGAGGCGCACTGGAGGTCTGGAGGTCTGGAGCATTGGGCTGGCACAACCCATCCTGGCTGGATGCTCACTTTAGCCCGGCAAGTGCGGGGTGCTGGAACAGGATGCACTGGGCTGTGAAGGCGCACTGGCAGGATATCCTGGACCAAGGAGGCGTACTGGAGACCAGGAGCGTTGAGCCGGCACAACCCTTCCTGGCTGAATACCCACTCAAGCCCGGCAAATGCGGGGAGCCGGCAACGAGCGCACCGGGCTGTGAATGCGCACTGGAGATACAGTGCGCATCAGCGCCTAACACGGTGCCTGATCGGTCACACGCTCCCCACGGTAAGCACGGAGAGTTGGCTCAGGTCTAAACCCTGACTCCGCCAATCTCCCCGTGTGCCCCCCAAACATTTCTGGAGCTTCTCTCGGGCTTCCGTCGTTGTTCTAATTCCTCATATCGTCGCTGTTCCTCTCTTGCTGCCTCCATCTCCTCCCTTGAACGGCGATACTCTCCAATCCGCGTCCAGGGCCCTTCTCCATTCATTATTTCCTCCCATGTCCACTCATCCTGGCCACGCTGCTTGGTCCGTTTTTGGTGGGATCTTCTGTTACAGCTCTTGTTGGTGGTAGAAGTAGACCAAGGTGCAGAGTGGTAAGTGTTCATGATTCGTTTATTCAAGAAACACTAAAACAAAAATAACTACAGCAACAAAACGAAAGCGAACAGTTCTGTCAGGCACAGACACTAAACAGAAAATAAGATCCCACAAACTCAGGTGGAAAACAGGCTGCCTAAGTATGATTCCCAATCAGAGACAACGATAGACAGCTGCCTCTGATTGGGAACCACTCTAGGCCCAAAAACAAAGAAACAGAAAACATGGAATTTCCCACCCGCGTCACACCCTGATCTAACCAACCATAGAGAATAATAAGGATCTCTAAGGTCAGGGCGTGACAGAATCAAACAATAATATGATTTCTGTGTACTCACCATGTTTAAGTTGAGAAATTTCAAGATGTGTTGCGGAGAAATTGAATTTTAGTAAGAAGTCTGATAGAAGTCTGATAGAACATTTGAAAGGTGGAGCAATTTATACTTCTACGATACAGTGGGCAGATGTCAGAGAAATTATATAGGAAGAGAGACTGCAGATTCTTTCAAACAACAATTTTATAAGATTTGAACAAATTAAGCAATCAATGACAACCACTCGATCAGTGCATCGTTAGGAAAGCCCAATGAACAGAGTTGTCTCTCTCCTCTTATAGAAAAAGTACAACCTATTTTGTCTATGTGGCAGTTTAGGAGATGGGTGGATACAGGGACAGAACGTGGTGTGTAAAAGCGGATTTAGCTTGTCTGTTCAGATTAAGATAGTTGACGTTACCACCATTGTCTGTTCCTTCCTGCATGTTTCCACACAGCTAAGTTCCTGTAGATTGTGAAAACAGGATGTCACATACTGCGGTCGCACCCAAACAGCGCTTATCTGTACACCCAGACTTATGACTAAGTCACATAAGACATGCCTGTATCAGCAAAAATACTAACATATAACATTAGAAAATTCTCAAAATAAAAACAGCATAGTAGGACTAATTAAACAGTATAGTATGTAATGAATATTACATTTCCACCACACAGACTGTGTCAAAACTGATTGGAAGATCTTATATGCCTTTTCCCAATTGGTTATCAGAGTAGAATAAGTCAAAGTATCTCTCCCATATGTGTGTGGTTTAAGTAAGCATCTTCAGAACCTACTTTTGGAAGTTGAAGTAACACTGTAAAACTGCAGTTATATTTCCAAAACTGCAGTACTACAATTACAGTTAGTATGTTTCCAAATTATAAAATTGTCACTACATTGTAACTGCAGTATTTATTTATAATTAATCTAGGTCTACCAGATACAGATTCCTCTACTTCTGATGAATATGTTGGAGTTTTAAAAACATTGATAAGTAATTGATGAAAAGTATACAACAAAACATACGGGAATCAATTTAAACACACACTTTTATTGGTGAATCTTTAATGAAACAAACAAATCTGTGACTGTCACTACAACAAACCAGTTGTGCTTAAACCTAAACAAGAAGCAAGAAAATATCAAACTGTAGGAAGAAATGCATTGGTTTTGAAAATGTGCTATTATAAGATACAAGAGCCAAGGGCTTCCTTGCATGAACACTCAGTACTCCTCTCCCTCCTCCTGTCCGTCACCCTCGACGGTGTCAACCCCCACCTCTTCGTAATCCTTCTCCAGGGCTGCCATGTCCTCTCTGGCTTCAGAGAACTCTCCCTCCTCCATGCCCTCACCCACATACCAGTGCACAAAGGCACGTTTAGCATACATCAGGTCAAACTTGTGGTCAAGACGAGCCCAGGCCTCTGCAATAGCAGTGGTGTTGCTCAGCATGCACACAGCCCTCTGGACTTTGGCCAGGTCTCCACCAGGGACTACAGTGGGAGGCTGATAGTTGATGCCAACCTTGAAACCAGTTGGGCACCAGTCAACAAACTGAATAGAACGTTTGGTCTTGATGGTGGCAATAGCAGCATTGACATCTTTGGGCACCACATCACCACGGTAAAGAAGACAACATGCCATGTACTTGCCGTGGCGAGGGTCACATTTCACCATCTGATTGGCTGGCTCAAAGCAGGCATTGGTGATTTCAGCCACAGAGAGCTGCTCATGGTAAGCCTTCTCTGCAGAGATGACTGGGGCATAGGTGGCCAGAGGAAAATGAATTCGGGGATAGGGCACCAAGTTGGTCTGGAACTCTGTCAAATCAACATTGAGAGCACCATCGAATCGAAGGGAAGCAGTAATGGAGGAAACAATCTGGCTAATGAGCCTGTTGAGGTTGGTGTAGGTGGGACGCTCAATGTCGAGGTTCCTACGACAGATGTCATATATTGCCTCATTATCCACCATGAAAGCACAGTCAGAGTGCTCTAGGGTGGTGTGGGTGGTCAAGATGGAGTTGTAAGGTTCCACCACAGCTGTGGACACCTGGGGAGCTGGGTAGATGGAGAACTCCAGCTTGGACTTCTTGCCGTAGTCAACAGACAGGCGCTCCATCAGCAGAGAGGTGAAACCAGAGCCGGTGCCACCTCCAAAGCTGTGGAAAACCAGGAAGCCCTGAAGGCCTGTGCACTGGTCAGACTGAGGAGAAAGAGGAACATGTCAATAAAAGGAGTCCACATTCTGATCAGATAGTTGATCAAATATTTTAACGATTAATTCTGTGGTACCCACCAGTTTGCGGACCCTGTCCAGCACCAGGTCAATGATCTCTTTGCCAATAGTGTAGTGTCCACGGGCATAGTTATTGGCAGCATCCTCTTTGCCAGTGATGAGCTGTTCAGGATGGAATAACTGGCGGTAGGTCCCAGTGCGCACCTCATCTGATGAGAAAAAAACAGCAGCTTATGAAAAACAGAACGGGAAGTTCTAAAAGGGTTCTCCTACAGGGACAATGGTTCTGCATCGAACCTTTTTCATCTGAGAACCTTCACTATCGAAGACAGGGTTCTAAAATGGTTCTTTGTTGTTGGAAAAGGTTCTGGAACCAGGGTTTTTCAACAGCCCTCAAATTCAAATCTGAACCTCAAAGTCAGTTCTACTGTTTATTTTTCTTTCTTCCCCCCTCTAATCAGGAACTGATATCAATCAATCAATCACATTTATTTATGAAGCCCTTTTTACACCAGCAGATGTCACAAAGTGCTATACAGAAATCCAACCTAAAACCCCAGATAGCAAGCAATGAAGATGTAGACCTGGGACACCAAATGGGTGCAATTAATTATCAGGTAACAGAAAACCAGCAGTATTCTGGACCTTGTATAAGATTTCAATACCCCTGTTCTACAGGGACAAGCCAAAGAACCCTTTATGGTTCTAAGTATAACCTTTTTTTCTTAAGAGGGAAAGCTTACCTATGACTGTGGGTTCCAGGTCCACAAACACTGCCCTGGGGACATGCTTTCCAGCCCCAGTCTCACTGAAGAAGGTGTTGAAGGAGTCGTCTCCACCTCCGATGGCTTTGTCAGATGGCATCTGTCCATCCGGCTGGATCCCATGCTCCAGACAGTACAGCTCCCAGCATGCATTGCCAATCTGGACACCAGCCTGACCCACGTGGATAGAGATGCACTCGCGCTAGGGTGAAGAGGAAGACATCTTTTATTTGAAAGGAGGTTCGCAATAACCCAAAATAGTCTACAGCAGTGGTATTCAACTCTTACCCTTCGAGGTCCAGAGCCTGCTAGTTTTCTGTTCTACCTGATACTTAATTGCACCCACCTGGTGTCCCAGGTCTAATTCAGTCAATGATTAGAAGGGAACAATGAAAAAAAGCAGTGGAACTGGCTTTGAGGTCCAGAGTTGAGTTGGAGGTGTCTAGACCATGACATACTGTCAAAATATAAAAGATGTAATGTGAAAACACACAGCAAATTCCTCAATGTTAAATTAACACTGAAAATGTGGACCTGTATAGACACTGAACAGTGTTGAATTAACACAATGCTTAGTGTAATGCTTCATTTGCATATTTCCCAGAGTGCCTTGCCTTTCAAACGAATTGTAGAATTACCACCAGAGAGGAAGAGGAAGAGAGATGCTCAACTTGGCAGAAATTCTGCCTCCCTCTTTGTTTCCCATTGTTAGGGCGAAGAGACCTGTACCTTGTCAGTATATCCCTAATCTTTGGTTACCACCCATGACTGAATTTGTTAATGACAGTGACATGCTTGTTGCCCTCATCAATTTTCAATCCCATGAACTTCACCCTGTGAGATCCTAAGTGAATATTGTATCATTAAAACGGAATTATTTAACACATGATGTATTTCATGCCTTATTTTGAGGGCATACACTAAAACATACTGGGTTGTTTGGATGACCCAACTGCTGGGTCACATAGGGCTCTATTCAATCAGATCTGCTTTAGCTGACATTCACATAGCGGTTGTTTTGGCGGTGTCAGAGGTGGAATTGCGTTAGAGTTGTCAAATCCACATGTGGCTCCTGGCATTATACTGTACCTAAAGTGGACATTGCCATTGGCTGTACCGAATTGCAAAAACAGAAATCCCATTCAGCTTTATTTACAAGTTTGAATACTGGAATGTGAGACGTAATCTACATCTTGATTAGTTTAATGATTATTTAGTGTAATGATTTTTCTATTTGAGCGTAATTCTTTCTTTATAGTCTACACGTTCTCGTTCTGAACTTCTAACGTGAGTGGGGCGGGTGTGGCTTCGTGACAATGATTGCAAGAGCAGCTCACCGATTTGACGGCTCCAACGCAGTTCCGCCAAAAACATCCACTATGCAGGTGTCTGCTCTTGCTGGTTAAACGCTTGATCTGAATTAATCTAGGCCTTCGGTTTTTTTTTAGAGCAAGGTTTGATGATGCTGGGTTATTGAGATATGACACAGCAAATCAGATTAGAAGACTGGAGGCTTGGTTTAGTAGGGTTGTGGCTTTAAGTAAAGTTATTTTTGGCCACTCGTGAGAGTAAATGTCATTCCGGTTAATCTATTCTGTTCTAATTGTCATCACGTTACAGTTGAACACTGACTCTTTTGTAGCTTTAATTCATCTTACAGAAATGTATGAGTTCCTTAAAACCTCTTCGGCATACTGGTTATTGTTCAGAATTTCGGATGACTGACGTGCCCAAAGTAAACTGCCTGTTACTCAGGCCCAGAAGCTAGGTTATGCATATAGTTGGTAGCATTGGATAGAAAACAGTTTCTAGAACTGTCTGTGAGTATAACAAAACAAATATGGCAGGCAAAAACCCAAGGACAATCCATCCGGATTAATTGTTTTTAGGTCACTGGCCATTTCAATGCTAGCCTATGGGATATACAAATAGATAGGACCTAGATTGCAGTTCCCATGGCTTACACTAGATCTCAACAGTCTTTAGAACGGGTTTCAAGCTTGTTTTTTGAAAAATGAGCAAGTAGTTGTAGTTTTTCCAAGGTGTCTCATTAACCTCTTACATCTAGACGTTCCGCTAGCGGAACACCTGCTCCAATATCCAATGATAGGCATGGCGTGAATTACAAATTCCTCAAAAATACAAAAACTTAAATTTTTCAAACATATGACTATTTCACAGCATTTTAAAGACAAGACTCTCCTTTATCTAACCACACTGTCCGATTTCAAAAAGGCTTTACAGCGAAAGCAAAACATTAGATTATGTCAGCAGAGTACCAAGCCAGAAATAATCAGACACCCATTTTTCAAGCTAGCATATAATGTCACAAAAAACAAAACCACAGCTAAATGCAGCACTAACCTTTGATGATCTTCATCAGATGACAACCCTAGGACATTATGTTATACAATGCATGCATGTTTTGTTCAATCAAGTTCATATTTATATCAAAAACCAGCTTTTTACATTAGCATGTGACGTTCAGAACTAGCATACCCCCCGCAAACATCCGGTGAATTTACTAAATTACTCACGATAAACGTTCACAAAAAACATAACAATTATTTTAAGAATTATAGATACAGAACTCCTCTATGCACTCGATATGTCCGATTTTAAAATAGCTCTTCGGTGAAAGCACATTTTGCAATATTCTCAGTAGATAGCCCAGCCATCACGGCTAGCCATTTAGACACCGACCAAGTTTAGCCCTGATCAAACTCCGATTTACTATTACAAAAGTTTCATTACCTTTGTTGTCTTCGTCAGAATGCACTCCCAGGACTGCTACTTCAATAACAAATGTTGGTTTGGTCCAAAATAATCCATCGTTATATCCGAATAGCGGCGTTTTGTTTGTGCGTTCCAGACACTATCCGAAATGGTAAAGAAGGGTCGTGCGCATGGCGCAATTCGTGACAAAAAAATTCTAAATATTCCATTACCGTACTTCGAAGCATGTCAACCGCTGTTTAAAATCAATTTTTATGCCATTTTTCTCGTAGAAAAGCGATAATATTCCGACCGGGAATCTCCTTTTCGGCAAACAGAGTAAAAAAATCACAAAGACGGGAGCGGCCAGGTCACGAGCCTAAGCCCACAGTCCCTTGATCGGCCACTTGAGAAAGGCGATAATGTGTTTCAGCCTGGGGCTGGGATGACGACATTCAGGTTTTTCCCGGGCTCTGAGCGCCTATTGCCGACGTACGAAGTGTCACGTTAGAGCAGAGATGCTTAGTAAAAGATAGAGATGGCAAAGAAGTTCCAGAAATGGTCAGATAGGCCACTTCCTGTAAAGGAATCTCTCAGGTTTTGACCTGCCATTTGAGTTCTGTTATACTCACAGACACCATTCAAACAGTTTTAGAAACTTTAGGGTGTTTTCTATCCATATATAATAAGTATATGCATATTCTAGTTACTGGGTAGGATTAGTAACCAGATTAAATCGGGTACGTTTTTTATCCAGCCGTGAAAATACTGCCCCCTAGCCATAAGAGGTTAAAAAAGTAGTCTTGTTGGTTTGTGAATGAGGTGCGCGCACTTCGTTATTTATCTTCCCTATTGAACATACTATTCTCCGTCTTATAGATTATCGTTTATTTAGATAATAGAGGACCTGAGGATTAATTAGAAACACCGTTTGACTTGTTTGGACGAACTTTACCGGTAACTTTTGGATTAGTTTGTATGCATGTTGAATGAGTGGATTACTGAGATCATTGGCGCCAACTAAACAGACTTTTTTGGATATAAAGAAGGACTTTATCGAACAAAACGACCATTCATTGTGTAGCTGGGACCCTTGGAATTGCAAACAGAGGAAGATCTTCAAAGGTAAGTGACTTATTTAATCGCTATTTGTGATTTTGTGATGCCTGTGCTGGTTGAAAAAGTATTTTGATGTGGGGAGCTGTCCTCAGATAATCGCATGGTATGCTTTCGCCGTAAAGCCTTTTTGAAATCTGACAATACGGTTGGATTAACAAGAAGTTAAGCTTTTAAATGATGTATGACACTTGCATTGTCATGAATGTTTAATATTACGATTTTTGTATTTTGAATTTTGCGCTCTGCAATTTCACCGGATGTTGTCGTAGGTGTCCCGCTAGCGGTTCATGCGCCCTAAGAGGTTTTAAAAAGTCTATGCAAATTCTAAAGCGATAACCCCAATGGGATAGTAACTACTTTGTTGCAATACGTAAATAATTATGTTAATATTTTTGTGTTACAATATGTACTGTGCAATAATATTCAAGGAAAATTTTACATTGCAGTGTACAAACTTAACATGATTAAAAGGGTTGACATTTACTCTCACGGTGTCACGTCCTGACCAGTATAAGGGTTATTTGTTATTGTAGTTTGGTCAGGACGTGGCAGAGGGTATTTTGTTTATGTGGTTCGGGGTGGTGATTTATTTAGTAGGGTGTTGGTTTAGTTAGTTCCGGGTTTTTGGGGTTATGTTCTAGGTTTGTATTTCTATGTGGTCTCTAGTCTTTTGTATTTCTATGTCTAGTTTATTGGGGTTGGACTCTCAATTGGAGGCAGGTGTTTTCTAGTTGCATCTGATTGAGAGTCCTATATATGGGTATGTGTTTGGTTAAGTGTTTGTGGGAGATTGTTTCTTGTTTTGCCTGTGTGAGCCTGACAAGACTGTTTTGTTGTTCGTGAGTTCTTCATTTTTGTTATTTTGGTGTTCTCTTTATTAAAAATAAATACAAGATGAGCATCCACATTCCTTCTGCGTTTTGGTCCTCTACTCCCGACGACAACCGTTACAGAATCTCCCACCACAAAAGGACCAAGCAGCGGAGAAGGGAGTGATGGGAATATGATATGGACTGTCGGGAAAAGGAGACATGGGCAGAGTTGAGGAGAGGCATTTCCAGGGCTGTGGAGGATTTTAAGGGAACCCGAGAGGCAGCCCCAAGATTTTTTTTGGGGGGGGCACACGGGTAGTTTGGCTGGGCGAGGAGTGAGCCCCAGGCCAAATCCCCGTACCTTTTTTGGGCAACCAGTGACTGGACAGGTCCCGTGCTTCGGGGTAATGGGTACTGTGGCGAGGCCAAGTATTTTTAGGCCAGTA